>NC_142515.1:32241406-32858125 GCF_057876585.1 Rhinolophus sinicus
CTGCTGTTCTCTGCAGTTTTTGTTTATTATGGGATTTTTGTCAGTAATGCTATTGACTGGGTTTGCCAGAAACCGTTGTCTGTCAATTAAAACATTTTGGTATCCGCCACATTTTCCCTTTTTATCTGATATGTTCAATCTAAAACCCATAGGATGTTTACAAAAATTTAGATTTTACCTTGTCCTTACCTAAGCTTTCTCCTTCAGGAATCTCTGATAGTCTTCTCTCTTACCAAAGAATAGTGACTCACCACGTTACACAGCTACTACCGTGTTTCCCTGAGAATAAGACCTAGCCAGTCAATCAGCTCTAATGCGTCTTTTGGAGCAAAAATTAATATAAGACCCGGTCTTATAGTAAAATAGTAAAATAAGACTGGGTATAATATAATATAATATAATATAATATAATGTAATGTAATGTAATGTAATGTAATGTAATGTAATGTAATATAATATAATATAATATAATATAATATACTACCAGGTCTTATATTAATGTTTGCTCCAAAAGACGCATTAGAGCTGATTGTCTGGCTAGGTCTTATTTTCAGGGAAACACGGTAGCAAAGATAACCAGAATCTAGATCTAAATTGGTTCTGTTTTCTGAATTCTTCCACCCATAGAGTGAAAGACGTAATGAACTAGAAGAATGAGGAGACTGTTAACAAGTGGATGGAACAAAATGATTACATAATAGGATATCCAGGCCTACAAATTTCAGATTTGAGGATTTAGCACCTTGTGTCAAAGAAGAAGGATTGGCAGCTTTGATAGAATCTTCAAGTAGGATTAAGAGGCCAATAGCTCTGTGCTCCAAACTCAGAGGCAGCAGAAAGAATAGTTTTAGGATGAATGGGGATTAAAGTGCTCAAGGGAGAAAAAAACATAGCAAACAACTAGAGCATACTACATTTTCACGGCTCTTCTGCAATACTAAGGACGAAGTAATTGAACTCTGAAAAATTGTTGCTTCAAAGTTTAAAAAATAAAATAAAAACAGATAACAAAGGAGGAGCTGTGGAGAAAATAATTTTTCCCTCAATTTTTTTTCGAAGTAAAGAAAACAGAGGATAGGCTGGTGAAGGAACATTAAAGCAAGTTGTATTAGAGGAAAATGACTTCTTTAACACCATATTCCCATTCCCAAATTTAGTCCCACACTATTATATTTCCCATTTGACGTATTATGCTGAAGTGATTGTATCTTTGAACTGATTTCTTTTTTCAAATATAAAGTCTGGTAACAATTTCTTTCTTATCTCTGGGAGTAGAAAATAAAGGATAAGTATATTGTAAAAACAAACAAAAACCACATCCATTTGGCTTTGATATATAGAATTAAAGGACAATCATTTCATCATTCAATTTTGGGGGAGGGGGTGATATTAGTCCATTGGGTTGGCTCCTTCTCATCTCCCCAGCCTTGAATGCACATGTGCAATTCTGAGAGTTACTGGAGCATGTTACTCTTAAATAATATCCACATAAATATGAACCACTTTTTCACTCTCACCCAGTAAGACTCTCACTACAAAGCAGCAGAAAAGGAGAACGGCATTGTCCCTCACACACTATTAGAAAGGTGTTCATAATTCCCATAAGCAGTAATGCCACTTAGTACAGTGATTCCTGCCAATTATTTGGTCCCACATTTCCCTGCAGATGACCCTGCTCATAAAAAAGAACATACATGTTCAAGGCCATTGGAATGAGATGCTAAAGGCTTTCTGTATATGCTAAAGAGTTTTTAAAACATTATGCAAATGTAAACCCCTAGATGCACAACTCCAAAGAAAGCTCTCTTAAATCCTTAAAAGTATCTGTCACTACCATTTCCCAGGTGTAGACTTGTGCTACTACCTCTCATTGAGATTCAAATACAGCAATGTCTGCTTTCTAAATGCTATAGCTTTCCAAAAGGGAAAACTTATAACATGCCAAGACATACCACAGTATATATCCTCTCCATCCGGAGTGGTTACATTACACTCTTGCTATCTCTTGCTTAACTTCATAGAATCAAAACACAACACTCCTCACCGACATGTAAACTTTTGTACCTCCACATATTTCCCGTGTCTCACAGAAATAACGATGTTTCAGTCTCTGCAAAGAGATCAATAGTCATTACCTGAAGTCTCTGGAGATCCGTTGTCAAGTCCTGGGTACTTCAGGTGATTCCAGCTTCTTCCAGAGGCAGCTGTCAGTGGAGCATGCTCTGTTCTCAACAGCCCAAAAGATGTTGCAACCGGAAATTTCTCAACTGAAGCAGATTAATCATGGCTTCAAATACAACAGATGACGCCCAGGCAACCTTGTTAGGTGAGTTCTTAACTAGTGATAGAAAAGAAGTTGCAATGGATTAAAATCCCTGCTCATGTCAAGCCAGTCCCCAACTTCTGTGCCTCAAGGGTTTGATGAATTGGAAGCTTCTCAGCAGAATACAGACTCTCAATTCAGAAAATAATTTTTACCCAATGTTGGATGCAATGACCCAGTCCTATAAGTATCTCTATAAAATGCCTAATCATCCTGCATAATCTAACTGCAACACTTACAATGCGATTCACTCACAATTAATGCTTTGGTTTTCCTAAATTTCCTCTATCTTATTATGTATGTTTCCTACCACCCAAGAAGCTCCTGTGTCTGCACTGGGTGGAGGTTCGGTGTTAGATAAGGAAATGTCAGAACTGCATAGGTTTCTATTTTTGATTTGCATAGTTATGAGGGTGCAGATCAAATTTGCTTAGATGAAAGCCACCAAACTTCTAATATGGTTCCAAAACTAACATTTTACATGCTTAAAAGTCATCTGAAGAGGAGAAAGAGTATTCTTAAATTAGTTTCTGAATTTTCACCATTGGTTTCAAGCAGGTCTACATTTGCTCAGAGCATATGAGATGGCTACAAATATAATTGTATCAGAACTTAGATTTTAGTCAGGCAGCCAGGACTTAGTGGCATGAAGCTGATTTAAATAACTTCAAGTTTCTTTGGATTGTGTCAATACATAATTACATTTAAGGCAATCTGATTCAAAATTGTAGTTGGAATTGGTTTTGCTTCTGTTACTATTGTCAAAACACAAAATTCAGCCAAGCAAAATTGAGGCTCTAATTGACTTTATAAGTGATGCATGAATTGAGCAGCAACACGTGTAGTAAGCAGAAGGGCCCTCCAAGGGTTTGTACACAATAGAAGGCTGTCATAGGAAGAAGGGTAGGGCAAGGGAGCTATTAACAAAAGAAATGATTATTTTTACGCAATCTTTTTTGAGGGGAAGGGAACTGCAAGAGTTTTACCATGCAGGTTACCTCTTCGCCCACGTGACAGATTACCTTACTGGTACTTGACCAGAAAATTCCAGATAGGTTGATTAAGAGTACATTTCTGGTGAAGGTCAAAACTGTAGTTAGGTCAGGTATTGTACCTAGGTTTGGTATTATGGGCTTTAGCACAAGTGATGCTATTTTGAGCCTGTTGTTTTCTTTTTAACACTATAATAGTTTCAGCAGTTTAATTAAAATTTCATATAGATTCACTTGCTTTATTAAAAAAGTTTTATATCCCTATGTTTGTAACAGGCAATTACACTTACAAAGTAATACATTCTACTAGCATGCCATTTTGAGACTCTAAAGAAAAACAAAACCAACTGGAAAAATAGTTCATGTGCTAGTAGTATATAAACAACTGGAGTCTAGTCTATGCTAGAAAATCAGATATTCTCGGGCAAAAGAAATGGAAAGGTGGAGTTTTCAAGTATTGCATAGTTGTTATTGAACTATTTTTACCAAAAGTTTTTTGCAATGCATCTTTAATCCCCCACAAAAATCCAAATCCTTGTAGTTTGGAGACTTTTATAGCGAATGAGTTATTCATCCATATAAGGGCTCTCTACTGTTGTGTTTATTCTTATCTTATTTAACTATGACCTTGGTCCCTGATTACCACTCCTACACATTCAACCTCTATTTTATCCTAAAATAGCACTGTAACATATCATTGTAAAGTCTGTAGTATATAAGCTTTTCAAATGGTATTTTATGATAAATCTCATTATGTTTCCCAATCATTTTACTCTACACTATGCTTGTGAACAAGACTGACTACATAATATGTGGAAGCCAGTGCAAAATGAAAATGCAGTACCCATGATTAAAATATTAAGATTTTCAAGATGATGACAGAAGAGTATTAAACAAAGTGTGATTCCCTTCTAAGCATAGAGCCCTGTGCTATTACATATGTCACATATCTATTAAGTCAGCCCCTTTTGTGAGAACACAGTATGTTCTAGCATGTACATGTGGTTTGCTTTATTCTTACTGTCCCATAGAATCCCACAATATCCACTTTTTAAGTATCCTGTCCCTCAGGGACAGATAATTTTATTTCTTTAAATTTCCCTCACTTACATCAACATTTACATTCTCCTTTATGGAACTGTGTGAGAATTTCTTTGAGATATACTTCTAGGAATAAGATCTTTAGGCAGTGATGGTCAAAGCTCAGATGGTTCCTCAATTTTACTATATGTTGCCAGATTGTTCTAGAATAGGTTTTTGTTTTTTTTCAGAATAGGTTTTATACTCCCATCAACAGTGCTGAGAGTACCCATTTCTCTACCTAGTGTACTAGTTGTGATGGTGTAATTATGTCTGCCAATCTGTCATTTTGTAATTCATTTCATCGATGATTTAATTAATTGAACAGAAATCCAATTCTGTTCACTCATTTACTTTTACATTCATATTTGTGACTTTGAGGTCTTCCTTACACTTATTTCCCAACCCAGAGATCACAAAATAACAGGGCAAAGGTGCTTTCTCTTTCCCTATCTTACTAGTGGCTTTAGGGACCTCAGAGGGGGTGGGCCCGTCTTGCCCTTTTGCTTCTCCTTTCTACTTTATCATGCTGGAAGGGTAGGTGTTCTTTAGGAATATTTCCTCTTCCTCTTTCATCAGGATTTCTAAGATCTCCTGGGTGTTAGAGCAGAGCACTGGAAAGAACAGAGTAATTCCTGTGTGACTTATGCTGCAGACTGATACTGATACTGGTGACCAGTGTATACTCACCCAGCAGCCTGTGTTCTAGGTGTTAGGGAGGTCTTGCAGGGAATGCAACATTTAGAATAAAGTGGAGCTGGGTCCCCAGTCTGAACACACGTTAAAATCAATGCCTTTAGAGGACTTACAGGGCAATGAAAATACTCTGCATGATACTACAATGATGTATACATGTCATTATACATTTGTCCAAACCTATAGAATGTACAACACCAAGAGTAAACCCTAATACAAGCTATGGACTTTGGGTGATTTTGGTGTGTCAATATATGTTCATCTACTGTAACAAATGTACCACTCTGGTGGGGATGTTGAGAATGGGGGAGGCAATGCATGTTCGGGAATAAGGATTATATGGGAAATTTCTGTACCTTCCTCTCAGTTTTGCTGTGAATGTAAAACTGCTCTATAAAAAATTAACTCAATTTAGGCAGTCAGAATCTCTGCCTTTAAGTTTGAACCAGGAATTTGGCATTCTTTCATCAAGGACGTTAAATTCCTTATGTTATGTTTCCATAATGACTCATATTGTTTTGTTTGATTGCTTTGGTGCGCAAATCCCTGAGATTTATATTCTTATGGGCCTGTTGATAAGGACCCAGGCTAGTTGTCAGGTTTAAGATCTTTATTCTAGCAGGGAATGTAATCTTCCAGTGCTGTGTATTGAAGACCTTTTGCATGCATCTGTGAGTATATGTGCCTGGGATCTTGAATGGCTAGAGAATACTGGAGATTATGAGTCAGAGGGAAACAAGGCCCATGTATAAGATAAACACCAAAGCTTACTCCCTCTGCTAATGACTGTAGTAATTCCTTAAGGCACGCAATTTTCCTAGGGAGGGAATGTGAAATTTAAAAAGACTGAAGCTCTCACAATATTTTGTTGAATCTAAGATGTCCTCATTTTAAAATATCCCCTTCATTATATTAGGTACTCCTAGGAAGGAAAATTAATGTCAATCATATTTGTAAAACATCATCAATTGTAAGAAGCATTCTGAGTACAGAGATGTGAAAATGTAAAAAAGTACATTGTGAAATCAATGAAATATACTTTACTACAATGCAGGGACCACAAAATTCTTTGTAGGGATTTGCTTTATGATTCAGATTTATCTATGGGTTAAAATACTCATATACTTCGGCATATCATGCCACTTAGGATTCTGCAAGCCCTAAAGATCTTTTCTTTATATTTTGTAGGGGCTTTAAGAGCCCACAGCTATTGGGAAAAGGGTCCTGAGATTGGTAACCCATTAACTCCAATTGTCACCCAAATCCTGCTTGGTAGATTATAATGTCCATTTTAAAGGTCAGAAACTGAAATTCAAAAGAATTATAACATGTTTAAATAACTAGCTGATAGAAGATAAATAACATGACATTTAACCTCTAATCAAGACATTTAATTCGTAAAGCATCAAATGCCTGAATTGTCAAATTATGTAGATATTTGATATTTTGTTCTAGGTCTCATAGTCCAAATGGCCATCTGTAGACACAGTACATATGTTTTGAAATATAGAAATACAGTTTATAATTCAGTCCAAATGAGATTTCTAAGTCAATATTTGTCTGTGTTTACTTAATGTCTAATGAGCTATATGTACAGGAAGGGAACAAGTCTGCCCATTCTATAAAACAGAAGAGGCAAAAAAATTTTCTCCTCCACTGAAAATATTTTATGAACTGGTTGTGCATGGTACCTGTCATTAACAACAACTTGGGAATTAATATTTTTTAAACAAGGACAGCATTACCTGAATACCGAAGCCAGAAAATGACACTACAAGAAAACTATAGGCCAATATTGCTGATGAATGCAAACGGAAAAATTATTAACAAAATACTAGCAAAATGAATTCAGAAGTACATTTAAAAGGATCATTTACCATGAAGAAGTTGGATTTATCCCTGCAACGCAAAGATGGTTCAACATATGCAAATCAATCAATGTGATACACCACAATTATAGAATGAAAGAAAAAATTTATATGATCACCTCACTAGACACCCAAAAACCATTTGACAAAATTTGATGTCCATTTACAAAAATACTTTTAAAATTAGGTATAGAGGAATATATCTCAACATAATAAAGGCCATATATGAAAAGCCCACATCTAACATCATATTCAATGGAGAAAGGCTGAGAGTTCTGTCTCCAACACCAGGAATAAGACAAGGCTGCCCACTCTCACCACTCCTATTTAACATAGTGCTGGAAGTCCTAGCCAGAGCGATCAGACAAGAAAAATATATAAAAGACAGAACTGGAAAAGAAAAAATATGATTGTCTCCATGTGCAGGTGACATGATTTTATATGTAGAATATCCTAAATACTCAACCAAAATACTATTAGATCTGATCAATGAATTCAGTAAAGTTGCAGGACACAAAATTAACATACAAAAATCAGTAGCATTTTTATACAGTAACAACAAATTATCTGAAAGAGAAATAAAGAAATCCATCTCATTTACAATAGCATCAAAAACAATAAAATACTTAGAAATAAATTTAACTAAGGAGGTGAAAGATCTCTAATCTGAAAAATACAAATGATTGATGAAAGAATTGAAAAAGATACAAATAAATAAAAAGGCATCCCATGTTCATGGATAGGAAGAATTTGTATAGTTAAAATACACATACTAACCCAAAGCCATCTATAGATTCAATGCAATCCCTATCAATATTCCAGTGGCATTTTTTACAGAAGTTGAAAGAACAATCCTCAAATTTATATAGAAACACAAAAGACTCCAAATAGCCAAAGCAATCCTGAGAAAGAAAAACAAAGCAGGAGGCATCACGTATCCTGATTTCAAGCTATACATCAAAGCTGTACTAATCAAAACAGAATGGTACTGGCATAAAAATGGACAAATAGACCAATGGAACAGAATTAAATGCCCAGAAAAAAACCCAAGTATATATATGGTCAGCTAATAATTGACAAGGGAGCCAAGAATACTCAATGGAAAAAAGACAGTCTCTTCAATAAGTGGTGCTGGGAAAATTGGATTATTTGGATATAATTGGATTATTTGGTGCCATCCATAGCACCAGCACATGCATCTCTATTCCAGATGCTCACTTATCTGGTAATAACTCTAACTTCTTTCTGCTAATGGCTTTTGGTCTTCTAGGTAGTCCTCCTGGACAAGATCAAAGACAAGCAGATAGCAATTGTCTGTCCTTGGCTCATGTCTCCTTTCCTAGGTGAGGAAGCAACCAGTCAGGGCATCTCTAGATCTTTAGCTTTCCTAGCAGAGTCAGACTCCAGGCTGCTGTTTCTCCAAATGCAGGGTATGCATATATATTACCTTCTCCGAGTTACCATATTGAAGTTCTTAGACCTGAACAGAGGGGCAGGCACTGACATCTCTGCTCACTGGAGGAGGGTGAATGGGTAGGGAGAGGAACAGTTGAGATTCACAGCACAGTATTAGGTTTCTCCAGAAATCCTCCCCTGAATTCCACAGTTCTAGACCTCTTTAGGTTCTTTTTTTTATTTTTTATTTTTTAATTGGGGAATATTTGGGAACAGTGTGTTTTTCCAGGACCCATCAGCTTCAAGTCAAGTCATTGTCCTTTAATCTAGTTGTTGGGAGCGCAGCCCACCATCCCATACGAGAGTTAAACCGGCAACCTTGTTGTTAAGAGCTCATGCTGTAACCAACTGAGCCATCTGGCCGTCCAGATTCTTGATATACATGTTGGGGGAGGGCATTGAGAGGATGTGACTACTGGTTGACCACTGGATCCAGGCAATGGAAGCTCCTCACCCGCCCCACCCTGTGTCCCCTCCCCCACCCCTGTCCTTGGAATGTACATTCTGACCACTGTTCCCACAGCGGGAGCCATTTACAAGGATGTATCCAGCCTTGAGATAGTAAGGTGTTGTGCAGACCGTCTGGACTGAATATGCGACTGAACTTTGATAAGGCCTCTATGTAAACTTTTAAGATTCTGGAGGGTGGGTGCCGAGATCTGCCTGTCTTGTGGCTGCCAAGACAAGCCTCATCCGTAAGTTCCCTTGCTTATTAAACTTGCCACCTACAAATCTGGAATGGCCTTTTTTCTTCTGTTTCTCCCTGCCCTCCATTTCTGGGGACCAGGGTATGAACCAACAATTTATGGGAATCTAATAGGTAAAATGCTTTCTCCACCCTTTTATGGTAAGTTGTGCTTGGTAGCCTAGACATTTCACTGTGGAATATTGTTTCTGGGTCTCATAGAAATTCCCATTTTAACACCCTTGAGCACTACTACAAATCTAAGAATTTATTAGTTAATTTTAGCCCAGTGAAACCCATTTTGGAATTGTGACTTCAGAATTACAAGATAATAAATTTGCATTGTGTTAAGTGACTAATTTTATGGTGTCCAAGCAATAAGAAATTAACATATTATCCATTTGTTTGTATGATTTCCCCCACTATATTCTGAGCTCCTTAATGGTAGGGATATTTTTAAATTCAGATGTAAGCAAGAATGTATAGGATACTACATAAAGTTTGCCCAATTTGAGTTTATTAAAGAAAGAGGTTAAATATGTATCCAACACAGTAACAATCGTTCTAGTTTTCTGAAGTACCAATAATAAAATTGTGTTTATGACTTTTTTCATTAATTGTTTGCACATACATTTGACTTCAAAAGAGAAAAGAGGACTTTTCCAAATTTAATTGATAGTTATATTAAACTTTCACTTATTCTCCTCTCTCTGTCCATCTCTCTTCAGTTGTTTCTATAAAATTTCTTTATGGAATTTTAGAACTCACAGGATACTTAGAGATTATTTTTTCATATTTCTTAAAGAAAACTTGCAATTAAGAAGTTAGGATTAACTGAAGGTTTGTGGTGGAGCTAAGGATAGAACTGATTCCCTGTCCAGTATTAATTTTTCTAAATGACTGTCTTCCTTAACTAAAAGTCACAAAGAATATTACATGTATATATGTACATATCCATATAATTGTGTACATACATACACAGACACAGATTATTTACAGAACATTCACAGATTCTAGAGATTATGAGTGATTATTTTTATCTTTGGGGGACCATTTTCTTTCCCAGCCAACCACAAGCACACTGGTGGATGCAATAGAATTTGTAATCTTTTGTTCTCATATTAGATATGGATTTAGAATATTAGTTGTGTTGTTATGTCTTATAATTTACATATGGTTTGTATTCTTTTGAATATATCAAATATTACATGACAGTGACACTTTTAAAAGTGTTTACTCATTTTAAGACTTATAATTCAGTGGTAGAGGTTTGAAATGCACACACATAACTCTAACAAAGTGTAGAAGTTTCTGTTGTTTTAGATTCAGATCAAGTACCATGGTTGCTCAATGAAAAGGAATTCATTAAAAACTGAGTCCATTTGATAATGAAAAACCCCCCTTTCAGGTAAAGAGTCACCTGGTGAATACTGGAGAAATGTTAATTGTATTATTTAAATTTAGGCATCTTCATGATTAAGGTTTTCATTTGAAAAGTGACTATGGTATCCAAGCTTTAAAAACTTCTCCCTCAATTGACATGTTGGATGCTGACAATGGAAACCAAGAGCTCGTGTTCTGAACAGCCATGTGCTGACAACGCTGGGCTTCTGAGGCTGTGTGCAGACTAGTCTACACAAAGACAACATGCCAGGGCAGCGAGAATAACCAGTTTTTTCCCTTCTCTCCTCCAGTATTTGTGGCAAATAGAATGGGGATTGCCATCTTATCTGGACCTTAATTGGCAATGAATTATGCCTAGAGAACAGTTCTTCCTCTTCCGCTTGAGTATTTCAAACAGTTCTAAAAGATACTTCTCCCCCAATTTTGCCTTAAATTTATTTACTCAATAGATATTGATGAGCTTCTACTAGGTACCAGGCAATTTTCCAGGCTATGGAAATCCAGCCACGAACAGATAAAAATATTTACCCTTGTTGAATTTACATTCTAGGCAGCCAATGGACATATACGTAATTTTCAACATCAATATAACTAAGTATAACACTCTACCAGACAAATAAATAAAAATACAAGTACTATAGAGTTGTGTTTCTCAAACTTGAACTTGGACCAAACTTTGAATAGCAAGACTAGGATGGAGGCAATGAGGTTTGGAAAAAACGTGCCGAGGTTTAAAATTTGACTCTGTTGCTTTAGCAAGCTCCTCTGGTGGGTCTTTCTTTCTTTCTTTCTTTCTTTCTTTCTTTCTTTCTTTCTTTCTTTCTTTCTTTCTTTCTTTCTTTCTTTCTTTTGATAATGAGAACAATTATGGTAATTATGATGATGTACGTAGCTACCATTTATTGAGCATCAACTGTAGACCAAGCCCTGAGTTAAGTTTTTGACCTATATATTTTAATCCTCATCATAATCCCACAAATTATGACTGACTGCTCTCATTTACAGATGAAAAAAATCTGTGCTTGGAAAGGTTAAGTAATTTATTTAAAGTCACTCACGGAGGCAGGGGTGGGAGCTACGCTCTCAATCTTTGCTCAGTAGGCTCTCATTTGTAACATGAGGACAAACAGTAAATGTGATGATGCATTCCATATGCCTAGGATTGTGCTTGATGCTTAGTAGGTGTTAAATAAGTGTCAGTTCTCTTTCCTCTTTAGGAAGGGTCTGGATTACATGTTTAAGTGTGGTCAGAAAAGGTGATACCGTCATGAGCTAACAAGAATTGGAGAAGGAGTACCCTGGGAAGTTAATGCTGTTAAATCCCATCTTTTCCTTCCCACTAGATCTACTCCATTAGCCAGGAAGTCACTGGGTTTGGTGGACATATTCCCTCACTGTCCCATAGAACCTGATGAAAGCAGTTACCAAAAGGAGGCCAATCCCACAGCCTTCCCCTCTCCTACCTAGTACTTCCCCAGGTCAACTGCTGACACTTCCTCCACCCAATTTGCATTTCTTAATGCTCTTCCATTGCCAGAACCTTATTTTGTCTGACTAGCAACACCATTGTCAGGGTCTCTACTACCTCCTTTGTTGCCTGAGGTTGTGGGAAGGGGAGAGGTTCCATGTGGCAGTATAGGAGTGTGTGTGTATTTGTATTTGCTGAGGATTATCAAAACTGGGACAGCTCCTCTGAACCGTGGAACACCAGCATCCTTGGGAGCTTGTTAAAAAGGTAATTTCCTTGGGTGCCACTTCAGACATACTGATCAGCATCTCTGGACTTGGGTCTCTGTGTTTTATGTAGCTCTCACGAGATTGTGATGTATACTAAGATCTGGGAAGCTCTTACGTAAAGCATCATTTTCATAGGAATATGTGTTGCAAGTTCCAAATGAACAATTTAGAAATTTGCATTTAAAGGCAACCCATTATTAAGTGTAGGCATTGCTGGCTTTATGACTATGAGAAAAGACAACACTTCCCCCTTTTATTTAGGGACAGGACTATTGACACTATTGCCAAGGAGCAGATCTGATAGTAGAGCCTTTCTCTCCACCTCTTTCAACCTCAAGACAATGATTTTCCTGTACATCCTGGGTCAACATAAGGTTTCCATATGCACTTGATTTGTGATGACAGAAAAAGGTACAGATGTGCAGAAATGCTAAAATTTGACTTTTTTTTTTCAGAATTTAGGTTTATTCCTGCCTCAACATTCCACCTCAGCAATCATGTTTTCACTTATATGTGATGCCTATATTCAGAAGGACAGACTATTAATAAGGTTAATAAAAATGCACATTCTTATTTCTGCTGTTCTGTTTTCAGATTATCTCAATTAACTGACTATCAAATGCCACTTCCTACCCAAACTTGACTAACTAAAGATAAAGATCCTCAGGTCTGTGTATTGTTGAAGCATTCAGGATGATTTTTGGCACATATTAGACTCACCACTGATTGATGAATAGAGGCAATTTTCTTTTCCCCTTCAAGGAAATGCTTGAGTTTTATTTTAGACAACAAATAGCTCAATGCAAAAAGAAAAGCTCTTAAAAGTAATAAGAAAAATAATAAAGTGATTCTATGCAAAAACAAACAAAAAACCCCACGATAAACCCAATCGCTTTGTTTTACTTCAATACCACTTAACATTGCTCCCCCTTTCAATCCTGAGGGGTGATATATGTAATCATAAGTAAGGTGGGGAGACTCTATTCTAGAAGATGTATCAGAATCCCCAAGGGTGAAGTGAATATAGTTTGAAAAAAAACAAAAACAAAAAAGCCCAACTTTTCAGTTGATAGTCACAGCTATAAGCCAGCAATAACTAGTATGTGTGTATATATATACCAGAATAAAGTCTAATTCCTGCTAGCAACATCATAAAATTCATAGGAATATCTTGAATAAAAAATGAGATAGACTTATACATAGGGAACTATACAATTTTACTAAGGCACACAGAAGATAACCTGAATAAAAGTCCAGATATAGAACATTCTAAATGAGAAGATTTTGCTTGAGAAATTATTCTTTGAATTATTGAAAAGGCTGAATGCAATTTTAATGAAAAACCCAGTGAATATTTTTGCAAACTTGCTGAACATGCAAATTCCACTAAGAATAAAAGTCCAGTCCCACACAAGAAAAGCTAAAGGAGTTCATCACCACCAAACCAGTATCATAAGAAATGTTAAAGGGACTTCTTTAAGAATAAAAAAAAAAAAGATAAAAAATATGAATAACAAAATGCCAATAGCTACATATCTATCAACAACTACTTTCACTGTAAATGGGTTAAATGCCCCAATCAAAAGACATAGGGTGGTTGAATAGATTAATTTTAAGGCTATTAAAAATAGATAAGAAAACAAGTCCCTTTCATATGCTGCCTACAAGAGACTTACTTCAGATAGAAAGACACACAGAGACTGAAAGTAAAGGGATGGAAAAAGATATTTCTTGAAAACAGAAACAAACAAAAAAATCTGGGGTAGCAATACTTTTATCAGACAAAATAGACCATTAAAAACAAAGGCTATAACAAGAGACAAAGAAGGATCCAGTAATTCCACTTCTGGGTATTTATCTGAAATAACCCAAAACACTAATTTGAAAAGACATATGCATCCATATGTTCATTGCAGCATTATTAACAACAGCCAAGATATGGAAGCAACCTACGAAAGTGCCCATCAAAAGATGAATGGATAAAGTAGAAGTGGTACATTTATACAATGGCATATTACTCAACCATAAAAAGAATGAAATCTTGCCATCTGCAACAACATGGATGGCCTTAGAGAGTATTACCCTAAGTGAAACAAGTCAGAGAAAGACAAATGTCGTATGATTTCACTTATATGTGAAATCTAAAAATAAACAAAATAAATGAACAAACAAAACAGAAATAAACTCATAGATACAGAGAACATTTTGATGGTTGCCAGATGGGAGGGAGGTTAGGGCAGTGGGTGATAAAGGGGAAAGGATTAAGAAGTACAAACTGGTTGTTACACAGTAGTCATGGGGATGTAAAGTACAACATAGGGATTATAGTCAATAATATTGTAATAATTATGTAAGGTGTCAAATGGGTATTAGATTTATCAGGGTGATCACTGCCTAAATTATATAAATGACTAATCACTATGTTTTACACCTGAAACTAATATAATATTGTATGTTAATTGTAATAAAAAAATATTTTAAAAAAGAATAAGAAGGTAAGAATATTTAAGGCTATTTATTTAAGAATATTCAAATCAGAATAACAAGATAGGATTTATTCAATTATTTTTTAAAATTAATTTTAAGGCTATTAAAAATTAAAAAGTGTGGCATAGTATAGAAATTGACCACAGATCTACAAAACAGAACAGATAGGCCAAGAACAATTTAAAATAGCAAAACATAATGTATTATATATATTATAAAGATAATACCATATAATAAGTAGAGAAAAAAGGTAAATGTTAAAGGATTAAAATGGGGAAATAAATTGGATTGGCCTGTGATCTTAGAGTAAAAGCATTATACTTAGCAAGAAAGAATCAGTATAGAACATTCTCAAATAGTGAGATAACAGAAAACCTATCCAAAATTGACGCCATTAGTCATGAATCAGAATCTGGATTCAGCCCTAGCTCTAAGTTTATATTCTGCTATTCTGCCTTGCAATGAAGAAAAAATATATATAAGGAATAAATGAAGAGGGAAAAATATCTTTTCATCAGCTCCTCTGGACAGATTTGCCCTTTCTGATTCCAAAACATGCTGTTTACTCATAGGATATAATAGAGATTCCAGAAAGAGCCTTTAATTGTTAATGAGATTAGTTAGCTCATTTGGAGGTTATAAAAATGAAATCAAATCTTGACATAAACAAAAGAGTAACCAAACAAGTCCAGGAAGAAAAACCTCTCCATCACAAACTAATTATTCTTGAAGGCATACTTTGATATTTTGATACGAATGAAGAAATTCAGGGAATGTTAACACCTTCTTAAATATACAAGGATGTTATTAATATTACAAGTCTGTCATATCATGATGAAAAAACTTTTCAAGAGAGACTGAGATACAAACTTGATTCTGGATTAGGAATTAAGCCCTCCTTTGGTTAAATCAAAAGCTAGAAATTGTGAGAGGGTCCTTATGTTGCACAGATTGAATTTAATGCGGTCATATTGGAAAAAAGATAAATATTAAAAGCTAAAATGGGGGTGTCAATTGTATAGAGCTTATGGTCTCAGAGAAAATGAATTGCACTTGGCAAAAAAAGAATCAACATACGGTATTCTCAAGGATGAATTGTATTATCGGGATTGGGGAATATCACCTATAAACATATGACAAAAAAGAAAGGAAGATCTGGTATAGATTCTTAAGATACCTATAAACCAAATACAATGTATGGGAATGTTTATGTCCTGATTTAGATGAATTTTATTTATGAGACAATAATGGAAAAATGAACATTACCTGGATATTGATAATATTAAAGAATTTTTGATTTGTTTGGTTTTTAGACATGATAGTGATATTATGGTCATGTTTTAAAATTTTCTTATGTTTCAAAGCTATATAATAAAATATTTCTAGATGAAATATGATATCTAGGAGTTTGCTTTAAAACAATATGCTGGTTTTGGTAGGCTATAGATGTAACACAATTGGCCATATACTAATAATTATTTAGGATAGCTATTTTGGGGCTATATTATTTTTTCAATTTTTTTGTTTGAAAATATTAAAAACAAAAATTTTAAAAAGAAATAACTAATATGATGATGAAATAAATCAAAATCAGGAAATTGTAAGTTTTGTATTAAGTTTAGGAATATGTTTTGTAATGATTAAGCCAATCCTATGCTATTTACATGTGATTTTAGGAGAATCTGGCACACCAAGAAAAAGGACACGTTAGCCACAAGGAGGAAAATTAATAATTGTGAAATTATTTTAAAATAAAAATTAGTAAACTAATTAATTATAGAGGCACATAATAATAAACTTTACTAATTAAATAAGAGGTCCTATGTGTCTGCCTGTGCTATGCAATAGAGAAGGTATAATTAGAAGTTACATGGGTTCCCTGAATTTACAAAGTTTACAAATGTAGAAGCAGTGATAAAAACACATCACACTACCTACTATACCAAACAAAGAGGTAAGAGTGGTGCCAAAGGTAAAAATGTATTATTTAGCACGGGATCATGCGAAAGATTTATTTGTATTAGGACTTGATTTGTTGATGTGGAATGTTGGACAAACTTGGGTTTTGGAATCAGGCAGACCTGAATTCAAATCCTGGTTCCAATAGTTGTTATGAGATTTTGCACATAAAATTTATCTTCAGCATCCTTACTTTGTAAAGTTGGTATACTATTACAATTTTTGTGGGAATTGTGACACCATATATATAAAGTACTTAGCAGAGTGCTAACTTTCCCTAGCTTTCATTTGTGAACTTCTCTAAGATTTAATTTCTTTTTTTTTAAAGATAAATTTTCCACAATTTTTAACACAAGGGCGCTTAAGATGCTAAGTAAAGTGAGCCCAGGTAACCATCTATTGATTAAATAGAGTGTGTAAATGCCCTGGATTAAAACAGAAAACGCACAGAACTCTCCAAATCCACCCTCTACTGGCAAATTTAGGCAACTGCATAATTCCTATAAAATTTGTTAAAGAAGATTGTGAATATGAACATATTATTTTAAATAACTGTAAGTATTTTTTCTTATAAGAATAAGTTACATGTTCCTGTTTGGCCACTTATGGAATTAATTTAACAGAACAGTTAAATTTTAAAGCTGTAAAAATGAAACACTGGTAGATTTGCAGCAATTGTGATATAGCCACAAAGCATATTAAAGGCATAGTTTTCTGGATCTGTGTGTAATCTGAAATACCTAATACTATTAAGCCATTTAAAACTCAATTTTTACTTCAAAATCTTTTTACAGCTGAAGTTTCCAAGCGTATGATATAGTAGGTGGAAAATTATCAACACTCTTTAAATTCTTTTCTACCATACTTTTCTGCCTTAGCTAAACTCCATGCCTCTATGCCTGAGGTAGTTTGCTCATACAAAGTCTGAAGTAAAATATAAAGATCCAATTCCATAAAATCAGATTTGACCTTGGCTGCCAATATTTATCATTTATTGATAAGCATATTGACAGTTATACAGCCATAGAAAATTTTGATTAAAATATTCATGCTTTATAAATAAAACTGAAATTACAGAATAACCTACCTTGATCCTTGATCACTGACTTCTATTTGCATGACATTTATATTAAAGGGCTTTTTAAGTACTTAATGGAAAAAACTGGTGCGAAGGCAAAAAAATATTTTGATTCTTTCAGCTATCTTTGGTATTGTGGAAAATGATATGAAAGCTGGCAAAAAAGGATGTAAATTAACCCTTCTTAGGTTAATTAATAGCATGTAAGAAATGGCACCATGGTGAATAAGAGTAACTTCAATAGTCTCTGAACAATTAATTTACTCATTCATTTTTAATTCACTTATCAAACATCTATTGATAATCCAGTATGAGACACGCATATTGATCATAATGTCATGCTGATTATTAGGATTAAAAACATATGTATAGACCATAAGTGATGATAATTCAGCAATAAGTCAGTCTTGTAAACACCATAGTTTAAAAATCAGAAACAATATTGAACATTCGTATAACTGGTGATGGTGAAAATGAGGTAAGTGAATTTTTCAGATAGATGAATCTGACACTTTAGGTAACAGATTCAATACATGCCAAATTGTTTTAATATTTACTTTTAAATATTTACTATTTTACTTTTAAATATTTTCCTTCTTGCACAGAGGTTACTAAACAATAGTTTATATTTTGATAGTTTAAAGTCATTAACATGACAAATAGTAGTTTCTCCCTTTTTGATATCAAGCTATCTACTTGCATACATCTTCTCTATTTTTTTTCCTGAGTTCTGAGGAGTCAAATAACCTAAGAATTACATATCATATTATGAGTCAATAAGCTCTGGCATATCACCCCTTTTATTTTCCTCTTATTTAATAATTTTCTGGGATCCTGATTCTAGATAACTTAGCAGCTGTTGAGAATTTGGACAAAAAGTCACATACGTGGTTAATAAATGTCAGAGAAAATATCTATGCAAAACAGGATTATATTGTTATTCAAGACACTTTTGTAGTAGGAAGCAGATTATCCCTATAAGAAAGTGATACTCTTCAGCCTAGAAAAGACTCATTTAATATTCACTTCTATTATAAAATGTCCTTTTCTAATTCTAAAGTAGAAAAAGTAAGTTTACATAAACAGGTTTACAACACCATGTACGAAGTTTTTTCTGAAAGTTAAGTTGTTATGCATTAGATAGAAGCATTCGTGTTGTAAGGAGATGAAAGTTCTTTTCCAAGTTGTCTTTAAAGATACAAAGGCTTTTCTCATTTTTGTGTGATTCTTAAATTTAATCTGTTCTAAATGCAAAACTATCAATAACTTTTTAAAAAATTTAATCTGTCCTAAATGCAAAAATAAGTTATGCTCTCACTTTGATCTTAAGATGGATATCCAACTTTTATCTAACTGGAAACAAAACCCCAAACAACTTTTTTTTACAATCAACTCTGTGACTACAGCAGATTATGTGCCGTTAAAGCAGAATGTAAGCTTCCAGGGCACTGCTATGCGATTCTTGTCACAATTCTGCTTTATTTCACTGTAGGTCTAGAAGCTTACCTATATCCTTAACTATATCTATAAACTTTAAACTGTAATTAAGGAATATTAGCAACAATCTGTTTTGCCATACCAATAGCAGTGCACTGTGAATGGCCTATTAAAATATTTTCTCTTGTCTTGTTTGTTTCACAATGAAATCAATAGAGGCTGAAGTTCATATTTAGCCATCATATCAAAACTACAGAAGAAATAGAAGAAAAATGTACTTTCTAACATTTGAAGATAAAGAATAGATAAAGGAATAGAAGCAATTTTCAACTCGCTTTGGGTAATATCAAGAAGTTACATGGTATAATGTATCTAGTCAATAGAGACTTCTGTAAGAACACAAAGGCAAGGAAATAAAATAGACACAAGGCAGTCTTATAAAGAAGGTGTCTGTATGTTCTAAATACAGTGAGGTGGACTAAATATGTAGGTTACAGAGTGAAAGAGTAGTTAAAGGAAGAGTGGGGTTAGTCAATAAAGGTTACTGCTGAAAAAAGAGAAACAAGTTCAAAATTAAATGAGTACTCTTTAATTTTCAAGCCAAAGCTTACATAAATTTTTTATGGTCTCTTGAAAGCCACGAGTTAAGAAAAAAGACTTCTATTTTATTCAAAAAGAAAAAAAAATGTTCAACACATAAAATAAAATGAGACATTACTTGATTTTATTTGTACCTAAAAGCCCAGAATTCTTTGGAATTTGATTTAGGTACAAGTGTTTCCTGGACCATGCAGCCCCCCGGCTATTCCCCATCCACACCTCATAACCAGCATCTGCCCTAATGATGCCCAGGCTGCTGTTGGGCATGTTGGAAATCCAGCTGCCAGCAGATGTAAGCAAACCATGTTGCAAGCATATAACAAGCCTCTGAGTTAGAAAAAAAAATGTAGAAAACTATTTAAAAATTTTTATAGTATCTATATAAATATATCAGCTGAAATTCAGTCTCTTAATACATGATAATTTGAAGATTTTTTTAAAAATGTGTAAGTAGGGTAAGTTATTAATGTTTAATCCCATTACGTGTCAAGGCTGTTTAACACAGTTCACTAATGAATCTCTTTCAAATGACCAAGTGGGCAATTACATCATCTCCACTTAAATATATAAACTTTAAAGATATAGAATATTCAAGTATTTAATAGTAATTTGGGCACTTACATATAGTGTTTTAAATAATATATGACATAAAATATTATACTTACATGATTTCCCACTTTTCATTTCATAAAACAATTTTATAATTACATTTATGAGACATATTCAATATAGGTGCTATCATTAGAATCATAGTATTAGTCATCGAACAGCATTCCCAGAGCCCTAACTTATACTTCCAAGGGTTTTGAGAAAGAACACCTTTTGAATAGGGTAAGGCGTGCTCACTCGTAACTTGGTTTTCAGACCCCAGGTTGTCATTCCCACAGAATGCACATCATTATCATCTACTGAAGCAATATTGTTGGTGCCCCACAGAAATCCCACTAAACTGATGCTCCTATTTTCCAGCTGCTGTGGTAGCTGCTAACTGTAGCACACTTGGCATTACTGTCTAAATGGGCACTCCCATACTGAGGCAGGAAGAAGACAACCTACAAAAGGCCTCACTCCCTTGCTTCAATGTTGGACCAACTCTGTTGTATTTCATGTTCAATACATCACCAAGGAACCAGGCTAAAACTAGACTTCCAGTCAGACCACATATCTGCTTAATTCCTTCCTCTGTTCTGTTCTGCTTCCTCTATTACCTTTTTCCTGAGATTCCATCAATAAATAATGTGCACTCAAATCCCTGTTACAGGCTTTGCTTCTAGAGAACTTGACCTAAGAGTTACTACTAAAAATCATCAAGGACGCAGACATTTATGGATGGGATTATGGAGCTGGATTATTTGCTGATTGGCTGGCATTGATTCTATGTGGAGTACTGAAAGAACCTTGCGTGTTGTAGCACTCCATTGGCTAAAAGATTTACATTCTTTTATAACGATACAGGAAAGGGATGAATGGCTTACACAGTACATCTAACAGTTAACAAGTACAGGGAAATATTTGAGGTCTGGGGAATTGGGTAGCTGTTGCTGAGTGCCAGTGATGTTTTAAAGAGAGAAAATTACAGGTGCAGGGCAATCAGTCACCAATTTGAAGCAAAGTGTGAAAGTCATAAGAAGTCTTTGGCAGAATCTAAACACCCTCATCTTCTATAGCCAGAGGGCAAACTGATGTGAAAAACAAGGTCAAGACCTAATTGTAACAATTGTAGAACTTCAGGAAGGTTGACTTCTTAGCATTGGGAAGAACCCATGCCATAATCAGTGCCTTGATAGTGAAGTAGGATCCTGAGAATTGAGAAGAGACTATCTGTGTAGAAGAACTTCAGAAACTTGAATCCCAGATTGTTTTGAACTCACTGGCACTACAGAAGTGACCTGCTCTTCTTTGTTAGGGAATAATGCCCCTGACTTAGACACCTTTCAGAACAAGGCTTCCTCTCCACAAGACCCACCCCAATACCTTCCTGGATATTCCATTAGTAACTACGGTTGAGTTCTAACATGGCTTGACTGAAGAAGTGTTGGGCCTGCTGAGGGAGAGGAGAGATTATACATGAAAGGAGCTACAAAATCTGGCTAATATGTATGTAGCAGTAGGAACTGGGAGAGTATGCATGGGTGTTGGACCAAAGGTGATACACACACACACACACACACACACACACACACACATACACATACACAAGCTCTGACAATTAAGTTCGTGAACTTGTTGCAACAATATTGCTAACCTTTTTTGATATCAGAAGGATTATTGGTTATGAATTTGTACCAACTGGACAAACAGTTAACCAAGTCTACTATTTGGAAGTGCTGAAAAGGCTGCGTGAAAAGTTAGACGACCTGAAATTTTCACCAACAATTCATGGCTCTTGCATCACGACAATATACCAGCTCACACAGCACCATCTGTGAGGGAGTTTTTAGCCAGTAAACAAATAACTATATTGGAACACCCTCCCTACTCACCTGATCTGGCCCCCAGTGACTTCTTTCTTTACTCGAAGATAAAGGAAATATTGAAAGGAAGACGTTTTGATGACATTTAGGACATGAAGGGTAATACGACAGCTCTGATGGCCATCCCAGAAAGAGTTCCAAAATTGCTTTGAAGGGTAGACTAGGCACTGGCATTGGAGCATAGCTTCCCAAGGGGAGTACTTTGAAGGTGACCGTAGTGATATTCAGCAATGAGGTATGTAGCACTTTTTCTAGGATGAGTTCTCAAACTTAATAGTCCAACCATAATATATATATATATATATATATATATATATATATATATATATATATATATCCTGGATATAAGCCTGAACAAGTTTGAACAAGGGAGAACTTGTTCAAATGGGAGCACAGTCCAAAACACAGGATTTAACACAATGACAATGGTTCCTGAGGTCAGTTCTGATACCCTGCAGAGATTTTTTGGAAGCTTAGAAAATTCCAGAATTGCAATAGCAGATTGTAAAGGAAAGGATAAAAAGGCTTAGATGTAGCATACCTCAATTTATTAAATAAGACCAGAACACCCATCAACGGATTAATGTGCCTTGGGAGAGCTTGGAGGATATTCCATTTACCAAGCTGGAAAACAAAAAACAAAAAACTACACTGGTGAGGACACCAGCAGAATCTGAAAGCTCATAAGTAGAGAATTTCTGCTTCCATTTTGAGATATACTGAAAACTGGAAGTATCGCTCCTACTCTTATAACAAACTAGGTTCAAATTCATGACTTAAAAAAAAAGAAGAAGAAAACTAACCAGAGGGCTGATATCACAGAGCAAAAATCTGGCCTCAAATCTGAAGACAGACAGGTGTTTGCAGGGAGAGAGGGGGAGACACAATCAGAATAGTTTAGGTAGAATGATTAAAGAATGAGTTAAGGCCAGGTATAGGTGAAGCCTCTAGGTGCGGTAGAAATTGGGAAAGTCCATACCTTCCTGCAAGCTCTTTCCCATGAACCCTACATGAAACTCATAGAGAAGATTGTAAAGAGTCTTACAAAAATGTTTATTGTAGTGCAGACCTGTGAGGAAACAGCAGTTATACAGGAGGGACAAAAATCTCTCCTCTAATCCTTCCCCTCTTCAGCTTTCCAGAATAATACTCAATCTGTGTGTGGGTGGGTGAGGGGTGGGGGGCAGCGACAGGAAGGACACAATCACTACACAGAGTACACTAACCAACCAAGTGCTTAAGGTGAGTCAACAAACAGATGTCGGCCAAACACTGTTTTTAGTCACCTTAGTGCTGTGCAATGGGCTCACAAAGAGTAGCCATTGATGGCAGAGATGTAGGCTAAACACTGGCCCATCATTATGGGCCACCTTACCAAGGAAGATCTAGCTACTACTAGGGCACTCAGTATGTCTTACCTCCCTGCAAAAGAGATTTCACATGGTATCTACCCTCAAGGAAACCAACCAGCAACATGGAGACAAGTTTGATACATCGGACCCTTTCTCTCCTTGAAAGGAAACAATTCATTTTGACCAGGATACACATTTCTGCTATGATTTGCCTTTCCTTCCACACAGGGTCACAGCCAGCACCACTATTCAAGAGTTCACGGTGTGTCTGATCTACCTACACAGGACCTCCTGCCCCTATTACATTACCTCAAGTCAAGGGAACCACTTCAGGCCAAAGAAGGTGCATTCATTGGCATATGAAGGCGATGGAAGGCCACTGATCCTATCTCATAACTATCATCAAGAATCTGCCTGCGTGACAGAGCAATGAAACAACACCTTGAAGGCTCAGGGAAGATGTCAGCTGGGAGATGACATCCTGATACTATGGGTACTATCCTGCAGGATTCATTATATACCTAAACAAATGGCTATCATACATTGGTGATTCTCCTAATTAGTAGAATACATGAGTTTGAGAAGGAAAAAAAAAAGGGGGGTTGGATTAAGGATCCCTACCACTCCCAGTGACTTACTCAGAGATTTGTACTTTCTGTCCTTACAATGTTAGGCTCTGTAGATCTAGAGATCCTGGTTCCAGAGAGAAAATGCTTCTACCAGGGCACAGTAAATATCTTAATAAACTCAAAGCTATGACTGCTATCTGGTCACTTTTGGATCCTCATGTTAGGAGACCGGGAGGCAAAGAAAGGAATTACTATACGGGCAGGAGTAATTGGCCCTGATCATCATGAGGAGGGAGGGATGCCCACATATAATGAGGACAGGAAATAATATAATTGGTATTGAGGTGATCCACTGGGGCATCTTTTGTTACTCCAATGCCTGGTTTTAACTGTAAATATGCACGTATAGCAACTATGGCCTGTTATGGACATAGTGTCGTTAGGGATGAGGGCCTGGCTTAGCATATCAGGAACGATAGGTAGAAGGAAGAGGACTCTACAACGGGTATTAGAACTGGGAATTTATGAGGACCACGTACAGTGTTAGGATCAGCTTCATTAGCCGATGTAGTGATTTGCCCCACTAACCTTCCTCTTGTAAATTTTCCCAGAAATTCTGACCAACTAGAATTCTGGAAAAGCTGCACCTGGATGACATAAACTTAATGTGAAAAACAAGTGGATCTGACTAGTGCAAAGGATGCACTCTATTATTTAGGTGCCCCACCTAGATTTCCTTTAATAAGAAGGTGGATCATTCTTCTAGCTCTTTTAAGTGTTGCTTTCTCCTGACAGTATTCCATCAATAAATAACGTGCACCTGGAATCTCTGTCTCAGGCTCTGCTTCTAGAGAACTCTAAGGCATTTACTGTACTATTAAAATCTTTAAACTTTTTATTATAGTATTTTCAAAATTAGACCATACCTTGAGGGATAATTACTATAATTATGTTAAATCTATGTTAACATTTTCTGCCTAGTAGATGTGACCTTTATAAGGATCCAAAATTACATTGATAGAGGTTGTTTCAAATTAATGTCTTCTCTGAAATGTACTTTAATGTTGAAAATGAGAACCAGAGAAAGTGACCTATAATATGAGAAAAATTCTTTTCAGGTAGAAAAATCAAGAAAAGAAAAAAAAAAAATCCTAAACCTTGCTTTCATTGGAGCAGTTAGAAGAATAAGCAAAAGTAATATGCTACATATATTGCTAGTAAGAGGCAGATACAGGATTATAACCCTACTGACAAATTCTAGTTCATTTATTTTTTTGCACCTCTCTGCTGCTAATAATGTAGCTATTATTGGAATAAAGAGCCATAATGCCTTTGCTATTATTAGAGGAGAGAGCCATAAAAATAAGGGAAAAAAGATTTACCAGCCCTTCAATACTACAGAATAATGTTATTGTGTTTCAGAGTATTTCTAACCCATCATTCTACAAATTCTAGAGAATCAACATATATAAGTAAAATGATCCACAAAGAAAACTTGGGGGTAACAATTTGTGTTCCGCCACAACCTTAAAATCACTGTGAACAGAAAGCCAGTGGAGAATCAGATTCTCTTCTTGACGCATGTAGAGAGATATGTGAGAAGTTAACTGTTCACTAACTCTTCAAATCCTTTTCTTGCCCTAAACTCACTGAGAAGAAATGGAAGAGTTAAGAACTTCAGGCCTCAGATAGTCAGCAATTCATCTTAAATTGAATATTGTCTGAATTGTTATCATTTTTTTGTCTTCCCATAAGGGATTTTACAAAGGCCAAGGATATAACCATCTTCAGTTACAATATCATACTCTTCATCTGGGTAGCCCCAGTAGGAAATAATTTGACTCTAGATGAAGAAAAAGCAAATCTTTCAGAATAAGATTGTTAGTCAATTAATGTAACCTAATTAATCTAATTTATTAGTGTAATGATGAATCTTCCTATTCTCTCTCAACCACAGGCCTATATATTTTTACTTTCATTAATTTACTGACTCATTCTGTAATAAATATTTATAGGTACCTACTAGGCATCTATCTTATACACTAAAAATTTATGGACAAATTAAAAAAAAAAAAAAGAAACCCCTGCTCTCAAGGATATATCTCAAGAACTAACTCATTTTTTTTCTAACTACTAATCATTTATACTTTCATTTACAATTTTAAAATATATGTTCACCCATAAATGTCAGCATGTCTATGCATATAGCTAAGCTTATATTTAAAATCTTATGTATATATGTATGAATGTATGTATGTATGTATACAGAAGAGAGAATTTATACGTCTTCCATGGAGGTGTGGATATATTTATATATATTTGTATCACAGAGACAAAATAAGGGTAAAGGGGAAACTGAGCTATAGAATGGTAGATGGGGAATATTAGTTGACTCATATCAAAATATATGAATACAGAGATACACATTTGACGGTAGATCTGCTAAATAAAAACCCCCCAAATTGAATAATAACATTGACAGTTATTTCAGCAGCTTAGCATTTAATTCCTAGAAACTTATAATATTATATTTGCTTCATGGTTCACAGATCATCGAAATCAAAAGGTACCATGAGTAGTTCCAAGAATTAGGATGAAAGGCATCACTTTGAAAATGTACCACATTTGGGATCTACATATAAAAGGAGATGTTAATATGATATTAAAATTGCAGCAACTAATATCATTTGACTATTTAAATAATTCTGTCAGGTAAGGAATATTACCATTTTCAGATGAGAAAACTGAGGCTCTGAAAAATTAAATAATTTGTCTAAAGATAAACAATGTATAATTGGCAGTCAGGATTCAGATTCAGACTTGCTTCATTCCCAAAATCCATGCTTTTCCAACTACCCTATCTTGTCACACAAATTCCCTCTTTAAAGTTTCCGTTACAGTATTGCTTTGCCCAATTCTGAGAGCTTTATCATTATTGCAAGTTAAGTGATATCTGAATTAATGACGTATCAGTATAGCAATAGAAAATCTGAGCAAAAGAGCAAAAACCTTGATCAAATTCACTTTTATAGACTACAACACCACAACTGCGGAGTATTCTTTTTTTTCCAAGTGCATAAGGAATATTCTCTAAGAAAGACCATTTATTGGCCATGAAATAATATTAATAAATTTCAAAAATATTAAAATATTGCAAAGCATGTTCTCAGGCCACATCAGAAATAGGACGTGAATACCAATATGTAAAAAAATATATATATAGAACAGGCTCAAACATTTAAAGTGCAAACAGTACATTTATGAATTTATGAATAACCCAGGGATCCAGAGAAGATACACCCAGGAAAAGAATATTTTTGACTGCGTGATTAGGGCAGTATACCATTTCTAAACGAGTTGGAAATAATTGAAACAGTGCTTAGATACCTTGTTCACATAACAAGTAGATAGGAATAAAAGGACTTTTGTTAAACAATGTCACTCAACTTTGTGAAATCTTGATTTACACATCCATAAAATAATGACGAGTAAGTTTTAAAGATGAAGACATAGGAGTCTTCTGAACACCCCTCCTCCCATGGACACAATGAATGAACATATGGAGCAATTCCCTCTGAAAGAGATCCAGAAACTAGTCGAGTGACTTCTACACATCTGGCAAATGAGAAAATGCCCACATCAAAATGGACAGGAAGGCTGAGACACACTCTTGCCATAAATTCTACCTGGCACCACACTATACAGTGGGAGGGATCCCCAATTGGTGAAAACTACAAGAAAGATTTGGGCTTAACTCAAAGAACATATTTAAGGAATAATTTCAAGTAGATACATCTAACAACGGAGCAAATTTCTGCAGGAAGTAGTTTTCCAATTGAGAAGTCTTCAAACAAAAACCGGATGAGCACCTAATGGGGGATATTGCAAAAGGAATTGAAGTACAACCCAATAGAACAATCAGCTGAAATACACAAAGCTCAAGGGCGAGTTTAAGAAAAATACTTCCCTGACCAAAATCGTTTTCTATTCTGTGAAGAACGGCCATTAAGGCAGTGGAAGAAAGCTTACGCTGGTGTTGCTAGTATGTTCCCTCCCGTCCCCACTTTTACAGTTAGAACATTAAGAGAGCAAAGGTTCCACCAGGCAGAGACAGACAGTCACCCTGTAGTCACGCTGGGCTGGGTCTCAGCTGTACTTAGCACCAGCCCCGTGGAGAGGCGGGTTCTCACACTCTAACCTACATGATTTCTAGGCTTTTCTAGGCGAGAGGCAGGACCGAGTTTGCAGCTTATCTGATGGGGCCCGCGGGTTTTAGAAGCCGGCTCGCAGCCCCCAAACCCAGGGGAAAGCGGAGGATTCGCAGCTCCTTTCAACGCCGGTCGCCTCCACTCTGCCCCCTGCAGGCCGGCCGGCGGGAGTGCTCAGGCGACCGGGGGCCTGGAGAGCGGGGCCTGGAGAGCGGAGCCCGGAGACGCTAGCTCGGCCTCCAGCGGCCCTTTCACAAACTGCAAGCCAGCCAGCGTCGCCGCGGAGATACCGGGCCATGGCGCGGGTGCTGATCGTAGGCGCCGGGCTGACAGGAAGCTTGTGCGCAGCACTGCTGAGGAAGGAGACGGCCCATCCTTTGCACCTCGCTGTGTGGGACAAGGCTGGGGACTCAGGTGGGTCGTCTGATGGCCGAAACGTGGAAAAATAAGCCGGCGCGGACCTTGGTTTTTAAGGTGGCGTGGGCCCCACTAACGAAAGTCTCTGCAGAAAATCCAGCAACTCGGCTCCCAGCGTGGGCCAGCTTGCGCAGTGTGCGCCTCCTCACGTGACTGGAGACTTCCGTCACCCGGAGAAGGCCCGAGTAGGGCGAGGGTGGGGGTGGCGACCCGTCTTGGGTGGCGGCGGGGTGCGAGTGTCGGGCACACACTCCAGAGCGAGGCCCGAGTCTGCAAAGTTTGGGCCTAGCGCTGTTATTGATAAATGTGTTTTCATTTTGCCCTGTCTGTGCCTTTGCAGCTTTCTCCAGGTCATGAGGGTCCCAAAGTGCCCATTGACCAAGACTTTCCGAAGATCTAGATTACAGAATCCTGTTTTTCTCATGAATCCTGACTGAAAGAGTAAAAGCATTCGTTGATTGATTCATTCTGACATTTCATTAATTAGTTTATTTTATCCATTCATTCATTCCTTTCTATCCAATCAGTAAATATATGCACCAGGCACAGCGCTGAACACTGTTGCATTATTCATGTGTCCTTTAAAAAATATATCTCACAATCAGTGACCAAATTGTCTCAACCAGTACCTGACAATGTTAAATGACAAAGCCTGCAACTTAGAAATAGTTTCTAACACAACTGTAAGGTAATCCATTAACACGGAGTGAATAGCATTAATTGCAAAAGGTTCATTCCAATACACTAACATGTTTTCCTGTGGATTAATTCCAGGGGGAAGAATGACTACTGCCCGCAGCCCTCATAATCCACAGAGCACAGTTGACTTGGGGGCACAGTACATCACCTGCACTCCTCATTATGCCAAAAAACACCAAAGGTGAGTAAGTTGAAAGGGGTAGAATCAGTCTGACCAGTTGTTTGATGTCAAAAGTATAATATATCCATGTTTAACAGGATTAAATTTTGCCTCTTGTAACATAGTAAAATTATTGCGATATTATCATTGTTGATGGTATCACAAGTAAAAGATTAACTTGAGTAAAGTGGGAAAACTATGATATGTGCCATGTAGGGTTGTTGTGAAAGTCAGATGAGATGTTACCTGGAACATAGTAAGGGCTCAATAAATACGGATTACTATGTTGGCATAGAAGAAGAGGACAAAATAGCTGTGATGAGTCAATCTTAACCGATTTCAAGTTGGTGTGCTGAGTATCTTTCTGTTTATCTTCACTGACTTTAATTTTGAAATGTACAAGAAATGGCTAATATCAGCAAAAGATTTATGGATTTTTCAAAACATTTCTGTTTTTCATCTGAATTATATTTTGTTAACATAAAGCATACTTTGAGTTTGACAATCATATGACAATTTCTAGTTATTTAGTATTACAATTGCTAAGAATTCTTATGAGAGAGTATAGTTTTTTAGAGCTTATTATAGTGAATAATTATGTTATCTATATTGATTTATTTCAGTTTTTATGATGAACTGTTAGCTCATGGCATTTTGAAGCCTTTGATCTCTCCTATTGAAGTAATGGTGATGAAAGAAGGAGACTATAACTTTGTGGCACCTCAAGGAGTTTCTTCAATTATTAAGCATTACTTGAAAGAATCAGGTGGGAATAGGATTTTTCTGCCTTCTAAAATTAGCATTTAAAAATAAAAGTTATGTACATAATTAAATATTAATACTATCTGTTTCTTCGGGAAATCCTAATAGACTATCATGGACTGAATCACATCTTGGATGTTTTCATATCAGCAAATTCAATATGCTTTGTTCTCTTCAATACTTGTCCAGTATTACATGGTATATGTGTACCATCATTTATTTAACTACTAACTTTCTTATAAATATTTAAGTTGTTTTGTAGGTGTGGAATTGTTTTCTTGCTTATTCCAATTTTGCTTCTTGCCTAATCCTGGCACACTTTTGTAAGCATATCTGTAGGACCAATTCCTAACAGTACAATAGCTGTGTCAAATGGTATGTGCATTTTTAATTTAACTGGGTTGTGTCATCTATTTTTCTTAAAGAAGATCTCATCATCAATAGTGAATGAGAACATCACTTTCCACATATCCTGATATTATGAAAAATTTTAATTTTTGCCAATGTGATGTTAAAAAATTATATCTCCTTATGTTTTGATTTATATTTACTTAAGTATGAGTGAGTTTATGCATCTTTGTTTTGTTAATCAACTCTGCATTTTTTTCTGTGAATGTTCATAACCTTTGCCCATTTTCTATTAGGATTTTAATTTTTTCTTTATGTATTTTATGAGTGTTTTGAAAATGGACTTTTAAAAAAATAGATGATTTAGACACAAATAACAGTTTAGTGGTTACCAGAGGGTAAGGGGGGATGGGGGATGGTAGAAGAGGGTAAAGGGGGTCAAATATACGGTGATGGAAGGAGAACTGATTCTGGGTGGTGAACACATAATGCAATATAGAGATGATGTATTATAGAATTGTACATTTAAAACCTATGTAGTTTTGCTGACCATTGTAACCCCAATAAATTTTAATAAAAAAAAATAGATGATAAATGATCTTGGATGATAAATGAATTTTTTAAGCAGAAGTAGGCTTCTTGATGAATCATAAGTGCCAAATTCAAGATCACTTAAGAAAGGTATAGGCTGAGAATTTGCTTTGTTTCATAAGCTATTTCTAGAATAATTACTGTTTTAGTCTTCATCATCAAATATTACTTATTGAGAACCCCAGGAATCCCTGATACTGGGCATGGGAGATATCAGTGAGATTGAATATACAGAATGAGAACATAGTAAATACCATTCTGGGTTAGACCATTTTTCTAGGATTCAGTCTATAAAGGTATATTAGTCAGGATTTTCCAGAGAAACAGAACCAATAGGATGGAGATATATATACTTGTGTGTGTCGGTGTATGTGTGTGTATAGAAAGAAGGAAGGAAGGAAGGAGGGAGGGAGGGAGGGGGGGAGGGAGGGAGGGAGGGAGAGAGAGAGAGAGAGAGAGAGAGAAAAAAAGAAAGACACTTATTATAAAGGATTGGTTCATGTGATTATGGAAGCTGACAAGTCTCAAGATCTGCAGGGTGAACTGGCAAGCTAGAGACCCAAAAGAGTTGATGGTTTAGTTCCAGTCCAAAGGCCTCAGAACCAGGAGAGCTGATGGTATATAGTTCCAGTCCAAAGGCTAGTAGGCTTAAGACCCAGGAAGAGCCAATGTTTCAGTTAGAATGCCAAGACAGGAAAAAAAACAACCCAGAAAGAGTTCTTCGCTTATGGGAGTGTCATCCTTTCTGTTTTATTCAGTCCTTGGACTGATTGGATGAGCCCACCTACATTACGAACCACTTTACTCAGTCTACTGATTTAAATGTTAATTTCATCCCAAACACCATCACAGACATACCAAGAATAATGTTTGACCCAATATCTGGGCATCCCATGACCCTGTCAAGTTGACACACAAATTAACCATCACAGATGGTGAGACCATTGGACATTTTGTATTATGTTACCGTCAGCTTCAGATATTGCCACCATATAACTTTAAAAAATCTCATTTCTATCATGATTTTCACTTGATTCAAGTTAGATGTACATACTTACTGACATCCTCAAGTATTTACTAACTGTATTATATATACATCTATACATGCATACATCCATTCATTCAATAAACATTTATTGAGTACTTACTACATGCCAGACACTATTTTAGGCACTAATGATACAAGAACCGAAGTCTCTTCCCCCATATAACTGATGTTCTGGCAGAGGGACGGTCCTTGAATCTGACGCACCTACATCCTTATTTAGTTAGGTATTTGTGGGAATCTATGTTTTCATCTTCCAATTTTGCTGTGGAAACTCTTGGGAAAAGAGGTCAATTATTTGTAGCTCACTCAGAATCTAACAGTACCTTGTACATAGTGGGTTGGTATAATGATATAAATATGATACATATAAATATACATTAACCATATACATATATTTATATATATTAGGTGACTATCAGTTCTAATTTATCCAATTCTTAGTAAAAACCTATTTATATTTTCAATTTGTACAGCTTCTTGAGACAGTGAGTTTCATATTTTCTTATCACTGTGTATTTTTAATTTCAAAAAGTAACTTTAAAAAAATAATTATATACTACTGGTAGAAAATTCGGAAGATACAGAAAAACAGCAAGAAAAATATCATTATAATATGTAAATCAACAATAAGCCCATTTTGTTACACTCTGCTTTTTAAAAATGAATCTTTTATATAATTGACTTCAAGGTATATATAATTTGTGTATATATAAACTTTTTGTTTATTTTAATACTATCTTTGTTATATTTCAAGAGTCCTTTCCTCTCTCTATCCAGATCTATTATTATAGGATTTCTGGACCCTATCTATCCCACTTTTAATTTTATAATTATATCCTTTAAGTGTCCTTTAAGCTTCTTTAAAGCATTTACCCTGTAAATGGTCCACAAAAAGTATTTTAGTGTTTTCACAATATAAGTTGAGAGAGTCCCTGGAATCAGAATGACCTGGATTCAAATTAATGTTCTACCACCCCTTCCTAGCTATGTAATATTAGGAAAGTTTAAAAATCTATAGCTTGGTTCTTTCATTGGAAAAATTAGAGTAATAACAGTACCTACTACAAAGCATTGTTGTGAGGAATAAAGGATATGCTCTCACTGTCAATCCAAGCAAGTACGTCCAGGTACATAGTAATCATTTGCTAAATATTGGTTTAAAAAATAATCTACTTGAATGCAGCTGACCTTTGTATATCCCCAGTACAAGAACCTAAGTTGTCAAGTCATTCCAAAAATACTCTCCATTTTAGAATCAGTTGAATTTGCAATCCCACAGTCTAATGGACCAATCAGTAGTCATTTAGTTTGGGACCAGACTTCCAGGAAAATTACCTGTATATGTCTAATCAGGCATGCTTGAGAATAGATTCAAATCTCTAAAGCCAATATTTAAGTAGACCAATTTCCCAGAACAAGTAGTAAAGGGCAGGGGGAAATATAGTCATGTACCTCTTGAGCTATGCTCTATTCTTATTTATTGGCTGATGTGTTTACATTAAGCTGATTACAGAGAAAACTGTATTTATTGATATCAATTTAACCAACTGCCATACCTTCCTTCATTGATACAATCTCCTTAAATGAGTGAAATGTGATTTTCTGTGGTTTTGTTTATTTACTTTTTAGGTTGTCGTTGTTGGGCTGGGAGAAATTTAAAAAAAAATGACTCTCATTTATTAAATGCTAACTATCTGACACTATGCTAGACATTCTACATACATCATTTCTGACTCTCACAACAACGATTCAAGGTAATTATCATTATCCCTATTTACTAATGAGAAAATTGAGACTCAGGGAGGTTAAGTACTTCGCCTAGGGTGGCTTGGCTAGTAAGGAAGAGAACCAGAGCCCCTTTCAGTGGACCTGCTGTCTTTTCCTATTGACTATCCTATGGACGGCAATGAGAGGTGCTCATATCCGCTCCTCTTATTTAACACTGATTTTTTAGGGCCTCCTTTTTCCTTCCTTTCTTCTCCCTACCATATGAAAGGTTGCTGTCCTCCTGCTACGTACATGTCAGAGGACACATGGCTCAGGGGAACAACCTCATAGAGACCTTTCCCTAGTTCCACTCTTTAATGGGCAATCCCTGCCCTAGGGGGAAAGGGGCTACAAAGGAGCATGCCATTTATTTCTTTATGCAACCAGAGAGATCAGTTACCTGGTGGTCCCTGACTATGACATTTGGAGAGTGATGACTGAAGGCTTTTTGCCTTTGAATAGGCCAATATTATTAAATCATTCATGAGAGGATGAATTTAGCTTCCAGGACGGGGTGATAAACTTTTATTTTGTTTGGCCTAACAACAGGGAGAAATATTGCCACATTTATTTGTTTTTATTTTACCATCTACTTTAAAAGGGACATTGGCTAACAATATGTAAAATCAACGTGTACAATATAAACTGTCAGAGTTGACAGGATCAATTTATTAGAAAAGATAGTTTAATTTGCAGATGCCATTGGCTAGGGTGGCTTCTTTCTGGTAATATATTTCCTTTTGTCATTCTTTGCCTTTCTACTTTTGTGTTTATTTTCTTTCTGAAATTGATATATGTAGTAGAAGTAAGCCTGGGATTTGTCACAAAATTTCTCCCAGATGGCTGATCATGGCCTTCATCCATAGCAGTGTCCTTCAGAGAGAAGCGACAGGATAGCCTGTGAGCCCTGATTAAGCATTCTTCTGTTTACTTTAGCAGTGCATTTCGTTAGACATTGCTCACTTTTTTTCAGGTTCCAGCTCATCAATTCTGAACTGCTGCTCCCTAAAACCTATTTGTAGGAAATTATAGGAGGAAAATGGATTTACATTTTCTCTTTGACATGGAGGAAGGCGGGGGAAAAAAATCAAATGAATATATAACAGAAACACATTTTGCCTTTGTAACATATTTAAACCTTCTTCGTGTTCTGATGTCTTTATAGCTATCACAGATTTTTAAAATTCTTATTAAATATGTGCTGGGGAAACAGTGGGAAATACGAGACATGGTCCCTCCCTTTGTTAATGTAGAGTGTAATGGGGAGGGAGGAAGGACGTTAAACTAATTGTACACAAATGAAAAGGCACATAATAAATGCTTAGAAGACGGAGTGGGAACATGAGAGAGCATATACTAAGAGGACGTCACCTAATAGGAGTTTCAGAGGAGTTAGTATGGAGTGTGTCAGGGAAGGTGTCTCTGAGGAACTGTTTTCATGGGTACCTGAAAGGTAAGCCACAGTGAAGTAGGCCAAGAGCTGAGTGATGAGAATTCCATGGAGTAGACACATGAAATTGCAACTGTTCTAATGGAGGAGTAAGATGATGCATTTGAGGAACTAAAAAGTCATTGTGACAGGAAGGTAGTGAATGAGGGAGAAAGTGGTAAGAGATGAAGTTCAAGACTAAGGCAGGGGCCAGACATAAGGGGCTCTGTAAGCAGTGTTAAAGAAGCCATTGAAAAATATTACACAAGAGAGGGACATGGGCACATTTACTAAGCTCAGAATTAACTGTTGAGAGATTTTATGTAGTTCTCAGTTTTAAAAGGACAGTTTCCAGAGCCTACAGATTTTAACATGTGGTCCTTTTTGGAAGTTATTAATTAGTTTCACAAGGAAATGCCACTTTCCCAGAAACTTTTTGGGGCCATTTTGGGGCCATTGGGATACATGTCTAAGATGTCTGGCTGGGTATGGAACATTTCTAGGTTAGTGGATTTCAGTTCCCTTAAACACACATGTATTCAGTAGTACCGATAACAAAGTATGCTCCTTTCAAAGGGATTATTATGTTAAAACATAACTGAATAAAACATATAAAATCAAGTGACGTAGTTGAGGTCCAAGTCAGGGCCAGGGACAGTGAGGCAAGTGTGTCCAGTAAGTCAGGGGTGAGACACCCTAAATAAATAGAACAGAGTTCAAGTAGAGCTGCTCTAGTTGGAGTAAAGGAGATGGTGGTTGTGAGTTGAAAGCTCCAATTATTTGCACCTTCCCTAAGCAGCGGCCTTAGAGAAACCCTCAGGCAAGTTGAGGTACTATTTACAAACTCCTGCTCTAATTTTCGAACAGAGTGATGCTAATTGCCTCAAAGAGAGATTGACCCCAGGGCCTAGTTAGAACCTTGCTCCTTCTAACATCTTTGCATTTGGTTTTAAAAATTTGAGTACTTACTAGGTTGTGGCATCATTGAAGGGACAATGAAAGATGTAAAGGTACTTTAGCTCTGGAAACCTGACTGACACGGAGGGAGTACTTGGGGATAGATAAGACATACCTAAAGCATACAGATGCTTTGAATCAATGTCAGAATGAGTGATAAAGGCCGTGATGGTCAAAGGACGTCATAGATGAGAAGGATCCCACTGAGCTGGAGGAGCTGCAGAAAGGAAGGTTCCTGGCTGAGGTTGGACTTATTTTCTTGGCTGGGAACATGAGGTGTCCCAGGTAATGATGAGCAGGATCTTCCAAAGTGCTTTTTTTTTTTTTTAAATCTTTTTTTTATCTTTCAGTTACAGTTGATAAACAATATTATATTAATTTCACGTGTACAACATAGTGATTACACATGTATAAAACTTATGAAATGATCACCCCAGTAAGTCTAGTACCCATCTGACACCGTACAGATATTATTGACTATATTCCCTATGCTGTACTTCACATCCCCATGACTATTTTTATAACTGACAATTTGCACATCATAATCCTGTCCCCTTTTTAACCCATCCCCCCAAACCCCCTCCTATCTGGCAACCACCAAAATGTTCTCTGTATCTGACTTTCAGTGTGCTTTTTCTTCTTGTTCCATTTTCATTTATTTCTTTTCTATTCCTGAGGCTGAATAAAAGTGGATTTGTTTTTAAATCAGTTTTCTGAAAACTGGAATGTGAGGTGAGTGCTAGTATACCAAGGAGACTTAATGATTCAATTATAGTTTATCTTTCAGTTTGTGATTCATAATTTATTCTCTTAAAAAATATTAATTAAATACCAAGTATGTGCCAAGTACTATATTATATAATCTACCCTGTTTCCCCGAAAATAAGACCTAGCCAGACCATCAGCTCTAATGCGTTTTTTGGAGCAAAAATTAATATAAGACCTGGTATTATATTATATTATATTATATTATATTATATTATATTATATTATATTAACCTGGTCTTATAGTAAATAAGACCTGGTTTTATATTAATTTTTGCTCCAAAAGACGCATTAGTCTTTTGTATTAAACCTAGCTGATGGTCTGGCTAGGTCTTATTTTCGGAGAACCACAGGATATGTTATATATAGAAACAAAATAGAATTAATTCCTGGCTCGGGAGGATTTCAGATTAAAAGGGAAGAAAATATTAATCAAATGACTATTAAAATACCTTTGTGATAAGCGCAAAGAAGGAAAATGTGATGAGATATTCTAGACTGTATTTCTATTAATTCTGATTCTTCTTAATAAAGATAATTAATTCATTGATGAGGACTTTGATTTCTCTTACAGAGACCTTTTTTAGGTTTAATAGGGAATATTAATTCCTTTTATGGGGAATATTGTTCTTTCTGGCGATTACTAAAGAGAAGAATTGTTAACACCTTTACTGAAACGTAGGCTTGCTCTACAGTGATAATAGGCTTCAAAGGCATAATGATAGGATAATGAGCTTTAAATCATGGTACGACATTTCTGAACCTGTTTCCTTATCTGTGAAATTAATTGTTATGATGTATATTAAGTTCTTGGCATGGTCCTGGCATGAAATAGATGCCTAATGAAAAACAGCTAGGGTTACTATTATTATTCACTGTAATAGTATTTTTTTCCCCTATAGCAGGCATTGTTAGGGAGGTGCACGGATGCCAGAAGGAGAGGAATTCCCACTAAGTGAGAAAGTAATGAAAATGAAACGCAGATGTGTTAGAGGACAAATGGCACCATTTCATTCTCTTGAATGGATCCAGTTGGTGACTCTTCTCTTCCCTCTCATTCATATGGGAAAAAATCCTGATTATGTGAACATGCTTTCGTTTTTGGAACAGGTGCCAATATCTGTTTCAGACAATGTGTGACCCAGATCAACCTGAGAAATGACAAGTGGGAAGTCTCCAAGGAAACAGGCTCCCCTGAGCAGTTTGATATTGTTGTCCTGACGATGCCAGTTCCTCAGATTCTGCAGCTTCAAGGTGACATCGCGAATGGTGAGTCTCAGCCTGCGCTGTTTACTTCAGGCAAAGGGATTTCTTTGAGAGAGCATGAATTCAGTTTAACTCTCTTAGCAAAGGGTGTAGTACGGATCCTATTGATTTGCATGTTTTAAAAACTGATACTGTGGCCTGGTTCATGATATTAGTCTAGGTCAAACTGAAACACATGGAATTTTTTTTCTTAGCCAGTTAAAAAAACGTTGAATGATTTTCTTATTGCCCTCACCTTTAAGAAGTAAATATGTGTGATGGATATGCAGTAGTTTGGCCTACAAGAAGAGCAATCTCTTTGGGGCCATCCTGGAGAAAAGAAGATTTTTATGACACAAGCATTGATGATGTGAACCCCTGGCAAACCTCATCTTGGGTTGCTCTTGAGTATGAGTCTCATGTTCTTCTCTGTTTGGGATTTGTTGGCTCACTTTTTACCGGCTTCTCCCATCCTTTTTAAAAAACAGCTTTGAGATTAAATGGATATAATGTATGGTATGTGGATTATATTTCAAAGTGTACATTTCAATGGCATTTAGTATGTTCCCCAATATATGCAAACATTATCACCCTCAATTTTGGAACATTTTCATCCCCTCAAAAAGAAACCCCATATCCTAAAGCTATCACCGTCAATCCTCCATCCCTAACCCTTCCCCCAATCCTAAGCAAACTGTCATCTATTTTTTGTCTCTATAGATTTCCCCATTCCCTGGATTCTTAAGAAAACCCTTTCTATGGCTCTGCTTTGCCTCTACATGTGTTAGGTCCCTCCCACTGATTTTCCTCCTGTCTTTCTTCATGTCTGACTGAGCCCGACACACTGAAGTCATTGACTTCTAGGGGAGACCTCATGGCCTCAGAGCTCACGAGTTTGAAGTAGAGCCTGGTGATGGTGGACGAGGCTTTGTGTCATGTGGGATGGTGGGAGATACTGACGTGCCTGTAGCCTTTGACCTTTTTGCACAACTAAAGTTAACATTGGTTTGATTGAGAAATAGCCTTTTATGTCTCTGTTAGAAAGAAAACTGGTACTAAATATGCTTTACCGATTGTAGATTTAGAGCTGTAATAGAAGTTGTTCTCTGAGGAAGAATATAGCTGCTTATTAACATCTTGAAAGTAATTTACTTATCCTTGAATATCAGTTCTACTATGCAGTAACAATACAGCTTCTTTTGTAGTACAGTGTGAGATAATAATATAGAAAGGATTGGAATATTTATTAGATAGCTATAGGCAAAGTAGAAAACTAATGTAAAGATCTCTTTCATGAGTCTACCTCTAGTTTGTTGCTAAAATCACTTTAAAGTAGGGTAATTTATTGCCATGGAGTCTGTAATAATTGGATTGATTTCAAGACTGTGTTAAATAACATACCGTAACATTTTACTAAAACACAGTTACTGGTCAGTGTTTTCAGTTGTGCTGTAAATTACATAGTATACTTTTTAAAACCTACATAGTTTTGTATCTGAAGAGAGACTCTTCAACATTGCCTTTTGAAAGTACTTCTCAGTATTTGTATTAATGACATATAAAACATAACACCATGCCACAGACTGTCTCCTAAGGTGTGGTTAAGGGCCTTCCAAATGACAATTTTATTTAGATCTTCTGTATCCTAATGTTTTGAGTATTTGATCTTTATTTGGCTGAAATAACTTAATTCTCCTACTATTAATATAATAAATTTATTAACATGGAAAGATTTCAAAATATTTTTAACTTAAAAAGATGCATCTATATTTCTTTTCCATCTGCCAAAAATAGTTTGACCGAAACATTTTAACATAGTTATTGCTTAAAGATGATTTTCATTTTCTTGTTTGTAATTTTTGAATCTCATAACTTTAAAAATAAGGATACGTTACTCTTACTATTAAAAATGATAATGTGGACACCATCTGAAAAAAATGTATCATGCTGAAAAAGAAATAGATTTTGTTTTCCTTTTCTTTTTTAGTGGAGAGGTGTGGTGGAATATGTAGGCTCTTTTTGATGAAAACCTTTAAGAATGATTGGCTTGGTACATTTGACTGAGGGTAAGGGTCTTTGGGATGTTGTATTGGCCCAATTCAGAATTGGAGGCCATGCAAATAATTCTGTGTTTACTTCCTTGTTATGAAATAACCCACCCTGGCTGTAAAAGGTTAACAGAATGTCCTAACCATGACGCTTTAATACTGTGGGTCTAAAACAAAGGGCTTAAAAACATCTGCTTCCGCTTTATAAGTTTCAGTAATGACCTTTGAATGAGAAATTAGTTAATCTTGTCTCTCTGTGTTTTCTGGAGAACTTTAAATACACTCTTGTTTGATTATTAGACATCTTCATTTTCTGTGAAAAGACATCCATTTACAAAGCCATGTATTGTACAGAGCCATACATTGCCATCTAGTGGATCCCAGTATATATTGCAGTTCCCGTGTGAATTTTTAAACTAGAGAGAACTATGAATGAAGATGATTGAAATATAGAATGTATATAAAACTGTAACTATATTATAACTCACGAAACCCATGTATATCATAGGGAAATAAATTTAGGCCCATGATAATTAAGTACTTTACCCAAAAGTGCATAACTGATTAGTGACAGAAGTACAGCTGTGCTACAGGTCTCACATTCATGCAAACTTTGACTTTTGTTGTACGTTTCTTCTCATTCTCTCTCTCTATCTTCATAAATCATGTCTAGCATTTAGAAGCAACATAAGTACCATCTTTTACACAAAAGGCTTCTCTTTTGATTACAGTGTGGTCTGGATTTTCCCCTAACTCTCCCTTTCCCTTTCTTTTCACGAAGAAACAGAACTTTTTTTTTTTTTGGCAATTGCTTACTACCTTTATTACAGTCCCCCTGTTGGGAGAACAGGGAAGCTTTATAGACCATATAGTGAACCTCTTGTAATTTATAATTCATCTTCTGGTTCTATAACTGTGCTATTCCCTATATATTAACATTACAAAGATTGTCTCACTTAATTCTCACAAAAGTCCTAAGGCATTGTTATTGTTCTTCCTACTCTTGGTGGTGATGCTAAGATGTGACCCTTTGTACTGTGACTCCAGAGCCCAGCCTTTAACCACTGTTCTACATGGCTCTCCCATATGTACTTCATCTTAGACTATCTTACTACTTACTGATTGTTTCATTAATTCTGAGTTTTCGCAGGGTACTACTTATTCTTTTCTTTAATTAAAAAAAGATTTTCAGTTACAGGTGACATTCAAAATTATAGCAGCTTCATTTGTACAGCATAATGGTTAGACATTCATATAACTTACAAAGTGCTCCCCCCAATAAGTCAAGTACCCGTCTGACACCATAGTTATTACAATATTATTGTCTATGTTCCCTACGCTGTACTTTACATCCCCGTGACTATTTTGTAGCTGTCAATTTGTACTTCCCAATCCTTTCATGTTTTTCACCCAATCCCCCAACACCCCTCCCATCTGTCAATTATCAGTTTGTTCTCTGTCTGTGAGTTGTTTCTGTTTTGTTTGTTCATTTATTTTGTTTTTTAGATTCCATATATGAAGGAAATCATATGGTATTTGTCTTTCTCTTTCTGACTTATTTCACTTAGCATAATACCCTCTAGGTCCATTCATGTTGTTTAAAATGGTTAAGATTTCATTCTTTTTTATAGCTGAGCAACATTCCGTTATATATATCTACCACGTTTCCTTTATCCATTTGTCTACCCGTGGACACTGAGGTTGCTTCCATATCTCAACTATTGTAAATAAAGCTACAATGAGCATAGGGACACCTATCTTTTCTTATACATATTTAAGAATAAACTCAAAATGGATTAAAGACCTAGATATAAGATCTGAAACCACAAAACTCCTAGAAGAAAACGTAGGCAGTAAACTCTCTGACATTGCTCTTAGTAATATATATATGTATTTTTTATATATATTATATATAATATATTTTGTATATTTTATATATATACATATATTATATATACATATATATTATATATATGTATATATATATTTGATATATCTCTTCGGGCAAGGGAAACAAAAGAAAAAAATAAACAAATGGGACTACATCAAACTAAAAATTTTTGCACAGCAAAGGAAACCATCAACAAAATGAAAAGATTGTCTATCAAATGGGAGAAGATATTCACAATGATACATCCGGTAAGGGGATGATATCCAAAATATATAAAGAATTCATACAACTTAACTCCAAAAAAACCAAACATCTTGAAAGTAATTTAAAGTAAGATTAAAAAATAAGCAGAGGATCTGAACAGACGTTTCTCCAAAGAGGACATACAGATGGCCAATAGACATATTGAAAGATGTTCATTATCACTAATCATCAGAAAAATGCAAATTAAAACCACAGTGAGATATCACTTCACACCTGTCAGAATGGCTATCATCAATAAATCAACAAACAACAAGTGTTGGAGAGGATGTGGAGAAAAGAGAACCCTCCTGCACTGTTGGTGGGAATGCAAATTGGTGCAGCCACTATGGAAAGCAGTATGGAGGTCCCTCAAATAAATTAAAACTAGAACTACTGTATGACCCAGCAATTTAAGTTCTGGGTATTTGTCCTACTAATTTTTGATCACTGTATTCCCCAAACTTGCCTAATGAAAATCACTAGTTAAAAAAATATAAGGGGTACTTTTGAGAAGATTTTGAGTTACAGCATTTGGGTAGGGCCTAGGAAACTGTATTTTGACCATGCACCCCCATGGGAATTATTTTCCTGCCAGTTAGGCCTGTTTTGGGGCATTTTGCCCTATATGACCACTCATCAAATTTTACTGTGATCCTAGTTTTTCAGTGTCTTCCCCACTAAGCCATAAAATCCATGAGGAAAGGGGTCCTGTAGACCACTCTTATCCCCACCCAAAGTAAAGTACCATGTCACATAGAGACCCGTACACCGATAGTGTTGGTCAATCACTATCTGCTGAATGAATGGCCATCTGGTTTATTTCCCAACTTGATTATACTCTCTTTGAGGTCAGATAATCTTAGAGTCTGCGGTCCTGGCTTGGTACCTGGTTCACGGTACTAGGGTAAAAGGGTGAACCTTGGGTGGATCACTGTATTTTAGGACTAGAAGAAACCTTGGGGCTCGTTACTTCTCCCACTTTGATTTTAGAGATGAAGAATTTAAAGACATGATCTGCCCTTACATGATCACACAGTTTATTAGGGGCCAGACATGAGAGATTATGGTTGAGAAAAAAGGAGGCACCTTTCAAATATTATTGTCTTGATTTCATGTTTCCCACACATTTAAATAGAGCTCTTCATCAGGCTGTAAGGGAAGATCTGGGCCTAAAATCAACGTACCTTTCTTCCCTGCCATAGTTCTTTCGTTTTCCTTCTAGGAAAGTACTATGGTGGAGGGAATAAACATCTTACATCTGCCACCATCCACGTGACCTTACGCACTATTCACAGGATCACCCACATCTCTGAGGAAGCACCATGATGGAATATTTCTTAAGTGTCCCCATGTTCCTGACATTTTTGTAAATGCTAATTGAAAGAAATTGAGAAGATGCAATGCTCATTTGCCAGGCCTTCTCATGAAGCTATGTGTGTGGGCAGAAAAATCACAGGTGAGCTTTACATCTCACAAGTGTAAAAGCGATGTGTTAGGGGAAACTGACATGAAAGCATGCTGGTGAGGTGAGTAGGGAAATGGTAGTGGGAGTCTCGGTAGACTGTTCATAATTATCAGTCAAATGTGTGCCTCAAGCAAGACAGCCAGAAAAGTCCTGGATATCAATAGTAAGGCTCTTGGAAACATAGTGGGAAACATTACTTTGCCCTTGTGCAAAACAATGGTGCGTTTGTATCCAGAATACTGTGGTCACCTGAGTTAGCCTCCAACACTATGGTGGAAAGAATGTCTGTTCTTCTAAATTGGCAAAATGTCTACTATGAGCATCTCTCCACCTACCTGATAATAAACGCACCCACAGTCATCATTAGAGCTTCTTCCCTTCCCCTTGGGATCACACCGCAATCCCAGGCTTTTAGAGTGCCAGAAAACTGGGGAGGCATGGGGCCCAAGTCTGTAAGGTTGTTGTCATTACTGTTTTTCCTCTGCTGTGTAGGGCTTGGGCCCGGCTCTGGTCCTCTGACATCGGTTAAACATGTTGCCTCGCATGGACTCAGGGACAGTAGTTCACTGACACTGAGATCTTCCCACGGCTCGCCAGGCTGAGGCATGCTGCACAGGCATTCTGCAGCAAGATCCCTCCTGGCAGGGCACACAAGTGGGAGCCATGTCTCTATCTGGAAAGGAATCCCCTGAACCCCTGTCCCTTAAACATTTCGTACCTACCCTGTACCCTCCCGTTCTCTGGGGGTCATCAGCTTAACCCGCCTTAAGATCCTGCAAGAGGAAGATACTTTACTTTCTCATGTGTGTATGGGTGTGTGTGGCGGCGGGAGGTCATCCCAACCTTTTGAAACACAACACTGACCATCTCTTTCCTAGATTGGAGGGTGGGGAAAGAATTGTTTTCACCTAAATAATCCTTCTTGGTAATTCTTTAATTTCTGGTTGCTCTATGATAGCAAAGATGTGGTAAAACTACAGAAGGTGTCAAGAGGGCAAACTGTAATAACCAAAGGGTCACGAGCGTATATGAATATAGCCTAAAAGAAATGAAAACTTCTTTTATCCAGATATATAGAGCTGCACAGCTCTACAATGGAGATTTACAGTGGCAATAGATGTAGATTTTCGTATATATATACATATATACCATTTAATTAGAAGTGAAGGAACCTGGAATTATGTTTTTAAAATTCTAGAATACAACCACCAAAGGGGAAGCCGCAAGTGTTAAGCCTTAGAATAGATAGTTTTAGATTAAGGAAATGTGGCTTTACTTCATCCCAGAGAAGTTTTCAATCCAATCCAATATTATTTATTTGACAGAATCTAAAAAACAAACAAACAAAAAATGCTTACTTTGCTTACATTAAAAAATTATAACACTTGCTCCTTTAAAGCATAATAAAGTTTCAGTAAATTCACAGATGGTAGGTTTTTAATGAACTATTAATGATCCTGGGGTTACATTTATAACTTTCTAAAGATGCCCTGGTAAATAACCACTTTCTCAGTAGTCACCTATGTCACATCCCTCCGCTTTCTCAGTTCAGCACTCCAGCAAGCAAACAAAGCTCCTGGTGCTGTCCCCACTCTGTTCTCCTTCCCAACCTCTGGCTACCTACTCTGGCCTCAGGTATCCTAACCACCAATTTCGCCTTAATGCTGTACTTAAGATAAATAAAACTGGTCAATACCTTTTTTCTTCTAATATTATATATTTTGTCTATTTTAATTTTATTTTGTAGTTGATACAGTTTAGTGATGAAAAATTTAAAAGTAAAAATAAAATCCACTCATAAGTCTAGCCCCATAGATTCAAATCCAGTAAATACATATTTCTAGATACTTTTTATGGTAGAAATAAAAATGTTTTCTTTTTTTAACTTTACAATATCTTAGGAATATCTTCCCAATGTCAATGAATGTTCATGTGTGTCATGATTTTTACTACATAGTGTTCTATTCTTTGTATTTACCTGGATGTATTAAACCAGTTTGATGGATATCTTAGGACATTTCCAGTTTTACAAAGTATTGCTTTGACAGTGCAAAACTGAAACAAAGATTTTCGCCACTAAACTCCTTTCCTCATAGAAACAGTTATTTTACTATAGAGTAGAATTAGGCCCTTTTGATGATTTTTGTTCTAAGTTTTTTTGGCTAATCTATGTTTTATTTTTCCCTGTCTGCTTCAGAATCAGGTTTCATTAAAAACTCCTATTGGAATATTGATTTCAATTACAGTTAATTCAAGTGTTAATTTAGGAAGAATTGAAGTCTTTACAATAGTGCGCCTTCCTATCCAAGGCAATGAAGCAGTTCTCCATTTATTCAGATATTTTCACGTCTTTGTAGCTTTTATCTTAAGATCTTACGTATTTCTTATTAGGTATATTATGAAATCTTTTCTGATATTTGTGGAGATTGTGAATAATATCACTTTTGTTACCTTATGTTTACTTAGGTGTTTCCAGAGAATACCACCTAGCTGTTTTAAATCCAAACTGAAAAGCCTGTTTCTTTCAATAGGGGAATTCAACCCTTTTACATTTATTACCGAAACTATTACCTTTCTTTTATCCTTTCCATTGATGTCTGTTACTTTACTTCCCCCCCACACACTTTTTACCATTTTCTTATATTTGCCAACTTTATCAAGTATCCTTTGTTCCCTTCCTCATATTGTTTATTTATAGGATCTACAGTGATTTGTCATTCCATTAATGGTTATCTTCTTATCCTTTACAAACATATTGAAACCTATTTCTTCTCCCTCCCACTCCTCCCTACCTCATTCCACAAATATTTTTTGAATGCCTACTGTATTAGATGTTGTTTGGTAAGTTAAAAACATTAAGCAGTTTTTCTCCTCCTCTCCCAAAATATTTTTTTCATTACTTTAAATGATGAACCTGATTGGCAATATTATAACAAATGAAACCATCTAAATTTGAAGTAATAATTCATTACCTGTCCCATTCTCCTTTTCCATTCCCAGAGATAATTGATGTTAACAGTTTAGTGAGTGCCCTTCCATACCTTGCTCCAAACATATGGGTGCCTTCTAAATGTATTGTTTTGAAATTGGCTTTTTAAATTGACATTTCTTTAGGTAAATATGTGTAATTTATTTCTGTTTAACAGCTGCATAATTTTCTGTAATTTGGATGTAGCAGAATTTAGGTTTTCATCTCTTATTGTTTATTGATAGACAGTTGAATAGTTTACAGTTTTTTCCTGTTTATTCCTATTTATTACTATATTGGGTGCTAAAGTGTCAAAATTGAAAATTTTAGATCAAAAGATCTGTATGTTTTAATAGATATTGCCCTATTACTTTCCAAAAAATTTTGTGATAATTCTTATCCTTAATGATTGAGAATGCCTGTTTTTCTATACCGTCTATTCAATAGCACTGGATGTTTTTAATTTTTTATTAATCTTTTAAGATTTCTGCCAAAGTGATAAATAAAACCACGTATATCAGTCTTGCTTTCATTTGCATTTCCCTTGACTGAAAGTGATATTAATCTTCTTTTCATAAATTCTTTGTTTATTTAGATTTTCTCTCTGTGAATGTCCTGGTCATCTCCTATGTTTACTTTTCTAGTGTATTGTTTTCTAGGAGCATTTCATATATAAGAGATATTAATGTTTTTTATTTGGTATGACAGTTATTTCCCAGACTATCATTTATTTGTCTTTTGCTTTTGTTTATGTCATTTGCTATAATAACTTCTTAAGATTTTTATTTAGTCAATTATGTCTAGCTTTTCTTTTATAGATGCTGGATTTCCTGACTTGATAAGGACTATTTCCCTTATTCTAAAGTCACATAAATATTTTAAATTGCATTTTAATAGTTTTAATTCTTATACTTTACATTTAAATCTTTACCTGTAATGTGCGTTTTATAAGGTATAAGATAGGGATCTAGCTTTGTGAGTTTTTTCCCCCCATAGTGATACCAATTTTATCAGCACCATTTATCTAATAAGAGATTCTTTTCCCCACTAAATTGAAATTCCTCATTTGCCATATGTTAAGTTCTGTATAGACTTGCATTTGTTTCTGGATGTCTGTTCTGTTCTATTTATTTATTCCTGTGCTGATACCATCACTGTTTTCTTTATAGTCACTTTGTGGTTGTAAATCATTGTTAAAGGAACTACATGGGCTGTAAACATGAGAAAGCTTTATTTTTTCCTGGAACTGCCCTCAAACTTTCCTGTGTTGATCTCCCTGTCTTTCTAGAAAGTGAATGCCTTCACAACATCTTGGTCATTTGCTATAATTTTCTAGTCACTTTTGGCTTTTGGAATAGTCTCATTTTGGTGTTTAAGATTCAGTTGTGTTTATTTTTAAACTTCAGTCTCAATTCAGAACTCATTCTGTTCACCTAATGCCAGGTAAGCCTGTCTGTAGTACCAGGGGCTGGGGGCAGAATGGCCCGCCCTTCTGACCATGTTCTCACAGAGAGAATTGCTCCTATGACTGGCTGCTTGTTAGTGACTTTGTCTTTCCTGTAGGTCATTCCTGTTGTCTGATGCTTGGTAATGGGTCTACATGTGGTGTGTTTCCTTTTGCTTGTGTTTCAATTGCCCAGAGGCAGATTTCAGCTTCACACTGAATCTCTCTGGGGCTGTTACTAGCCCTGTCCTCTGGCCTAGAAGTAGCGATGTCTCTCCTGGCATCCCAACAACAGCTTTACCACAGCCCCTGTGGGTTCTACAGTTCAGCAAGTATCTAGTTAGAAAACAAGGTCCCAGTCACTCCTTCTTGGAACTCCCTCCCGAAGGTTTGTTTCTGAATCATTCTCTAAGGGCTCCTAGGAATGGGAATCACCCCCTCCCACTCAAAGGATTTAGAATAAAAAGCTTCTCTTCAAGAATCTGACATTTCCCCATAAAGCTGAGCTTCACATCCCTTTGGGTCTTCTTCCTATGTTGACGAGGCAGTGGTGCTCAGAGTAGTAAAGCCAGGTCTTACTGGTACCTTCTCAGACCTTTCTGAGGGTAGTTGGCTAGGTCCTCTTCCTGGTGGCTTCTTGAACTTCAAATGTAGGATCATTATTGCATTTTGTCCTCAGCTATTCAGAGAACCAGGATAATAAGGAAAAATACTGTGGCAATTTTTAATGTCAGAAGGCAAGAATGTCCTTACTATGTCTAGATTAATATATCCCAGTTTAATAATTACCATGCCCTCATCAAGAAAGTTTATTTGTTCTGCCCCACTTTAGGCCCCTGCTTATTCTTCAAACTCAATTCAAAACTACTTCCTCATTAATGTCTTCCCAACCCCCAAGACCAGGCCATTTCTCCTAACACATGTTACACTAGTTTTTATACTAGATTCCTGTCCCTCATGTTTTTAACACATACCACAATTGTAATGTATTATTGGCTTAATCAGTTGTGCAATGTGTGTCTTTCTTGGTAGAAAATAAAGTAGATGAAGACAGGAACTGGCTCTGACTTACCTATTCCCTCATGATTCCCTTATGAGTGCCTCACATATGCTATGCCCTCAGTCTCAATTTACCGAGTGAATGAATGACGCAATCTGAAATACATCTGGAAGGACAGACAGAAGGAACGGAAGGAAAGGAAGGAGAGGAAAAAAGGTCTTAGCAAAAAGTTCGAAATAGAAATGCTTGTTTTATATTTTGGAGACTGATAATAGACAGCGGGAGCAAAGGCTTTCTGGTGGGGAATTTTGGGAGATAAAGCTGGAAATGTGGGTTTGGGGCAGAATGTGGCCCAACCCCACATTCAAAGTCTTGAATGTGAACATTTGTTGAACAAACAACAGAGGTCCCCGTTCATCAGAAATACCCAATCTACCTTTTAAACCCAGCTGGATACATTGAGATGGTAAGTAACCTCACCTAATTGGATTGCGAGGAAGAAAACATTTGCACGACTTGACTTGGGGGAACATTATTAAAAGGCTTTTAGTTTTAACATATGGTCTGTCCTTAGACACTTAGACGTTTAGTAAGCTCTGCTACAAAAATGCATAATCTTAGAACATATTGTGCACTACAGAATATAATGATAACATATTGCTCATAACGAACACCTTCAACCGCCTTCCTATAACTTCTAGAATATCCCATCATCCTTGATGGAAAAATGAGAACCAATTCTTTTTACTAAAAGAAGTTTAAATTCTTCATTTTTCCTTGACATTTTTCTGAAAAGATTTTGATTAAAAGCACAGGAAACAAAAGTCCTTTATTCATAGAGTAATATGCTTCATTGCTTTTTCCAGCAGACCATCACCGTAGGAGGGGAAATTTAAATTCAGTTTCTACACTTCTTCAGATATTAGCTGCTCTGTTGGGCTGCCTGCAAGCTCATGAGCTGAGAGTTGGTTCTGCTTAATCTTTCATTCTCACTCTAAGTGCCTGAGAGGCAACCCAAGGTAATGGTTGCCTCTCTACCACCCTTCAGAAACTTAGGAGTCAGTGGAAATGGAGGAGACTCTCATCCACCTTGGAGCTGAGAGTGATCTGGCACTACTCTTATGTGTGTGTACTCCCCATTCCAGGTCCTGGAAGGATAGAGAGTTTCTCTACTTAAGTGTCCCTCTGGGGAACTAATGGCTTGTGTTGAGAAAAAAAAAAAAGTAGGAGGCATAACCAGAAGACGATGATAACCAACATCAAAGAACATTTTGTGAACACTTAATTAGATTAAGCACTTTACCTACATTATATCATTTACTCTTCACAACCAACCTTATGAAAAGTATTTTATCCCCTATTTTATGGGAGAGGAAAATGAGACTGAGAGAAATTCACTTGTCTAAGGTTACATAGGTCTTGAAGGGCAGATCTTCTGGAATCCAGATCTTCTTCAGGCTCTAGTGGACCTTTTTGTGCCTTTACCCAGCACTAGTGTGTGTGATCTCCCCATACTTGATATAAGTGCATTGATGAGGCAAATATTTTGACTTTTTTGTTCTTGTACACATCTTGTCTATAGGTATATGGTGTTTGAAACTAGGCCATCAGGTTGCTACACTAGCGGAAGATACATTCTATAATAAATGCTGACTTACTGACCATGTACTTCAGAACTTAAAACTCTATTTTTTATTCAGAGTTCTTCGATATCAGAAAGGCTTTAAAAAGAAATGTCAAAACTAGAGATGAGGTGAGATGAAAGAGCAGAGAGCTATAATTTATTGAATTGCGTCATTATCACCAACTGAGTCACCAACTGAATTGAATTAAACTTCTTCCCATCTGAGCTGGCAAAGACATTTTAAAGAGAAGAAATTTGAGAACTAAGAATTTTAGCTTCTTGGCAGAAATCTCTGAAGATTCAAATGAAATGTGCTAAAAACACAGTAAGAAAGTATTACCACAATCAACTACTAATTTTAAAGTAAGGAATTTTAAACATTAAGATAAAAAGAGAGGGAGAGATAAAGGAATGCCAGCGTTCTGCACTGGATAAGCTATCTTCCAAATACAATTTACTTTTTCACATATATGGCTCATTTAAGAAGTTTCTTATTCTGTTGCATAAGATTTATGAGACACGGCCATATGCTGACTGGACATTCTGATCATCTATCATTCTTCTGAAGCCCTGTTTCCAGAGTGTGACATCTCATTCTGACTTGAACGTTTGCTTCTAAAAAAGAATGAGAGAATCTAAAATTGTATTTGAGTAGCTAGCACAAAACATTTTATGTTTACCAGTGTGAAAGTTGCTGTTAGTTTGAGAAAACTATTTAAATGTTGGTCTCTCCTAAAAATTTTTCCATGAATTAGCCAAAGGAAAAAAAAAATTACTATACCCAAAGCAGAGTTTGCTTTCCGTTTCTGTGAGTTGTTAGATATTTTTGGCATGTTATAATTTTACTTGCCACAGGCATATGAAATTATGACATTTTATAGCAAGAATAGAAATTAAAATCCAGTTTTATTTTTTAAAATGAAATTATAATCTTTTATTCAGATGTTGAATTCATTTTTTTTCATTATACAAATATTTATTGAATATCTACTATGTGCTAAAAATTGTTCTAGATGCTCCGAGTATAGCAGTGAACAAAACAATAAAAGCTCCAAGGAGCTTCTATTCCAATGGGAGGAAGAGAAATAAGTAAATATCTAAGTGAGATGATAGTAAGTGTTGGGAAAGAAAATGAAGCAAGATGGGGAAATCAAAAGTGACAAGGAGTCATCTTATATATAGTGTGAACAGGTCTGTGACAAAGTGGTTTTTGAGTAGTAGAAACCCAAAGACAGGGAAATTGTGAACCATGAGAATATGGGGAGGGATATCCAAGGAGAAGTAGCTGCAAGTCAAAGCTGCAATGTATGAGCAGTTTCACAAGGAGACCAGTGTAGTCCAGGGCTTTGTGGGCTATGATAAAGACATTAGATTTTACTCTACATGAGATGGAAAGCTCTTGAAGGAATAACACGATCTGACTTAGGTTTGAGGTGGCTTTCTCTTGCTGTTGTATGGAAGTTAGACTGGAAGAGAGTTGAGCTGACCAAATGGACTAATATTGTAAAAATAAGGCCAGACATGAAGGTGGCTTGGGTTATAGCAGTATTGGTGGTGTGTTGAAGAGTGGTTGCAATCCAGATGTACAAGAATCCCTACTTTCTATCGATTCTGTTCCTGATATTGCATCTCAAGGGTTCAGATAGGGAGACAACCCAGCATTAGTGGTACCAAGAAAGTGTTTGATGAAAGAAGTGATCTGTTGTGCTAACTGCTGCCTCTAATTTTATGTAAAAATTGGCCATTGGATTTAGCAATGTGGAGGGCGTGGGTGACATTGACAATAATAGTTTCTATGGGGTACTGGGAATGAAAAAACACGAAGAGAGGACATTGAGATAGCAGGTTTAGAACAGTGTTTCTCAATCATTTTTTCATTATCGCCTCTCTAAGGAACTTTTAAAGACATTTTTCCTAATTGTCCTCCCTCACCCCAATGAAATTCTATCAGAGACACACTTTACATTTGTTACATATTGTATGTATATGTACGCTTTATATATAAAAAGAGTAAGAATTTTTCACCCTGGAAGAGTCAATTTTTAATGTTTGAGGGTGATATCGCCTCGACTGGGAATGGAATGGTTTAGACAATTATTTAGAGGAGTTTTTCTGTGAAGGGAGGCAAAGAAATGGGCTGGTAGGTAGAGAAGGAAGTTGGATCATGGTTTTATTATTTTGTATTTTTAAGATGGGATATATTATAACTTACTTGTGTGCTGATGGAAAGAATCTATTAATAGTAGAAAGGGAAAAACTGATGATGTAGAACAAGATTGGATAGTTATAGGAATCATGGTCTCGAATAGCAGATAGAGAATGGGAGTTAGGCAGTTCTCCCAATATGGCAGGAGGGAAGGCCCAGCACGTGAGCACAGGTGGAGCTAGGCTGATGTCTTCGGAGTTGAGAGCCTGTGAAAGTCTGTTTTCAATTGATTATTTTCTCAGTAGAACAAGATCAGTTGGGATTGAGGAGGGGCAGGCAATTTTGAAGGTTTAAAGAGAGAGGAGAGGTGTGATATAGTCATCTAGGGGAGTGTATCGAGTAGCATTTAGGCTAGCTAGGCCGCACTAAGACCCACTTGAAGTTAGTGATTATGAGTTTAAAATAAGACCAGTCAATATTTTTCACCTCCAGCATTTGATCTCCTCTAACCACATTAGAGATTTTAAGTATTTGAATCAATGAATAAATGAATAAAGTGAGTTAATATTGAGTGTATGTTCCATGCTACCTAAGATTTTTTTCAATTTACTACTTACACGTTTTTAATTGGAATGTTTTATACTTGATTTTGTTAAAATTAAGGACTTTAGATAATAACATAGAAGAGCACACCCTAGTTCAGCTTTTTCTGATCGAAGTAACTGAAATCAGCAAGGTTTTTAGTGCTGTTATTTTGGTTGGTGATGAGTTGAATATGGGAAGAGGATGTAAAAATGACAACTAGTTTTGAATCTCTAAACACATATTATTTTCTTAAAAAAGGAAACTAGAAATAAGTGGTAGTTTCTTTGAGGATATGGTAGTCAGTCTCTAGAAATTTCTAAAATTCTGAACTATGCTTAATCATTCATTCATCCATTTATTCACTCAACAAGCATTTTATCAGCATCTCCTCTCTTATCAGTCGCAGGAAAGACAAAACTGAATAGTACATGATTCCTACCTTGAAGTGCATTACAGGCATCTGGATGTTACACTACTTTTAGAAGAGGTATATATACTTTTGAGTATATAAATATATAATCAAACTAATATATTTTGCGATCATGTTCTTATGTGGCACCACATAGAATTAGCACTGCTAAAGAGAGAGTGGTATGAAATTTGTAAAACAAAAATTCAAACACATGAGTAAATTCAATACCTTATATATAAAATCTTTCTGGTAGAATATCTGCCCTCTTATTGGATTCTGCAATAGTAATTGTGGTTTAAAAGGTTAAAAAAAAAAAAAAAATTTGCAAAAACCGCAATTACTTTTGCACCAACTTAATAACAGGAAACTGCGCTCATAGAGACTGCTTTGTCATGACTACAATCGTGTGCTTCATAGAATCTGGATTAAAAACTACTAATTCTCAAGATTATTATACTTCTCTTTCTCAAGATCATTCGGTGCTTTTGAAGAATTAAGTCCTTCATAAATCTGGCCTGTGATTCATTTTTCTATTGAGGCCAGGCCTGGTTCTCACAGACTGCAGGACACACGAATGAACAGTATGTGGCAGTGTTTAAATGCTGTTCTGAAAACCAATGCCACGGGCCTAAGACAATTTAGAACGCGTCTCTGCAATCATCGCAAATGCATCCCGGGATTATATTTTTCTTTTATATTGCTATGTGTCATGCTTTGTTTGCCAAACAAAATATAGAAAATGAATAGGCAGTTTTCTGGCACAATTCTTAGTAGATAAATTGTCAGAATGAACTCCGTTGCTTAAGAAAAGCATAAACACAATTTAGTCACTGGATGTAGCTGTATGTAGGTTGTTGCTGTGGGGAATTTTGGTTTGGCTAAAGTGTTATTTTCTTTGAAAATTCTGATAGACCAAGGTTCTCTTTGTTTACATCATAGTCCCATTCCACCAACCAAAAAAGAGCAAGCTATCAAATTTCTGAGGTTTCACTTGTATAAATGCAGTTGCACATATCTAACATGATTGTGAATTTATTTTGCCATGATTATAGATATGTAAATTACAGATCTTATTTGAATAAAAGAGAACTAAGATTTCGATTCATTTCTGCAACTTTCATAGAGAATTTTCTTTTACGTAGATCTTTTCCCCCCATATAGCATATACAGGAGTGAATTTTAAACCATCCCCCAAATACAGGCGTGTGTGTGACGTGTGTGTGTGTGTGTGTGTGTGTCCTTTTCACTGTCTTTCATATTTTAAAGTCCACCACTGGCAGTGGCTGAAATCTTTGTATAATAATATAACGGGGGAAAAGCTCTATGAACACAGTAGTCAATGTCACCGACTAGATGTATAAAGATATTTTTAATTTGTGACTACTGTCCTTATGCACGAATAGTCTCACTACTCTTCTACCTTTTGTATTTACTGTCATCACAAAGACTTTGTTTTGAGAGAATGAGTCCTTATTGCCCACATTGCCAATTGCGTTTCAGTTAATTATAGTACACATACATCTAGTGATCACTCACCGTATTCTAGGAATTGTCCCAGATTCTGAGTTCACATAGGTTAATGAGCCCTAGCCCCAGTTCTTAAGGAGCTCATAGTGGGAAGATTTTTGTCTGTTGCATTTCTCTTTTAGTTGCTTCTAAAATTCATTGTGTTGTATGTAGTTAGGCTTTCGGACAACTTCTGGTTATTTCTTCTGCCTTTTTTTGCTAGTCCTGGTTATACTGCTTGTTAGCTCTGTGACCTTGGACACATTACATAATTTCACTGACTCCCTGATTCCTCTTCTGTACAGTGGAGATGATATTTCCTACCTCATCAGGGAATTTGGGGAGATTAAATAAGAAAATGCGTTAAAGCATCTAGTAAATTGGTGGCACATGATCAGTGGTCAATGAAAGAAGCTGCTGCTGCCATTTAACTTGTATAAATAACATGTCTGGCACTTACTGCTAAGGTTTAGTTCCCTTTCATTGCCTTGCTGCTATCCATTCTTCAAACACATAGCCAGTTGGGAATTTACTAGAACTAGAGGAAATACCAATAGCTCCATTTTATGAGTATCTTTTATGTGCTAGATTTACATCTCTTATCAACAATCTTTAAAACAACCCAGTATTGTTATTATCCTTACTATGTAGGGGAAGACCAGGGAGACAAAAATTACTTTCTAAGGTTAAGAAATTACCTACTAGAGCCAAAATACTGACTCCAAAGCCTGTCATCTCTTTACTACCACTTATTATAATATCCCTTCTAATTCTCAGTGCTTTAAAAATTTTTGGAAAATGAGTGTATATTATGACCACAAGCAGAAGTTTTCATCTGAGCTCAAACTCAAACACTCAAAATTTGGATACTTGATATCATTGACCACCTAAGATATAGAGATCTGCACTTTTATAAATAAGTGTGACTTTTAGTCCAGGGACAGCCAAAGTTCCCCCAAATAGTTCTCAGATCTTGCCATTTGCGTCAGTTGACTTTTCTGTATCAACTGAAAGTAGAATTATTTTTAAGGGGGGTGGGAGGAGTGCTTTCCTTCTTTAGACTGAGAAATATTTTAGAAATTTTGATAAAACTTTATCACTTTGATTTTTCATAAAAGTTTGTTTTGATATTTTTAATTTAATCATAAGTAGTAAACTGTGCTTGTTTGGTAGCGTACTTCTCTTTATTTTGTACTTCTTGGTCCCTGGTAGCCTGAGGATATCTGGCGCATAAAGAGATGATCTAATTGACATAATTAAGGAGATGGACAGCTGATGTGACTCCATTGCTGAGCCATTGCCTCTAGGTTCAATGTAACGAGAGTTCCTGATTTGAGAAAGAGGAACTAGTGGGTGTGTATTTTCTGCAGAGAAACTGAACTATTAAATTAAAATAATTAGAATTCTATGTAGAATTCTCATTATCAGCTTCTAAGTGGTTACCTTGGGAAAATGCCAATCTATTTGGACTTTATCTTCCTCCTCTGTAAAATGAGATCATTGAAGTCTAGATCTCAAATATCGCTTCTCAATCTAAAATCCAGTGTAAAGTGATTCTTCAAAAAGGCATGTTTTTCCGTAAAAAAGATAGGTGTGTATAATTGCTGTTTAAAATATGAGTTATTTGAACAGGAGCTCACGTGTTATAGGTATCGGAAAATGTGTTTATAAAATGTTAATGTGAGTGAATGAGAGAGAAATATTTCATTGTTGTTTACAGATGCCTTGATTAACAAGTTTGCACTTTTCCTGAACACATTGGATTTGGGGGGAGGAAAGAAAAAGAATCTTCGAACCAAGATTTAATTTAAAAAAAAAAAATGCTTAGTTTAATTGTCTCTTTTATCCATTAAACTTGAGTTCCTTGAGTCTTACTCTTATCTCTACCCACCACCTTACACTGTCCGAGTAATATTTTTTGAATGAATGAATGATTAATGGATGACAGTATACCCAGTGTATTTGATTATGCCCTGTGAACACGAACAACTATGAGAAATAAGACTTCCTCCACTTACATTCCTTTTAGCTTCAACTGTCCCATTATTTACTATCTACCTTCATTATGTTGAAGGGAAAAAAATCAGTTACCAAAGGAAAAAAATGTCCTCCTCTTACCCTGTTTCTTCACTGAACTCTCATTAAAGAAAAGCAAACTACTGTATTTCTGATGGCTAGCTGAATGTGTTTTGAAGTTTTACAAACATAAATATTCTTTGTTTCTATAAAGGAGTTCTACTTGCACAATAAAACCACTAAATGAAACATAGCAGAAATTTGTGTAGGACTCTTCTCCCATTTACAAAAAGTTATGTCTAAAGCATCAAAAAACAAACAAACAAAAACACATAGCAACAACCAAAAAACCTAAATAAATATGTTTAGGGATTGTGTGTGTGTGTGTATGAGTGGGTAAGGTGGGTAGGGGTGAGTGTGAGTGTGGATATTGTTGAAGGAGAAATGGAATTTAAAGACATAGTTATTTGTATATATTCTGAAGCAACTTGAGTTTAGTACCAAGTCTAATAATAAATAGTAAGTTTCAACATTAGTTGTTTTGAATATGATGTTTTATATATGGAGAAGTTTGAAAACTAGATTTCAATTCATAAATATGCAAAAAAAAAAAGTCAAACCACTACTTTTTCTGGGACTCAATCTTCTTAAGTATGCCATGAGATGATTGGGATAAATGATGTTTCAGTTTCTTTTAGTAACAAACATTCATTGATTTTGTAAATCAGCCAAACAGTCGGCTGTAATACTGGCTTTCCAGCTTGACTCTAGAGTGGCATTTCTCTACCTCTTTAAATTCATCTCTCCTACATGGCTTTTGGCTTTTATACTTCCTTCTGTTTATCTCCTTTAAGCAAGAATTTTTGTTTTTGCTATCCTTTTTGTACTTTGTATTATGAAAAAGATATTTTTGGATTGGATATTTTTCAAATATATTTTTATGTGTATGGGTAATATATATATATATATATATATATATATATATATATATATATATATATATTTATTTATTTATTTTGCTATGTACACGGGAGCAAGTTTTAGGAGATGTGATATCAGGTAGTATAGGGCAACAACTATATGACAAAAGCTCTAGCTTGTTTCTATGGCTCAATATGCATGGGAATATTCCCCAGGATTTTCCACACTGAATACAATCTATTACTGTCTAATCATTCAATGCTGCCAAGTATCACTCCCCTAAATATGAAATAAGAGCCCTAACCTAGCTGTTGTGCCATAAATTCATGTGTATCAGCCCACTCTCCTTATTAGTGTTTCTTAATAAGCATATCTGAATGCATACTGATGCTACTGTCATATGATACTTTCTTGGCAGGAGGGAGCTGTCAATTTTGCATTTCAAGGCCTAACTGAATGCTAGATACTACATGTGTATTAAATGAATGCTTCTATAATTTGTTGATCTTTGAATGTGTGGATTTAAAAAAAATATATACGTTCTCATAAATATGTAGGGCTATATTTGTAATGATGTAAAAGTGTAATACTACTAGTTATCTCATGAGGTGCACCTAAGTAATTTTTTAAAAATTTAGTTAGTTTATATTTTTAATTAGTTGATATAGAACTTGTTCTAGTGATGCTACCACCTCACACATTTTGATCGAGAATGCTTCTTCCACAACTGTAGTTTTACCTACTCTTGACTGCCTTATGAGGTAGTAGGTCATCACCCTTTGATATTTGGAGACAGCCGTTCAGAGTCTTAACTGATGACTAAATAAAGTGGGTGACCAAGCAGGAGGAAACATGTTTTTGGTCATAGATAAAGTTTGATTGGAAAGTAATAGGAACAATTTTCTTAGATGTCTCAAAAACTGAAATGGAGGTTGTGCCAAGATATTCCAGAAATGTTTGAGGATGCTGTTATTAGGGAGGGTATTGATGAATATACTTTGGCCTTTGGAACCACTTCTCTGCAGGCTTTGTTTTTCATTTCCACAATATTTTCCATAGTTACTTACTCATGAAGAGTTTTTAAAACTTCTAATGAAATGCACCGCATAAATTATTTGGGGGAAGAAAACTGACATGATATTTAACATTTATGAAATGTCTATATCTTGAGCAGCACATATTATATGTCTTATATTTAAATATCGTCTCTGCCCTTAAAAACAGCACAGTAAAGAAGAGTGACAAAACAATTGAGCCAAACTCAACAAGAAACAAATGTCTACAACTGTGTTAATTTATCGGGCCTCAGAAATTTCCCTCGATCACCAGCTACTCTTCTATATTCAGGTAGAAGGATACTGTGAGCCAACATGATTTGTTTGAAGAGATTTGAGGATACATTAAGATCAAGGTATTTAAATAAGAAAAGGAACCCCATCCTCTGACTCAGCTTTTCTGTTGATTTTTCATCATCGTATTCAGTATTGCAATTCCTAGTTGCTTAGGCTATACCAAAGAGTAGAATAGTTGTTGGAAACTGGATTAAAATCCCAAATTATTGCTGGCAAAACAGGTGTACCTAGGCAAACTTCTACCTAGGTAACTCTCAAAGGATTTCATAGCTTCAACATAAGCAACAATTCTAAACCATTACAATAGTTCCTCCCATCTGCAACCCTAAAAAAAGATCTAAGTATGTTTAATAATAAAAGATAACATAATTATTTATCTTGATATTATATGCTTTTGATATGATAGTGTTTCATATATGGTAAATAATTTAGTTCTTACAACAACATGAAGAGGTAGGTTCGGTTATTATTCCCACTTTAAAGATAAGGAAATTGAGGGATAAGTAACTTGCCAAGGTGACACAATTAATGAGTGAGGAAGGCTGAATCCAGGGGCCAGGTCTTAACCACTACACCACACTACTTCTCACTATGTATACTGCTTCTCATACTAAACAAATGAACTGTGGGTTTACAAGTACGGTAGAACCATGGTAGAAAAGCAAGATGGACAATCTTTTACTTTCCATATTTTGATATCCAGTGTGGCATGCAGAATAAAGGCCCATCAAAGATGTCTACATCCTAATGCATGGAACCTGTGAATATGTTATCTTATATTGCAAAAGAAATTTTGCAGGTATGATTAAGTTAAAGATCTTGAGATGGGAAGATTATCTTGGATTATCTGGTGGGCCCACTGTAATCTCAGAGGCCCTTATAAATGAAAGCAAGAGGGAAGAATCAGAAGCAGATAAGATATGACTACAAGAGCAAAGGTCAGAGAGATTCAGTTGCTGGCTTTGAAAATGAAAAGGGACTACAAACCAAGGAATGTAGGCAGCCTTCAGAAGCTGGAAAAGGCAAGGAACGCATTCTCTGTTAGAGTCTCCAGAAGGAACATATCCCTGTGGACGCTGATTTTAGCCCCATAAGACCTGTTTTGGATTTCTGACTTCCAGAACTGTAAGATAACACATTTATATTATTTTAAGCTACTATGTTTGTGGTAATTTGTTACAGCAGAAGAGAAAACTAAGATACTCAGTCATTATTTTCATTAGCAATAATATTCTTAATGAAATTAGCTTATTCTCGTCTAAGAATGATAATCATATTGAACATTATAACCATTTCTAACTGAATATTCTATGTAGAAATTTACCTCTTTTCTCTCTTAAAAATAATTCCAGTTGATTGCTGTCTTTGATTGTTTGAAAGCATCTTTAAATCCTTACAGTTTTGCTGAGTCAAGTAGTGATAGTCTAACTAGTTCTAAGGAGCTTTTGAACAATTAACTTGGAAATGACTAGGAACTTACTTAGGTATAGACCTTTTAATGAGATAATTCTCTTTATTTTATAGTGACAAGGACTTTCCCCTTCATAGAAGTTGATTTATCTCCTGCTCATAATTGAAAAGGCCAAGATTGCTTTGAAGTTTCCAAATGCTTTTGGAAATGTATTTACTTTAACGATACAAAAATCTATTTTATCTGTAATTAGTTTCACTTAGTGTGTTGCAAGGATGTGTCCGTTGGTAAATTTTATAAAACCCTACTAATTATTTGAAGGGAAACGTGCTTTTCAAATTCATAAAGTTCAAGATAGCATCCCCATACTAACATGCACATGCCAAGCAGATGGAAGCACTTTCACATCTACTTCCACTTTGAACACAGTGATCATGGACTTGGAGTATGTTCTTCAGATTAGGGCTATCATAAATCAATGGAAAAAGAAAGAAAACCTTTTGAGAGTAAATAGGAAAATATCATGAACTACAGACATGATATCTCTGAAGATTATCTCAAGAGATTGATATTCCCTTTAGAACCATCACTTCAGAATAATGAAATGGAGAAGCTCACATTTACTTCTCCTCAACCTTCCATTCCCAACACACTAATGCATACAGACACCATAAATTTAATAAGTTCAGTAAGTACTTATTGGATATCGGCTGTTGGTATACCATAATCCTTCCATAATTCTTTCCTTTTCATTTACATGGTAAATGTAAATGACATTTATATTTGTTGTTTATTGTTCTGGTTTCTTGGTAAGAAATCAATTTAGGATTTGAAAGTTCTTGTCTTTGAAGTAATATTGTTGGATGTTCTAACACTTATTAGCCAGAAATTTTATTTAGCTGCCTCAATAATAAGTTTATGGCTAGTTAAGAAAGATTTTAACGTTGCCTGGTTAATTTCTTGTTTAATCATTTCCATATGACAAGTTTTCTGAATCATAGATTAGATTACAAAATTTCCATTTTTCCCTAAGATGAAGCCAATAATGGACTATTTTTAACCACTATCGCTATCAGAAGTTTCTTCAGTGGTAGTGTTCATTGACTTATTATTGTTTCTTATATGAAAGTAAGGAAAAAACAGTGTCTATTTACAATAAGCATAAGGGGCAAAGGGCAAAGCTTAATTCTATCACTTAATTGCTCTCAACATAAATTAGTGAACTCTGTCTTTATTTTAACTGCCCAAGTTTTTAAAAGTCACCATTATATGTCTTAGAATTTTATTCTTTTCATATATGGCTCAAGTAGGTGAAAAGATTAGCAACGCATATTTTTTTCCTTTTATAATCATTTAAAATCTTCTGAATAGGCAACAGTGCCAAAACATTCTTTAACATTTACAAGTAATTTGATAATAAGATAGGTATAAAATTGAATGTGGGGAAATATGTCCAGAGAGATCCAAGATGGTGGAGTAGATAAACACTGTGCCCCGCATCCTTCTGTAAAATTACAACTAAGTCATAGAACAATCAGCCTGGAAAACCATCCGAAGCCTAGCCAAATCCAAGTCCTATAGCTAAAAATATAAAGAAGCCACATCGAGACCAGTAGAAGGGGTGGAGACACCAAATGGGACCCAATCTTCCGAGGGGGTTGAGAATCAGGAAGGATATCTCTGCTGTGGAGGTTCCCCCTGAGGAGTGAGGTACCCGAGCCCCCCACACCAGGCTCCCAAGCCCAGAGTATTAGTGCCAGGAAGAGGAGCTCCCATAACATCTGGCTGTAAAACACAGTGGGGATTCCTACCGTTCGGGTGGGACAGAAGGCTGTGGGAAACCTAGACATCCTCTTAAACGCTGGTGCACAGACTTGTGCACAGGTACTCACCTTGGGCTCCAGTGGAGGGACGGTGACTCGAGGGGTCTCAAAGACATACGGGGAGGCAGTCTGACAAGTGTGGCTTCAGGGGGAAGACTGGAGGACAGTCGGCATTTTTCTGGTGAGAGGTCCTCCTTTTATGCAGCTGGTAGGTGGACGCCATTTTCCTTATGTTGAGCCCGCCTCCAGAGGCCAACTCTGAATCTGATTGGCATGGTGAGTTCCTGTGCTCTGCCCTGATGACTCAGCTGAGACCCAGCCGAATCCAACTCTCACACAGCTGGAGGCACTTCTCTGTGAGCAGCGAGCCCCTCCCACATTGCACTCTTTCTTAGAAAACTGTCGGAGTCCACTGTTCCAGGTGTGCTGTCACTGGCCTCAGTGTGCTCTGAGATTTTTGCTGAGTCACTCCAGGCTTAGCACTGGCACCAAACCAGAGTCTAAATTAACCTGGTGACTATAACTCTTCCCACTCTAGTGACTCCCTGAGACCTTGCCTCACCCAACTTGAGTACCAAATGAGGCTATATCAGTGGCTGAACCTTAAGGGAGCTGGCAGGTGGCTTGAGGCCTCTGGGTGTCCTGACTTTTTACAGAGTTACCCCAGGCCTGGTACTGGTGGCAGCCGTCCTTGGTTCGCATTGTGGCCTCTCCCATGTGTTGCGTCTCCAGGTTTAACACAGGCAGCGAAAAACTGCAGATTGATTTGTACCTCCTACCAGGTAGCCCCTTGCTGGTCACAGGCAGTAGCTGACCTGGGCCGGCACCAGAGCCCCTCCCAAGTGTCCCCAGAACCAACATACTTGGAGATTGGCTTCAGACCACAACAGAGCACCAACAATTAACCCCACAAGCGGCAAACACAAAAAGTCAGTCTCAACAGGTACTAGAGCTTGCTAAGGTGAATTCCACTCAGTGGAATAAGCCTCCCACACAGCAGCTTATAAGCTGTGGTTGTGGCCAAACCCCACAGCCAGTCATCCTGAGGGTCAGTGCCACCCACTGATGTGCCAATGGCAATAAAGACTCAGCTATAACAGGAGAGCACACACCCACACAAGGGACACTCCTGGAGTCCTCCCAGCTCAGCTGACCAGGGAGACTGTGCCACTGGGCCCCATAGGACACCTATTACATAAGGCTACCCGGCCAAGACTGGGAGACATAGCAGATCTATCCAATACATAGAAGCAAACACAGAGAGGCAGCCAAAATGCAGAAACAAAGAAATTTATCCCAAATGAAAGAACAGGAGAAAAATCTAAAAAAAGAACTACACAAAATAGAGGCAAGCAACCTACCAGAAACAGAGTTCAAAACAATGGTTATAAGGATGCTCAAGGAACTTAATGAGATCTCCAACAGAGATTGTAAACATAAAAAAGGACATAGAAACCATAAAAAATGAACCAGTCAGAAGTGAGGAATACAATAACTGAAATGAAGAATATACTAGAAGGAATCACCACAGACTAGAGGAAACAGAAGATCGAATCAACGATTTGGAAGACAAGGTAGCATGAAATACCCAATCAAAACAGCACCAAGGAAAAAGAATTAAAAAAAAAAAAAATGAGGATAGTTTATGAGACCTCTGGGACAACATCAAGTGTAACAACATTCATATCATAGGGGTAACAGAAGAAGAGAGAAAGCAAGAGATTGAGAATGTATTTGAAGAAATAATGATTGAAAAACTCTTCTAACCTTGCAAAGGAAATAGACATACGTGTCCAGGAAGCACAGAGTCCCCAGCAGGATGAACCCAAACAGCCCACCCCTAGTCACATATAACTAGAATGGCAAAGGTTAAAGACAAAGAGAGAATCCTAAAAACAGTAAGAGAAAGGCACCTACGTAGTAACTTATAAGGGAGTTCCCACAAGGGGATTAAAAAGTACAAATTGGTAGTTACAAAATAGTCATGGGGATGTAAAGTAAAGCATGAGGAATATAGTCAGTGATATGGTAATAACTGTATATAGTGCTAGGTGGGTACTAGACTAGTCGGGGGATCACTTCTTAAATTATATAAATGTCTAACCACGATGCTGTACACCTGAAATTAATATAAAATAATATTAAATGTCAACTGTAATTAATAAATTTAAAAAGGGGGAAAAGGGGAAAGGGAATAAGAGGTCCAAATTTCCACGAATACAACAAATAAGTTATGGGGATGTAATGTACAGCATGGGAAATATAGTCAATAATATGGTAATATTAATAACTACGTATAGTGCCAGTGGGTACTAGACTAGTTAGCAGGATCACTTCTTAAAGTATATAAATGTCTAACCACTATGCTGTACACCTGAAGCTAATATAAAATAATACTGAATGTCAACTGTAATTGAAAAAGTAAAAAAGGGCGGAAATGTGAAGAGAAATAAGAGGTTCACATTTTGAGGAATAAACAACTAAGTAATGGGGATGTAGGGTCTGGCATAGGTAATATAGTCAATGATGTTGTGATAGCATAGCACGGTGTCAGATGATTACTGGACTTATCATGGTGATCATTTCTTTAGTATATCAATGTTGAGTAACTATGGTATATCCCTGAAACTAATATAATATTGTATGTTAGATATATTTTTGATAAAGATCTTTAAAAAAATTGAAGATGGAGTTTTACCTAATAATATGAATACTCCATAGGCAGTCAAATATATAATACTTATGATTCTTGGAGAATTCTGTAGTTTTGGATTTTAGTTTTTACTCTTGATGTGAAAGTAATTTCAGAATTTTCCTTCCCTATTCTACATACTTTATAATTACTTCTCAGTGGCATTGTGGTTGCCATATATATATTTTTCTCAATACCACCCCTGAATTAGGACAATTTATTTCATATGACCATACACAAATTTTTTTATTTAACAATTGTTTATTGAACTAGTTGATTCAAAATCTTGAAATACCTCAGAATGATCATCTTAGCTGTTAGCATTTATTAGTGCTATTGATAAAATGTTTTTATTTAAAATTTCCAATTAAAGTGCATACAATGGGATATTTTTCCCCCCTGAAATTAAAAAGTCTCACATAGTTTCTAATTACGCAGATGTATTAGGTTGGTGCAAAAGTAATTGCGGTTTAAAATGTTACCGGTCTTGAGTAGCTTAATAACTGGCATATTACAGGATCTTAATAAAGACTTACTGTTTCGTGAAAAAACAAACAAAAAAAACAACAAAAAAAAAACCCCACAAACAAACAAAGGCAAAAACCTCAATTACTTTTGCACCAACCTAATAGATGTAGATAAATATATCACGATAGAAACTGACCAAAAAAATGATGCCTTTTGACAAAACGAAGTTCCTGAGAACTAAACTGTCATCTCTTTAATATAATAGCAGTCTAATGCTGAATTGTGCTATTAAATTTATATTGACTTTATATTGTTACGTTTCCCTTTATATTGAAGTCTTTCTCTGTTTATTTAAGTTTTTGGTCAGTATTCTAGAAAAATGAAGATAAAAGTTTCAGGATAAGAACATCTTAGCTGTTTACTCCATTGAAAATACACATTATGTTGTGAAAGGCCTGAGAAGCAGTGAGTTCAGAAGAACAGCTCTGGCTAAGAAAGGGGCTTCTACAGTAACACAGAGCTCCAGCAAAGGGACATTATCAGACAAGCTGCTAATGGTAGGGACCCAAAAAAGCAGAGGTACCCAGAATAGCACACCCTGGAGTGTTACCGTTCTTATCAAACAGCTGTCAAATGGGATTATCCCAGGGCCACATGGTTCATAAGACTGGAATGTTAATTTTGCTGTCCGCACTGTACAACACAAGCAACATACTGTCTTCCAAACTTTTATTTAAAAAAAAAATCAAACTCAAAAAAAAAATTCTGTCTTCTACACAAGAACATCCTTTCCATAGTGATGTTTTCCACCTAAGTCATGAAAGAAGACTAAAAGTTACTGTTTATCCAAATACACTTAACGAACTGAAGCTCTGTCTCCTAGAGTGTTTGTTTGTCTACCCGGGACCCATTGTTGTTTGTTATTTCAAAATCAAGCAATGTAAAGTATCCGTTCTTCTCAGAGCTGCTTACCTATATGCCACCCTGGATGTTTCAAGTTAAAATCATTTTTGAATTGCCAAAATGCAGAAGAACCTTGGAAAAGCTTCTTGTAAGTCAAACTTTTAGTTAGATAGCCAAATAATTAGATATATCTCACAAGGTTATTTTTCCTATTCAAATTTTGCCAAACTTTTATCCAATGAATTATGAGGGTAATAGGAGTAAATGGGGAAAAGGCAGGGAAGTAGGGTTAAGCAATAGTGAAGACTGACAAATTACAGTCCTACAAACTGGAAGAAATTGAAGGTAAAAAGAAATGAGGGAAGGTGCACCAGAGTGCACTTTTCTCTGCTACAGAAAACTCAAAAAGGATGAAAATATGCAGGTATCTGCCCTTTCTTATTCATTGGACACTTTTAAATGAAACAGAAGGATATGGAGAAATCCTACCTCTGAATAAAAAGGAGAAAGGAAAACAAGAATAGCTAACACCTAAACAGTGCTTACTATCTACCAGGTGCACATCAACATATAAAACACATGTTGACTCTGGCTGGTGAACATACAATGTGATATATAGATGATGTATTCCAGAATTGTACACCTGAAACCTATGTAACTTTACTAACACTTGTCACCCCAATAAACTTTTATTTAAAAAAACAACAACAAAAAAAACCCTTATAAAAAAAAGTGTTTTCAATGTATTAACTAATTTAATTCTAGCATCAATCCTAACATTATTGTCCCCGTTTACATGATGAAACTGAAGTACAGGAAAGTTAAGTAGCTTGCTCCAAACCCCAGAGTTTGTAAGTGACTGACCCGAGCAAGGATTCCTACCCAGGCCATCTGACTACAGACCACACTGCACTGTTGTGCCTTGAATTGTCAGACCTAACAGAAAATAAGTATTTTGAATATAATGTCTCCATAATCACATTATTAATATCCCATCACTTTGTCCAATTAGAAGCAAAACTCTTACAGTGTCTCAAGCAAAGCAACTGATATACATATATATTTGAGGGTTCGAGTCCGTTTTGGTTATTCAGATTTCATATCATCAGTTGGTCACTAAGACCAATTTCTAAACTGGTTCTCATGTGGGAACCCAGTGCTCAAAGAGGACTTCTGTTCTCATTTTAATCCATTCAAAATCTTCCAGTGTGGCATGCCTTGCATTTTATTAACTTACAAATATTTTACAAGGTGTATAAAGTATTTTTGTGTATTTAGTACGTTTTAACCAATTGTTTCTGTCTTTGCATATTTTAGGTTTGTTTTTCCAGAGACATTTTATCTAAATTTCTTCATCTCCTATGTGTCTTTCTTAACCAGACATAATTTCTTAAAAAGATAATTTGGATTGTACTAGACAACCAGTAGATAACCCATTGGCCCATCTAAATTTTAAAATATATAACAAGAAAGCATGAAGTGGCATTTAAGATGCTTCAGAAGAAGATGGGGAGCTCCTATAACAGATAATCAATTTTAGAAGGTTTTATTTTTATTTTTTTAATATTGAAGTGAATTTCTTCACGTGTTTTTTTCTTTTCTTTTTTTTCTCACAGTTATCAGTGTCTGAACTTTCTACTTCATAAGTAAGAGGACAGAGATCTTGGGCAAAACCTAGGGTGGGAATACTTGGAGCTAGGATGAGAATGGGGGGTAGGGTAGAGGATGGAGGGTGGTGGGGGTTGGGGAGCAAGCTGGCAGTTACATCAGGTCATCAAATAGCATGAGAAATTAAACTGGAAACATTGAGCAAAAGGATGGTATAACTAAGACATGAGGACAAAGAGAAATGTTAGAGAGGAGGTAATGCACAGGTTGGAGTCAATTCTAATAAGTCCACCTCTTTTAAAAGCAATTAAAAAAGACTCCGTATAGAGTTGTCTGTATCACCAACTAGACATGGCCTCAACTTAGTGCTAACTTTGTCCTCATCGTTGTGTATTAGGAAAAGCATGGTTTTATATCACTCAAGGGAGACATACTTGCAAGTCCTATGAGAGCCCAGAGCATTTTTATTATATTTTGTGATTACAGTTGGAGATGCTGCTTATCTTATTTCTTGTAAAACTCAGAGGGAAGCCTTCCAAGGGCTTTACTGCTCTTGGGTCTCTTTGTAATCAAATATGCTTCTTCAGCAGTAATTTTAGTATCTATTATCGCTCTTGAGCCTCTGGCAGGCCGGCAGCCTCGCAGCTTTGACATCACTTGTGGTTTGCAGAACATCATGCCGTACTGTCTAGTGCTCCTGATAATAGTTTCTAAATGCATAGCTGATTTATACTGCCTGGAATTGTCGCATCTCTTCCTAGCAATTGAATTTGGCAAATTAATCATTTAACCTCTTCTATCCCGTGCCCAGGCTGCACTGTGAGGTCATTGGTGTCACACCCATTAAAGCTTCACATTGACAGAAAAAAGTGTGTGCTGGACTGGTGAATGTCACCCTCTCTGGAAGATGTACATATTATCTTTTCAGATGAATAAACGAAAGCCAATAAGAGTATGTTCTTCCAAGTGCACTGACTATGTCCACAACAGAACCGAAAAGGGAGATTCATGCTCCTATTTCCTGGGCACATGTGCGGTTTCTTGGAGTGCTTTCTTTTCTCACCACAGCTGCTCTGCTGAATAATCCTGCTTGAGTTCAGCCTCACACTTAAAGTGGTCAGAGTTGATTCCAAGATACTAGGTTTAAGGACTTAGAGAGGAGGGGCCTGATGTGCCAGCTCTCCATTCACAGGGATCCATCTTTAATCAAGGCTTGTAATTAAGCAGAAACTCAGCGGAGAGAGACTCTCACAGTCATATGACTGGTCCCCCAAGAAAAATGTAAAGGTGTCTCTCCCCTCTGCAGTCCCCTACCCTCAAGAATGCCTCCTCACGCCCTTGGAGCGGGCTGTGGAGGGGTTCCATTGAATATCCCTATCACTCCATGCTCCTGTTCCCCATCCCCCGCCCTCACCAGATAGACGTTTCAGCCACTGAGGCTTTCTCTGCCATAAAGAATCCTCAAAAAAAACATCAAAGGCAGGAAGTCCTCGTTAGTACCCTGCATTGACTCAGAGTAGCACAACAAAGATATTTCTCTTTGCCTCAGGGGTCAGTTTGACCCAGACCCAGATTTAACCAGAATATAGAGATATAAATTGTAAAGCTAAAGAAGGAGCTCATTTAGGGTCTTCTCAAGTTAAAGAAGGTTAGAATTAGTTTCTTTTACAAACATAATCTTGCTGGCCTGATTTCCTGATCTCTGGTGCACAATGGTGTACAATGTGTTCTCAAGACTAATTCTCAGAACACTCTAGAAAGATTCATGTGCTTCTTATTTTGTTGCTACTTGTTGAAGGCCAGAAGAGTTGAATGTGTCAGACACAGTGGGTCATTTGCATGACATACTACATATTAATAAAAAGGGATATGTGGGAATTCCAGGATATGTTTCATCGTGTTTAAGCCTTTAATTTCAGATCATGGCCAAGTATCTGTTTTCATTGAGAAAAGCCAGAATCCGCCAAAGTCAACATGAAGCAAATGAATTGCACTGGGATGAAAAAAGAGTTAAGACATGTACATAGACACGTTGTTCTTTTCTATTGTTATTGAAGTAGCCTTGTTTTTAAAATGGTATTAAACTTTTCATTGCAATTTAGAGAACTTTTATGTAGAGAATTCCGTTTACATATTGATTAAGATTCCATTTTAAAATTGCTCACAAAGTGTAAATAGTTCCTATCTGTATACTAGACATGCTCAGGCTAACGTTTTCACAGTTAACAGCCTTATTCATGGAAGACAACTGGTAGTAATTGGCATCTTTTTTTTTTTTTTTAAATTGAAACCATATTCTAGACTCTTAATTTGGTTAAGAAATGCAATAAGCAGAGATCTATTGTGAGTGACCACACTGTATCAGAATGTGATTTCTGATCATGGTGACAGAACAACCTGGAGTTTCCAAAACTTGGTTTCTGGTTGAGGGTAGTAGATTGTCCTGCTTGCTAGCAAATTATTATCCACTTTGCTTAATCTATGTTTGGCATGTGAAGAAACTATATTCGGTATGCCTATAAAGTAATGAGACTTGGTTTTTTTTTTAAAGTTATTTATACATAATTTATTAGAAATGTGTGTAGTCCTTGTGAGAGTTCCTCTGGAAATTTGTACTTATTCCACAATTCTCAAAATGTTTTTTGGAAACTTCTTTTAAATAAAGGTCTAGTCAACTCTTTGAAGTAAAACTAGAACTAAGTAGTTTTTTGAAACTACCCAGGAGTGTATTTGGGAATTTGGAGCCATCCTGGAAAAATTCTTTAAATTGCTGTTGCAGTCACACATTCTTTTAGATACACACTTACTTCTTTAGCCCTGGCCTGAATAATTTTTGACTCTTCTAAAACTATTTTCCACTTCCAAAGGCGAAAGATTTGCTACCCTTGCAGATATTAAAAAGAATGAGCTGCATGCTCTAAAAGCAATTCCAGAAGTGGACTTTTAAAAATGTTTATAATAATAGTAACAACTTTGGTATAGCAGCATTACATTTTTTTCTTGGATTACTGTTTTATGTTATTATTTTCTATTTCTCAATTACAATTGCCATTCAGTATTATTTTATATTAGTTTCAGGTATACAGCATAGTGGTTAGACATATAATTTATAAAGTGATCCCCCTGATACGTCTAGTAAGTATCCCCCTGGCACTATACGAGTACATAGTTCTTACAACATTATTGACTATATTCCCTTTGCTGTACTTTACATTCCTGTGACTATTTTGTAACTACCAATTTGTACTGCTTAATCCCTTCACCTTTTTCACCCAGACTTTAAACCCCCTCCCATCTGGCAACCATTAGTTTGTTCTCTATGAGTCTAACAGCATCACTTTTGAAGCAGCACAATCGTCTGGATGTGTTATTTCTTACATATTGTTGAAATGTATAATACTTTATAATCACATATCTAATAGGTAGTGGTTGCCTTGTTTTAGACAATTTTCACTTCCTTCAACCCAAATACGATTGCTGTTCTAATAGCCTCCATAATAACTTGTGAAATGCATTTCTTTGACTTTTGGAGGGATATGTGATCTTGTAATTAATTGTTCAGGAGTTCAGAGTGTGACAGCATAACTTAGCATAGTTGCTACACAGACATTTTTTAAAATTAATCTTTTAGTAATAAAGATGTGTTGTTAACAAAGTAAGACCTAACAAAATAGAAAAATGTATTATATTTTGAAAACCAGATAATAACTTGAAATACTTTTTATCACAATTTAAATTTTATATTTGAAATTATATTGACATTATTCTGGTGGAGGTGATATCTAATGTACTCATCTTTGTTAGTTTGTGTATTATATTATTAAAGTGATAACAGTATTTTGTTCATAGATGGTGATTAAAAGTCTATTAATAGAATAAATGAATGTGACTACTGAAACAATTAGATCATGAACAACATTTGATACATTACAATAGTTTGATGGTTATTTAAAAGTAAATACAGATTTACTTTTATAAATCTTTAGTTTGAATGATTTAACCTTTAAATATGTTATATTGACTCCAAAATTATGAACCTGAAAAATCCAGTTTAAGAAAGTGTTAGATGTGTCCATGTTACAAAGCTAGTTAGGTATTTATAGAGATTAATTTATTCACCTCATATGTACTGAGTAACTATTGTGGTTCCAGATGCTGTATTAGGGATCTGTGGATAATGTGGGGGGAAAACAGTTGGTTAGCATCCTTTTTATATGGAACTTACACTCTAGTGACTAGGGCTCCAGGGAGAATGGACCAAGCTAGGAATCTTTTGTATTCCATGGAAAAGCTCTTATTCCAAAGCTCTGGGGTCTGTTCTTTATTTTGAACTGTGATGAATTTGGACTCCTGGTCTCTATAGTTCTCTCAGATAAGAATTAATACTATGATTTTCTGAATTCTCCTGTTGTCTTAATTGATATAATCCTACCGCCCACATTCTTAGCATCTTCACTCTGTAATACGTATATGTGAGTACTATATATTAAAGCATTTTGTAAATTGTGAATCTTTCAGCTCTAATATAGTGCTGTTATTCCATAAGAAGGTATTGAGCTACATTTACACAAAGTACAATGTAGACTTACCCAGTCATGTAGATAATAAAGCAACTAATTGGAAGGTCCTTTTCTCTCTCTCTCAAAAATCAGAAGTGTTTTTGCCTGAATTAGCTGGTTAATGTATCAGCTGTCCACCTCATTTAGTTTTGTAGAAACAATTTCTAAATCTCTTGAAACTACAGTTTGTATTCAATATGGTTTAGCGCTTACATTTTTTTGGCGGGCACAGAATGTGTCACCCCATGAAAGAGAGAGACTCAATATTGTTTGTGGAGACAGAAAACAAAATGAAGTCATAAATCTGGAAGACACCCTATTTGGTCACCGCCTTTTGGGAAGAAGTAATTCCAAATAATTAAAAAGGGCCAGTTAACTTTTATTTTAAATATTTTCCAGAAAGATGTTACAACCTCCCTCAGTCAGCAGTCACATTTCCTTAAGTAGTTTCCTTTGTGTGGAAAACTGAAACAAAGGAAATGACAGGATAATGTCTAAAACTATCCCCTATGTCTTCCTCAGTTTTTCTGTTGTTTTGCTTTTATTTTAATGCCTCAACCCATAGTTAAGAATTCTGAAGAATAAACTGCACTGAACATACTCAAACTTATTATTAAGAAAAGAAAAAAATCAGATGTTACTAGCACTGTTTTCACTAGAAATTAAGAAGAATTTTATTATTTCTTTCAAATTCTGCTTTCTTTACATTTTTCTGGAAGCATCTCTAAAGACACGCATTCCAAGAGATTTTGAAGAGAGAGAAATGGTGATCGAATACAATCATGGCAGGAATGTCTTTTCTAAGGGTTAATAAGGTCACATTGTTTGTTATATTTTTTGAAGTCTTAGAATACTTGTGGATTGTTATTCTGAGGAAAAAGTGCAGCTGTTTCTAGTCACCTCTTTTAAATAAAGTTCTGTCTTAGCACATCCATTTCAAAATCAGCAAACTTCTGGGCCCAAAGTCATCTTCCCCTATGTGCATGCCAGACACTTTGATTATTTGTGGGAGTCACAGGTTAATCTCCAAAGATAGATTTTTTTTTTTTTCCAGTCAGAATCACATATGAGTAAATAAAGGCCCCATCTGGCTCTCTGCATTCAGGCTTGTTTTGAATTCAAGTATAAATTCTTTATTCCACACAAGTGGGCTACATTAGCTATTTCTGAACATCAATTATATTTTTCCACTGCTGCAACTCTCAAGTGACTAAACACGTACATCATTCTTCTTTTCCAGTTCTCCTGGAGACCTTGGATTTGGACAGAGTTCACCTATAAAATTGTCATCATCAACACCATCTTTTTCTTTTTTACTTTTTATTGAAATATACATATAGAAAAGTACAGATATATTAAGTGCACATTTTGAGGAATGTTTTACAAATTGAATATGCACCCATATAACCAGCACCCCTGTTAAGATATAGAACACACTAGCACCCTGAGAAGCCCCCTTGCATTCCCTTCTAGTCACTAACTCTCCCATCCTCTCAGTAGTTACTACTCTGACCTCTAACAGCATAGATCTTTTTTGCCTGTTTCTGCATTTAAATTGATTCAAACAGTATGTGCTCTTAAGCATTTAGTTTCTTTCACTTACCATTATTTGTGAGAATTATCTTATTGATATGCATAGTTGAAACTGTTCTTATTGCTGTGTAGTAAGTATTACATCATGTAGCTATAGCACACTTTCTATTTCACTGCTGATGGGCATTTGTGTAGTTTCCCAGTTGATGCTATTACGGATAATGCTCTTATGAACATTCTTGCACACTTCTCTTGGTGAGCAATTTTCATATGTTCCAGGGTGGTTGTATGACCAGTAATGGGCCACATGGTTACTGAGGGTAGCCAGGGCTAGAAATCAGGCTCATGATGCCTGGTCTAGGCTTCTCTATTACATAATACTGCAGGTCTCCAGTTTAAGAAGGTAAGTGGGCGAACAGGTCCATGAAACAAATTTAAACTTCTTTTGTTAATTCTCTGATAAAAGCATTCTCTTAAAGCCTGTCTCCAGTGACCTCCTCCTCATCGCATTTAGTGCTTTTCTGTTTTCACCCTCCTTATTTCAGCACCTCCTTTATGAAGCTCTTCTTCCCTTGGCTACTCTGAAACTGAACTTGGCTTCTTCTCTTTCTGTGATCACACTTTTTCTCTCTTCTTTGTTAATTTAGTCCTCTTTCTTCCTTCTAAAATATAGGCAATACTCGAGGCTTTGTCTTGAACCTTCTTCGTTTTCTTGGCGCTCTTTCTTAGAAATTTCATTTACCCTAAAAGTTTTGTGGAGAAGATCCCAAATCTTTATTATTGGCCCTGATTTCTCTTCCAAGATTTAGACTTGGAGCTTAGGCAGCTTGCAGAACTGTGCAAAGCTAATTTTGACATTTACTCTTCTCACCAAACCTGTTCCTTCCTTTATGTTCAGTGCAGTGTCGTCCCATTGGCTTGTCATCCTCTCTGTCATGACCCCACGTGTCACTTACCTCTTGCCTGCACTTTTACAAAAGCACCTTACGGGATCTTCCTGTCACGAGTCAAATCCTACTTCAATCCATCCTCATATCTGGAACCAAAGTAATCTTAAGGGATCATTTCATTCTTCTCTGCATATAAACTTTGAGGAATCCTCCAGTGACTACCAACTAAAATTAGGCCCTCAAAACCCATTTTTATCTGATTTCAACAGATTTTTAAGGTCAAATTAATTCTATTTCTTTTTCTCCTGACATGTCTACACTTATTCATTTCTGTATTCTTTCTTAACATTTTCTTTCTCTAGCATTTCCTCACTTCTCTTAAGACCCAGTTCATCCTTCAAAGCTATCTCTTTGTATCACTTCCCTATATCCACAGCCAAAAGTAATACTTGGTGGTCCTCTCTAACCAAGGATGATTGGTACTAGAGAAAAGGCCAGCCAAGGGGAATCCACATTAAACAGGGACCAAAATTTCATGGTAAATAAAAATAAAAGTATTGATTGGGGCTTTAACTTGAAAAATGAAGCTGAAAATGATAAACATAAGCTTATTTTCCTTATAACTAATAACACTTAGGTTGTAATTGAGATTATGCAGTAATTCTTGGAATGTACAAAGAGCAATTAAAGTATTTAGTGAGTTTTTAGCATAACTTTCTGACACTTACAAGGTAGGATAATTCAATCACATTGATTTTGACTTTTGTAGCACCAACATAAATGTTTTTTTAAAAAATATTTCAGAAGTTCAATTTTACATAGAGCATCTTTTAATTTAATTTGATTTCAGAAGCACCATGTCATTCCTTTATCTCTTCTTTAGTTACCTGGTGTCTTTCTTCAAGATCCTCATTTATTTCACCCTCCTTATTTCAGTGACTTTGCATGTGATTTGAGTGGTTCTTCCTCACCTCTATTTTGACTGACTTTATGCAATTGTGCACGTTTTTCAATATCTACAATTTCTCTTTGCAATACATTACTATTGATGTTGTAATCATTAAACACTCTACACAATCTTTGTGATTACCTAACACTTTATCCTTAGCTTTTCTATAGTATTTAGCATGGTCTAAGTATTTGGGTACATGTCTGTCCTACCCGGTTTTAAGTTTCTTGCAAGGCAAGAATTATGCTTTGTTCTCTTTTTGTACTCTCCCATGAATCCATGGAAACGTCTTGTATATAGTAAAAATTTAATAAGTATTTGTTGAATTCTGTTCATTTGTTCCTCAATAGAACCTTTCCTTGCCTTTTGCTGCATTTCATTAGAAACAATATCATAAAATTACATTATAGAAAAATGAATCATTTATTTCCCCCATTGGAGTAGCACACACAATAATGAGTTGCATTCCTAATTAAAGGCTCAATATCTGGTATAACCAATAGTATATCATAAAATAAAAGATAAAATAACTAAAGTCTTCTGTGATAACTTAAACAAAACATATTCTGAGTCTTGTAAAATGTCAGCATATCACGTGCAATGATTATTTATTTATTATAACATGTACATAAAATGTAAAGATACAAATTAGATTATACATTTAACATAAATGTAAAGGCTGTCATAAATGTCAATTAAGATTTTATTTGACAACAAATTCTCTTCTCTTTCAAAAATTTATAAGGAGCTTCAGAGAATGATTTTAATAATTGAATTCTTTTAAAAATTCTCATCAAGTATGCCTTAAGCAGATACTTCTCTTACTGCTAAGTATGTAGAGATGGGGTCGGGGGAAGCAAACAATTCTGTTGATCTTTGATTTGCCTCATCTTATTGTAAGGGTCGCTCAGTACTCATTTTGGGAGATGATAATGATTTTGCTTCTACCACTGAAGAGCTGATCTAACATTTCCTCATTCACCCTCTTCTATTCAACTTGAAGCTATTCAATCTCAGAACAAATAAATTCTACACAAGAGCAAAAAGTAGTTATGTCATTCCACTTGATATATAGTCATGAGAATACTACACACATCATTGGAAAGCAGTAAAAACTATTATCAGGTCTTTAGAATGGACATTTTAAAGTGAATTTCTGGCAGAAGGTAGTGCCCTGACTTGACTTGGCATGTGCTATTCTTTGAAAATCAGTGAATGAATAAAGGTGGCAGAAACCCAGAAATGGTAGGAAATATGCAGCTATCATTTAGTGGCACTGAGATCTATGAAATGGCTTGAGGCGGTGACCACTTGTATTGCTATCACCTAACTAGGAAAAAAAAAATTGCCTCCATAATTTGAATGTCTTTGCTCTCTCTATAAAACTATCATCCAGACTAAGTGGAATTGTAGTATTTCTAATTTAACATGAGTTTTTCAAATACGCTGAAAAATCTAATTTGTAGTAGAGATAAATTAAAATAGACAACTTATCCAAAAGATGCATGTAGAAACCATTGTCTTGTATTTTCCTTTCTTTTCAGCATCCAAACATGCCCTTCTGCCATTGTGTTTCTTCTATTTGTTGCCCTAGTAATGTCTATTAACCCTCAGGGTCATTAACAAAGGAAGGCTGCCCTCTGATGTACCTCTGTATCCCTCCATGCAATCATGACAACTGAATCAGATGCTGTTCTCTTGTCCTCTCCAGTTGTAATGGATTGATTCCTCTACTTTAAAAAACATTTCTTACATGCTGGGTCAGGTATTGGGATCAGGGACTTTAGGGACATTTGTTGAGAAACATTTGCTCAGTTCGACTGCTAGTAAATAATATTTAATTCAAACCTTTTTGGTCTTCCCATCAGACTTTATTTCAAAGCAAATCCCACCCCCCTCTCTCTTTTATTTATTTTTTAGAGAGTGAACCACTGTGCTTTTATGGAAGCCATATGTTATCTCATTAGCCTTTTTTGATGATTCTATCTGGGTGCTTCCCCTCTATTTCCTATGGATTCATCTTTTTCACTTCTTTCTATCCTTTTAGATTTCCTACATGTTATCTTTCAATCTATCTGCTGAAATTTTTTTAAAAATGTATTTTTATCATAGTGTCCTGTCTTACAGACACAGTATCTTCTTTTATTCCTCTGAGAATAACACTTTTTTTTTCCAAGTTTAATTTTTCTTTCTTTCCTCTCAGTTGTTGCTTTTTTGTTTAGATCTTTTTGCTTTTTGTGTTCTTCACAACTGATGGCCCTTGGTTGTCCTTTCATGTTTTAAAGGTGCCCTACTAAAATGTCAGTTGAAAGCTCTGTGTGTGTGTGTGTGTGTGTGTGTGTGTGTGTGTGTGTGTGTGGTGGGGTGGGAGGGCATGTGAACTGGAACATTTCACTGAAGGACAATGAGCAAGTTCTGATCATTTTGTTGGGGACCTCTCAAACAGGGCTAAAGTGACCCATACAGTATCTTTGTGTGATTTAGAAAAGATAGCTCCTAGAATACATGAGTTGTTGACCGGTTAATGCCTTCATGCTAATTAGAAAAAGTTCATCTCTTTCCAGGGCACATGGTTTGGTAAGGGGGGCATGGGTTAGATTTTATCCTCACTCACCTCTCTAACCAATGTCCCTTGTATTGATAAAAATCTGAGAAACTGTAAGGGCCCTGCTCCTAAATGTTAGTATCTTTTGGCCTTTCTCTTCAGCTGGTCAGTTTCTCAGAGACACATCTTTAGTGTGCTGCTTGGGGGTAAGATTAGGTGGGGTTGTTGGGGTGGAGGGAGTCTAAAGGTCTGGCTACTAGAGTTCTGGAAGCCAAGTATCGGAAGGAAACCGGAGAGGAGAATGGTGTCTCATCGTTGAATATGTAGGCTTTCCCGGAATCCTCTGTTTCACTAAGGAGGGTTACCAATGCCAGGATTTCTGAGCCTGTCTGATTTAGCATCTTCAGAGTCTTCTGTCATGATGTTTGTGAAGGTTAGAGGAGGAAACGTGGGGATCTCTGGAATCCAAATTCTCAGCCACATTTTTGTTTTCTTTTCCGTCCCTCAATGCTTTCTTCTGAGATACCTGGTGCCTCCAGTTCATGAACCTTTCTGGAATTCTGCGTCTCTGCTGGTTTCCCAATGCTTACCTCCTTTGCCAACTTAGAATTCAGCTATCGCTAATGAGCCTGGGCAATTACCCTTCATCCATTTACTAAATAGCTTTCAAAATTTTGTTGCCGTGCCTCATCTACTGTTGTCTCTTATTAGGTTTGTTTTGTCCTTTTGTGTTTATTCAGTTTTTATGTGTACTCGTATACTGTCATTTTAATAGGATAATGAGGGAGCGGAAACAACACAATGCTCAATTCTTTGTGTTTAAATGGAAGTTCATAATTTATCATTTGAGGAAGGGGGTTCTGTATTACTGAATTTTTACATATATTCATTCTAATATGAGTTCTAAATTTGGTAGTTAAGGACTTGATATCGTTTGTTCAAGGTGGTTGTTGCATTGCTCTGATTCTTTTGATCTCTTAAATTATTTTTATTATATTTATTGGGGTGACATTGGTTAGTAAAATTATATAGGTTTCAAGTACACAATTCTATAATACATCATCTGTATAGCACATTGTATGCTCACCAGCCAGAGTCAGTTCTCCTATCACCATATATTTGTTCCCCTTTTACTCCCCCACCTTTACCCGCTGGTAACCATTCAACTCTTATCTGTGTCTCTGAGTTTTTGTTTGTTTGTTTGATCTTTTTAATGTAGTCTATAGGCCTAAGTGATTTTCACTGGCAATAGTTGAGGTTCTTGGGTTCATTAGAAGATTGTGAAGATGAAGGAAATTTAGACAAGGGTTGAAGTAAAGCTTTAGACTGTGGTAAGCACATTCACTGGACTTCACGTCATCCTAGAAATCTTGATTGATTTCTATGGATGTTGGACTGGTTTTCTTTTTTTTTTTTTTTTTTTTTTTTTTAGTGAAAATCATATTGTGAATTCTTAAGGGTCTAAGGAGACCTGGGCAGCTGATGCATATTTGTATTATTACAAGGAGGTGTTATAATCTCCAGTGTCTGTGAAAACTCTGATTCAGCATTGCAGATGAATACAGAAATGTACCAGACCATATGTTTTTACTAGTCTACTTGGACCCCACAGCAGCATTCTAATCCAATGAATAAAAAGTAATATTCCTTACCACCCACTTGACTTGAATTACTCTTCTTTGTGGGTGAATATTTATTTGTAAGCTCTTAATAACAAGCCTGAATATCTAATTTAGTAAGATATAGTGATCTACAAGTTTGAGAATCACCTCTTTCACCACAGGATCACTTTGAATACGAGTGTTTTTATGTATAGATATAACTGCACATCTGAGCTATGATTGCAAACTCATGGAGCATTATTTGTCAACACAGTTCTGTGTCAACAAAAACTAACTAAAATTAAAAATAAAAATGAGGCCTGCTGAAAACCTGTTTAAAGAAAATACACTCCCCTTAGCTTAGAATGCCCTTCTTCACTGCGGTAGATTCAGACATATGAACTATTTTTATTTCTTAGCTGCTCTACATGCAGTTATTTAGGGCTTTCCTAGGTCTTTATAAATGTGAAAAAAGTTTATCATGAAAAGAGGAGGTTTACAGGTTTCCTTATGTTCTGTAGAACATATTTCACATCAGGGATGAGCAACAGGATTTTTATGGGATGGGATGGAAATGAAAGAATTAATTATGAAAGAAATGAAAGAATTGAATCTTTGGTTCAGGTATTTCTTATACACATAAACAACAACAACAACAATGTAGCAACATCTTTTGCTCCCCAGATGACTTAGACAAGTGAAGTTTCTCCTTGCTGTAGTTTTTATTGAAGTTTAGATGTCCCTTGCCATTGGGTTGCTGTATTGGGAGGATAACTGTAGTGTGATCTGCTTTGGGTCTAGCACAAAGAGTTTTAGTACTTAAAGTATACTGAATGATTAGATACAGGTAGTATTTTGCACAAGATTATATGTAGGGACAATATTATATTGATAAATTTGATAATGGTCTAATCCAGTATTGTCCAATAGAACTTTCTGTGATGATGGAAATGTGCTCTAAGCTCCACTGTCTGATGTGGCAGGCACTGGCTGTTGAGCACTTGAAATATGCCTCGTGTGTTTGAGGAACTGAATTTTAAGTTTTGCTTAATTTTAATTATTTAAATAGCTAATAGATAATATGGTGTTATTTTACAATTACATGGGAATGTAGATAACAGAATACAATTATTTTGAATAGCGATCTAGTCTATAAAACAGAAAATTGCCAGTAGCTTGACTATGGCACAGGTCATTCATTCATACATCTGTTCAACAAATACTAAGTACTAAGTACTAAGTACTAAGTACTATGTACTATACTATACTTACTATATGATGTTAGGTATTGAGTTAAGCAAGTTTTCTGGTGCTGAATTGGGCTCTAAATAAATGAAACCTTTTTAAGGGCACAACATATATGTGAAGCTGATGAATTGAGGTCGGAGGGGCAGATGGTTCTGTTGCTGTTATAGAATAGGATAAAAAGAAAAACAGGGCCCAGGAAGCCATCAGGGATAATGCCTACAGCCAAGGAAAGAGGACAGAAGCCAAGAGACCTAAAGAAGTTTTTATAACTAATCAGTTTGAAGAAATGATATATGGTCAAAAATCATCAGAAGATACAGAGTTTGAAAAGCTAAAACAGAAACAAGGGCCAAAGCCAAATAGAAGTTTTTGCAAGATTAGCTCAATGAATGGCACATCTCAGAAAGCTGCTATTCAACGAGGATACAGTGTTGCTCCAAATTACAGCTGATTAACCGTAACCGCCAGGTGAAATCCATCTAGCAAGCAGATTTCACTCACTCATTTCCCTGATGTACTGTCCTGGCTTCATGGTAGTGGAGGAAAGGGTGAATTTATAATTTGAACAGTGATTCTGCTATTCTACAGGTGATTCTGAAACCACTCTGGCCCTGAGAATCCCAGCTAGATTCTGCCTCTCTGTACAATACAGTAGTCCTCTCTCCACCTTATCTGTGTTTCACTTTCCAGTTTTAGTTATCCACAGTCAACTGTTGTCTGAAAATATTACATGGAAAGTGCCCAAAATAAACAATTCATACATTTTAAATTGTGTGCTGTTCTGAGCAGTGTGATGAAATCTCACACCATCTTGCTCTGTCCTGCCCAGGATGTGAATCATCCCTTTGTCCAGCGTATCCACTCAGTATATGCTACCTTCCTGTTAGTCACTTACCGTGTTTCCCCGAAAATAAAACCTAGTCAGACAATCAGTGCTAATGCGTCTTTTGGAGCAAAAATTATTATGTAAGACCCAGTCTCATAGTAAAATAAAACCGGGTCTTATATTAATTTTTGCTCCAAAAGACTCATTTGCGCTGATTGTCCGGTTAGGTCTTATTTTCGGGAAACACGGTAGTAGCTGCCTTGATTATCAGAGACACAGAGACCACATTCACATAACTTTTATTACAGTATATTGTTGTAATTGTATTTTATTGTTAGATGTTGTTGTTAATCCCTCACTGTGCCTAATTTGTAAATTAAACTTTATCATAAGTATGTATAGGAAAAATCATAGTGTATATAGAGTTCGGTACTATCCTTGGTTTTAGGCATGCACTGGGGGTCTTGGAATGTATCTTCCGGGGATAAAGGAGGATTATTGGACCTATAAAATACTTTCCTTGGCTTCTTTTTAAACTGAGGCTATGACCAAGAAACTACAATGATTCATGAATCTGATATTTTGGAATCCAAGAAAGAGATGGGAGAGAGTCATGTTTCATTTTGTTTTTTGTAATTTTCTAAACTCAAAGGGAAGAATGGACTGAGCCAAATGTTCCTGAACTTGGAACCTGATGTAAAGTGATCCCTTTCTTCTAAAGGAGAAAAGAATTGGAACAGCACAATAATAAAAATGCCACCATCTAATCATTTTGCTTTATAGGCTTAAACCGATATTTGAATAATTCCTTTCAGAAACGTTGTAACTTTTTCAAAAAGTCTGTAAATGTTCAATTTTGTGGGCTAATAGAAACTAGAGTGTCCTTTTACACTTGACTAGGAATACAGATAAAGTTATTTTCTGAATGGCACAGTGGAATATGTGCAAAGCAGACCTGTAGATAATCAATAGCAATATTTTCTGTGTTAAAAAATATTTTTATGATTTAAAATTCAGAATTCACCCTTTTAAGAATCGTAAGAAACATTACTCTTCTGAAAGTTCCATCTCACATCACTTGGTGCCTAAGTTGTATGTGATGATTTTGAGAACTTACTAGGTTGGTGCAAAAATAATTGCAGTTTAAAAGGTTAAAAATAATTGCAAAAACCGCAATTACTTTTGCACCAACCTAATATTAATATAAAGATAGAAAACGTTTTGTTTGTTTATAGACTTTCTCCCTCTTCACTGGACAGCTGTTTAGATATTATAGCTACACACTCATGCTAAGGAAGATCCAGAGATAGAGAGGTGTCTCTGCCTCGTATGGTCCAAATACGAAACCCCAGCCCCTTCAGGCAGGATGTTCTTTGGGGAAAACCCAGTGATGCAAGCCCACTTTCCTGCCTCCACTGTGGAGGCTCATTTTCTCTTGTCCTGCCCACAGGAAAACAGAACAGCTGCTTGCCACTTGGGCAAAATACTTGAAAACTGTTATTTGCTTATCAGCCTTCTCTTTCTTCAGTTAAATAAATCACATTTCTTTGTCTTTCTGTTTGGGGCCAATTTTCTTATCACTTTTTAGTCCTTTAATCTCTTTGATCATTCTTCTTGGGATTCCTTCCAAATCCTCTATAGATGTTCTCAGGGCCTAAACATGAAGCTAATCAGTTCTGAGACTAAAGGGGTGATTGCTCTGTATTTCCTATCAATAATACACTGAAAATACTCTTGTACAAAACTTGGTTTTTAAATTATAGCATAGCATTATTGGCTCCTATTTAACCTGCATTTTTCGTAGGTGCACAGGCTTTTTTGTGTCATGGATATTCCACCCCAAGCTTGCTAAATCTTTATTGCTTCAGAATGGTTTTACTTGGAAAATCGACGCTATTGAATTGTTATTGTTGCATCTGTTTGCCAACTTCTACAATATCATTGGCATTTAGAATTTTTATTCAATATTCCAATTTCTGTAACCAGTTTCGGCAGAATTAAAGTTCTGCACATTCAATCACTCATTTATGCCTTCAACATATGTTTATTAAACCCCTGTATTTCAGACACTGCCTGTCCTACCTTACACATTTTCAATGAATCAATAACTAATACTTAAGAATCACACGACAGCATTGTTTCAGCCCAAGGCAAGAGAGGGCTGGCCTCATGTTAGGGAAACACAATTAATGAAGTATACCAAAGTCCTCATTAGAAGATGAGTCTGCAGAGACATTAGGGTGATGTTCTTATATAGGACCAGTTAGTGAAATGAGCCTGCCAGAGATGGTTTGAGCATTCCCTCCAGGGACAAAGTGAAGCGACAGTTACTGTTTCTTGGATAACACCATCTAACAAGAGTTATGATAGAAGTCACCCTTTAATGTCCACTTATTGGATAAATCTGAATCTCTTCTTTTTACTTTTCATTCTGGTAACTATGGGTATTCCCAGGGTTTATTTAGTCTTTAGTGTTCGGTTCTCTCTGTTCTTTTCTTTGGTATAATAATATGACCGTGGGCCACAATTTTAACTCTTTTTCTCTCTATTTGTGTTTATACCTTCTCTATCTAAGTTCCAGTTCTGTATTATTAGCTACCTCAAACACCATTATCAGAAATGTGTTTTATCCCAAATTTAGTACATTTTATTCTCTCCTAAGTGATTTGCCAGTTCTAATAGCTGCATTTCTACTACGGACACATACAACCTTCACTTAAAACCTCATTTCTTTTTAAAAATTCTGTCACCCTTTTCTTCTCTTATATCCTAATAATTACAGCTGCCTGGGTGTCCCCCTTATTAATCCTTAGTACCCATTATGGGCCGACTGAATTTCATCATAACAAACTTCCCAAAGTTTCCAATGGTTCCCTATCATCTACAGGATAAAGTTCCAGCATTTCAGGACACACAAATGTGGGAACAAAACAGGGTCAGAATATTAAACACAGTTATTCCAGAGACTTGCCTCTATCACTGTTCCTACTTCCCATCAGTATCATCCAATGAATTCCCTACGAGGCAATTTCTTTGAAAGTTGGGACACGGAAATAGAATACCCATGGTTAGGATCTGAATCAGAAAAGACTAACTCAGGAATAGAATGATATGGGCAGAAAAGATTTTAAGCACATTTCCCAGCATGACAATACAAGTGGACAGGAGATAAATCAGATACCCCATGAGGGAGAAGAAGAAGCCTAGCAAAGTCCTTGATGAAGGAAGAAGTGTAAGGGGGGCGGGGGCTGGGGGGTGGGAGATGAGGGTAAGGGGGATCGAATATATGGTGATGGAAGGAGAACTGACTCTGTGTGATGAACACACAATGGGATTTATAGATGATGTAATACAGAATTGTACACCTGAAATCTATGTAATTTTACTAACAATTGTCACCCCAATAAATTTAATAAAAAAAAAAAAAAAAGGAAGAAGTGAAGAACAGATCCATAGAGGGAAAAAACCGAGTGAAAAAGCTAGGGGTGATAAGTTAGTATAAACTAGCGCTTATATAGAATCTGGCATCTGATAACCCTTCTTACAACTCTCCCAGGTTTGTTTACAATAGGCCAGTATTCTGCGGACATGATTCTGTTCTGAATTTAGAACTTTTCCTCCAAGTAGAAGTTTTCCTGCCTATGTTCAGTAAGATATTAACTCAGAGATGTGGCTAGTCCATGCTCTATGTGAAAGGAGGGCAAAGAAAAGGTGGCATATAGAATTGCCTGCTCCTTTACCACCCCAATCATCTCTTTTCTACCTCAACTCATACTCTAGGAAGCAGTTTCATCTCGATGTATCATGGTGATCCCTAGCATGAGCCTAAGCCAGGCCCATCACCAAAATTCACATAGGTCTGGGCACATCTGTTGGACTGCAGTAACTCACCAGACAGAAGACAATTCATAGGGAGAACTAAATGAACTTCTGGACAGAGAACTCCCTTGCAGGGAAGATAAAGTCAGACAAAGCTGACCTAGTAATAAAGCTTTAATAATTGCTGGGAGTGATACTTCTGTGTATATCATGGTGCCAATTGTTTGAATTTTATACCAGTCAAACTTAAAATACCATGTGGATCTTCTGGCATGTGAATCTTATACCATGTGAATCTTATGATGTAGGCAGGAAGGAACTATAAAGGAAAACAGGGAGCTCCACACTAAAGTCCTGGAGGCTTTTAGAACAATCCTACATTAGCACTCACATGTAAAAGTACAACACTGAATCAGAGAAAGAGGCATCCCCAGCCACCCAGCCACTTTTCATGCAACGCACAGTGACGTCTACATAGTAGGAACTTCAGAGAGCCCAAAGCAACTTTAGTTCTTAAGGACTCTGGCTCATTGGCAGGAAAGCAATAGGAAATAATGGTATCCATTGGAAATGTGTGCAATGCTTGGCAGAGGCAAGAGTGTCCAGCAAGTTAAGGTGGCAAACCAGTGATGTGTCAGCCAGAGGCAGCTGATAAACATGAGTTCAGAGGCCGAGTTTCAGACATCATGGGAGTACGGAATATCCAAAGCAGAAGACGAAAATGTCAGGCCCCATATAGTAGCTGACAGGGCTTGTTTAATAGCACACATGAGTAACCCTTAAAGATCCATAAATAACATGTGAAGGGCTTTGCAAGGCATTAGAGATACTATGTTTTAATAGATAGGGCCAGGAGGCAGTACAACATGATTCTTAAGTTTCTTGAACTTAGAGGAAGACTTTTCTCTGTTGTTGTTGTTTTTTAATTTTGTTATTAAATAAATCTTGACACGAACAATGATTATTGAAATTTTTAAGAGAGAGAGATAAGGTGTATTTCAGAAATAGAAATAATATATGTCTTTATTGTTTCCATAAGTTTAAGGACATGGTAATTGGGCCTGTGTAAGCATTGATCTGATGTTTGCTGCCTACTAAATGAGATTACATGGAGGGGGTGGTAATATATATGAAACCCTTTTGTACAGTGCCTGCAACGTAAGTAGATATTCAGCAAATGTTAGTGTGCATACACTTCTAATCTTCCCCTTTCAACCAGAAATATGTTTATAACTTAGGGAAGGTTAGGGAAGGAACATTTGCTAGGCGTGGAAAATAACAGAATTTCAAGCCTGACTATGCATCAGACTCACCTGTAAAGATTTAAAAAAATCCCAGACCTTCTGAATCAGGGTTTCTGGCTGTGAGACCCAAATACTTTTTAAATGATCACTTAGATGATTCTGAGGAGCAGCCAAGCTTATGAACCACTGATTGGAGAAAGTACTGGTTTTCTATAAACAAAACCCAAAGGATGAGCTTGTCTTTCCTTGCACCATGGTCAAATGGAAAAAGTACTGGGCTGGGATCTAATCTTGGACTTAGCTCTGCTAATGTAAAATGTCACTTAATTTATTTTACCTTCATTTCCCAGCTGCTTAATGGAGACTCTAATACTTTCTGTCCAAAGCTATTGTGAGTATTAAAAGAAATGAAGCATCATACCATAGGAGCTGACCTGTAGTAAATGGACAATAAATGGTAGTTCTTCTCACTTGCCCTCTCTAGGTAAACAGTGATTTTTCAAAACAAATGCTTCAGCATTTCAGTTCTCAGTCTAATGGAGGAGATGAACAACAAACCAATCATAGCATTATTTGTTCAATTACAATTTTGTTACATGTCACAAATGTAAATAGCATATTACAAGTGTCTCTAACAAGATTTTCTGACCTAATTTACATAGTATGTGTAGGCTTCTGTTTTAGCTACAACTTTTTTTTCATATTAATGTATTGAAGTAATTTTTTTCTCCAATGTTAATGCAGGGAAGCTTATTGTAGGGCATAGAAATCCCTTATCCACAAGTATAAATGAACCCTGCACACTGTATTTTGCCTGTGGGTTATGTTATACATATGTACATATGCATGTTACTTACTGTTATGGATAACTATGTATGCCCTTAATATCAAGCTTTTTGAAAGCCCTTTTATGTGTTTTAATATTTATCTAGATTTTAAATTTTATTTAAGCTGTTGCGTTAAAGACAAAAGCACTGGTTTTCATTATGGTTTAACTTGGCTGAAGTGACAATGAAGAAACGTCCAGAGTCAATTGTATTTGGCAACACTAAAAAGAGAAAGCTCTCTTACCATGTTTTTAAAAATAACTTTCAATTAAATTTCATTTGGGAATAGGATCTGTCCTGGTTATATACTTTAGGAAATTAAGATTTATAACAGAAGATTCTTAGTGTCTTACACCATTAGGTAAAGCTGTAATCTGTTCATTGTTTCCCATTTTGTAAAACTCAGTGGGTTTTTTTTCGTTTTTTGTTTTTTTTCCGAATGGCATGAAAATTGCCTCTCAAAATCTCTGGCATTGGCATTCAAGTTTTGTTAGGTGAGAAAATCTTAATTCAGTTAAAAATTGTATGACCCTTTTTGGCTTTTCACTTTTCATAAGTAACTTAGGCCTTTAGGCATTTATGTCTGTAAGAAGTCTAGAAGAAATCTCTTCACTGAGTGGTGTAGGTGCCCATGTTTAAAGATTATTTCTAGAATACCAGTAAAAAATATTAGAAGAATAAATAATGGCTTGTGGAAATCACTTCTTAAATTCATCAACCCGTGTTATGTATGTGTAAAATAAAAGGGCATTTCACTCAGTTTATATTATATACACATAAGGTAAATATCAAAGTGAACCTCTGAGACAACATCATACAAATTAGCACATTCAAAGCATTTACATTCTCAAAGCATCACTAAAACATTAAACCTTTTAGATATATCCTCAACTAAATGTTATTATCTCAATTTTATAGCCAGTGTTATAGACATCCAAGGGCAATGTTAATTTTCGTTAATAAATGGTGCATCAAATATGAACATGTTAAAAAAAAGATACATCTATTCTTTCCTTGTTATGTAAAGTCTGTTTGTAATAAAAGGAGTTCTGTACATAGGGCAATAGATTTATGCACAATGAATTTATAATGATTTCCCAGATGTTCATATTTAACTAGCAACCATTATGAAAGGAGCAAGGCTTTCAAAGGTTATCTTCCTGATTAACAGCTTTCACCATTCCTGGCTGGGTGATTTTATAGGCTGTCAGGGAAATTAACCATGTAGCCTCCAGATCATAGCTAGCATAATATAGACAGAATATAATTTCACACATTTCAATCATATATTGAGATGAAAAGCAGGCATTACTTGATTTCACTTAATGATTTATGTACTGTCACAGATATATTGACTTACCCCAAATATGAAGACAAATGAACAGTTTGTCAAAGTTGACATACAGTTTTTAATACAAAACTATGGCCATCACCAGAGATGAAATGTACAATCACTAAAGCACTGTGAAGGACTTCATGTCTCATGATTGATTTTTCTTTTGTCATAATGCCATTAAATATGCCAGTGTGTCAAATTTCGTTTTCTAAGAAAAGCATCTCTTTTAAACAGACTAATTCAGTAGTAAAGAGGGAAATACTAAATCAGAAAGATACCATTCTAGTTTATAGACAGACTGAAAATTATAGGGGTTGCTCAATAGTCCCAACAATGAGATATTACCATGAATCCATGTGCCTCCTTAAGCTTGAGTGGCTCATTATAATCAGACTAAATTCTTACACCATGTAATTCCATTAAGTTTATGACTTAAATCCATGGAAATTATAACTGAGAGAGCCTTACCAAATCAAAATCAAATTTAATTATGTGTTCAAATCATAATCTAGAGAACAGAGGTTTTAGTTTAAAATCAGTCTCATCTCTGTTCTGAATGGAAAATAAAGAACCTTTTTTTTCCCCTCAGATATGACATACTTCCTAGGACATATGGATCCTCCATATGCCTCTAATGGTCTACATTTAAATAGTCCCTCATCTTCCCTTCTCTATCCTTTAACCCACTGTATTATTATTATTCTGCTTGGACTGCCATAACAAAGTACTACAAACTCTGTGACTTAAACAACAAAAACTAATTTTCTCACAGTTCTGGAAACTACAAGTCCAAGGTCAGAGTGTTGGTACATTCTCCTGAAGCCTCTCTCCTTAACTTGCAGACAGCCACCTTCTTGCTGTGTCCTTACATGGTCTTTTCCTCTGTATGCGTGCATCGCGGGTGTCCAAATTCTGTCTTCTTAGAAGGACACCAGGCAGATTGCATTTGAGCCCCACCCTAATGGCCTCTTTCTATCTGAATTACGTCTCAAAGACCCTATCTCCAAATGTAGTCCTGTTCTGGAGTACTGGGGGTTAGGGCTTCATTGTATGAATTTGAGGAGACACAATTCAGCCCATAACACCCTCTATGTATACCTCCCACTCTCCCTCCCTCCTTCCCTTTTTTCTTGTTTCTTTACTTTTTTCTTTAAACATTGATTGAGCATCTACTTATATGCCAGGTACAGGGCTAGAGGCTAAAGATACAATGATGAATGAATAAATTATAGTGTTTCCTCCAAAGATCTGGAGGAGAAACCAAGGAAATAGTTAATTATGTTACAGAAGGATAGTATTCTCATGAGGGTGTACATATGGCATTATGAAAGAATGGGCAAGACCACTGAAACCTGCCTTGGGGAATTAAGAGAAACCTCTGCTGTAGAAGCAACATTTTAGCTGAGACTTGAATGACTCATAGCAGTCAGCCAGGAGAAGAGAACTGAGTGAATGTTTCACAAAGAAGCAACATTCGCAAGAAAGACACAGCATAATTGAACCCTGCAAGTAATTTGGTAGAATTTGAGTGAAGTAGTTGTGAAGGTTGAGACTGGACAGTAAATAATGGAGAAACACTAAATCAGTATTTAGTACTGCTGGGAAATAAATTAACATAAAATTAAAGGTATGCTTGGAAAAAATAAGTCATGTTAAAAACAAAATAGAAATGACAACCTTGGAAAAAATATTTGTAACTCAGAGTAGACAGTTTCCTTCATATATAAAGAGTTCTACTAATCATTATGAAAGGCCTGTAATCTAGTAGAAAAATAGGCAAAGGAGTAGAGCATTGAAAGAAATAGAAACGCAAGTGGATCTTAAACAGATGAAAAAAATAAGGTACAAAATAAAACTACAAGATCTTTGTTACCTTTGGTCTTGGCGAATACTTAAAAATTTGATAATAAGGCATGGTAAGGGTAAAAGAGGCAGCTACTGCCTGTATCACTGGTGGAAGTGTCAATTGTTATCATCTCAACAGAGGAAAATTCGGCAATATCCCTCAAAATTATAAGTACATATTCCCAACAATTCAATTTCTAAGAAATAGTCACACACGTGAAATTCAAATAAGTTTTCATTAGCAAAAAGTTAATATTTAATAATAAACTATGTGCATTAAGTATTTCAAGGCAGATATAATGGTATCTGCAACATATTTGGAAATTAATAAAAATATAAGAGGGATGGATAGAGGGATGAAGGGATGGCTATATATGCTATAAAGCAAGTATTTAATAGGATATTATTTATAGAATCTAGCTTGTGGGTGTATGAGTGTTTACTCTAAAATTCAACTTCTGTGTATATTTGAAAACTTTTATAATAAAATGGGAAAAATTGCTAATAATTTAAAAGTCTATTCATATGGGAATGGCTTATTTTATGATGGTGCATACCATGGAACACTACAGCTATTTTTAAAAAGAATAAGACAAATATTAATGTACAGACAGGGAAATCTCTCCAAGATATAAAGTGAAATAAGAAAGATTTCAAAGGCTATGTATATATACCACCAATTGTATATAAGATATCTAAAAGGATGTACAAAAACTGGAGAAAAATACGGCCTCTGGTAGGAGAAATTGATCTGGAGGATAGAGTGTTAGGGAGATCTATTCTTTTATACATTTTTGTTTTGAATCATGGGCCTTTACTATCTCAAAAATGAAGTTAAAAACATTATAGATAGTTAATGGGCTAGATACTTTTGATATCTTATTTTTCATAATTCTCACTGCCATCCTGCAAGGTAGGTTATTATCATCACCATTTGCAGATGAGAAGAGAGTTTCTGAGAAGCTCAGTAATTTGCCAAGGCCACACGACTAGTAAGTGAAAAAGGCACAGCTGGGGCATAGGTCTCATTCCAAAACCGTTGCCCTTTGCACTGCCAGGGAGAGGAGACAGCCTGAGCAAAGGGCACAGAGATGGGGAAAGCAAGCGCTCATTGGAGAACTGAACAACACCGAGTAACTGGAGTCAGTAGGTATTATGGAGAATACTGGGAGAGAATGAAAATGAACACTACAGGCCAGATTGTCCAGGAAACTTAAATGTCTCATTAAGAAATGTGTACTCTATTTTACAGACACTGGATGCCACAGATGATGTTAAAGACTAGTTACTGTTTGATTGCATATGGTGAAGGATAGAGAAGAGTAAAACAATGACAAATTCAGACAACTGGGTTAATGAGGAATTTTTGTCACCCAGATTGTTTTCTGAGCATCAGTCAAGTAATGGGATGGCAGATGTTTCGTGAACTGTACAGCACTTTTTATCATAAATTGTTGTCTATACATATTATATGCACGTATGAAGAAGACCCTACTTATTTGCAATAGAAACCTCCCAAATAGAAATTTCACAGACATTTTACTGAAGCAAGAATTACGGCCAAAGGTTTATGGTGACCAAGACATGGAAACAACCAAAGTGTCCTTCGATAGATCATTGGATAAAGAAGATGTGTTATATATACGCAATGGAATATTACTCTGCCATAAGAAAAGATGAAATAGTGCTTTTTGTGACAACATGGATGGATCTTGAAATAATTATGCTAAGCGAAGTGTCAAACAGAAAAAGTCGAGAACCATATGATTTCACTGATATGTGGGATATAAACTGAAAACAACAAAGGAACAAGACAAACAAATAAAGAAACAAAAACTCATAGACACAGACAATAGTTTAGTAGTTACCAGAGGGTAAGAAGGAAGAGGGGTGGTAGAAGAGAGTAAAGGGGATCAAATATATAATGATGGAAAGAGCTGAACTGACTCTGGATGGTGAGCACACAATGTGATATATAGATGATGTAATACAGAATTGTACACCTGAAACCTATGTAACTTTACTAACACTTGTCACCCCAATAAACTTCAGTTAAAAAAAAAGAATTATGTTCAAAGGGGACTTGTTCCTGACGTAAAAGGCTGCAAACACTTTTTTCTCTAAGTCTCACCCTCCTTTAAAAAAGAGAATAATAATAGCTAATAAAAATATTGGCACTATTGAGGAATTACTATGGACCAGAATTTTCCCAACTTCTTTGTTATAATATTGTAACTATTGTCATAAAATAATTATTGTAAACATGCTATTTAATATTAAATATTAGTTACATAATATAAATGCTATGAATAATAATTTTTATGAATATACTATTTAGTAGCAAAATTTCCCTTGTATTTTATGCCATTTTAGTGCATGGTATAATACTTGAATTCACTTAAGTATAGTATTACTGATTTACATGCAAGGATGATTATGCGTTGTTATTTATAAAAGTAAAAAATTGGAAATAATCTAAATATCCACTAAAGCAATTTGATTAAATAAATAATTGTACATTTATATTATGGGGTATTATGCAGGCAAAGAGTGTTTAATGGCAAATAAAAAAAATAGGAAACAAAATTATGTTTCGTATCAATTTTTCAAGGACACCAGTGATCTCCAGGTTGCAAAATTCAACTATCAGTCCTTTGCCTTAATCACACTTGACCTAGCTGGGGTACTTGAGCTTAGATTACTATCACTCCTTCCTTCTTGAAATACTGTCTTCACTTGGCTTCCTGGAGAAAAAAACACCCCTTTTGTCCTTCTTACCGCACTTTGCGCTCTCTTCTAATTCTCTCTCATTGTCTCTAGACTTCTAAATATTGGAGTGTCCCAGGACTCAATCCCGTGTCTGCTTCCTTTCCTCTTCTACACCCTCCTCATCCAGTTTCGTGACTTTAAGTGCTATGTGTACATCTTGAGCTTCGGTCTCTCCCCTGAACTCCAGCCCCTCAACCTGCTTGTATAATAAGCACTTCTACTCATCCAAGATCAACGTCTGATTTCTCCCTTTATAAACACATTCCTCCCACAGTTTTTCCCATCTCAGAAAATGACAGCTCTATCTGACACTAGGGGCTTAGTCTAAAAACGATGGCATTATCTTTGCTTTCACACCCCACATCTTGGTCACTTAGGAAGTGAGGGGGTGCTGCAATCACTTGTGGCCTGTGTATCACTGAGAAATGACTCTCCTGAGGAATGAAGGCCTGAACCCACCACTGACTGGCTTGACAGGGAGCGAGAGAGATAATGCCCCATGGGATCCACATTTTAGAATACATAGATTTCTCCTTCACCCTGATCCATATTCTGTTTTCCATTGTTTCCTTTCAAAACCTCAGTTCTTCATCTGTAAAATGGGCATAATAATGATTGTACATGCTTTATATAGTCTTTTTTGTGGATTAAAGTTTTAAATGTATGGAAGGTGCTAATTAAAATAGTGCTTGGCACATAGTAAATATAAATTTATCACTACTGAGGGAAACATTTTAGGGATAGGAGAAGTTTGGCAAAAGCTTTATTCTGAAGCGGCTTGTGATATGAGTCAGTGGAAATTTTAATTGGCACTGTTAAGTTTTTGCTAGTTTGAATAATTGAAAATATTTAAAAGGTTTCTTTTATCTTTTTTTTCTGTGCTATTTTCTTCCCAGTTTATATCAGGATGGTTAGAATTATCTACCCAAATGTTTTTGTTTTCATTTTAATCGTTTAAATGTTGAGTCCTCTCTTCTGTTACACCATACAGAGATATTACCAGAATGCATATTATCCCAAGTGTGTATTCAATTTGTATATATACCATGTTATTCTATTGGGGGAAATATAGTCTCCCATGTAAAAGTCTGACATAAATTTGACATACTTCATGAAATGTAAAATGGTCGAGACTTCCAATCCTAAATTATTCTCTAAATGTTCATGTATATTAAAAGCCTCAGTAGGCACATGTACTCCAAATGTTAATATCCTAGGGGATTACTTAAAATGACCATTTGGACATAGCTAGAAAGGAGACTATGAAAAATTTAGCAGCATTGGAATGAGGCTTGATAAGTCATCTTGGCAGAAACAGTCATAAATTGTTCCAGGCAGATCTGGGTATCACTCTTATTGTTTTCAAAGATATTTGAGAAAGAAAAATTATAGGACCAATTGCTATCTTATTTTAGTACTATTTAATAATCAGAGCTGTGAGAATATCCTTCCTTATAGCTATTACTATTTAAACCTCCCTCCCTTTTTATATTGTGTCCTTGGTAGAGAACAGGTCATCTGTTTAATCAGTTTTTGCATATATTTTTGACCTGTCCCCGAATCCTTCATTTTTTTTAACCTAAACTATTCTTCAACATCCAGCTCAACCATTTTGTGGCATTTTAAAAAAAAGGCGATCAAATGTTTATATATTTTATTATGAGTTCAGAACTGAGATTAGAACTGTTCTTTTTCTTCCTTTCCTTCTGCCTTCCCTTTCTTTCTTCCTTTCTGCCATTCAACAAATACTTTCCCAATATTGACCCACACCAGCCACTATGTGAGGAGTTGGGAATGCAGTAAGGAACAGACATATGTGGTCCATTCTCTCACAGAGCTCACAGGAAAATGAAATTCAGTCCCTCATTTAGGATAATGGGCAATAATTGCCCACCTTTGCTTTGCCAATGTCAAAGACCAGCCAGCAAAAAATCGTGATCATACAAATAGAGAAATGATGAGTTCATCTAGATATTCATTAGTTTCATAACATTGAACTTCCAAGTTCTGCATTTGTTCAATATCACTTCACTGGAGGCCAAATAAGCACCACGAAGAAATTCAGTTCAGGAATGTGGGAGAACTCCACAGGGACAATCTTAGAGGGATTTAAGAGCCAGCCAACAACAACAAAAAAGGGTCTTGCCTTAGGAAAAACAGTCATTGTAAAATGATTGCATCCTGGGACCCAGAGGGAAATATGTAGTTCCTTTGAGAAAGGATGAAGGAAAGTGGTAGTAAAATCAGTACTTCCGCAGTTATATTTAGGGATTAAGCTGAAAAATAAGAATATTTGACATTAGTGAAGCCCCTGTTTCTTTAAATTTCTGCATAGTTCTCTTCTATATAAACAGTGCCTCAAACAGATATCCCTAGATTGGATAGAATACTGGGAAAGCAATGGAGGGTAGTTATGGGAAACAGGCCTCCAATGAAAGTCATAGAGTTCCAAGGCTGTGATCTTTTAACTCCCCACCCCCATAGCTGCTACAGCCACAACACCGGAACCACCACTATCACTAATTTACAAGTCACTAATGGGAAAATACTAGTAAAGGTCATTAGGATTCTATCAAACAATAATGCTAAATAGCAATAGCAGTAATAATCCTCGCTACATTCACTAAGCACTTACTAAGTGTCAGACATTCTGGCAATTACTACACATACATTTTCTCATGAAATAACCAACAACACAACCATGTGGTAGAAAATTAGTAATAATCCCATCTTACAAACGGAGAAATAAAGACAAGGAAAACTGATGTAATTTTCATTAGGTTACACAGCTTGTAAGTAGTGGAGTTATTCAAACACAGGGTTGTCTGTCTGCATAGGACACAGTGATAACTACGCTACGATTCCTCTCTAGAGCTTTTCACTCAAGAATCCTCACTCAAGAACCCTCAATTTCAAGCTCTTTATCAATTGGAATTTGCTCTTTTCCCCCAATTTAAATGGATACACAGCTGGCAACTAAAGACAGGGTAAGTCTTAATATAAAAGGCTTCAAAATAGTGCTTACTTATAGTATAGAGACCACTCAAGATTATAATTTTAATTTTCCAAGAATGGTGATTTATTTTGCAGCTGTAACTGCTATCCATTAACTGATTAACTCTTCTCACTGTTTACTGTTTACTGTCTTTTAAGGTTGCGGAAATATCCACTTAATCCCATAGTTATCAATTGTAGAGACATTAGATATACATATAATCAAAATCATGCCTGTGGATGTAATAAATGGTTACATTCTTTTATCAGTGGATTTAGTTTCCTAGGGGCCAATAATTTTGAACTCTCAGCGTGTGCTGCATTGAAATTAAATATTTATTATGATCTTTTGAAGTTTACATTTGGAAAGTACTTCAAAAACTATCAGTACATCAAATTACAATGTATTGCCTCTCTTTTTAAAAATCTAATAGTGATAATCCTTTGTGAATTTTGCTCTTTACAATTCTTTCATCAGTGCAGATGTTAGCAACTCACATGGGAGAGCTGAAAAATGCCTTCTCATAAAAGCTGTAAAGAAAGTCAGCCATAAATCACATACTTTAAATATGGGGAGAGCATCTTGCTATGGATAGCATAGTTTCTCAAGAACAGATGATTGTAAAATGAAAGGTTTAATACTTCCATTAACATAGCACTTTATTTATTGATTTGTTTGTAGTTGATTGGACACCTTCTTTTAGGGATGTCATTTAGGACTTCCTATTTTATATTTTTCAATAGCTTTTTGTTTAATTACCAAGAAAAATATCCAAAGAAAATTATTATACTCCTTTTGTGTGTGTGTGTGAGTGTGTGAGTGTGTGTGTGTGTGTGTGTGTGTGTGTGTGTGTGTGTGTGTGGTTGGTGCAGGTAGGCCCTCAGACTATGCATTCACATTTAATTGCATTTCATATTTCATCTCATAGCTCTTGGACTTGACTGATGGTTAACAGTAAACATGTATAATTATTCTTTCATGCAACTTGGCCATTGCAGTGATTTTCATAGCAGTAATTTAATTGCTGAGGCTGCAAGTCAAGATTCATCAGTTTTATTAGGATGCTGAACCTTAAAAGCTTATGGTTGATGATGTTATTAACTCTCTCTACATTTCCTCTGTAGTAAAGGGAAAAATTGGAAGTGCAGCACTTTTTAATATAGTCCACATGTGGGTGGCTATAAAATATAGGGGTGAAGACTCTGTCAGAGCTCACTAAGTGACTAACACAGATTTCTTAATACTGCCACTTCAGATAGCAAGCATTTAGTTGCTTGAGAATACTTTAGCCTTTCACTTTGCAGAAATGAATTTATAGAATTGTTTTGTGTTCTGACTTTTTTGTTTTTGGTGTTTTAGAATACCTGCTTTTTTTCTGGTTTCTAGACATACATTTTGCATTTAATTTTTCTCCATTTCATTATGTAAATGTTCAAAATTACAGAAAAGCTGAAAAAAAAAACAGCTCAGTGACATCTATGTACATCAATTGTTACTTTTGTTTCAGATTTATTTTCTTTCTATATAGAGATAAAAAATGTATAAATTTTATGTTTGTTTTTTTACTTTTGCTCATTTGTTTTTATTTTTCCTGAATCATTTGAAAGTAAGTTGATAAGCTGAAGACACCCTGACAGTTTTTTTTTAATTAATTTTAAATTCAAATTCCAATTAAAATTCACTCATTGAATTAGGTTGTTGTGTCTCTTTAGCTTTAATCTAAAATGTTCCTCCCACAACCCCTCCCAGGCTCTACTTTTGTGTAATTTGTGACTTCGACTTTTTTGAGTTCAGGCCAGTAGAAAATCTGATGATCTAAATTTGTCGCACTGGTACCTCATTAGATTCAGGTTAAACCAGTGGTTCTCAAATTTTTGCATGCTTCGGAATCATCTGGAGGGCTTATTAAATATTGATTGCTTGACCTACCCCCAGAACTCCTGATTCAGTAGTTCTTTGTTACAGCCCAGTCATTTGCATTTCTCACAAGTTCCCAAGGGATGCTGATGCTGCTGGTCTAGGGGCCACACTTTGTGAAACACCGGGGTCAATATTTTTCATATAGACGACATGTGCATTTACTTGCATCACATCAAAGTGCACAGGTGGCAGCGTGTTCCACTGCTGATGATAAGTTCGATCATTTGGTTAAGGTGGTGACTACTAGATCTTTTCATTGTAAAGGATCATTTTTCTCCTTTGTAGTTAATAAATTATCTATGGAATGATACTCTGTATGTAAGGAGTAATCTGCAGGGAGAAGACAGTGTGGATTTCTATTCCTTAAGAACCTCGTTTTAGCCTCCAGTGATAACCCTTGCCCGATTCAATTGTCATGAATCTATTACTTTGTAAAGAAGAATTCTTTTTTTGTTTTTCTTCCTCCTCTCTCTCTTTTTCTTCCTTCTTCCCACACACATATATACACATACAATTTCTCTCTGTCTCTCTGTTCTTTCTTTCTCCCCTCTCCTTCCCTCCAGCTTACCCCATTTCTGAGTTTTACATAAAATTTAGTATAATTTACTACCTTTGTTATTATTTTGGGGATGAACATTTTTGCAGCTTTATCCAGTGACCGTCCCTCCTGGGTCCTTTTGAAATGATGACATTACTATTAGGCACTTCCTTGTTTTCTGGTAAAACGTGTTCAAATCCCACCTTGTACTTTTTCTGCTCTAGACCTGGAATCAAGCATTTCTCTAAGGAGAACTGGTTTCTTTTAGTGGGGAATATTATTTAGAAGCCAATATCTGGATGTTGGGGGGTTCTGATTGCTACTGGAGTGTCACTGCTTCTAGGCTCTTTCCGAGGACCGCCCTAAGATTTAATTTTTTAAGAAGTGATGAGATCATCCTGATATTTCCAGTTAAAATACAGCTCCACAGAGTTTTTCCTCTCCATACTCTAATTCCCATTGGTGTCCACATTCATCCACAGTAAGAACTTGGATTCTCCAAAACAATTTTGAACATATTAATTTTTTAAAATTTCAATATATACATATATATTTGCTCACTTGCTCCAGTACATATAAAATAGATTCAGAATTACAACAGTAATATTTCAACCAACAACAATAAAACTGCTAAGAAAATTAGATGTCCTTGTAATTTTTTTGTCCTTAGAATTTACTAGAGTATATATAGGCTGAGAGCTGTGTTCAAAAGTTTCTTAAATTATTTTTAGGTGTTTGTAATATCAATTTGATATATAGTTGATGGTAGGTGTTGTTTTTGTTCCCCTTTAGGATTTTATTTTCCAACTATTTTGACTTAATTTTATGTTTTCAATATGTAAAATATCTATGTGGTCAAAGTCAAAATTATATAAAAATTGAGAAGTTTCAATCCCATTTATTAGTTTCAGGTTTATTTTTCCTATGTTTCTTTTGGTAAAAATAAACAAATACATGTTCATTTCCCCTTCTTTGTTATACAAAAGGAGCATATAATATACCTTCCATGGCACTTTTTTCTTTCTTTTTCTCTTAACAATATATTCTGGGAATCACACTAATATTAGTTCATAAAGATCTTCCCCATTCTTTCTCAAAAGTCCGTGGATCCCAGTATGCATCATTCAATCAGCATCTTATGGATGAAAGTTTAGGTTGCTTCCAAAATTTTGCTGTTGTAAGTAATGCAAGTAGCTGTTGCATTACTTGTTGCATTACTTGTTGTAAGTAATGCAAGTAGCTGGTCTTATTCAGGGTCTCACATGAGGCTGCAATCAAGCTGTGGGCCAGTTATCTTATGGCTCGACTGAGGCCAGAGAATCCACTTCCTAGTTCACTCACATGGCTGCTGGCAAGCCTTTGTTTCTTGCCAATCGAGCCTCTCCATAGGCTGCCTAAGTATTCTCACGGCATGAGAGGTGGCTTCCTTCACCCTGGGCCACATTCTGACAGGATAGCTGTCTTCCTCCAAAATATGTGATGAGAGAAAACACATGCACCCACCCATGTACACATCAAAGACAGAAACCGCAGTCATTGGATAACTAAGTACTGGAAGTGTCATCTGATTATATCTTCTATATTTTATTAAACTAGAGTCCAGCCCACAATCAACCTCTTGGGGAGCGGGAAAGAGTGTCAAATAATTTTATAAACATATTTTTAAAACTACCACATTGTCTAACACAGAGATTTCAGTCTCAAAACTCTCATTCTATGATAGCACTTGTACTATCTGAGTTCACAAATATTATCTCATTTAATCCTAACAACCATCGTGTACTGTTCCAGAGTAGAGCTGAACATCTATCAAATTGTAACTTTATAGTTTTAATGAGTTTCCAAGTTATAAATCAGTTTCTATGAGTATACATTTCAGTAGATCATCTTACACATCAGTGCTATCAGTATCGTAGCTTTCGTGTTCATATTCTGATGTCAATGATTTAAAAAACAAAAACTCCCATGTTTAGAGTAGAGAGAAATGGGTGGAGTGATGGGTTTAAAAAGACTTGCTATAAATTGATGATTGTTGAAGCTGGATGATGGAAAAATACTTGGGGGCTCACTATGCTATTCTCTCTGTCTCTGTGTGTGTGTGTGTGTACACCACACATATATATATTTAAATGAATACTGGGGGTGCCAAAAAATTGTATACACATTTTAAGAGATGGTCAGTGCTGCTCAAGCAGTAGTTTGCCGTAATCAGAAGTGTCTGGACGCTGATGGTAACCACTTTGAGCACCTCTTGTAATTGCAGAAGTCAAACGTGACTTGTATTCATCTTTTGTTATTGGTATATATTGAGTATCACAATTTTAATAGTTTTTTCCTTTCTTAAAATGTGTATACATTTTTTTTGGCACCGTGTGTGTGTGTGTGTGTGTGTGTATTCAAGTTTTTCAATATGAAAAGTAAATAAGGGGGGGAGGAAGAGAAAAAGAAAACCAATTTTTTGAAATTTAATTTTCTGTACTTTAAGATTTGTTGCAGTAAGAGAACATAAGTGCTTCTGATCATTGAAAACACAAAACAAAAAACAGACTAGTTCTTTTGATAAACGTGAAGTTTTCTGGTCACCAGAAGGAACCTCAAATTCCTAATGTGTAGCCCTTCTGTTACAGAGTTCCCAAACTTTATTTTACACAACAATCATCTACAGAGCTTGTTAAAATGTCTGCAGGTTCCAATACCAGCAATCATAATTTATAAAATCTTGATAGAATAAAAAGTCTATATTTTAAGCAAATACCCTTGGTGTTTCTGATTCCCGTGATAGATGGACTCCAATTTGACATACACTGTTATGGATTTATAGTGAGGGCACGCTTATGAGTAAAGCAGTATGGTAGATACAAATAGGAATGTGATATTCTTCTACTATGCTCTCTTTTGTAAAGAAACTTGCAAACTACTCAAGGAGAAAGACATGCACAAAATGGTATAATAGGAGCATAAAGAATTGGGCTCATTGCATCTTATCCTACCAGTTCTCAGCAAGGAGTAAAGATCATATAGGAGCAAATTTCTTGGCTGCAGGAGTAAAATATAATAAGAGCTTTGAAAATATAGAGGAATAGATCATGGTTACCTTTTCTAAAAAATCAGATGTTTGAAGCTTAGTCTTGTCAAGTGCTGAGAACTGTTCATTTTGTAGATGACTTCTCTGGTAAGTGCCAGGGTTTTGGGTTATTGATTAAAGAGGAACCCACACACATTCAATATAAAATGTGCAAATGACAAAGGTAGTTTAAAAACTAACATTAATAACTCATAAGATCAACTCACTCAAATGTCATGGTAGACTTTAGAGGAGCTCAGGATTGCAGTGGGCAAGTCATTATGTATTTTAATTCTTCAGATCTGCTCAGAAACACTGACAATCTGTTAAGAACATAAATTGTTGAGAACTCAGGTGTTATCACTTGGTTACCTCATTTATCAATTAAAATCTATTTTGTGAATAGGATTGTATGCTATTCTATGCATAGCTGTGAGGGACATAGGCTTAGGGAGAGAACTAACACTTAACTGAGTGCTGTAAAATCTTTACTTCATGACAAAATTATGAGATGGGTAGTATCCCCATTTTAATGATAAGGACCCCAACTTAAAGGTAATGACTTTTAAAGCTAATTCATAACTATCAATCATGTAAAATATATCTTTAAGTGATCAAATGATTTGCCCTTTACTATAAAATTAAATTAATATTGTTGATATTAAGTTTTTTCTAATAATAGCCAAACAGGAGAAAAATACTCCCAGTTCAAAAGCATCTAAAAATAATAATAGCTAACTTTCATTGAGCACTTATGAATTAGGTATAGTGTTAGTATATATAAATCGATCATATATTATCTCCTGAGTCAAGACAATACTCTCATTATATAGATAGCTGTCTATTTAGGATAAGGAAAAGCAAATCAAATTCACTAGACCAAGTTATACTTTTATTGTATATCTCCTACTACCATGTTTCCCTGAAATTAAGACCGGGTCTTATATTAATTTTTGCTCCAAAAGACGCATTAGGGCTTATGTTCAGGGGATGTCATCCTGAAAAATCATGCTAGGGCTTATTTTCTGGTTAGGTCTTATTTTCGGGGAAACATGGTACTACATTGCTTGTAAGTAATCTCTTAAAGGGGTGAGTAAGATCAGAGGAAAAATATAACAGCCAAGCCAAACTTTTTGAAGAGGATGATAATTGAAAATGTCTTTGGATTAAACACTGATGATTGAGAGATATACTCTTTTCGATTTCAGAGAAATGCCAACACTAAATAGCATGGTTTGCTTGCCTTAGTTTGTATCTGCAGTTTTGAAGAACTACTTTTCTCCTGAATGAAACTGTACAAAGATATAAGAGTTGAACTGCAAGTAAAAGATCGAGGTGATTGCAGGAAGCATTAACAACCTATCATGTGTTCCTAAACAGTAGTCCAGAACTAACTCCAGTCAAGCCCAAAATTGTTCTAGAGAAAAGTTGACCTCTAGTTTAGAAAAGACAGACCTCTCCGATACAGATGAATTTGTTCAGTTCTAGAACATGGGCAACCTACGTAGTGCTGGAAGAAGTTATATAATCATTTGTCTTAATCCCAGTGTCCTAAGTGAGGCTGGTGGCCCTCCTCACTACCTCCAGAGGAGTTAGTGTGGCAGATGATTCCTCTCGTGAGATAATGAATCAATGGCCTCCTGTGCAGACTACAGCAGGAGCTAGCTTATAGCTAAGGTATTTGAGAACAAGTCCTCACATTTCATGTCCCATTAGTCAAAAATTCTGTTTGGCGCATCAACAGAAGAGGCTGCCTAGAAAATGCTATTAAAATTCTGTTCTAACCGTAAGCAGAGTTTTGTTCTCATTAAATCTTTACAGGTTCATTGTAAAGGGTATTTATATGATTATACATGTTCATAATTCTTTCCTCCATTCCTCTTTCTGCCAATAGGAAAATTTCCAAAAACCTGCATATCTTGTAAATATACGCAAAAAGCTATTCCTTCCCTCCTTTTATCTGGTTGACACTTGTCTTCAGACTTCAATGCATCTTTCTTGCTGGCCCGCCTGTTTCTTATATGTATGTATGTCTTGGAATCTCAGCTAGATGATGAGCAGGGCCCATTACTAGGCTTTGGGAATATGGGGACAAATGTGCTGGGTCAGAGCTGGCAGAAATTGACTGTTGGAGTGGGGGTGAGGGAGAAGAGCCTGAAAGCCTCTTCAGGAATCACTCAGGTTGTGTCTATTTCTGGGAGTCATGTCTATCCGGTTACTGTGCGGGTGGGCCAAATAAATCTATTTGCAGAGCAGCTGAGAAACCCCCTAAGAAGGGGGAGGAGGGGGGGAAAGTGCATCCTGTGCCCACTCCTGAAAATGAAAAAAGCCAGACCTGATCAAGCAGTCACAATAACAGACAATTGTTGTAAGAGCTTATAACATATTAGCTGTTAGAAACGCAGACCTGAATCTTGGGGAAAGAAAGAGAGCTAGAAGGAAGTGCTGAATGGCCATTACACTAAATTTTGGGACTTGTTGGAACCAAGAAATCGAGCTTTAAAACCCATCTGACAGTATTAATCATATGGGAGCCATTGCACCTTAGGGATCAAGACAGTCACTGACAGATAAATGCTGTACCCGCCAAGGAACAGAAGAAACAATGTGTGGCAGAACAGTGCAGACTGGTGACTATCTAGCTGCTGCTGCCATATCTAGTGAACAGCGATGGACTCTTTCCCTTGCATGACACTTTTCCTTGAATTACTTCAGCACTCATCTCCTATGACTAGGACATGCTTTTACATGAGCACATTGCCATGGTCAAACCTGGGAAAAAGTACGATCATTCCGTAATTTCATCTAATATTTTGTCCATAATCAGATTTCCCCAGCTCCCTCAAATGTCTTTCACAGTTTATTTTTCCCCAAACAAGAATCCTTATGTATTTTCCCCTAGATTCTCCACGTGTTAACATTTATCACTTGTTTTATCAATCTCCTCTGTAAACGATAATAATGGTAATAGTGGTGATAGTAGTAGTAGTATTTACTTGTGAACTGTTTGAGAGTAGGTCGCAGAAGTGATGCTTCATATCCTTAAATACTTCTTCTGTATTTCCTTAAAACAAGGACGTTTCTTACATAATGGTGCTACAATTGTCAAAATCAGGAAATTAACGTGGATGCAATTATTGTATGATCTATATTCTTTATTCAAATGTTGCCATTGTCTCAGTGATGCACTTTATAACAACAGAAAAAAATTTTTTTTCTGCTCCAGGATTCATTCCAGGACCACATGTTGCATTTAGTTGTCATGTCTTTTTTAGTTTTCTTTCATCTGAACAGTTCCTCAGTCTTTGTCTTTCATGACCTTGATATTTTTGAAAAGTTGAAGAGTACTGAACAATTATAATGCAAAGTGTCCTTTGATTTTGATTTGTCCGATGTTTCCTCAAGATGAGATTCAGGTTTGGCATTTGGTGGCTGGATGTGAAGTTGTGTCCTTCTCAGAACATTTTTAGGAGGTACGTGATTTTGATTTATCCCATCACTGGTAATTCTAACTTGGTGACGTTAACTAGTAATGATCACTTGGTTAAGGTGATGTTTGTAGATTTCTCCACTGTTAAGTTACTACTTTTCCCTTTGTAATTCCTAAGTAATTTGCAGAAAGATTCTTTGAGACTGTGTAAATATCCTGTTTCTTAGCAAACTTTCACCCACTGGTTTTAGCATCCATTGATGATTCTTGCCTGAATCATATCCAGATAAATTTTATGCTCTTGACCAGGCCTTTTTCCTTTTTTCTCTCCTAAATGATCTCACGAACACTATTTTCTAACTGTTTTATTCAAGGTTTCTTCCAAAATTCTAGCTAGTTGGCTCTAAAATCTCTCGATGGTGACTATATTCAGAGATCAGGTGATGTTGAGTCTCTTCCTCCTCATACCTTCCCTTTACACAGGTGCTTATGCTCTCCCAAAACTTTTATTGGCTTCAGCCATCCGTTTGTTATGTAAGATAGTTCGCATGACATTTCTGCTTTGTCCTATTTTTTCTCCTGCCTGTTCCTGGTTTTAAACAAAAATCTTTTCTTTTTAATGCCTACCTTCTCAAATCCATCTCCTTCTACTTTTCAAGTCTAGGCTTTTGCCATCGCTCTGTAAAAGACTTCCCATTGCTGGTTGTTGTTTTAAATCCATGGCTTATCGTGTTCAGATCTGCCACTTTCTTTATTGTCTCCTGTTGGTATCTCTCCCATTTCAGCTTTTGAAAATCACCTTCATTGAGTCTTTTTATATCTCTTTCAGTGTTGGCTGCTTTAATTTGAAGGTTGCATCCCAATAGTGTCATCTTCTTTCACCTTGAAACAATAAAACATGAAAATAAGCGAATTCTGTACTGTTTCTGTCTAGCCCCTCTGCCTCCAGGGAACTGACTTATGTCTATTATCTGTATTGTTGCCTTTTAATTTAAGTTGTGTTTCTCCAATATTCTCAACAATTTCGGTTTGTCTTCTGAAACAACTTTGAACTCACTTTTAAAAATTAATTTACTTCTTTTTCATTTACCTCATACGAGTATTTCATATCCTCTGCCGACCTTTCTTGCCGCTACTCGCAATAAAGTTCATTCTCACTGGGGCCCATTATGTCGCCCATCCACTTTTCTCTTTCCTTTTCCTTTCATTTTGACGTTTTTCCCAGGGAAGCAATACATTCAATTTGAGATGCTCAACCTTTAGTTGTACCTGTTCTTTCCTCCCTCTTCGAATGTCCTGCACTTTAGCCCTCTCCATAGCTATGTTGGTATTCTCACAAAAGTTCCACAGTCTCTCTATATAGATGATGTATTATTGTACAATTGAAACCTATGTAATTTTACTAACCACTGTCACCCCAATAAATTTTAATTAAAAGAAAAATAAATTCAAAAAAGAAAAAGTAACAGTAAGTTGTAATTCCCAAACTTGAAACCATCCCTGGTTGCACTCCTAAGGGAAATCGTTTTTTAAATTGCAGCTACCATTTCTTGAGTTGTTTAGCATGTATTTGCCTATTTAACCTTTGTCTTCCATGAAATCAAATGTTCTTTAAAAGGAATCCAGTTTGTTGTGTGTGCCCAAAGCATGTGGCACCTGGTCACAGGTGGCCTCTAACGTCTTTGAAAGTGTGTGGAGATTCTTGTGCATTTCTCTTGGGAGAGGGTTTATAGTTTCATCAAGTTCTCAAAAGCATCCTGTCTCCCTTTCTCAAATTCTGGTTCAAATTCATGTTCTCTAGTCCAAAAGCCAACCATGGTATTTTTTCTGCATTTCAGCATAAGAAGTAAATCATCAGTCCATAGTTTTCCTTCTCCTATGCCATTCCCAAAGTGTGCACTGGGTTAAGCCTTTAGGTTAATTAAATTCTAAATAGTTATCTTGGAAATTTTGGGTCCTTTTCTGATGATATAATCCCCAAGGAAACCCAGCTTTACAATTCGAAATCCTATCAATTCCTTAATTCCAGGGGTTTTAATTACTGCCTTGGATTCACACAATCTAGTCTATAATCACTTTGTCTATTGGGCAGTTGCTCCTTTGCCCAATGGTTTTTCCTTAAAAGTGTCCTTCTGGGATACTTCTTCCATTTCAGAAGCTGCATAAATGTTCTCTCCCCTCTTCCTTCTGTCCCCTTTACCTTCTAGAATTCATATGGAAGGCAAAATAGACAAGTTATAAAATGTTTACCTTCTTTCCCTTTTTGTTTTTTCCAGCCCCCACCACAGCTTTTTAAGACTGCTTTCCTCTGTCCTGCCCCAGTTTTTCAAATATGCACTTTTTTCCTTTCAAAATTCCCACTTGAAACTGACACTCATCAAATATCTGAACCAAAAGAAAAAATGTGGAGCTATACATATCTACACTCTCTCATTTCTACTTCTGTTGCTGTTAATCATGGATTTTTCAGTTATGCTAAACCCAAACCAAGTTTTCACATCCCTTCCCTCTTTCCTCCCACACCCCAACACTTCTACCCACACACTGCCCTCTCTTATTGTCATTTCAACATTCTCTCCTTTATCCCCAAATTTCCTTCCTCTCTCATCCTCCCCTGGTGCCCCTTTTGATTTCCCTTAATTTCAGTATACTCCACTCACTTAAATGGAGACTATTTATTTTGACACAATCTCTGTGAGGTAGTGAGAGCAAATGTATTACACACTCCATCTTATAAAGATAATAGCTGACGCTTGGACAATTTAACTTATGTGTCTAACAGAACACAACCAGTTACCATAAGACTTACAGACCCAAAGCCCTTTTGTCACACTCAGTTTATCTACTGATCCCCTTTCTTCTTGGAACTAAAGATGAAGGTGACAAATGGAGGCTATTAACAAGTTTTCTCAAGTCGTACCAATATCTGTGCATACCTTCCTCAGAAATATAAATTTCATATTTTTCAATAAGTAAAACACGCAATGATTGAAAACTTTCTATGCAAAACATTTGTCTGGAAGTTGTACCAGTTTATTGTTTAACATTGCTTCTTAAAAACTGAGCAGGATATTTTAACATATCCAAAATTAGGTAATGGAAATAAGACTTTCTATCATCACTAGGAGTTATTTCTGTTGTAGGAGAGGTTATTAAAAAAAGGAATTGAGAACCTTTTCCCATCAAAGCAGATGCTGAATTGGAGGCAAATCTCAGTGTCTAACCTACAAAGAGTTAAGGAAGGGGGTGTCCAGATTTTTTTAGACATGGAAAGAAATTGGTAATACTTTAATGTTATTATTCTTCTTATTAAACCAACTGTTTAGCTGGTGTCTTGGTGTCCTGAAACGTCGTCTGCCTAATTGTTTAGTTAAATCAAAGATTAAGTCTGTCCTTCAAGACTTTTAGAGAAAAGTTTACTAGGGATGTTGGTCGGCACCTGTCAGAGTTGCCCGAAATTACACAGCTGATAGGGCAATGAATGGGACTGGTGCTCGGACCAACTTCTCCAGTCCCGTTTCTAATGCTCCTCTGATATGTCTCCACCATCACTGGTAATATTAGCCTTTGAAAATATTTTGAATATGGCACTACTACTATTAAGAAATACTTCACACATACTTTCTGAATAATCTTGGGTCAGCTCAGAAAGAATGGAATGAATATTTCCAAAAAGTAAGTAGAGCTTCAAATAAATATTTTAATGAAATGCAAAGAAAATAATAAATTTGGTTCCATTAAATTATAGTCTTTTATTAATTTTATTCATTCCCATTTAAGCTCTTTATTTATCCTCGTGTCCCTCACTGGCCCCGAACAGAGCATGATTGCGGAAAATGTTTTATTGAATAAATGAACAGATATTTCGTTTGAATGCTGATTATTAAGAAAGTGAAAGCCACTAAGCTTTTATTTATTTATTTTTTTTCATATTTTCACTTTTTTACAGAGTCTTTAACATTGGGCCATGTAAATTCTTGTTGTGGAACTTTCTTCCCTCTGAAGCTGATTGCAGTGCTGTTCAAAATCTGAACATCCCCAATACCTGCTTTCCCCTTTCTTTCAAAAACCTGTCACTGTCAATACATGTATTTTAACAGAATCCATAAGGAAAAAATGTTCCTTTTCCCCCCTTACCCAGCCTCTGTGTGTGCGTGTGCGTGTGTGTGTGTGTGTGTATCTAGTGTGCATATCAGGCATGGCTCTTGGCATTCATCTTATATTATGATGACAAAGGATAATCAGTTTTCTTTCAGTTTAATTTCCGAGGCAGAGGTGAACACATTGTCATTTGAATGTCTTCAAGTGTTTTTTGTCTTGTTTATGCTCTACTAGTGCTCAGAATTGTTTGAGAATGTTTTTATAACCCAGTCCTTGGTGGTGAAAAAGCAACATGGACCAATACAGCTTTGAATGATTTCACATCCTCCATTACACCTAAGGAAACAATCAAGAGACTTGAGAGTTGTTGCATTTATAATGAAGAGGGAGAGCAGAAAATGACAGAGGAATGGAGAGGGAAGAAGAAGGCACTGTGTGTTATCGTACAGTAAAAAAAAGTCCTAAATTTATAGATAAATCCCTTATAAGACAGTGGTCTTGAATTAGTTTATAAAATGATAAAAACAAGTAAAACACTCATTGTTTAACAGACAAATATTCAGGAAAAAAATACTGAAAAACTTACAAATTAGAAAGTGATCTAGGGGAAGACAATTTGCTGTATTAAAAAAAAACACAACTACAGAATAATTGACGTCATGATTTAGCTATGGTATTTATTGACTAATAACATGCTCAATTTACATCCTTGCCTCTGTTCCTATATATAGTTTCTGTTAACATCAGTAGATACTTTGCATGATATGGGAAACACAAGATTATAATCTGCTTAAACCCCTATTAAATATCCATTTATTTCATTTATTATCTACTTTGCCAGGATATCAGAAGATACATCATTTATCAAAAAAGTTATGATACATGTAACTCCTATTAAATATCCATTTATTATCTCTTCTAACTATACACCAGATTATCATAATGGTTCATTTAAAGCTGGCTTGCAAATAAACACATGCCAGAGCCAGGAGGTGATGCGTGCTGGTAAGATAGTGAAAAATTAGAGTCCATTACACTGATTTAATTTCTTATATAACAGAAAATTTGAGTAGCATAAAATGTCAGTTATTGTAGGTAACACTTGTCTACAAATGTTTTGAGTTATAAAATGTATTTGAGTAGTTTCATACTTTTATTCGCTTTCAAAAATTAAAAATCCCACACTGAGAACTTTGTCCTGGGTGGAAAAGGGACTGCCATAAACATTAGGAGAGAAGAGAAAATAACATGTCTCTACTTTTGATCATTCTGCCTCCCATTTTCAGGAACCGTCTACAAATAGTCTTCTAGTAAATAATTGGGGATGGTGAGATTGAAGAAATTAGGTAACTGTATACACACAAAACTGGGGAGAAAAAAAATCATGTTTTAAAAAAATTAAAAAGCAGGTCAATAATTTACATTTTATTCCTATAAATACATTAGCAGCTCGCATGCCATTTCCCAGAGCTGCCCCCACCTTTTGGAATTTTTCTGATGTTTCTTAAGAGGACTAAATGCTACCTTGAACATTACTTTTCAAAAGACAGTAGAGCATCTTTACCCAGAGTGTATTCTAGGAAATGTTCTGCGGAATAGGGGTGGTAGCAATGGGACTGAGGGTCGAGTTCCTGGTAAAATAAGATTGGGAGGTTTTCATACAGTCCATTTTCCTCTTGACATACACAATGCATATTAGTATATGAGCAATTCTGCTGTAAAGCACATTATTTCATTTTGCTTTTCCCAGCTTTTCTCAAACCTACATTTGATTTTTTTTTTTTTTAACATTTTAACCTTTCATTTTATGTTATTTTATTTTACTCTACTTCATTTTTTTTTTTTCTTGTAACTACCTTCGACATCTCTAAGAACTAGCATTTTCACTTCAGGAAACATTGCACTAGCCTTCATCTTCATGGTCCTTCATTACCTCCTTTTCACATCATCACTATACCTTTGATTTGCAATGTTATCAGTGGTAATTGTAACAGGTAATTAATGCTCCTTCTCCTTCCACATATCCACAGATACATGGGGCAATAGTTTGATTATGATGAGATCTTAATGAATAATTAGTAGGTTAATAAGAAATTAGTTTGATACATTTCATACAGTTTTGAAATATAGGCCAGAGTATTAAATACGCTTTCTGGGAATAGTTAATTACTTAGTTAGATAGTTAGCTCATATATACTGAATGAAGAGACAATGGAAACTGATAGAGTCCATTTCAATCCATGGGTCCACAACAAAGGGACATATTTCTGAGAAGGTTTTGAAATGCCCCAGGGTTTGGGTTGTTTTTTTCTCTCCTTTTTAGGTTTTAATATGTTCAACTCCTACATGGTTTGTATGTTGTGGCTTAATCATGTCACTAGTTACTTCAAGAACTTTTACAAAAGAAACAAAATTTAAAATTTTGAAAATCCCAGTTTTAGGTAAGAAGGGATTGCTCTTTTGATGATATATTGTACAGCTTTAGAATTCTGAGATTTTGAACAGGCTGTGCATTAAAATAAAGTTTTTAAAATAAATATATTTTTAAGTAGGTTTTTATTGTAACTTGCAATCCATACAGTTATTTTTAGGAGAACTGGAACACATTATTCCTGCAAAAAGTATGTTTACATTTGCTAACAATAAACAGGATTCTTGATCTTAAAATACTAAAAACTTTCTGTATTACTTGGTCTCGCTTTTAGTAATTTATTGTCATAGTTATGACTAATGTTCACTTTGCGTGTGCACAGTTCTTTTATGTAAAGACTGTAGGAGATCCCACTCATGAGCTTAAAAAGTTCAGAGATGAGAAGAAAGGAAATCATTCAGTCGAAAATTATTGGATAGAGAATTAGCTGCAATTAAAGTAACTACATACTACGTGTGCTTCTTTAAAAATAACCTCAGACTATTTGATATTTAATAAACTTAGAGATCACATGTTAGAGAATTACCTATTTTGAAGCACTGCAAAATAATTTCACTAATTCAGTTTCCAAAAGGTAAGTGTTTTGCTACAGCTTGCTCCAAAATCAGCTTAAGTCATGTTCTTCGGTTGACTATTAAGAGAACAATTTGAAATTAACATTTTGAAACATAGTTTTTTCCCCTTGTAAAAATCTAGTCAAAAATCCATATACAAAGTTTATTTTTCAAAGAGTCTTAAGAAACTTTTCATGTTATTCGAGTCAATTTTCCAATATAGTTGGTCTCCCTAGCCATTCAATGGTCAGCCTTCTAGCAATAGCTCACCTTTAGTTGCTCAACACAGAAAAGCAGTAATTCATAAAAGAGTTCACAGTTCAATCAATGCCAGACTTTTGAATTTACCTTCTTGTCTCACAGGACATTACAGCCTGAGTACCTTGCTCTGATGTAGAAAAAGCTCTAGAATACAGATTGATGGTCTTACAATCTCAGATGATGAATTGAGCCTTTCAGATCCAACAGACATGGCTGTTTGGTTGAATTTGCTGACATGAGCATCTCTGTGACAGGACTGATGCATTGACGTGGCCCTCTCTGCAGGAGGTATCAGTTCTTGTGAGAAAATGGGGAACTCAAATTGATGAGGTCCTTGCTATTACGTTTCAATTTGAATCACCTTGGGAACCATAGGCTCCGCGTCTATTTTGGCCTTCTTGTTTACACAAAGGGAACAGCTTCAAAGGACTCCTGTCCTAGAATTCATACTGGATTCATCACACAAAGCTGTGGTTTTGATGTTCTTGTTCCCAATTTGTCGCCAGTGTCCAAGTACCTGGGTGCTATGGTGACAAAGTGCCACTGAAATACATGGGTAATCAATCAGTGTACTGGAGGGTTGATTTCTTTCTTTCCTTTTCTGAACAAAAGCATGCTTCTTAGAAGCAATGGGAGTAAGAGGACACTCACAATTTACGTTATGAGCTAGCGATGATAAAGGCAAAGATTCCATTTAATTAATAACTTCACCTGGGCAGCTACTATGTCCAGGGAACCTTAACTGACCTCTCCCCATATAGAACACAGGCCTCTCTTCCCATTTTTAAATCGGAAGACATTGAAAAAGCAAATCATTTGCTTTCAAGCTGAGTTCAGGTCCGTAAGAGAATTGGGCCCCGGATTTGGAACTCTTGGATTTCAAGGCAGGACCGCTGTGTACAGTGTGCCTTACTTCACATAATGATCCTCACTTTAATCACGTGTCTGTTCTGAAGAGCACATCACAATTTGAAAGAGGCCACACAGTCTGAGCTGACTACAAAGACTAGTTTTTAAAAGGTCTTTTAAATATTCAGATGCATGCACTTCATTTGAAGTGTTATCAGTTTTGCCGCTCACAACTACGACCCAAATTCCTCCCTCAAACATTTTAATTGAAGCGAAATTACTTCACTTTCTGCTTTTACATAAGAATGTAGCACACTCATTGCTGTACAGTAATCACTGAAAATTTGGCTCCTGGTACGTTTGCTCTCTTAGCCTTTGACTTCTCTTTCTGCACATGTATTTCATTTTTCATTTTACTTTCTCATATTTTAATTATTGTATTTTATTTTCTCTTATTTATTGGTATTTTCTTTACAGTCAACTCTGAAATTTTTAACAGGTAACATTTGGGCATTTTTAAAAACAGATTTATTGAGGTATATTGACATAAAATAACCTACATATATTTACAGTATGGTAAGTTTTCTATATGTATACACTCATGAAAGCTAAGATAATGAGTATATTCATAATCCCCCCAAATATCCTCATGATTCTTTGAAATCAATTTCTCCTCCCATCTTTCAGTCCCTGAATCCCCAGGCAACCACTGATCTTCTTTCTATCTCTATAGATACATTTATCTTTTCTAGAATTTTATATAAATGGGATCATACAGTATGTAACCCATTTGGGTTTTTTTTTCACTCTGCATAATTATTTTGAAAGTAATCCTCATTATTGCAGGTATCAATAGTTCCTTCATTTTTATCAATGTTATAGTGTTTTGTATATGGATATATAGCCGTGTGTTTAGCCATTGTTGTGGATAGTTGCATTGTTTATAGTTTGGGTCTGTAACAAACTGTTTTGACCATTTTTGTGCCCAGTCTTTGTATGAACATATATTTCCTTTTCTCTTGGATAAATACCTGGGAGTGAAATGGCTGGATCATGTATAAGGTGTATACTTAATTTTTAAACAAATTCTCTAATTGTTTTCCAAATGGTTATACCATTTTACATTCCCACCAGCAGTGTATGAGCGTTTCAGTGCCTCCACCATCTTGCCAACACATTGTATAGAATTTTTATTTTTCTTTCTTTCTTCTTTTTTTTTTTTTAGTTTCAGGTGCAACAAACAATGTAATAATTAGACAGTTACACCCCTCACAAAGTGATAAACCCCCTCCCCCAGCTACTACCCCTCTGACATTGTATATAGCTATTACAATTCCATTGACTCTATTCCCTATGCTGTACTCCACATCCTGAATAACAATGTCATGAACGTCAACTATAATTTAATATGAATATATATATATATATATATATATATATATATATATATAGTCACAGGATGTGTATAGTCTTTTTCATTAGTCATTCTAATAGGTATGTAGAGGTATCTCATTGTGGTTTTAATTTGCATTTGCCTAATAACTACTGATGTAGAGCATCTTTTCACGTGCTTATTTGCCACCTGTATATCTTCTTTGGCAAATTGTCTGGTCAAATCTTTTGTGTATTTTTTATTTGGTTGCTTCTTTGAGGCTTGAGAGTTCTTTATACATATTCTAGATTCAAGTCCTTTGTTACATATATGCTTTGCAAATATTTTTTCTCAGCCTGTGACTATCTTTTCCTTTCCTTAACAGTATCTTCTGAAGAGTAGAAGTTTTTAATTTTGAAGGGGAAGAATATATGAATTTATTCTTTTATGATTATATGTTTTATGTCACACAGGTTCTTCTCAAACTTTACTTCAAGAAGTTTTATAGATGTTAAGTTTTACATTCAGCCTATGATCCATGTTGAGTTAATTTATATCTAGTGCAATGTATGGAACAAAGTTCTTATTTTGCATATAGATATCCAGTTATTCCAGAACATCTTATTGAAAAGATTATTCTTTCTTCACTGATTTTCCTTTGCACCTTTGTCAAAAATCAGTTGTTCATATATGTGGAGTCAATTTCTGCACCCTCACTTCTGTTTCATTGACCTAATTATCTGTCTTTACACCATATGCCACACTGTCTTTATCACTGCAGCTCTATAACTCTTGAAACAAGGTAGTGTTATCCCTCCAGCTTTGATCTTCCTTTTTGAAGTTGTTTTGTCAGTTCTAGGTTCTTTGCCTTTCCATATGAATTTTAGAATCAGCTTTTCAACTTATTTAAAAAAATTGCTAGGATTTTAATTGACATATTGTTGAATTTATAGATCAATTTTGGGGAGAATTGACATTTTAACAACATTGAGTCTTTTGACCCAGGAACAAGCATAAAGTAATAAGAAATGGCTTGGGATAAATCTGACTATGTGTGAGATATATACACTGAAACCACAAAACATCTCTGAGAGAAATTAAAGACTTAAATATATCGATAAATATACTTCAACTGGCCACTTAAAAATTTTGGAATGCTTTATCTGACTTGATGTTTTTTCCTCCCTCTCTGTCTTACAGTCAAGCTTCAAAGAAATTAAGATGTAATAACTTTAAAGGTGTGCCATTTGTACCTTCAGTTACTAATGAAAGAGTGATTGATGGAAAGTTTCAAAAAGTAGTGTTTATAAATAAATTATTCAATGAGTTATTATCTGCTCTATGTATTATCCAAGCACTTTGTTCTTTTTCTTCTTCCATTTTTCTGTCTAACTTTTGGCACTTTCACTTCTCATTAATGTCTTCTGGGGCAAATAGGGGTAGAGAGAAGAAATGAGACCAAACTCATAAGTTCTTTTTCCCCTGTTGTTAAAAGCCTTTATGCAAAAAGGGACTGAATGCTGTGTTTAGGAATTCCACTTATATTTCCTGTCCCCATCCCACATCCCACATTTCCAGAGAGTGATGATTCACAATAGTAGGAAAGTACAAATATGCACATTTAAATATCAAATGCTGTCTTCTAAATTTATTACTGTGTTTTATCAGTGAATACTCAGAACATATGCGAAGTGCATTTCCCAAGAGGAAAGCCTATCCGTTTGAAGAAGTTTTGTCATTATAATAAACATATAGAACTTTGAAATTGGTTACATTATCTAATAGAGTTGGCTTGGTAGCTGTTGAGATTAAAACAATCTATTACTGGGACCCTCTTGAACTTTTATATTATTGATACTTCAGATTAATAATTCTTATAAAAATTTGCTTTTTGTTCTCATCTTGTCAAAGACTTGATGTAGTTGATATATATGCTACCAAGACATGACCTTTCAGAATTATGGGATATATTAAATTACATTTTATTCCTAAGAGTATCTTTAATAAGATGTAATTAAAACGATGTTATTTATATTATAAACTATTATATTTATATTATATAAAAACGATTATATTTATATTATATAAAACTATGTTTATTATATTAGCTTGATTGCTAATTTGCAAAATTAGGTAATCTGCAAAAGATGCTTAGTTATTACTACCAATTTGTAAGGTTCTTATGTAACTTCATTTATAGGAAAATTGTTGCATGGTATAAAATACAAAGGTTTTTTTCTAAAAATAAATTATGTAGTAGAGGTTATTGATTCTCTAGAACAAAGTGTTGTGAACAAAGCGAAGCAAGCAAAAAATGGAACCCAGAAATTGTTAAGAAAAATTATATTTGGATTATCAGAAATAAAAATATAAAAAACACAACTTATATAAGAAAAGAAATAGAATATATATATATATATATATATATATATATATATATATATATATATAATGTTATGTACCTTAAACTTACACAGTGTTGTATGTCAATTATATCTCAATAAAGCTGGGGAGGAAAAAGATTACCAAGATACCAAGAAACACTAAATTTATTCTAATAAGCAAGTTCTGTGATGTGCATGATATGACACTTAGGGAACTTTTAATGTCATCCTAGAATCAGTAGCCATCAGTCTGAAAAATCACAGTTAAAAGGAAAAATTTCCATGCAGTCTTTAGGAAATGTATCCATCTTTTAAAAAAGGAAATTAAAAAACTGAAAATTCTGCCAACATTTACTACCATCCTGCTGTGTATTAAACCTTGGGATACAGAGATGAAAAGTCAAGACCTTAATTTCAAGGACTTCCAGCTGTGGCCATGGGAGGAGCTTAGAAAATCCTCTTCCCAAAAAAGTAATTCTAAAACTGGATGAAACTGAAAAAAGAAAAAAGTTTTACTTCTGTAGAATCAACCAAGACATACAATAATCTGAGAAGCTTTATGCTTGAAACACTATTGAGTGTTGGATCTACCCATCAGAGGATGGAAGCTTTACTAACTCAAGATGCTTGAACACAACCTCAGTACAATCATTGACTGACCATAAATGATGCAGTCACAAGTGTGACCCTTAGGAATCTAGGTTTAAAAATTAAAACTAGAATTAAAAAAGAAAACCAAGCAGGGATATCAATGGCTGCACTCCATGGGGAGACAGATTTCACAGATTTAGCCCAGCTAAGTTGCTAAACAAAAAACAAACAACAATAAAAAACAATAACCACAACTCTCGGGGGAGAAAACAGAATCCAGAGTTGCTGCATTATATTATCTAAAATGTTCATTTTTTTTAACAAAAAAGTTAAAAGATGACTGGAAAGTGTGACTAATGGAAAAAATGGTTAACAGAAACTGTCTGAGTATCCCCAGATGTTGGATTCAGTAGACAAAGAATTCAAAGCAGCTAAATGAAATCATTTTTAAAAGAATTAAAAGAAATTATGACACTATAAATCAACAATTAATAAATCTTAATAAGCAGATAGAAATTATAAAAAAAGAACCAAAAGGAAATTATGATGTTAAAAATATAGGAACTAAAATGAAAAATTATTACAGTGACTCAAGAGCAGATTTAAGATGGCAAGAGGAAGAATCAATGAACTTGAGAGTGCTCAATAGAAATTATACAATGTGAAAACACAGAGAAAAATAACTGAAGAAAAATGAGGAGAGCCTTAGAGACCTGTGGGAAAATATCAAGAATACCAACATACATACAATAGGAGTCCCAAAAGGAGAGGAAAGAGAGAAAGCATCAGAGAGGAACAACAACAACAACAAAAGTTTGATGAAATAATGGCCAAAAACTTCCCAAATTTAAAAATCAACATTATTCTACAGATCCAAGAAACTCAATGAATTCTACAAAAAAGAAACGCAAAGCCATCCATACCTAGACATTTCATAGTCAAACTGCTGAAAGACAAAGAAAAAGAGAAAATCTTGAAAGCAGCAAGTGAGAAACAGCTCATGACATGGAGAGGAGTTGATGCAATTAATGATTAACTTCTTATTTGAAACAATGGAGTCCAGAAAGCAGTTGAATGAAATATTCAAAGTGCTAGACAAAAAAAATTGCAACAGAATTATATATCCAGCAAAACTACCCTTCAGAAATGAAGGTGAAATAAAGTCATTCCCAGATTAAAAAAAAAAAAAAAAAAAAAAAAAGACTGAGAGAACTCATTTCTACCAGACCTGCCTCACAAGAATACCACAGGAAATCTTTCAGGCTAAAAGAAAGTGATACCAGAAGATAACTGAAATTTATGGCAAGAAATGAAAAGGACTGGAAATGGTAAATATGTAGGTTAATATAAAAGACCCTATAAATATGTTTTTATTATTCCCATAACTTTTTAAAATTACATAATATTCTATAAATTATTATAATGCTGTATTTTGCATGTACATATATGTATACATTCATATATATGTATGTAGTATATATGACAATAATAGCACAAGGAATGGGGAGGGAATGGAACTATAAAGGGGTCAACTTTTCATATTTCACTGCAATTAATTTATTATCAGTCTTCAGTTGATTGTGATAAATTAAGATGCATGTTGTGATTCCTAGAGCATCCATTAGAAAATAACTCCAACAAAAATCATTAAAAATCAACACAGTAAAAATAGTATGCTAATAATATACTTAACACAAAAAGACAGTGAAAGGAGAAATAGAACTGAAAGGACAGGATACATACAAAAAACAAATAGCAAAATGGAAAAAGTAAAACCAAGCATGTTATTTAAATGTGAATGGTTTAAACATCTTAGTCAAAGAACAGAAATTGGTGTGCTATATTTAAAAAGCAAGATCCAACAATATTCTGTTTTAAGAGACACAAGTTAGATTCAAAGACTTAGATGGAAAAAGATATATCATGCAAACAGTAGCCATAAGAAAGCTGTAGTAGTTATAATGATACCAGACAAAATAGGCTTTAAAACAAGAAATAATGCTAGAGAGACAAGGGGATATTTTGTGATGATAAAAGAGTCAATATACCAGGAAGATATAACAATTATGAATATATACACAGATCTAACAATAGAGCCCCCAAATACATGAAGCAAAAAGTGACAGAATTGAAAGAAATAGAATAAGTCATTGAAATGAATTCATTAATTTAATTAACTAGAAAACAAAGTATTTGGATGTTACCAGTCACATCTTTGTGAAAATAATATACCAGACCAATATAAATTCCATTTGTAATGAATCACACACACACACACACACACACACACACCCAGCTTTGCTCTGTTTCCCCCAAAATAAGACCTAGCCGGACCATCAGCTCTAATGCATCTTTTGGAGCAAAAATTAATATAAGACCCGGTGTTATATTATATATCATATCATATCATATCATATCATATCATATCATATCATATCATATCATATCATATCATATCATATCATATTATATACCCGGTCTTATATTATAGTAAAACAGGACTGGGTCTTATGCTAATTTTTGCTCCAAAAGATGCATTAGAGCTGATGGTCCGACTTAGTTCTTATTTTCAGGGAAACACGGAATTAAAGCCAAGAAGACCTTGTCGAATACCTGCTACATGCTTAACATAGTGCTAGATGCCATGATAGGACTCTACAAAGAAAAAAAAATGAATCAAACATATTTAACTCCCTAATAACAATTGTAGTAAACACTTATTGAGCACTTAGTATGTGTTCATTTAATCCAACAACCCCATGCATTAGCTACTTTATCCTTATTTTACACATCAAAAACAGAAGCTAGTTGATAGAACCCAGATGCAAACTGTGATTTAAACCCAGATACTCTGGCTCCTCATTTGGTTGGAGAGAAAGGATAGATAGATAGACAGACAGACAGATAGCTAGATAAACAGATAGATAGATAGGAACAGTGCAAGGTAAAGTAGTTAAGGCTGTGTGAAGTCAGGAAAAGGGAGAAGTCAACTTGAACTTGTTTGGGCCAGTAGTTTCAGCCTTCTTAAAGTCATGGGCTGGGGTAGCTAGAAAATGGTATGCCGTACATTGTAAGTGGGTTGTATAGGAATGAGCAGAGCATATCTGGAGTGAACAGTTTGTTCATTCACTCAATAAGCATTTATTAAGTCTCTCCTGTACACCATAACACTGTACTATTTGCTAGAATATGAAAAAGCAGCAGATAAGAGTTCACCAAACATAAATAATGACAATGATAGGTGGTAAGTGCTAGAGCAGAAGAGTCAAGGAAGGATCAGTTGTGCACAGGATAAGTTGAAGTTCACAGAAGAAGCCTGTTATTCTTGCATCTTAATGGAGAAGTATGAATGAACCCATCTGAGAAGGGGCTGCTGGGGTGGAGGGAGAACTATGAGAAGACCATGTGAGAATTGTCATGTGGTTCAGAGTAACAGAAGTGTTACCACGGGAGGTTAGTTCATGGGGTGCAATTAGGGACTTGAAGCTGGAAAGGTGATTTGAGGGTGAATAAGCCCTGTGTATTGTGGGTTTATTCTTTATCTGGGTGGACAGTGGAGAGCCTTGAAGTATACCAACCTGCCCAGGCATCCTTTGATGACTAGAGGCAGATAAGGTTGGGGAAATGTCGGGCCCTACATAGAGGGATATTTGGTGACAGAGTGAAATATTTGAAGTTGAGGTGATAGGCAATGAGGAACCATGTGGTATGATTTAACCCAGTCATATAGTCAAAATCAACAACTGGGATTGAGGTGATAAAAAACTGGCATGGTGGGAGTGGGAGTAGAAAGGAAATGATGCATCTCAAAAAAATGTTGAAGCTGCATTGCCAAGTATCAACGACTGATTGGATAAAAGGAATAAGAGGGAGGGAGGAGTGCGATGGCTCATGTTTTCAAGCCTAGCACTCTTGGAGGCTAAAGCCATGGCAGTGAAAGCAGACATTAGGAAACAAGGAATGTGTTTAGGTGGAAGAAAATAAACATTTTTTAAAAATGTTTGACAGATAATATGAGAACCATCTTGGAGTAGATTTTAAAGTCTTTATTGCTAGTGACCTCAGTCCACAAAGAACCTTAGACAGTTGACTCTCAAATTTTGTAGAGTTTTAAAAAGAAACCAGAGGAAAAACCAACCAGGATAAACATTAATATATCTGAAGTAAGTATTAGACTAAATGGCCGTATAAGAGTCCATGCATGCGTTCAACAGACCTGCATTATGAATCCCTAGACAGTGTCACACAGTGGATGGTGGTATAGCTTACTAAGCAATAGTATGTGCTCCAGGGTCAGGCACAAGTTTGGTCACATCTCTGCCCCTGCCCTGGAGAGCTGTGTGAACTTGGCAAAATACTGGCCCTCTCTGACCCTGAAATTCCCTAGCTGTGAAAAGAAACAGTGGCAGTGACCACCTCATAAGAAGGTCATGGGAATTAAGTGAGGTGATGCATATAAAGCCCTTAGTCCGTTGCCTGGACAACAGAAGATCAGTGAGGGTTAGAGGCCACTGTTATCTCTGAGTCCCTATCACCACTATTATCCCTATTATCATCAGAATCCCTGTTCACCATCTTCCTCTCCATCACTGTTCTCTGTGGCCACCCTCATCTCCGTTGTCACCCTCATCCCTGTCATTTTGGGTCTTCGTGGTGGAAATTCTACAAGGTGATAGGCACCAACTTTGTTGCTCTATTGGTCAGTTGTTCTGTGAACAAATCCTGGATATTACCATTTAAGAGACAACTTTAGACGTGGACTAATCCCTAAATTGTTGTTGGTTTAGGTCACACTGTACCATTCTCCTGTTCTTGTTCTAATAATAGATAGTTATTCACCATTTAATAACTGACAGAAAAATATAATTTCCTTGAATTATTGTTGTTTGGGGTTAAATCAAGAATTTGATTTTCATTTATATTATAGCAAGTTAATTGCTGAAAAAATTCTTACTATTATTGCATTCTTGTCTTTTATGGAAAAGGAGCACAGCATAAAGCACTTACAGAGACATAGCCCCTGTTCAAAAAAGATTTAATTACATTTGAATTCAGCAAGCCTTGGAACTTAAGGAACACGTTGTCTTTGCTGTTTAATGATGCTTTGTGCTTGCATGTTTTATGAAAACATCAGTACTCTGGCAAACAAAGAGTGGGGAACTGGTCTCTTACCTACCTCTCAACTTCATTATGCAGATTTTAAAAAAATAAAGAAAAGATGTTGACTATCTTTTCATTATCGCTAAACACCTACATATATAGAGAAATGGATTCATGTTGAAGGTATGTTCTTAAACAACAATTTAGAGAGTTGGTTTATATTTTGTCCAGACTTCTGCTTTGCAATATTATAAGACTGTTGATTTAAAAAGTGGCTTTGCTGAACATTCCTCAAGATAAAAGGCATGTTGCTTTTCAGTATGTCGCACACTCAATTTGGGGTGGGGGTGGTGGGGAAGTTTATTTATATACTCCATTGTCTTCTTCCAAGTGATACACTTTCCACCAAAGTTAAAGGAGGTGCACAGTGAATAACTGAGCTGCTTCTCAGCATGGTCCATAGACCACTGCCCACCTGCAAACTGCTTGCTACCAGTCTATGACAAGAAATGTCAAAAATTGAGAGTATGTGCTTAGAAACTTTTGTAGTAACTTTACATTGCTGTGACATCAAACATGTGCTTTTGTATTTGGCAAAAATTTTAGTCATCAATTGATTAGAAGTTAAAAAAGAAAGAAGAAAAATAGTAACAACAAGTAAAACAAAACCAAACAATTAATGCTGGTCCTTCACCACACTGGCCATTGGGATATTAACAAATACTGTATTAGAAGTGCATACCCTCCTTAAATAAGGTTGGAAGGAACTGATAAAGTAAGTCATGAAAGTGCTTGTCTTCAGGACTCGTTGGGGACTACATTGTGAACCCCTAGGAGAGGGGTAGGGTAAGCAGAGTCTCTGACATCATAAAACCCTGGATTCGTAGAGAATCTGCAAAGAGGAGTGTCCCATGGAGGACATTTTATGAAGAGTTAGTATTCCACAGCTATTTTTAACCTTCTAGTCACTTCTCACACAGCTTTAATACAGCACTGTATTCCTCAGTTTATTTTTCCCTTATTTTTGAAACATGGCCTTTAATGATACCACTGTAGTCAATGTTACCATTTTTCTAATGTCATGGATTTTTTTCATTTAGTTAAAAAACTCAAAACTGCGCAGCTTAGTCAAGAAGAGACAAAGTCCCACCTCCCAGAAGCCAAAGACTACATTTTTTTTCTGGTTACTGGATAATCAGAGAGAACATGGAATGAACTTCTGCAGTTTATGTGAGGGATGACTTGAAAATAATTGTGTTGGAAACTACTTCTTGGCATAAGAAGGTGAGATTAGAACTGAAAGGACATTGGAATGAATCAGCTATGGAAGGATTTTTTAGTACTCACAGAAGGTAGAGGAAAAAAGAAAGGGCAACTGAGGCTTAAAAAAAAAGTCATTGGAAAGGTACTTAACGAAAATGTAAAAGTGGTCCTTGAAATGCTGTCAGATAGCAGAGCTTCGAGGCCAAGAGCTTTTGCCAGGAACAAGTTATATGGATGAGATTGCTTCGCTTCCTAGTACATCGGTCTCCATTATTGACCCAGCACACTCTCAATTCCAGATTCTTTTTTCTTCAGTTTGATAACATTAAAACAGCTCTGTTGATTGCTGGCCATCACTTTGAGAGTGAGGTGCTAATAAAGTGGAGAGCCTGTGAAAATCCCAATGAAATTGGGCAGACTCTCTGAACATGTGAACACAGCTTCAAGTTTGGAAAAGCCACAGTGGAACGCCAGTAATCTCTTTTCTCCCTGTGTGCCCAAGCCTGCTGACTACCTTATTACATCACCTCTCATAGCCCCCCTTTCTATCCTTTTGAATCGTGGCCTCATTTTCACCATTATCTACCTTCTCGCTGCCTTCAAATATACACAGCATTTCCCGATCTTAGATGGGGGGAATAAGCGGACAACTCTATACTCTCTAGCTCTTTTTCACTTCCTACTTTTCTGTTTTTGTAAAACTTCTTAAACAGAGTGTCTTATTTCCTTGCCACCTCCCTCTCCTTAGTCTCAGACGTCTGGCTTTAATAACAATAATGACTGTAGCAAGTATGGCTGACTTGACTGAGTGCATACTGCACCAGTCTCACTGTTCAGTGCTGAGCACGCATTTCATTGAATTCCCACCATAATCCTCTGAGTCACATATTTATTACTCCTGTTATAATTGTATAGATGAGATGTTAAGGCTTAGATTAACCAGTGGCTACACACAGCCACTATTGGCAGAGCTAGGATTAAGCCCAGATCTGACGGACCTCAACTCATTCTCTTAACTACCCCTTTGTTAACTCGAAAGGGCCAGGAATGTGCTCCCAACTCAAAGAGGTATTATTATGCTCCATTTAATGTATTTTCTCTTAACTCCGAGCATCCCCACCTTCCTTGGGACATTTGGTTGTCTCAGAACTAGAGGTAGGAATGCTACTAGTATTTAATCACTAGAAAAAGGAGGAGTACAGTGGTGAGAACTGTCCTGCAATGCTGAGAACCACCTCACACAGCAAATAATTATCTTTCCTCAAATGCCGATAATGCCCCATTCAGAAACAATGATAATAGATGAGAATTTAATAATGGATTCAGAAAGCCTAGATAACTTCCCCGAATCTGGAGCCATAAATCAAATTGATATCTGTCTGGATCTAAAGCTTATGCTTTTTTCACTCTATTCAACAGAACATTAAAATATCATGTATAATTTGATTTGCTCTGAGAATTATCATATTTAATATGTAACATCTCAAATATAATTTATTCAGAGGATATTTAGCTAATTTCCTGATTGAATGTTCTTTTAATGCATTTAGTGGAGATAGTATGTATCATAGCATTTGCCAGATTTTCAAACTGTTGCTAAAACTTAATGTAAAAACTTAATATAATCAGCATTATATTAAATGAAGAAAGCTGCATATGCTGGAGCATGCCATCTTGTTCACCGTCACCCAGGAGTGGAAAGGACTCATTTAGGAAAGGAGAAAAGGTAAGGGGGGGGATATGTTAGGGGAAAGCTAAGTGAAGAGGTTAGGAGAGAGAAAACTAAATACTTTGATTTTTATTTAATTAGTCTTGTATTCTAAGCTCTGAGCTGCCACTTGAAATGTTTGCTTCTTCTGAAACTTTATTTAAAAAAAAATCTCCTGGGGCAGCTGGATGGCTCAGTTGGTTAGAGCGTGAGCTCTCAACAACAAGGTTGCTGTTTCAATTCCTGCGTGGGAGGGTGGGCTGCTCCCCCTGCAACTAAGATTGAAAACAGCTACTAGACTTGGAGCTGAGCTGCACCCTCCACAACTGAATTGAAGGACAACGACTGATGGGTCCTGAACACTGTTCCCCAGTATTCCCCAAGAAAAATTAAAAGAAAAAAATCTCCTTCATAAACATTTCAAAGTCTAAAGGATTGCCTAAATTTAAACAGTTTCTCTACTTTTATATATAAAGGCATCTTTTAATGTGCTTATTTCCAAAATATATGCCATATATTCTTTCTTGTAGCAATATAGGTTGTGCTGAGCAGAGCTTGTCACTTTTAAGAAAGGAGAATTGTGCTTTTCATAATCTAGATCGCATATCTAGACTATGCACTTGAACATGCCCTGAGTCTGCAAAATTGAGCTATACTTTCTAAAATCAAGGCCCATGTGCTATTTTTAATCACTTATTTATTTATTTATTCATTCATTCATTCATTCATTCATTCATTCATTCATTCATTCATTTATTTTTTGCCACCCAGAATAATGTAGTAGTAGTTTTATCCTCACTCTCATGCTTCCTTTGAAACTTTGAAACAGATACTGAGTTGCCTGGTGCAAAAAAAGTATCTGTTTCTTTATACAGTTTTTCTCCTTCCTATTTTCACAACATGAGTTATGTTTAAATCCCAATGTAGATGATTTTCTGGGCAACATAGAGAACAGAGAATATTACACTTTAATGGTGATAAGAATATCTGGGGAGAAGGAGATCCAAGATGGCGGAGTAGATAAATGCTGTGCTTGCCTCATCTCATGAACAAATCAAAATTATAAATAAATTATAGAATAATCAATCCGGAGAACCATCTGAAGTCTATTTGAACAGAAGTTTTATAACTAAGGATGTAAAGAAGAAGCCACATCGAGAGTAGTGGGAGGGGCGAAGACGTCAAATGGGCTGGTCCCACACCCAAGTGTGGAGTTGAAAATTGAGAGAGATATCTCAGTCGCAAAGATTCCTCATGGAGGAACAAGGGACCACAGCCCCTAAACCAGGCTCCCTAGCCCAAAGTACTGGTCTGGGGAAGACGAGCCCCCACAACATGTGGCTGTGAAAAACAGTGGGGATTCTGACCATCCAGGTGGAATGGAAGGCTGAGAGAAACCTAAACATCCTATTAAAGGGCCCACACAGGTACTCGCCCTGGTCTCTGGCAGTGTGATGGTAGCTCTGGGGCATCAAAGACATATGGTGAGACTGAGCTGTGTAACTTTGGGGCAAGAACTGGTAGGACAGTCCCCATTTTCCCTGTGTGGGACACTTCTCCCCTGCAGCTGGCAGGTTGGTGCCATCTTTCCTGTGTTGAGCCCGCCCCACAGGGCAAATCTGAATCTGATTGGCCTGGTAAGCACCACTGCTCAAACCTGCTGACTCATTAAGACCCTGCCTCACCCAACTTGCATACCACAAGAGGCTTTATCAGAGGCTGAACCTTAAGGGAGCCGGCAGGTGGCAGCGGACTCAGAGTGTTCTGGCTTTTTGTGGAGCTACCCCAGACCCAGTACTGGTGGCAGCTGTCCTTCGTTTGCAGTGTGGCCTCTCCTACATGCCTCCAGGTATAGCACAGGCAGTGAGCAACTGTGGATCAATTTGTCACTCCTACCAGTACTCCCAGGCCAGTCACAGGCAGTGGCTGACCGGGGCCTGTACCAGATCCCTTCCTAAGAGGCCCCAGAACCAATCTACCTGGAGGTTGGCTTCAGACCACAGCAGAGTACCACCCAATCAGCAACACCAGCAGCATACACAAAGGGCAGTCTCAACAGGCACCAGGGCCCACTGGGGTGAATCCTGCTCTGTGGGGTAAGTCTCCCACACAGCAGCCTGTAAGTTGCGGACATGGTCAAACCCCACAGCCAGTCAGCCTGAAGGTCAGTACCACCCACTGACATGCCAACAGCAATCAAGGCTCAACTATAACAGGAGGGCACACATAACCCACACAAGGGACATTCCTGGAGTACCTGGCTCAGGTGACCGTGGAGACTGTGCCATTGGGCTACACGAGACCCCACTATACAAGGCCACCCAGCAAGGCTGGGAGACATAGCAGCCCTACCTAACACATAGAAACAAACACAGAAAGGCAGGCAAAATGAGGAAACAAAGAAACAGGTCCCAAATGAAAAAACAGGAGAAGACTCCAGAAAAAGAACTAAACAAAATGGAGGCAAGCAATCTACCAGAGACAAAGTTCAAAACAATGGTTATAAGGATGCCCAAGGAACTTAGTGAGAACTTCAATAGAGAGATTGCAAGCATAAAAATGGACACAGAAGCCATAAAAAAGCAGTCAGAAGTGAAAAATACAATAACTGAAATGAAGAATGCACTAGTAGGAATCACTAACAGACTAGATGAAGCAGAAGATCGAATCAGCGATTTGGAAGACAAGGAAGCAGAAAATACCCAATCGAAACAGAAAAAAAATAAAAGAATAATTAAAAAAAAAATTGAGAATAGTTTAAGAGACTTCTGGAACAACATCCAGCATAAAAACAACATTCACATCATAGGGGTACCAGAAGGAGAAGAGAAAGCAAGGGATTCAGAACCTATTTGAAGAAAAAATGACTGAAAACTTTCCTAACTTGGTGAAGAAAATAGATACACAAGCCCAGGAAGTGCAGAGAGTCCCTCCAAAAATGAACCCAAACAGGCCCACACCAAGACACATTATAAGTAAAATGGCAAAGGTTAAAGACAAAGAGCGAATCCTAAAAGCAGCAAGAGAAAAGCAGTTAGTTAGCTTAGCTACAAGGGAGCTCCCATAAGATTGTCAGCTGATTTCTGAACAGAAACTTTGCAGACTAGAAGGGATTGGCACGGAATATTCAATGTGATGAAAAGCAAGGACCTACAACAATGGCTACTCCACCCAGCAAGGCCATCATTTAGAATTGAGGGACATATAAAGAGTTTCCCAGATGAGAAAAAGCTAAAGGAGTTCATCACCACCAACCCAGTATTACAAGGAATGTTAGAGGGACTTCTTTAAGAAGGGGGAGAGGAGAGAGAAAAAATATGAATAATAAAATGGCAATGGCTACATATCTATAAACAATTGCTTTCAATGTAATTGAATTAAATGTTCCAATCAAAAACATAGGGTGGCTGAATGGATGAGAAAATAACATCCTTACATATGTTTCCTACAAGAGACTCACTTCAAATTGAAAGACACACATGGACTGAAAGTAAAGAGATGAAAAAAGTTATTTCATGAAAATGGAAATGAAAAACAAAAAAAGCTGTGGTAACAATGCTTATACCAGACAAAATAGACTTTAAAACAAAGTCTATAAGAAGAGTCAATGAAGGACCTAATAATCCCATTTCTGGATATTTATCTGAAGAAACCTAAAGTGGTACTTCGAGGGGACGTGTGCATCCACATGTTCATTGCTGCATTGTTTACAATGGCCAAGATGTAGAGACAGTCTGGGTGTTCTTTGATAGAAGAATGGATAAAGAGGAGGTGGTACATATATACAATGGAATATTGCTTGGCCAGGGAAGGGAAGGGTTTCATGGATGGACCTGGAGAGTACTGTGCTGAGTGGAATATCTCAGACAGTGAAAGATAGATGCAAGGCAGTTTCACTTATACATGGAAGCTAAAGAACAAAATAAACAAACAAAACAGAAAAAAGGAAAGAATATCTGGGGAGCTTGTTGAAATGCAAATTTCCAAACCCTGTACTAGAGACTTGAATATAGTAGCACTTGGAGGGAGTAATATGCTTTGTCAGTGAGCCACCCATGCGATGAGGTACAGGTGGTTCATGGACCATACTTGAAGACAATTAATTTGGCACTTAGTAGACTCTTGATAGAAAGTTGTTAAATATATGAATGTATCTGAAGGCTGTCCTGACATCTTTATTTCTAATCAGTGCAGGCTTTTACCTAAAATCATATGAGCTTACAATCCTAGAAGATTCTTTAACTGTTTCTTCCCCTCACCTGTGTCCACCTGTTTTCAGTGACTCTTGAAGTCTTATTGTGTTTGTTACTCAGTTTCTTGCAAGGTCTTTTTCATTGCCGTGACAATCATGCTGCTTCAGGACCTCCTGTCTCATAGCTTATTAATAGGTGTCCTGGTATTCATACTCTTTTTACTCCAACTTGTCTTTAAAACCACTATCAAATTAACTGTCCTCAAACCCATGCCTCTCTGCATTGAAGACTCTTTATGACTTGACTCAAGCTACTTTTCCACTTACTCTCCTTCTGTTCTCCTTCTCTTGAACCATTCTGCTTTACACTCTTGTCCATAATCATACTTTATGCATTCCCACCTCCCTGTCTTTATTCATGCCATCACTCTATGGGCAGAAATAGGTTAATGCAGCAGGCCTGGGTTATTCAAAACCTGCACATTCCACAGAAATACATGTCTTCGGGACTAGCCCTTGGTCAGCTCCTGGGAAATAACCTCTGAGTCCTTGAAATATTCTTCCTGATAAGAATGTTTTGTTTGTAGAAGGCCTCGGACCATAGAATATTTGTGGTAAATACCAATTTCTATACCCGAGGCCTTGGACCATACTGTATCTATGGTAAATACCTATTTGTATGCCTGAGGCCTTGCCATGCATGTTAGCCAGATGAGTGTATCCTGACTTATGATGAAGTCCTCTTTTGCTCTAGTGGAGAGCTGGACTCTGAGAAGCTGAACTCAATCAAGTGGGCTATGCATGTCTATTGTGACTGGCCCCCAATAACAATCCCGGACACCAAGACTCAGGTTGGCAACGTTTCACAAGGCTTGCCATACATTATTTCTGGGAAAGCTATGTATGTCCCCATAAGACTCCACTGGGAGGAGACACCTAGAAGCTTGTTCTTGGTTTCTCCTGGACTTCTGCCCCTGTGCTTTCTTCCTTTGCTGGTTTTAATCTGTATTCTTTCACTGCAATAATAGCCCATGGATATAACAGCTTTCCTGAGTCCTTTGAGCCCTTCTTACAAATCATCAAGCCAAAGGATGGTCTTGAGATCCCTGACACCCCCCCAAAACACTCCCCTCTCTTTTCTGCCCCACCACACCCTAGTGATTCCTCAAGAGCCTGCTAAAATTCCTTCCCTTCCAGGATGCCTTCCCAGAAAGGCAGGCAGCAAGCAGCGCCCTCTGCTGGTGAGAGTGCCCGTTGGAAACAGCTTTCTGAAAAGAAACCTGGCGATGTTAGCAAAAGTTAAAATGGACATCCTGTTGATCCAGCAGTTCCATTGTTGGAGTTTATTCTATAGAAATCGTCACGTAAGGGTGCACTAAGTGTGTTGCTATCTTGTTTGTTGAAGCAAAAATTGGGAATAACCCAATTATTCGTTGATGGCAACAGTAATAGAATAATAATCCTTTAATAAGGATAAAGCTTCCATTTACTGAGTACATTCTGTTCCAATTCTGTGCTAAGTGCTTTACTTAGAGTACTTCACTTACATTTATAGCAAATCTTTCATGTAGGTAGGTTATCCCCACTTAGACAAAAACTGAGGTACTCAGAAGTTAAATGAGGTCACATAGTAGCTAAGATCTGTATGACTCCATCCATACAATTCATACTAAGCTACAAAAGAGTGGTTAATAAAGAGTGGAATGGAAAGACACTTATCACATATTATTAAGTTTAAAAATTAAAATTAAGTTATGGAATCATTTGTATATATTGCCATTTGGTAAACCATATATATGTATATGCACATTTGCATAGGAAACAAAATATGCAGTAAGATTTATTAATTTACTGAACAGGTAACAAGTAACTCCTTTTCTCCTAATACACTAAAATGATGATTCTGTGATGAACTTCACTGCCCTCATGCAAGGATATGAAACAGAGAAGACAGAAGATCGGAAATTAAAAGGAAAAACTGTCTGCATCAATTGGTAAAAGGTGAGGGACTCTTGACCTTAAATTTGGGCAACAAAAAAGTATTAGTATGTTAGAAATATTACTAATTATTTTGTGAAAGGAAAGAGGGCCTGAGTCCTTTCACAGATAGAAGCAGACAACATATTAAATATTATTTATATATAATATTTATAGTTGTAGGAAAATTAGAAAATGAAGCAAAGCACAAAGAAGAAAGTAATGACACATAGACTGGATTTGTTATTTTCTAAGAGCAGCATTTATTTTCTATGATCTAAGAACAAATCTTAACAGCAGACATGCTAGCAGATTTTCCCAAAAAGGAAAAGAAAAAAGAGTTTGTTGTTTAAATAAATTTGACAGACGCCCCATATTGCATCCTCTCTTTGCTCTAGTGAAAATTTTTTTTAAAGAAGCCCTTCAATAAACCCCCTTTTTATTAAGTGTTTCTTAGATTGTGTGACCATATAACCCTTCTGCTACTTCACTGTCTGTACCTGGGCAGCCTACGGAATGAAAGGTTCCTCCCCTGTTGTAGGACCCTGGGCACTGGCAGCAACTATTTTCTCATCTTTCCATCCAAAGATAAATCAAGAGCCTCAATTTATTTTCCCCAGTATTTGTATATTCAAGATGCTCAGGAATAACTCTCATTGGCTCTACCTAAAACACATGCTCAGTTACTATGCATATAAGATACCCTGACTGATTGACTGAGGTCATAGGCTAAGTGCTGTGGCCAGGACAGTGAGTTCTGTGATGGCCAAAATGGCACAAATCACAGACATTTGAGTGGGAAAAATTAGGTGTACCAAGGAAAAGAGAGGAGGGAGAAAATGATAAAATATATGATTTCTAATATACTGTCATACTCTAATTTTCTGTACTTTTTAGTTAAAACTCCTTGTGTTTTATTATATATGCCATGTATTCATTCTCATATTGTACTTTTTCAGTTATTATATCATGAACATTTATTTTCTATTGACATTACATATTCTTCAGAAACATGAGCTTTTAGATCTACATGTATTTCATTTTATGAATGAACTATATTTAACTATTCCTCTATTGTCAGGCATTTGGTTTGTCCCTACTTTTGTTTTTTAAAAAGCTCTGGGTTACACATTCAGCATTAAGAGTTCTTTTGGGTTTAACTCAACATTCAAACTCAAGACCATAATTGACACTATCCTACTTCAAAGGGTATAGGACGGGAGCACAGCTTGCTAAAAAGGCAGTGATCATATCTTTCCTATAGGAGTCTTTGCAGAGGTCCATAGCAGTTCATGTGCAATGATCCACATCAGGAATTGTCCTGATTTAGAAGCCTATTCCCCCAAAGAAGCCAATACTCTTACAGCAATTCCCTAGGACTAGGTTTCAGGATCCTTGTAAAGGACATGTTACAAGAGCATCACACTCAAGGAAGCCCAAAGCTATGGTTCCTATCAGTTATTTATAATTCTCAAGCCTAGATGCCACTTACCCGTCCAGGATCAGTTTTACCGTAAGTCATGTTGACTAGTTGTCAATATACTTGACCTGCCCCCTCAACAGGTTAACAGGTAACTGAAGGTCAAATTTTCATGTAGAAATGGGAAAAGGTTTTATAAACCTTTCTTACACAAACATTCTTAGACATAAATTAATGTCCAGATATGTGATTTTTCTTGAAAATAAATCCCCAAAAGTGGAAATACCAAGTCAAAGAGAATAATTTAAAAATTCCTAATGCATACAGCTAAATTATTTTCCAGAAAGAAATACCAAATTGGAATACTGCTGGCAGTACACTCGTGACAGTTGGGCCCACACCTGAATTTCCAGCATCATTTCTGTCACTTTCTACCTGAATGTAACTTTCCCTCCCACCCCAGTAGCCTCTTCACCATTCCACACATTTTGTTTTCTTTAACATTCCTTGCTTTGCCTTGTCCTCTGATTAGACTGTTTTGTCATTCCTATGTCTAGTGCCACCGATTCATCTTTCCAAGTACACTAGAAATGTTACCCCCTTTTGAAATGATCTCCAAACACTGCTTATCCTCCACACTTTACTAAGTAGAATTCTTGACTCACCCCTCTCATGCCCACAGCTTTTTGTTCTGAAGGCTACTTCAGTGCTTTTCAGGTTGTATTATTGTTAGGTGTATATTACGTCCGTCTCTTACACGAGAATATGAACTCTCTTTAGCTAGAGACTGCATTTGCAATTCTCCATCTCAGAGAACTTGGAATAGTCTATAATGACTTTTAAAAAATGCTTGTAGAAGAGTGTGAGTTAATTCAACAATAAGTATTTCTTGAACAGCATAGGGCATGTACTATTAAAAGTACCTCAGCATCTAGAACTGTACCTGCATAAAAAATGGCTCCAAACCAATAAATACTGGTTGAATAAGTGAGTGAATGCAGATATAGCACTGAATAAGACAAGGTACCTATTCTCATGAAATTTAAATTTTAAAGATAGAAGACAGACCATAAAACAATAGATAAGAAAGCCGTCAGATGGAATAAGTGCTACGAAGAGAATTAAAATAGAGGATGATGTTATAAAATGGTGGGTGGCTATTTTAGGTTGGGTAGTCAAGGGAGGTTTTGCCATGGAAGTGACAAACTGAGATCTGTATGTTAAGAAGTAATTGGCCATGTGAAGATTTGGAGAAGGGCATTCAAGGCAGAGGTAAAACTTTGTGCAAAGACCTTGTGATGGAAAGAGCCCCGCGTGTTTCAGGTAATGACAAGAAATATTTTGGGGTGGACCAAAAGAGAAAAACCGAGATGATTTTTAAAATATTTGACGACTGGTACAAAATAAGCATTGATGAATCATAACGGATTTCAGCCACTGTCTCCCTCTCCTCCTTCCCTTCCTCCTGCTTCTTCCCACTTTCTGGCTCTGTATCTACCCTGGATCCAGAGCACAGAAAGCTTTAGAGACATCAGTCTCAGCACTCCCATCCTGTTGCTCTCTTACAACTCCTAATCAGATGAAAGAACACTCCCTACCTATTTTTGTTTCGTGGAATGTAAAGTGGATCATATTTTCAGTGGGTATTTGGAATTCCCATAAGACTGACTCCAAGACTCTTAAGAGGTGGTTTGGAATGGCTGAAGTATAGGGCAGTGCTTCCCAAATGTTAACGTACGTGTGAATCCTCTGCAGATCCTGTTAAAATACTGATTCTGATTCAGTAGGTCTGGGGTAGGGCCTGAAAGTCTGCCATTCTGATAAGCTTCCAGATGATGCTGACATGGCTGGCCCAGGGTCTCTACTTTTAGTAAAAGGGCAAAGGGCATGATTCTGAGTCTTGGCTGCCCATTAAAATCCACTAGGGAGCTTTTTCATCTCCTGACCCCCAGGCTGCACCCCATGCTAATTGCATCTAAATCTCTTATTATTGGGAATCAGTCAGATATTTGTTTTTTAATTCCCCGAGGTGATTGTAGTATTTGAGAAGCACTGGCTTAGGGCAGAAAGTTGGTAAATTGTCTGTGCTGTCAGTCTCTTAGGTCACAGGCTAAATTTTACAGTCATTGATAAGACACCAAGTTCTTTTAGAAAATAGATGTCCTGGAAAGAGTAAACTCTACCCTGTCAAAGTCCTAAAAGAAGTCTAAAGATAGTTAAGATTTAATTTTTTTTTAAAATTTCATTTTTATTCAGAGCATGTTTGTGAGTTCTCCCTTATGAGCAGACAGGGCTTCTTTCTCACCCTTAGGCTGTCCTTCCTAATTTAAAACAACTGTTACTGATGGTAGCCTCTTTTGAAAGAACTTTTCTTTCTCTGAAGCCTTTGGGCAAACTGAGGCTATAAAGTAAAGAAAGAAGGGACTTGCTCTCTGGTCTTTACCGTACAGTACAGCCCAACAAAATGAAATAACAGAGTCTGAGGTTTGGGATAAATATGGCCATATCAGGCTGGTGTTCTCTCTAAACTCCAAACTGATGAAAAAAATTATACCCTACTGGAGCCCACTGTAATTAACTCTTGGACAGCATTTCCATTATAAATCCGAGTTTTAAGAGGTTTCTTACTCAGCTGTAAAATTTTGCTCTAGGCTATGGCTTGGACATAGACAATTTCAGCTTGAAAGAGATTTTAAAAATAAAAGGAGTTTTTCATTGAGCAAGTGAAGTGTGGTTTTCAAAGGAATGAACTATCCACTATGCTCAGACATTCTTTACATCTCTCTCTATTTCTTCTCCAAGTGGTATTGATTTCGAACAAATGAAACCTAGTTTGTTCGCATATTTTTCAACCAAATGTTTAAATTACCAAATGTTTGGGGGACTCTTTGAATTAAGAAAATGCATTTTAAGGGTCACAACTTAATAAGAAGGAAGAAAAATGTTGTTTGCTGTTTTCATTTGCAGAACTAGGGTGGGGCAGGATTCTGTTCTTTGAAGATCCTCCGTCTGTTGCTCATTTTAAAGCTGAATTAAACAATAGGAAGCCTATTCACTATTTGTATGCTTTCACTGAAAATTTCTCGAGGGGTTTCTAAAATGCCTCTGTCATAAGTACATGTGAAAATACGTGTTGGTCAATTTCATGATGAAAATCTTGATTTTTGCTTCTTGGTGTTGGGCACTATTTCTGAGGTCGCCGTCTCCCCATGTTCAGAAAGGAGCTGGGTTGCCTTCCTCTGGTTTAGCTTGTTCCTCCAATGCCTACATTGAGGAGGGCAATCTTAGACTTCTCACCATGCATCACTTACTGTCTCATTAACATCCCACCTGCTCACAGTGAGTTTCCTTTACCCCCTCTTTTTCTCCTCCCTTTGACGATAGATGTAAGATTTAGCCCTTTTGCCCCCTGCCTGATGGTGGCATAACAAAAATCCAACGATACATCAGCACCCAGAGTAGCTCTGCCCTAGGGCTCTACATCTGGGGAACCTCATTATTTGGTCAGTAGGGGTCAAACTGAGGTCCTGTAGGACTTCAGCATCCAAACAGACCTTACGTACGTGTGATTGAAACAAATGACCATTTATAAATATACGCTGCAGTCGTTAAAAGAGATATTTCCTTGGAAACAGCAGATAATATAAAATCATGATATATAAAGGTTCCATAAGCAGCTACAAAAAGCAGAAAAAGCCAAGGTAGGCAATAACTTTAGGCTCTTTGTCAATGATTCTAGGGAATCGAAGGTGTTCTGGCTATTACCCTCAATTTGACTGGCCATTTTCATCCTAACTAAAACAGTATTGTCTCACATTTTAGGTAAGATATCACCTCTAGAGAACGGTGCCTGACCATCGACCTCCCCACCCAATGTGTTCCTTCCTCCTCTCTCCTTGGACTGCCACTGTGTCCTCCACTTAGCTCAAACATAACTCCTCAGAATTTTCTTTCCGCTTTCTATCAACTAGGCTGTGAGCAATTTGGGTTCGTAGACTATGTATTTCATTCACTATTGGAACCCTAATGCATCGCATGCTGCCCTAGCACCATGGTCAATAAATGTTTGTTGTATCAATCAATAACAGAACGAATAAATCAACAAAGTGGAAACACAGGGACTTGTGCCTAAAGAGAGACTCTTGAGTTTATTTGCCAGTATTCTACAATACTCCCTAGTTTTATCTAAATATTTGGAAAGAAAAAGGTCTTGTTTTATTTGACAAGGTTTCATTTCCTAGTAGGAGCAGAAGTAGTAATAGCTAACATTCATTGAATATTCAATTACCAGGCACTATTTGAAGTGCTTTACCTGTATTAACTCTGCTAATCTTCACAACAGCCTATAAGATGGGCATGACTGTTATCCATATTGGACAGGTAAAGAAACTGAGTTACTTGCTCAGGTCGGCACAGCTACTGGTTCAAGCTCAGTGGTTCCAATTTGAACCACCTTTAGGCACCAGGCTATATGGATGGGATAAACAGGCCTACTTGCACCCCTTCCCTATGAGCATGTCATGGTTGACTCTGTTTTCACATTAAGTGACTGCCAGTCTTCAGCGTTTAGTTTGGCAGCCACCGTGCCCCCGTGCAAAGTCCATTTCTCCTGAACTCTGTTTCCTTGCAGTGCACACATGTTTTTCTTTCAGTTCCTTGCTGTTAGTGTTTTATGACTTGGGGCGCTTGAAGAGGCAGCTGTATTGTTAATGTAAGCCATTACCACAGAGGTTTCTGCTCTTTTTCAGAACCTCATAATTTGTTAAAAGTTCTGGTTTGGGTTTCCATCACATCTTATTGCTGACAGTATTAGCAGTATCTGCCAACATTATCGGTTGTCTCCAGGGTACTGATTGAGATATAAAGGTTTCTGTAATTGCCTAAGATCATGTGCTGCTTTGTGTAGTACAGCTTGCTTACGCAGGGACACTATGCTTCCAAGTGATTTTTCTGGCCCCTATGGGATATAAAATCATTTGATGCTGCTATAACTTTTAAGACAACAGAATGTTAACTCTGACTTGTTTGCTTTTGTTAACTCACGTTTCAAGGTTGCCTTTGTAGGCTACAAGGGGGAAATGATCAGCAGGAATACTTTGTGAAGCTGAAGAAAATACAGGGATATTTTTCTCGTCATTACCTCTTTCGCTTGCTGATTCGGAGTGCTCTTCTTACGAGCTGTCTGCTAGCTCTTTCTCATTTTGATTTCTGGGTATCAGAAATTTTTGCAAACAATGTGTCATGGCCAGTATCAAACACTGTTCTGACCCTAGTTTTTCTTGAGTTGCTACCTCTTTGCAAATGAAGCACTGGTCACAGGCCACACAGTTTGTTGGGGACAAAACTGAGGCTAGGTCAGTGTTCTTTCTATTGTTCCACATCCTCAAAGTGTATTTGTTTGAAATGATGGACAACACTGTACCTTAGGAAGAAAAGTTAAAGAAAAATTCACTTGGTAAAAACTAATTATTTTGAGAGCAGAAAGTCCTCAGCTAGATTTAAATTCCCAAAGATTCACACACACACACACACACACACACACACACACACACACACACAGCTTTACAAGAACCTAGCAGAAAGAGATATAAAAACCATATTTTTTTAGCCAAATACTAGACTAACCTAAAGTTAAAAAAAACCCACAACAGTATACCATATATATTTGAATGCTCTTACAGACGAACTACATAGAGAAACTGAAAAAGGAGTAGTAATCCCTTAACTCCATTGGATATTCTTTTCTCAATGGAGTTAATATTCCAGTATGGTATAGAATCTAGTTTAAAATTTTTACGGTCCTTCCTCATGTCCCCAAAAGAATGTACTACCTATATTAGTTTGCTAGGATGACCATAACAAATTACCACAAACTAGATAGCTTAAACAATAGAAATTATTGTCTCACAATTCTGGAAGCCAGACGTCCAAGATCAAGGTGCCAATAGGGTTGGTTTCTTCTGAGGGTTGTGAGGAAAAGTCTTTTTCATGCAGTTTCCCTAGTGTCTTAGTTCATTCAAGCTGCTATAACAATTGCCATAGACTGGGTGGCTTATAAACAACACAGGTTTATTTCTCACACTTCAAGAGGCTGGGAAATCCAACATGAAGGCACTGGCAGATTTGGTGTCTGGTGAGAGCCTGCTTCCTGGTTCATGGATGATGGCAGTCTTCTCACATGGTGCAAAAGGCAAGAGATTTCTTTGGGGTCCATTTTATAAGACCACTAATCCCGTTCGTGACGGTTCTGCCATGAGGACCTAATCACTGCAAGGCTTTACCTCCTAATACTATCACTTTAGGGGTTAGGGTTTCAACGTATGCACTTTGGAGGGTCGTAGACATCTAGCCCATAGCACCTAGCACGTGTTGCTTTGCTGACAATCTTTGGCATTCCTTAGCTTATAGAAGCATCGTCCCAATTTCTGCCTGCATCTCCACAGCGTTCTCCCTGTGTGCGCATCTGCGTCCAAAGTTTCTCTTTCTTATAAAAGGACAGCATTTACATTGGATTTAGGGCTCACCACATTCCAGGATGTCTCATCTTTATGACTTAATCTGCAACAACCCTATTTCCAAATAAGATCATATTGCGAGGTACCGGTGCTTAGGACTATAACACATGAATTCAATCCACAACACTGTCTTTAAGGAAAAGTTAATTCTTTGACTAGCTACATCAGACAGGAAAAACCTCAATATAGGCAATATGGTTTTCTATCTAGGTTGGTGCAAAAGTAATTGTGGTTTAAAAGGTTAAAAATAATTGCAAAAACCACAATTGCTTTTGCACCTACCTAATATCAGGAAAACAACATTCAAGAGGGACGTATTTACTTTAAATTAATCAATTAATACCATTATATCCATCATGTACTTTTAAAATAAAGTTCCAATAATTCAAGACCCCGCTACCTAGAGATTAAGACTATAATGAATTCTATCATTACTTTGAGATACTGCCTTGATTTTTATAGGCTTTCCATATACATATATGTTTTTTTCTTTGTTTTGTTTTTGTTTTTGTTTTTTACTTAGCAGGACAAATATTTTCATATACTTTGACTGCATTCCTGATAAGTTCTTGATTCTCAACTTTCAACTCCAATTTATTTAAAAGGTTATTTAGAAGACGGCATTTCCTCACTTCTTTCAGGCAGGTTATTACTCCCTTTGCTGTGCTCCCACAATATTAGGTACATGCCTTCATTGTAGTGCTATTGCATTCATTAAAGTAGTCTGTTTTTATGCCCGACTCCTCTGTTAGACTGAGTCACTTGAAGACAGGGATTGTCTATTTTATTGATAAGACAGTGTGTTGTTTCTCCAGTACCTGGTATAGGGTCTAGCACCTATTGCTTGGGTTACTTTAAGCCATCCAAAAAAAGTTCATTAAAGAGGGAGCCATAGAACTCTTCTATAGAAGAGTTCATAGGATATATTTTAGAACTAGAAGAGTTCTCACATCAAATTTTATCTAGTTTAGTCTATATACCTAGTATCTGGTCATTGGTTTGTCAATATACACATATACAGAGGGTGCCAAAAACATGTATACATATTTTAAGAAAGGAAAAAAAACTGTATTAAAATTGTAATACTCAATATATACCGATCATAAAAGATGAATACAAGTCATGTGTATACATTTTTTGGCACCCGGGGTATAAATCAGTAAATAATTAGCTAAAGTCAGTATTTATGAAGCAGATATTTTCAAGGATAATAGAAAAATCAACATTTATTTATAGGACAATCATTATTTGCCAAATTGTCAGAAGTATAAAACCATATGTTCCTTTGCAACCCTAATGAAAGATTTTAAATAAAGTCTAAGCATTATAATTAGATGGGAAGTTTTTCAAATTGCTTTAGGTTTTAAAACTTTTGGAAAGTCTTTATCATGATGATTTAATTTTAAGTAATAATATTTATTTGAGTATATGCTGTCTTCTACTGTGTAGCTATCTTGGACAATAGCTTTTTCTTTGGGCTTTATAAAATTTAAAACCTTTCGTTGGGGTAACTTTTAACTCCAAATTTCTGTTATTCAAATATATATCCTACAACTATATACTGTGCACTTGCTATATTCCTGGCATCTGACAAGAGACTATGATCTCAATTGAAGGATACAAATATGGATGAGATACACTGCCTCCAGGGGACCAGCATTTGGACATGGTCCAAGACACATAAGAATGTGACTATTATACAAGATAGGTAGGTTTTGTAAAAGGCACAGACATGGTGGTTTGGGAAATCGGAGAGCTCTTCTAAATACCTGGGAAGGCAGTGAAAGCTTCAATAGGGGCTAGGAATATTTGAACTGTGCTTTGATCTGTAATTATCGAAAGCTTATCCAAATAAAAAAGAAACTGACTTTTATGGAGAAAGCCTATTGGCATTACATTTTGTGGACACTTTAAAGGGGTAGTGAGGTCATCCATTGTCACCCTCACTTGGTTTTGAAATGACAGCTGAAAGGTCAGCAATTTTAAGGTTGCAGAGCCCAACCCAAATCAACTAAGGGTCTCCTCCCTCTCCTCAACTAGAGAACAGGAAACCCTTACTTCCTGCCTGAGCTCTGGATAGATCCCAAGTCTTGAGGGCAGAACCTGAGTTTAGAAGTTCAAGATCCAACTAGGGCTTTTGACTTTTGTCATAACCTGAAAGCTAAGGACAGATTGGCACCATGGAGAAGCATTTTCAGAAGCTCTCTGAGGTAAGTGGAATATGGTCAAGGCAAATTTCTTTGCACATTGGAGCCGTTTCTTCCCTCCTATTATGTCTCCGCCCTTCTGTAGACTCCGCCCTTCAATTTCTACCCACGAGATTTCCTTTGCTCAGGTCCCAAATAGACAGGCCTCTTCCCCAAGACAAGAAAAAAGCAGCCCAAGTCCTTTTGCTACAGAGCAGGAACAAGGTCAGCTTTCCTCTTCTCCTTCAACTTTAGTTCAGTGTAACATGATGCAGGCTCACTGGTCACTGAGATAAAAAAATGAGGTTGATTGGAACTGAACCAAAAAATGGTCAGAGGGAAAAAGGGAAATAGAAGGGAACTTCCATTTTTTTAGTAGCTCTAAATTTCGAGGGGGATTATCATTCATTCATTCATGCATTTACTCAACTGTTATTTTTGAGCAGTAACCACATGCCAGGTACCATGCTAAGCCTAGAGCATAAGCAAAATAGAAACTGCATTTTGCATGGAGCCTGCATTCCATGTGGCTATATTCTATGGGGAAGATGGATAATAATAAGATACTTACAAGTTATGGCTATAAAGATGAGAAGGGGCAATGTGATAGTGAGGCAGGAGGTTGAAGAGACTTTAGGTGGGTAATCTGGGAGGGCTTCTTGGAGGCAATGACATTTAAGTTGAGACATGAAAGATGAGAAGGAGTCAGCTATGCAAAATGTCAGACAGAAGGAACTGCAAATGTAAAAATAATATGAGCTATTTCATTTATGCCTCATGACAACTGCTTGAAGTACGCATCATTATTCTTCATTTTATCAGCAAAAAAAAAAATGGACATGAGAAAAGAAAAATGTACTCTTTAGCTTTCTCTCTTCTCTTTTTCACTCCTCTTTTGCACTAATAGGCAGAGTTCCATGGAAAATGCTTTTCAGTATTACAAAGTTCTTTAACCTATCTGAGCCTTAGTTTCCGCTTCTTAAAAAGAGCATAAAAACCTACCCTTCAGAGGGGTCTGGTGAGGACTGATTAAATTAGTAACTACTTAGCACCAAGCCGAACTCAACAAACGCTCCATCAGTATTTGCTTGTTCCCTTTTTGCTTTTGATCCCAGTGCCAGACTGAAAGACACCATAATATGTCTGGGATATGAGGTAATCATTTGGTGGTCAATGTATTTTTGAGCTTTGAATTATTTCAGAGCTGTGAATTGTGGGGGTCACCTCAATTTCAATCCTGCCTAATAGTCCATTTAGTACTGCTAAAGGTCTGGAGTGAGTCAGTGCCCTTTAATCGTGGGCACAGTTATGTAGGAACACTCGTACCTTTCAGTGAACAGAGAGCTGACCTGAGAGCTTAAGTCTTGCTGGCAAGAAGTCAGTGGTACATCACCTTCTCAGTCACCAGTAAACATTATTTGTCCTCCACCCAGCAGAGTGGAAACACAGAGAAGAGGAGGCCCAATCATTTGCTTTTCTTTTCAATGATCACTGAAAACCTTGAATTTCTTAAGATTGTCTTGGGGCTTTGTTGACTCTAACCAAAATTGATTAGCAAGCTCCTGGAGTGCTTGGGCTGTTTTAGTAGCAAAGGTACAGACAATATTTCTGCTGAGGCACAATACCGAACAGACAAAAAGAGCAAACTGCTCCATATGGACTTAAATTAATATATTGCCTCTGATGTTTCCAATACAAGGTGGTGGGTTTAGTCCTGTGTCTCTAAAGTGAACAGATTTTACTCACTGACAGACTTAATCAGTACAAACATCAGAACATGTTGCCATCAAAGGACATAACTGCTAGAATATAGAGAAGCTATAAAATGTATGCTTTTAATAGCAAAATTAAAAAGAAAAGGAAAAGCCCTTTTCCACTTCAATCTTTTTGAAAACAGTCCATCCCCCTTTTCCTCTTCCCACCTCCATTCCCCAATCTCACTCTGCCAGATCCTCTATCTTCTCTACACCCATCATCCAAAAAAAGAAAGAAAGAAAGGAAAGGAGAAAGAAAGAAAGAAAGAAAGCTTCACACCATATGTTTCTATTGAACAGTGAATTTCTGATTTATGAAAAAATACTGTAAGCATTAAGTTAAAATTCTAGCTGTAGAGCCCATGCTCTCATGTAGCCCACCCGCCTGCCTGTCCTCCCTCCCTTCCTCCCTCTTTCCACACTGGAAAAGTCTTCTGCTGCTCACTTTTATAAGCCATCATCTGTGTCCCCTGGGGAAATGTGCCCGCTGGCTTCTAGCCAGTGGCTCATATCTAAAATGTAAACCAGGGAAAAACTAGAATTAAGAAACACATTTGCTCTTTTTGAAGCTAGGTTGAGGACTGTTACGGTTTTTTCCTCTGACTTCATCCATAGACAAATACCATTCTTACTTTGAACCTTTGTGTGCATATTCTACTGGGAGAGAAGATGACAAATTAGACAAGGTCCCATTTTTCAGAGAGTTTATAACACACTGATCAGAAGACATCTATATAGAAAAAGAAAGTTATCCAACTAAGTGGTATGTCCTTATCGTAAAACAGTTGTGCCCCAAGTGCCAATGGGAATTCAGCAGAGAAGGGATAACTGTTCCTGGTTCTTACAGCTAGACAAAGGCAGGGAGAGAGAACTGAGGGGCTGAGCCCTGAGGGCTGGGTGGGAATCATTGTAGGAAATGTTTAGAGATGGAAGAATAGAGAGGAACCAGAGAAGAAGGGGAAGTCCTGACCACAGAAGAACCATGCACAAGGGGCTTTGCTTCATAGAAAGGAAGCTTCATGCCACATTTAGAATCTGCCCAACAGAATGGGCAAAAACAGCAAACTTCACATGGCATGTGAGTAGGCCTTTGCCACACATGTGCCTAGCATCTGTGGAATGGAGGTGGTGGCGCCTAGTTGGAGAATTGTTGGGAATAATCAGTGAAAATAACTGAAATCTACTTAGCTTAAGTGCCATGCTGGAATGCAGGGTTAGCCCAGTGGGAGGCAGGCTACCTCTCAATCTCATCCTGCAATGGATGCCCTCAGAGGACAGCCTCCTTGAGGGGGAAGGAGTTGGGTGGAGGAGTCAGAATACCCAATAGGTTGCCATTCAGGCTGAAGGGTGTATATAAAAGGGGATTTTTTTTTTTCAGAGTCTAGCGAGCCCCAAACTCTCTAGAATGGCAGATAAGCACGCTGTGTGTCTGCTGTAGGACACTGCACCGCCATCTGCTGCCTCTGAAGTCAAATCTAGTTTCTAGACCTCCACAGCTGCTGGAGAGTTCAGGAGCTTTGTTGATGAAGATATCTAGATATTGAAGACTGACAGCATACTGGGGGATTCATTCGAGTAAAATATACCTCCTGGATCTGAGTTAAAACATAAACCCTTTGCTAAAAATGACAAAATATCAACCACAGAAAACCCATAGGCTCCATATCTTTTCCTTTGTAGTAGACCTCAGACCAGAGACAATACAGTGTGCTGGTTTGCATGTCATTGCATTCGGTCAGCAGAAAACCCATTAAGTTTACTGGGAATGTGGGACTACAGCAGGCTTTATCAGCTTTATTATGCAGTTGAGGCAGCAAATGGTTGTTCCTGCCTCCTACTGATGTTTTCCTTGTTGAGGTGGACCAATGCTTCAGATAGTGAGCTAACATTTAGTATCCTGTTTCCCTGAAAATAAGGCCTAGCCAGACCATCAGTTCTAATGCGTCTTTTGGAGCAAAAATTAATATGAGACCCAGTCATATTATATTATATTATATTATATTATATTATATTATATTATATTATATTATGTTATATTATATTATGTTATATTATGTTATATTATGTTATATTATGTTACATTATGTTACATTATGTTACATTATGTTACATTATATTACATTATATTACATTATATTATATTATATTGACCTGGTCTTATAGTAAAATAAGACCGGGTCTTATATTAATTTTTGCTCCAAAAGACGCATTAGAGCTGATGGTCCGGATAGGTCTTATTTTAGGAGAAACACGGTATTATGATTTTGTTACACTTTATTACCTCCTTTGCCACATAAATCCCCAAACTCCTTACAAAAACAACATCGTATGTTACATTTGGTGGGTGCAGCAACCGCGGTGCGCAGTATCGACTGTCACTCAAACAGCAGCATAAATTGGGAGGACTGCTTCAAGTTAAAAATTCTTCAAGCCACTGCTGCACCACCATTGTGCAAATTTCTGGGTGGGGGTGGGGAAGAAAAACTCCTGAGGCTTTACAAGGGTTTCAAGGACTTCAGCTCGAGCTGGGAGGTTCCTAAAACTTGTGGATTTTTTCTTAACGTGGGTGGCGGAGTGGGGCTGCCTTTATTTTCTATTCTGCTTTATCAAACCATTTAGAAGGCTTATGCTCTACAAATCCTATAAGAATGACTCAATTGGACTTTTCCAAAAGCCACTGATATTGTGCAAGAAGGCAATGCGGAAACACTTTAAATCATGAGTTATTATGGTGAGTGTACTGGTCAACCACAAAGTCTACCACTTCTCTTGAGAAAACCAACCCAGTGGAGGGACCAAATTTGGCAGGATACCTCCCACCTTGAATGATTTTGACTTAGGCATCTCAAACAGAAGAGTAATAAGACAATTGATAGGTTTCTGGTGGCTCTGAGGCTGCTGTATTATAGGAGTTATCAGAGCCTCTAGTAAGGTTGGTTCCAGGCCTGGTCCCTGCTGTACATTCAGGGTGTGTTGTTGCCTATTGTGTGTGAATGCTGCCCTTTGAGTTGTGCAATGGGCAGCCCTGCCTGTGATGTAACCAACAGAGGACCTGGTTCCTTCACTTGGATTCTATTCTTCGCTGTGCTGTTAAATAGATACTTGACCTTGGGCAAGTCAGGGAGCCTTAGTTTTACCTTACCTAGAAATAGTCCTTGTAAGTCCCTTCTGTTTCTATAATTATCTCATTCTGTTTCTTTCAGTATTATTTGAGAATTTTTGAATATGGATTTCACAGTCATTACCAATATTGCACATTGGAAGGAAAAAAAAATATATGTGTTTATTTATGTCTTCAAGGAAACATGTAATAGGAACAAAAGCAAGCTGGAAGTATACCTCAGGAAGGCCATAAGAACTTTAATTCTGCTAAAGCTTTGGGTGCTTATTCTAATGTATTGGGAACACAGTTTGGAGTAACTTGAGATTTAGTACCCAGAATGGAGAGAAATACCATGGAAATAATCATTCCTAATTCACTTAGTTAAGACAGGAAATAAGAGTCCTCTGGCAGTAAAATAAACATGATTCCCTTTCCAAATCTTAAGAATTCCGATTAGGACTAGTTTCATCAAAGAATGTTCTTGCTGATTTCTCGTACATCTTCTTCCATCCCTTAAGCCCATCAGTTAAAACTATTCCATGTTCAATGGCGCTAAGGCCCCTTGGGAGCCTTTTAATGGAAGTAGATTCGTATTCACTTTAAAACAAAAAGACTAAATGATGAATGGGTATACATTGGGATAAAGTGATTTGGGAAGTTTTTGTTTTGTTTTGTTTTCTGGAAAATAACAAATCATTTTATTGAGAGGTATTTCTAGCAGAAATATAAATACCTTGTTAACTATGTTTTCTCAGTTTTTTTCTCTGAATAAAGAGAAAGGGCTTAAAATGAATTATAAGGGCATGAAGTTAGAGGTAATTACAGGAATATTTCCTTTACTGCATAAGTTTTAAAAGACCTGAACCTGTTGCCCTAGAAGGTTTAGAACTTTTATTTCTATAGATTTTCTAGAAAACAATTGATTCACCTCACCCCCACTCCCCACTTTGATTGCTTTTTATTCTAATCAACCTGCAAGAGCTAACTTTCATACCTGTAACAGTCCTGGTTATACCTCTCTCTAAGGCCAACTGAATTGCTTCCTCCTCTGTCTCTATGGTGCTTTGTAGATACCACTCTTATAATGCCTTCGAAATCATATGGTAATTTTGTATGTTTCTCTAGCTACAAGTCTATGAATTCCTTGAGGACAGAAGCCATGCTGTTTATTTTTATTTTTCCAAGCTTTTTCCTTAGTTCCTAAAATAGTGGCTGACAGATAACAGTACTCAATAAATATTTGTTGAATTGAATTAAAATGAGTACTTATATAGCTCAAATAGTTTAAAGGCAGGAACCATGTCCATACTTGATTAATAACTCAGAGTTAATTAACTCTCAGAGCACAGGTTATCTGTGCTCCCGGCTTATGTGTTCTCCATCAACCCCAGATACACCCCCACCTTTATTCCCACACTTTGGAACAAGTTCCACTTCTTGCTTCTTTGGTCGCAGGGGAAAGAAATCTGATCAACCTACTCATATTGAGCTGTAATTGACTTTAATATGTTTCCCTTGAGTGACTTAACCACCTCTGTTTATTTGAGCTCTGAGTAATTCTCCGTTAGGCTTTATAACTTGCAGTAAGGAGTTGACCTTGTGGGAGGCTTAGAGGTTATAATCATATACCTGACCTCTCTAAATTCTAACCATTGGCAATAGATACAAAGCACCATGTGGATATAAAAGCATTATTAGTGGATTCCCAATAGACTACTACAGAACAAAGTCCCCTGAAGAAGTAGGATTAGAGAACGTGGCTTAAAGAGGAAGTTGAAGCTGGTGCTTTATAGTATTTACGTCTTCAGACACCCATGAAGCAACCACCTATAGGAAAAGTTAGATCTACAAAACTGACTGAATATATTTGCTCACACCATGCCACCAAAATGTCACTGGAGGAGGTCACCAATGGTCTCCTAATTATCATTTATTTGTCCTTAATTGATTTCCAATTATTATTTGGCTCTGTTGAATACTCCCTTCTTGAATTTTTCTCTACCTTAGGCTTTCAGGATACTACCCTTTCTTGAGTCCCTTTTCTCTTACCAATCATTATTTTATGAGCTCTTCTTTCTCTGTCCACCCCTTAAAAGTTGGTATTTCTCCAGTTCTGTGATAAGCTATCTTCTCTTCTCACTATGCATAATCTAGCAGCAATCTCACCCACTCTCATAGCTTCTACTCTTGTCTCTATTCCAATAACTCTATGATATCTATGTCACCAATCCAGACTACTATCTATATTCAAGATCAATATATTATTTTTTTATTCCATAAATATCTACTGACAGATTACTATATGGTAGTAAATAGTGGGGATACAAAGATAAGAATCCTTACCTTTAAGAAACACTAATAGCAGAGATAGTTGTGCAAACAGAGTGGAGTATTGATATCCAAGAGAATATTTGGAAACACTGAACAAGAAAACTCAAAACTTTAGAGAAAGAACTTAGAAAAAGAGGATGTTTTAAAGGACACTTAAATGCTGATTAACAGTGAACACTATTATTGATTCAAAATTCCCTCCCATCCTTTTCTTCTCTTTCTTTTGGGTGATGGAGGATCTGAGTTCCAAGGAGGGGATTAGTCCGCAGGCCTCCTCTTTCCTCACCGACTTCTGTCAGTTTCATGTGATCTATACAGCTATATATGTTGGTCTCCTCTGATATCCGTGGTCCTCCTATGACTTCTAGTCTGATAGGCCTCTCAAGACATGTGGACCTTCCACAAAAGGCTCTGACTCTCTTAGCTGCTCTTCCTACTTCTTGCTGGGGTGTGCAAATCCTGTGAGTCTGACCTCAGATCCATTTGCATAGATACTAAATGGATACCTATGGATATCCTGAGAACTCTCAGCCGGCTTATCAAGATGGGAACTTTCTGATATGCACAGGCTTCCCAGGCTCTACCCTGAGATCCGTTTGTAGCTCTACCCCTCTAGTTTATCTTATTTTCTATCATCTAATTCTGAAGGACTCAACCTTAGGTGGGGGACAGAGAGCAGGCATCCCATACCCATGTCTAGTTCCTCTTCTCTCTTATGCCTTTTGCTCTGCAGTCCCCACCCTTTGTCCCAAGAAAGGTGTTTATTTCCTCTCTCTGTCTTTTTGCATCAAGTTCTGTAGCTTTCCCTGTTCTAAGAGTCTTGATACAATGTCCACATTTTCATTCTTCCAGACTCTACTGCAACTTACAAATATTGTTCTTTTTTCCTCTCAAAAGGATCAGCTCTTGCAAATCAAAAGCTCTTTGGCTTTCAATACTGTTGACTCTGCCATGAATTTCAAGGACCTATTTTGGAATTCAAAGCCAAGAGTTGGACATTTTGTTCTTGATGCTGCTTTTGTGTCTCCCCTCCCTGAAGCAAAAAACTTAGCCTTCTTTCATTTAATGTTATAAAGGCCAAAAAGTGTTTTTTTTAATTAAGTAAAGGAAAAATACACTGGATTTTATAATATGATTTTATTATACTAGTAGCCCATACCAACTTTCTATATTTAATTATATCCATTATTTGTCTTCTAATTTCTTAATTTTAGTATTAAAATTTTAAGGTTATTTAGGGCAGAGAATAAGTCATAGAAGTCTTTTGTGTTCCTCAGAGCACGTGGGATCATTCATTCATTCATTCATTCATTCATTCATTCATTTACTCATTCATTCAGCAAACATTTATTGAATACCAAGAGCTATTGACAAAAAGATGGATAACATTCCTTGCCCTTCTGTTAGGTAATGAAAGGAAAGTGAAAAGTAAACCAAGATAACTCAGAAAAAAGTATAAATCAGAATGGAGAATCCAAAACAGCTTTCTAGAGGAGGTAACACTTGAGCTGAGTTTTGAATGTTCAGTAAGGTAAACACATCAAGGAGAGTTTTATTCCATCCATAGAGGTCTCCGTGAATGAATAAATGGGAGTATATTTGGGAATTACAACTATTTAATAGTGACCAGAAAAAGTAGAGTCTTTGGTGGTCAGAGACGAAAGCAGTGGAGAGATGAGATTAGTATTCAATAAACTGATCAAGGACGTTATACACTTATTAGAAGTTGAAACTTAACTGTGAAAATTATGAAGAATTATAAAAAGATTTAAGGATTTTAAGGAAATCTTTAAACAGGGGTTTTAGAAAAGTCACTCTGGACACGGTGTGGAAAATGTAGAGAAGTAATTGCATTTTTTAGGGGGATCCCAAATTAGAAGGGATAGAGGTTAGAAAATTATTGCGAAACTCAGATGAGTGGCAAGAACCTGGATACAGATGATGGAACACAGAGGAGGGGTAGATATGGAAGAACTGTAGCTGGTCTAATCTTCAAGCCTTGGATGTAAGAGTTGAGGAGAGGGAGGATGACATTGACGTTTCTGAGATCATTGCATGATTGTGAAAATAATAGTTTCCATCTCTTAATTAGGGAAGAACAAGTTCAGATGTGGCTGTATGAAATTTGACATACCCGAAGGACATGAAGTAGAGATGGCTGTCTGGGAGAGAGCTTCACAGAGCTTCACGTTAGGAGCTGTGGCTCAGACAAGTGCTGGAGCGGGAAGGGTTGATGTGATTGCTAAAGGCATGAATGTGGGCAAGACGATCAATCAGGAGGAGTGTGAAAACATGTAGAAACAAGAGATGGAGAAGAAAACCCTGTGGAACATAGTGCAGGCCAAGAAAAAGGAATGCTCGGAGACCAGTAAAAACGAATTCTTGGGAGAAGGGAGGAGAGCCACGGGAGATGGAGCATAAAATTCAGATGATGAGAGAAAAAAGAAAGATGGTGTAGTCAGCAGAGCTGCTTGCGACGTGTCTCCTGTAAGGGAAGGATAGAAAAGCAATGAGGAAACCAGTGGCCAGTATGAATCTCTGAACTCCGTGGCTTAAGAAAAGAATGAGCTTCTTCTAAAAGATGAACAAGAAAGAAAAGTGAGAATGATGAATCAATAAGGGGACTTTTTTTTTTTTTTCCATTTTAAACCAGATTCTGAGCATTAAAACCAAGTTTTAATAAGGTGAATGTCCACTCATGATATGTGAACATAAGGCAAACCTATTTTAGTAAGGCATATGGAGACGCCTTCCTAAATGAATCAAGTTTGGGTATAATATATACAAAATATACTTGAGAGTAATGCTTTGCAGCAGTAAATTATTTTCTTTTTCCGTACTTTCTAAAAAAACAAAAAAACAAGCAACAACACAAAATCCTACATAAAACGATTACCCTACATATTAGAAAATTATATCGCCTTCTCAGTTATATATTCTACAATTGAGGACCCACGGTTTCCCTGTCTCTGAACAACTTCCAAATTCCAAAGAAATGTTCCCAGCCTTTTGTCACATTATTTGAGCTTGTCATTCCTGTTGCAAGAAGCTTTTGGGAGGGTGTCACTGTCGGGTAAAGTAACCCTGCCGCCTCTGCCTCAAAGCAGCTATTTTCTTCTCCCGCATAAGAAGCTTCAAAGTTGGCTGCGTGGGTAAGTGAAAGCATCATAGCTGGGAGCTGTCCTCCTCAGGAGCCCCATTAAGACCTGGCAAGGTTTTTCACTTCCTTTCAATGTTTATTAGTCATGGAATAAACACATTAACATTTGAGAGCAGCCCTTGCATCTCCATCCCATCTTAGATGTCTGTTTGCTTATATTTCTGATGCTTAGAGAATGGTTTGTTCCCCAGGAAACATACCCCCTGAATTACTTTACATACCATGGGAAGGCCATCCTCCCTTCTCTACCCACCAAGCAAACTGTGACTGAAGAGAATACACCTATGTTTGACTGTGGAAATAGAATCAGTTCCTAGTCCCAAATCATGAAGCACCCAGTTAGCATTTACCTCCTCTAAACAGAGCACACCACTGAGTGCTGCAAATATGCTGGGAGACTTTTAAGACCATAAGTAATTTGCCTTTCAGTGTCAATGTTTTAAAAATCTGAAGAAAAATGACCACTTCCCAGCACAATAATGTGCTCCTCTCTTTCCTTAATCACCATGATCAGTAGAGCATGATTTCAGTGAATCACCATCAACTTGTATGTAAGTAGGTGGGAAGGAAGAGCTTGCTCTAAATAAGTACTGCACAGATAGAAATTTGGAAGAATCGGAAGGGTAAATTAAAGTGATGTTTCTGATAAGGAAATTGTTCCATCTGGGGGTTTATAAATTGCCATGGGTTCCCAAAAGTACATTACTTGGCATGAAGAGGAAATTTTCCCTGGTCTGTCAATTTATAAGTCATCAGGATATAAATCATTTTATCCAATGGAAAGATAACACTGAAATATGTATTATTTATAACACACGATTCCTTATAAAAAGAAGCAGTGATTTTCTTTCTCTTAACTTGAAATTCCCTAAAAGGGGTTATTTGTGCTAATTTACAGTTTGAAGAATTGTTATCCTTAGATCATATAAACTGATGACGTTTCCCTACCAACCATCTATTCCTCCTTCCTCCTTCCAAACAGAATCTGAATTTGTTTGGGTATTTACCCCTTCCCCAAGCAGCCCAGGAAACTGAAGGGAAGCTAAATACAACCTCAGTTCCAGAGACAGCCTTGCATTTCTCAACTAGGCAGGATCAGACTCTCCTGTAGTGACTGTAATAGGTCTAGTTATTACTGTAATAGGTCTGAATTCTATCGTGTAACCTAGATTCAGATACAGGGAAGGATTTTTATTTGGGAGAGGGGCTTTCTTTCTCAGGAATAACAAAGTGGGTAGTACTCATTTCTAGCAACAGATATGTAATGAAGAGGAGAGGAACCAGTCTTAGGAAAAAGCCAACACCAAAGATTATAGAGGAGAGGGATAAAAAGAATGTAGCCCAAGGGGACATGATATGGTTAGTGAATTAGCCAAACTTGAAATCTTTTCTCCCTGTAGGCTTCCCATTGTGTGAGATATTAATTTCCTTATTATTTAAGTCAAAGTGAATGGGGCTTTTCTTTCTTTGCATCAGAAAGTATCTTGAATGATACATTTATGATTAACATTTTGTATTCATGTCTGGGCAGACCCTGCAAGTAATTGAAGTCCATGGCTGCCTCGGTGCTTTGATTGGAGGAGTACCAACAACAGATTATCTCTTCTACCAATCTAACACTGGACCTGAAACCTGGGCCATTAATTGCTGCTTTAGGCTAAAGTACTGCATATCCATGGAAGTGATTGTTAGGATGCCAAGAGGACTGACATATTAAACCATGAATTCCAACAAACATTTGTGGGAGTACTAATGTTTGTGGAATACATTTCAGTGTGACTCAACTATTATTTATCACCTCTAAACTCTTAGGATCTATAAAAACATGAAGTTGAAGATGAAGATATAATCCTTGCCCTCAGAGAATATATAATCCAGTAGGGGTGACAAGTACACATGTACACAGTGAGCAGATCATGAAGGGATCAACAGAATAAACAGAGAGCTTTGAGAGCAGACATGACTACTTTCGTAGGAGGGATTAGAGAAGACTTCTTACCTGGATCTGAGTAGGCAGGATTTCAAGTCTGGAAAGAACAGTCCAGAGAGCTGAAATATTTATTTGAAAGAAACAATTAAACAAGACCTTGACGTGGAGTGTTATATTGGACTCAGAGCTGGGAGGTCTGAGTCTGAATTCCAGCTTTGTCACTTGGGCAAATCACTTCCCACTACTTTGACCTTGTTTTCCTTCCTTGTAAAATGAGAGTTTGAGTGGGTCATCTGTAAGGGATCTTCCAACTCCGAGGTATTGTGATTCTACAAATGCCTAAAGAGATGCCAATACTATTCACAACCTGCTTCAATTTTTTTTTTACCACAAACTTTGCTACAATATTCTTTGGCCAAAGTTTGACCTTGATTGCACTTATATATTTCTCTTTAGATTGCGTAGTGTTTGAGTAGGTCCTAAACCTCAAAAACTCAGAAAAATGTTTTCACCAATTAACAAGCATGATGGCAAGACATCTTTCTGTTGATTTCAGAGGTTCAAATTACTCTGCGGAAAAGAGAAAGACATTTGGTATATTTTCTACCATGTGATACAGTCACTTGGAATTGATGGAGCTTCCTAGAAAAGAGTAGAAGATTAAATGAAATGGCACCAGCGACACCTGGAGTTTAAGATGCCATGTTCTTAATAAACAGCCACTACCGTAGCAGGCCTCTGAGACTTAAGCAGCTGCAGTAACAATAACAATAACTGCCTACTACTGAAGAGTTTGAAGTTTGGAATAGTTCTATTAAGGTTAAAATGGTTTTTGATGTATGAGAAAGGGGACATAAAACAACATGTAACGGGGAGAAATACTATTGTGTTGCACGTGAGACTATGTTGCATTGATCTGTGTATATCAGTACATGTTCACTTTTGGCTGCTGGAGCTAAGAATAGGATCTCTTTGGTGATATCTGTTAGTTTGTTGTTGTTGTTGTTCTTGGAAAGATACTGCAATCAATTCTGGCTAACGTAAGCAAAAGGGAATTTATTGGGAGAACATGGATGTGTATATTGAGGAGAACTCAAAGACTAAAAAGCAGACTGGAAGATTGGGCTCGGGAATGGACAGAAACCAAAGGACTTCCAAGGACCAAGAAGAGGAGTAGCCAAAGTCTCGGACAGACTGCTGGTCAGCTCACAATGTTGCAGTAAATATCACCAGCCATATTCCTTTCATTCTTGCACTGGCAGTTTAAGATTGATGGCAACAGGTAAAACATGCTCTTGGCCAAATTCAGATCACCTGCCCACCCTCTTGGTGTTCCACAGGAGAGGAAAGAAAAGATCTGACCTTTCTGCTTCTTTACGGGGAAGCTTCCTCTTCCGCCAAGTTTACCTCTGACATTATCAGTAATAAGCAAATTTCCAAAAGGCAGCATTAGGTTGAGGGAACAGATGCTGGACAGCCAAAAAATGGCAAATGGTGCATAGGTAAGTTACGATGTCTTCAGTTCTGTAAGTGACATACATTTTTTACTCAAATTTACCTAAATATGTAGGGAATTTATTAGCTTATATAATAAGAAAAACAGAGTTGGGGCAGTCTTTAAGGTTGGGTGAATCAGCAGCTCTATAAAGACACTGAGCCCCAGGTTCGTTCCATTGTGCTCCTTCTGCGATGTATAGGATGTTGATTTTGCCTTCTAGCTGGATTGTCATATCCAGCAAGATGGAGGCAGCATTTTCAGGCATCACATGGAGATATGATAAAATCTGGGAAAGGAATGATATCTTCTTTTCCTGAGTTTTTTTCTCCGGAGTGAAGAAACCTTTTCCAGAAGCACCCTAGCAGACTTTTCTTTACAATCTCATTGGATAGAATTGAAATAACTACAATTAGCTAAAGAATGTGCCTAAGAATCTGAGGTTCTGTCTATTCTAACCAAGCCCTCCATGTCAGAGCTTGTATTCCCAACCAATATGTATTCTGATTTTCATTATAGGCTTTCCAGTTTATATATAATCACATACAATGACTCATTTTTTTCTACACAATATAAGCACGGGGAATGGGATTTCTACGATTTGCTTAGACTTATTAAATAACATCCTTTCCCCATTTTCTGAAAATGGGGACGAAGTCAACTTGCATGAGTCATGAGTTACATGGGGGTTACCGCATATCTGAATGGAATCAAAGTTTTATTAGAAAGCAGGGTATGGGAATGAGAATTGGGAAGAAACCCAACAGTGTCCAACATAGTCCATTATCCTGGGATCTGGAAATTGTAGAAAACTGATCCACTGGGTGAACTTTGTATTAGATTTCCCCCTAAGACATAAAACTTGGATGCTATAATTGTAATAATCCTTCTTATCATATAAGTATATTGATTTTAAAATAAATTATTTCAAACTATAAATTTGTCTGGTTTGGAGTAACATTGTTGATGCAAACTTCAGCCCCATCTATATGGGGCTTTATATACAATCTTTCATTGATACCCTTTCTGCATTCACATGTTAATGAAAAGTTGGTGTAATTAGAGGCCTGGAGGAGGGCAGGCAGGCAGAAAGATGACTGCCTTCCTTCTCTCTTCAGGCGGATTGATGCTTCTTTATGCTATTCACAGATTGAAAGCCAACAGCCTATCAGTTTCCCACAAACATATGCTCATTACAAAAAAATAAAGCTAAAATGCCTGAGTTTTATAGCTAGCATTTTCTCATGTAGGGCCTAATGTGCAATTTTTACTCTTGTGCATGAGGTTGTTTAGTGTTGTAAATTATACATTAGCCTCTGAACTGCTGTATTACTTCTATTATTTGCGCGCTTCATCAATAAATTATGCCATTTCAATAATATGCAAATTTCTATCAACATTTTTGGTCTTGAAATTACAAATCTCAAGCTTGTATAAATAAGATATGGAAATATAGGTGGTATCTGTGAACTGATTTTATCATTGGGCACTTAATGGTAATGAAGTATAATATTTAATTACGTGAGTTCTTTATAAAACATCCAGCAATGGGTCCCAAGCTGTCCTGCATCCCTTTCTTAAAAATAAAAGCATTTATTTAGTTATAGGGGTAAATGATAGAATTCTGAGGGACAAAGACCAACTTGAATCTCAAAAGATAATTTTTAAAAAGCAACTTTTTTAAAAGGCACTCAGGGGCTTCTCTGCATTAGGACTTTGTGGATACATATATGGTCTGTAGCCTGGCAACATTTCTCATGAGCAAATTGAAAATTGCTTTGCTGCCAATATCCATATTAAGTGGTAGAAGCTTTGACTGATTAAAAAATAAAATTGTGAGCAGCATCGTCAGCCCTGACAAAAATAAAATGTAAAACCTTCTTACTTCTGTTGACTTGTTACAGGACCTGGAATTCTTGTTCTAATTCAGAACTCTCCTGGGAAACCCATGTGGTCTGAAGTTATCTCTGATCCAAAGGAGCCAGAGGGGTGTTTTGTTGGGAGGGCATGAGAGGCTGTGGGATGAGTCTAATGCTGCCTTCTGTGTGGATCTGACACATGCAGGGCTTCCATCTAGACCCTGGGACCATCACACTTTCACTCAGGCCGGGTAGCAAGTTACCATATCAGAACCCAGAATGAGCTCACAACACCAGCCCAGAAGCTGCTCCTCTCTGAATGTCAGATGAAGAATTCCTCTTTCCCTCCCCATGCTCCTTTCCTTCTTGCCCTCATACCCCACTTCATACATTCCCTCACCTAAACTTTCTAATGAGTGCCATCACCCTTCCCCAGGGTCCTGGCACTCTATTTCCTGTGTCCCCGCCGCTCTCTTCCTCTCAATGTCAGCAGTTCTTAAAGAGTGTTAGATCTAGGACCTTGCAGATAGACTGATTATTAAGACCTCACTTTAGTGATGAAATAATAACAATGATAGCATTAGCAACTGAAAATCATGTAGTATGGTTATAGCAACTACAATAATAATAAAATAGCTCCTTATTATAACCCTGCTATGTAGTAGCCACTGGACTAGGCAATCTTACATGTTTTGTTTTTTTCCTTGAAACACGACTACGAGGAGCCACTATTATTATCCCCACTTTGTACCTTTATATTCTTTTCCTTTTGCACCATAGTTTAGTCCCTTTTGCTTTCCATCCAGCTATAGAGATATTTCTTGTGTTGTCTGGAAACGTTTTAATTCCAGATTCGTTAATTGTTTTATTTTCATAACAGTCTCTTCTTAGTTTATGGAGCTGCTATCCTCTAGGCTCTCTTTTAGTTATTTTTATTTAAATATTGAAATAACCTACTCTTTCCATCAATTCTGTTCCCTTATGTACTTTTTCAGGTATTACTTGTTGACCTTTGTTCATGTTTTTCATATTGGTTTTGGTTTACCCTAAATATTGGGTCATTTGATTCTTATTTGTCTTTTCACTTTGTGTTTGAAAATCTTTTTAAGAAGTTTGGTGAGGGATAGGGGTGGAGTGGAAAAAGATGCAGGTTCTAATTACAGGTGCTCTTGAATGAGAGAAAAAGGAAAGATATATACTAATTGTAGTGTGCTGGAAACTTCTGCATTTGGGGGTGACTTGCCCCTCCCAGGGGTCTCTACTTATCCTTGGTGGTGCCTGTCTTCTGAGTCACCAGGCTCTTTCTCACTTTTTCAGTAAGTGGGAGAGTTGAGGTAGGGGGAGTAACGAGAGAGATATTCAGAATTTAGTTTAACAATTAGTCACACAGACATGCTTCTGCTACTTGTATCTGTTTACACTAAGCACAGAGCACATTTTAACTGCTCTCACCTCACAGGGTGAGATACTTTTTACAAATACAAGCAATACTTTTGCTTGTATTTGGGGGCCTAGCTTCCTCCACTCTTAATCTCTAGCTGATTTCTAACTTTCTGGAATGCTGCACTATCTCTAGTCCTTTGTGGCACAAATTCTTAATTTCCAACGCTTTGTGGTTTTATAGTTATTTTAAAAAATACCTATTCTGTTATTTTATGGGATTTTATATGGGAGGAGATAGGGATTCCTGGATTCAATCCACCGTTTTGATCCAATCCGTCTTCCCGTTTTACATATGAAATAACTACAATTAGCTAAAGAATGTACCTAAGAATCTGAGATTCTGTCTATTCTAACCAAGCCCTCAGATGTCAGAGCTTGTATTCCCAACCAATAGGTATTCTGATTTTCATTCCAGGCTTTCCAGTTTATATATAATCACATACAGTGACTCATATTTTTCCACACAACATAGCCTGTAAGGTATTATGACTATTGTTTCCAGTTCACTGATGAGGAAACAGACTCAGAAATGTTAAGTGCCTAGCCCATGGACTCACAGCTAATAGTGGCATGTAGCAAATATTTCTACATGTACAGCAAATAATGCTTGGCACATAATAAAGACTCTGGAGACAAAGAAAACTTTATGACCCTGCTTTCCAAGACCTCACAGAATAGAACATGAGGTAGAACCCAAGTTTTCTCATTCTCAGCTCGTCTAAGCACCTTTATATATTAAGCCTCAGCACCTCAATTTTCTTGGTCCTGTTGTATCCTTTTTTCAAAATTTCCTTGTTAACACACACACACAGACACACACACAAACACCCTTACTCTATTAAGAGATTGCAAATGGCAAGACTTGACTTGTTTTTGACAAGACTATATCCAATAATGCATTGATGTTTCATGCAAGTACACATCAAAGAATTAGCCCTTAGGTTTGCAAAAGATTTCCAATATGGCTTTAATGCTCCAAAAGTTATGCATCTCTGTTTTAAGGTTGTTATGCAATGTGCTTGGAAATAAAAGAGAGAAAACTAGCTGTATCAAAGAGAAATCATTGACAAATCAGAAGCTTACTGAAGAATGTAATCAATTGGCAGGTCTAGTAGAGCAGGCTGATTTTAATAGTGCCAATAGACACCTCAAGTAACACCCAGCTCTCTAAAGTAACCACATAGCACTGAAGATTTCCAAAAGACTGTCATTGTCAACCGGAGAAAAAAATGGCAAACCGGTAATGAAACAATTACATTGCGTTACATTATTTTCATTTGGGTACTGCTACCTAGGTCATTGTACTCTGGGTAAGAGAGTATGAAAGCAGAAAGCATGAGATATCAACACCGAGTAGAATGGCTGAAGTGAAATACCATTGCTTTGCTGAATAAAGAGGTTTAATCTACCCCTTTCATTATTGTTGTTAATAATACTAACATACTTACCATATATCCACAGAGCTATTGGGTTCCAAAGAAGGGAATTTTAATCATTGCATCCCTACTACCTAACTTCTATTGTTGCACTAATGAAAAGCGAAGGAAGTAAATAATAGGAACAATAATTTACATTTGATAGTGCTTATTTAATCATAAATAATTGTCTATAAAATTGCTCTTTTTACTTCTTATAAAAATATTGTAAAATAAATATTATGATATTTAGATAATAGCTAAATTATGATATTGAGATAAGGAAACATATTCTGAGGTTATGTGGGTAGCACAGTTATACAAGCACAGATCAAGTGATGAAATGAATACCTATACCCCAGTCATCAGCCTCTGAATCCCCATGCTTATGCCCTACTGACTTGCTTCACCAGAAATACTCAGGAGAACAAGTCTGGACAATTGGGCTTTTCTATGCTCATTCCATCTCTCAGATGGAGACATTCATTTTGTAGACATAGGGGTCTTAGGATTCACTAACACTACAGGACTCTTGAAATTTCCCTGCTCTGCCCCAAACTCAACTCATCACACCTATCTATGTGGTCAGAAGGAAAATCACAGAAATATGTAAAATTGAATCTAGTGTTTCTCGTTATTTTACTGAAATAATGATTTCTTTCCTGTGACCACTAGATTAACATGACTTTTTAGTCAGTTATTTTGAGTGCTAGTTATTAATGTTTTACCTGGGTAAACACAATTTCTGGCATTCAAAACTTCTTAAGAATTTCAACATGGCACCGTTAAGAGCTATACGTCATTTAAAAACAAGAATTTTTCAGCTTGTTCCAAAATCTTACTTCAGCTATGATTGAATTTGGGTTAAAAGCAGTAAAATGTATTCTAGCATTTTGGCTCCATTTAAAAGATTATGAATTTTAAACATTTATTTCAGCTTGATCTTGTTAGCTTATTTATTTTAGGGTCTCTCCAAAAATTGAAGACACATAATCATAGACTTATCACGGGGGTCAGAGTTATAGCCTTGTATTTTATTTGAAAACGTTGGCTTTAAAAAGTGCTTTACAACCATTAAAATAACAAAACCAAGAATTATAGTTCATAAGCCAACAAAGGATATAAAATAAGAATCATTAAAAAAATGTTCATTCATCCCAAAAGAAGATAGGAAAAAGATGGAAAATGGAACAAAGAACAGATGGAAAAAATAGCAAGTGAAAGACCTAAACCCAACTGTATGAATAATGACATTAAATATAAATGGTCTAAATGACCTAGTTAAAAAGCAGAGATTGTTAAATTGAATTAAAAAATCAAGATGCAACTATATGCTTCCAAAAGTAAACACACTTTAAATATGAAGACATAAATATATTAAAAGTAAAAAGGATGACAACTATATACCGTGCTAACACTAATCAGTGAAAGCTGAATGACTATATTACCATTAAACAAAGTAGATTTTAGAGCAAAAAGTTATTAACAATGAAAAGAAGGTTATCTCATAATGACAAAGGGGCCAATTCAACAGGAGTAGAGTCCTAAATGCATATATACCTAATGAGTTTCAAAATACAAGAAACAACAAACAAAAAAACCTGATAGAGCTACTAGGAGAAATGGACAAATCCACAATAATTTTCCATTGGAATCTAACCCTGTACAGAAAGGATCATGACCAAATGGGAATTATCTCATGAATTCAGGGTTGATTTAACTTTCAAAAATCAGTGTAATTCACCATATTAAGAAAATTTTAAATTATCTTTGATCATCTCAATGGATTCAGGAAAAGCATTTAACAAAATCAATTTTTAATAAAAACTCTAAGCTAACCAGGAATAAAGAGAACTTTCTCAAGCCTGATACTGGCATCTATGAAAAACCTATAGCCAATACCATACTTCATAATACAAGACCTAATGTTTTTCCACTAGTATCAGGAACAAGACAGGAAAGAGTGATTGCTGCCATCATTTGCATTCAACATTATACTGGGGATTTAGTTAGTGCTATCAGGCAAGAAAATGAAATATGAAGTATCTACATTAGAAAGGCAGGTGTAAAGCTGTCTTTATTAACAGATGCCATGTGTCTATATAGAAAATCCAATGAAATCTAAAAGACAGGACTAATGAGTTTATCAAGCTTGCAGATGACAGGATCAATATGCAATGAAAAATCAGAAATAAATAATATATATACAAAAAAAGGACACTTAGGGATATATCTGAGAAAAGATACGCAAGACCCACACACTGATAACTATAAAACATTACTGACAAACATAAAGAAGACCCAAATAAATAGAGAGTGGTACCTTTTTCATGGGTTGGAAGACTCAGTATTTTCCCCACATTGATTTATAGATTCAGTGCAGTCCCAATCAAATTCCTTGCAGATTTTTTTGTGGCAATTGAAAAACTGATTCTAAGATTTATGTGTAAATACAAAAGACCTAGAATAACAAGTAGAACTTGGAAAAAGGACAAAGTTGGAGGGTAACATTACCTGACTTCAAGAATATCATAACGCTTCAGTAATCAAAACAGTGTGGCACTGGCATGAAGACCAACAAGTGGGCCAATGGAACTGAATACAAATAGTTCCGCACATATATAGACAATTGATTTTTTTACAAAGATGCAAAAGTAATTCAGGGGAGAAAAGATAATCTTTTCTTCAGCTGTGCTGGATCAATTGGATAACTATATACTTAAAAGAAAAGAAAAAGAACTCCAATCTCATTTCTCTTGACATATAAAACTTAACTCAAAGTGGATCACACACCTACCTATAAAATCTAAAATTATAAAATTTCTAAAATAAAATATAGAAAAAAATCTTTGTGGCTTGGGATTAGGCAAAGATTTCTTAGATATAACACCAAAAGCATGATCCATAAAAGAACAAATTGATGACTGGGACTTGAGCTCAGCACTGTAGCCGCTCTTGTCCTTCCTAGCCCTGGAAGACTGATAAACTTGAACTCCAGGTTCATTCAACATTTCAGTTCAGGAAACTGAAATTTGATTATATTGCCTAGGCATCCTTTTTTTTTTTTTAACTTTTAAATATAATAGTAATGACTAACCTTTGTATAGCATTATTCAAGTTACAGATGGATTTTCTGTATATCATTTTAATTATAACAGCAACTTTATAAAGATGATACTATTATTATGCCCGTTTTACACATGACTAAACTGAGGCTCCGAGAGTTTCAGTTACTTGACCAAGGTTACACTGCTAGAAAGTGGCAGGGCCACGCTCTACGCAGTTTCCCTGACCTTAGTGTTGGCTGTTTTCTACTGTCTCACCTTGTTTCTCTATACAAAATGGTCAGTTGGTCAGCATTAACTCTCTCAAGACACTAGGATATCGCTTAGTAAGCTAGATATTTATCCTTTAACTTTCAAACTGATCGTGGCTGTCATCCATGTTTGCAAGTGTGGCTCAAGGGAAAAGATGAATGACCAACCACCCTTTCCATCTTGAGTAGAAACAAATTTGCCTTAGCCTGCAATACCATTTTGCCATTCTGTATTCAGATTGCCGTAAGTTAATGTAATTCCCAAAGTGACTACCAGATGCCTATGGTGTAACCTCTTCAACCAGTGGGATCTGACCCGATGTTCCCCTGATATTGTCTAAATAGATGACTTGATTCAGGGAGCCTCCCTTTGAATTCAGTGCTCTTGGCATTTGCCCCAGTTCTGTAATAGCCACATACCTCAGGGGTCACGTAATGGATCTCTGGCAATCTGGCTGTCCCCTTTATTTCCCTTTCACATTTGTTTACATGTTTGCGACTGTCCTCTGAGAATGGCGCAAAGTAGAAAGGATAATATCCTCCCACTATCCTCTCTAAGGGTCAAAACCACTTGAACAGTCTTATCAGCCTCGGTCAGATTATCCTTCAATTGTGCTTCGACACACAGTTAAGCCATTTGAAAGCCGGAGTAGAGTGTTGTTAGCAGAAGCAAATTTAGACCAGTACAATCGTTACAAAAAACAATATTTGAGAAAGGGAAATGAATAAAAGTGAACCTTTTACATTATAGCCAAGCATTTAACATTTGGATGGCGGAGGGGACATTTTATAAAGTTGTCCAGAGAAATACAAAACTGTATTTTCTTATTAGTAATACTCCTAGTCCTTCCTCTGGGAAAATAAATTCAGTAGCATATTTGCATGCCATCTCAAGAAATAGAAACGGAGAAAGAGGTTTGGGAAACTAAGACTGGAAGTAAAATACTTTACTTCAAGTATCACATATGGATATTTTGTCTAACTCTAACAATAATTTTTGCCCTTTTCGATTTGCATTGTGTACATCTCTGCTCTTTTCCTATTGTTCAGGGTATGTTCAGCATGTAAAACAGTTCTGGTAGGAGCACAGAGTTGGTTTCTTTACTTTCTCCTAGTAAAGGCAACAGAGTGAAAAAGAGCATAGGTGTGTGGAAGTTGGCCTGCCACTTGCTAATTGTTTGACCTGGGAAGAACTACTCACTGGTGCTGAAGTTCAGTTGTTTCATATATGAGTGAGGTCATAGTCCAGGGCTTACTGTGAGCACCAAACGAGTTACTATAAAATATGTTAAATGGCTGGCACGTAGAAGATGTTCCATAAGCACCATTTTTATCTTTCCCATTTTTATCTTTCTTAATGAGTTTAGGAATATGACTAATTTCTCTCTGTTCTGTACCCTTTTTGATGCATGTTCCTTTATTTGGATAAAACACTAAGTAAGTTCTTATTTGGCAATCAGAAATTTAATAGAAATAATGCCATCTCCAGCTTTTGTACTTCTGTTCATTATGCTTTTCTGTTCTTGGAACTTGAAATAAGATGCGATTTTCAGTTCTGCTTCCGGAGGTGTCAGGCAGGTAAAATATCTAACTTTAAGAAAGGAATAGTCAGTAGAGAAATGTTAAATGTTAGGTATTGGAAATAGATCCACGATTATGGTGGAGGCAGAGGCATGCATTATCCCAAATAGTTCTCAAATAGTACTTCTGGTTCCGAAATGCCATAGAGCCAGCCACCCTGTCAAAGAAATATGTACAGCCTTATCCTCTCCATGCCATAACCTGACTACACTCTAGCACAGCAGGGATTTGGACATCCTAACAGAAGAAAGAAAAACTCAGAGCATCCACAGAGCTGATACCCTGGAGGTACAGTTAACACACAGTATGGCACTAAGGTTAGTCAGATACACCTGTAGTCCAGTCCTTGCTAACTGTGTGAATTGTGATGAAGATTGAACCTCTCTCTATTTAACAATAAGTCTCTTCAATTTTCTTTGTACAAAATGGGAATAATAATGGTACTCGTGTGAAGTACCAATCACATATATATGCTCAATCAATATTAATTATTTTTATTAGTTATCTAAAAGAAACCATTCCCTATTTACATTTCATTCTAACCACTGAGTTATAAAATGAAAAAATGTGGTCTCTTCCCATAAACTTGCTCCACCCATGCTAATTTTTCCTGGATTTAACTGATCTTTATTTGATCTCTTTCTAAAGGTCCACCTTTCCCTGCATCACTATTACCCCGTGGGACCTTGCCCCATGTGACAAAGCTGTGTGGTATACTAACTAAGAACATGGCTGACCTTCTATCCAAGCTCCTCCTCTTACTGACTTTGGTGCTTTGGGCAACTTTATCTAACCACTAGATACCTATAAAAAGGGAATAATAATAGTACCTGACTCCTGAGTCATTGTGATAATTGAGTTAATACATGTAAAGCACCTAGAATAATGCCGAGTGATATGTGGTCTATAAGTACTAGCTATGATTAAATGCTAGAAATTAGGAGCAACAAAATTCATTTATTCCTCTTTATCTCTTCTGAAAGCACCTGTTTATTTAGAGGGCCTAAGGTATGCCGATTTTTTCCCTTGTTTTCCTCCTTTTCTTTTTTGTCCAATAGTAAAAGAAAGAGGACAAAGTGTTACCTGTATACAACATACGGCCTCCATAAGTGGTCGATAAAATTGTACTGTGTTGCAGTGTTGAAGATATGAGTGACGATGAGTCCCTCCCTGACTCGCATTCTGGGCTTATTCATTATTCACATGAGCCCACTTCATAAAACAGGGTTTTAGTGAACTGCCCAAGGTGGCCCAATTTTGACATGGCTATGACTCTCAACCTGGGTTGAAATTCATGTGTACTTCTCTGGGTTCCACATTAGACTGTCGTCTTCTTGAGGTCAAAGGACCATGTCCTAACTTCATTATATCTGCAGCACCTAAACTGCCACATGACCGACTGAACGAATGAATAAATGAATGGAGTCACTTTCAGAGTATGAGATACTAGCCCTCTGTTCAGCAACAGAGTGAACTTCCAGGGTAGTTTGGGGATAATCCGGAAACTTCTACATTTTTAGGGATACTTTCATGCATCCTAATCTGGGTGGTTCTACCTCCCAACACCCATCATTCCTTCCCTAGTTCACTGTCTCCCCCAAACACACTTTGTATTTTCCTGTCTCTGTGCCTTTACTCTCATTAGCCTTTCTTTTTTGAAGTGACTTTCCCTCCTCTACTTATCTGAATTTCAGCTCACACCTCACAAGAACATTTCCTTTTCTACTCTAAGTGAAAATCATTTCACCTTTTCCTGACCTCCTATAGCAGCTGTTGTCTAAACCAATTAGCTGTTGCTTAGCACATACTATTGTGTATTTTTAGTTATCATTTTACAAGGAAAATACTTAACCATATTTTAAATCCCTTGAGAGCATGATCATGTCTTACACGTCTATACCTAGCACTGTACCTCACTCTTGATGCAAAGATAAATAAATAATTGTTACCAGAGTGACTTGGTCTAACCGCCTTAAACAGACTGCTGTGCAAAGTAAAACTAAATGCAGCACAACGAAAACATTAATGTGTGGGTAAATAGGAAGATTCAATGTGCCAAAACATATCAGGACAAAGATGTAAGTGCAGGTGGAGTTTCACCTTTATTAGTTCCCTTTGACTCCGCGCTTAATTTTTATTTGGTTTGATGCACATTCTTAGTTTTATTTGATTTGTGCTTTGGGAAGGGGTAGTAAGGTGAGGGCATTTGACTTGAAGTCTAGTTGCATGCTCTAACAAATGCAAACTCTACCGCAGGATTGTTTATTTTACGATGAAACATTTCAAAACAAAACATGAGACAACTAATGCCTTTCTGCCATCTGTTCTGAAGAAGTGTGGGGAAGGCGTAGACGGGGGTGAGGTGTTACATGCACAGTTCCCTCCTCCTCTTCAAACCCTTCAGGAACATAGTGCTAATGATGTGGTGTGGATATCACCCAAATTTACAGTGTGTGGCAATATATTTGAACATCCTGATTATTACAATATACGGAGCTACCAAATACAAAGCAGTGTAAAGAATTGTAAATGAGCAGGAAGCTGGAAAGTCATGTAAATTCTTGTTACATAGTTTTAATCCTGAATGAGTCTTTTTAAAATACAGATGAAGGGAAAAGCATTACCAACCATCGCTCCAAATCTCAGAGAAGCCATGATGACAGCAGACCTTGTGCCAAGAACCGAGGTTGTCTTTGACATTGTACACTTCCTTAGCCCCAGTTGCCAAGAGCATCTGGTCCCATGCCTTTTCCTTACTCTGCATTCATGCATTGAACATTTTTTTTTTACATCTATTCATGTCTGAATATTAGCACCTGGGTAATGTGTCAGCATTGCATGGCGCTAGATCAGCAGCTTCCTTCACTCATCACTCTATTAGTGTTTGCCTTTGATTGCTTATCCACAAAGGATAGAATAATGTTCTATTTGTTTTGGGATATGACAGAACACTTTCAGATTGGTGTGGACTGCCTCAAGTCATCAACGAGGCATAGAACCATCTCCTCCAATGACCCTGTACTTCAGTTCAGTTTGGCACACTGCTTTCTTACGGCGTGCATCTGAGAGACTCATCACCCATGCACTTCCATGAGACCACGTTAATGTCTATCACGTTCTCCTTTCCATTAGTTATCAGGCTCCTTTCCTTCCCATTTCTGGAATATTATTTCCTTCATTCCAGTGATGAACTTCTAGTTTTTCTCTGCTTAATCTGGTCGGTCTTCCAGGAGCATCACAAAGAACTGAAATTTTGTGCATCCAGCATCTATCTCCATTTTGCATTCATTCATGCTTTTATTCATCTCTCTATCAACTTGTAGATTGACTTCTTATGTGCCAGACACTATTGTATGTATTGAACAAGACATAGTTTCAGCACTCTGGGACTTTGCATTCAAGTGGAGGGAGTCAGAGAGTAAACAAGTAGACACATCTGTGCCAGGTGTCTAAGAGCTGTGAAGGAAAATAACACCGGGTAAAGGAGATTGATGGATGGTGGAGCAAGATATGGGGTACAGAAGCAAAGCCTTGTATGACAGATGAGAAAACTGAGACAACACTGGGACAAATACTTGGCCCGAGGTCACACACCTAGTGAATGGCTAAGCCAGATTCAAAAGCAGGTCGCCTGGCTTGAGAGCCCATTGTCTTTACCACGATGCCAAGCTTGAGCCTATGCCATCCTATAATCGATAGCTGAGAGTATTTCCAGAGGAAGGGTGCGTACTTACTGTAGACAGCACTGTAATTCCAGCAGGAAGTCACACAATACAAGAAACCAAGGAATTGAGGAGAATGTACAATACCAATGCACAGTCCTATTGACTCAAAACAGACCAACCAACAAATTTAACAAATAGCTACCAAGATTGCCAGTACAGTCAGCTCATGTTGTTGTTTTCTATCTAAGCAGTAGGCTTTGTATGTATTTACATAAAAGTCTCACTTGAAATTTTTGTATCTGACTTAAATCTATTATAATTACACAGTGCTAATTTCAGGAGACTCTTAAATCCATAAACTCAGCATCACAATAAAGCAACTTTCTCAGTCAATATTCTTCCAGATGTGGCAAATACTAAATAATTAACCTTAACCAAGTCAGTCTTTGTCCATTTGCACAAAATTAGCTTCTAAAGAAGTGTTAAGAGCACTGGTTGCAACACAGTGCCTATTCATAATACTCCTGAGTCCAAATCAATAGAGCATGTCGTTATGGTATAAGAGACATGGAAAATGCTGACAACTCAAGTGTTAGCGTATGTGTAGCATAAAGGCAAACGCAAGACAAGCCTAATCATGCTGTCTTTTTACAACTCAGGGTCATTAACAGTGCTATTAGGGGAAATAGGAATTAGAGCCGTTTAAGATGGCCTGGAAGCATGAAAAGAATAGAGTGCCGTACCTTCAAACAGAACTATTAGGTTGGTGCAAAAGTAATTGCGGTTTTCCCAATTGTTTTTAACCTTTTAAACCGCAATCACTTTTGCACCAACTAAACAGTAGTCAGCGATTTTTGTACTCATCACCAAGGTTCCTTGCATTTTGAAAAGTGTTCCCTTAATAAAATTCACCTCATTGGAAAAATGGCTGTAACTGTATGACAGCAACAAAAGAGAAAGGGAGTGATTTTGCCCATTATCTTTTTAAAAACCTCTTATCTCTTATGGGAATTCTTTCCCAAGCTTCTCAGTTATGGAAAGCTAAATCATGAAATAAGAATACTTTCAAAGCAAAGATCAGCTATATGTTCTGAGGTTTAGTCACAATTAGTAAACAGAACACCCAGATGAAGCGTAAATTGGTTAATCTTCAGAATTTCCAGGAATCTGGAAGAAAGTAGAAGGACGCAGCACACTACAACAGCAGATGTTCCATTAAAGGAAATCTGGGCCATCAAAAAAATTCCATTTCCAATTCCTTGAAAGAAATACTGAAAAGACCACATATATTTTTAGTGATCTGCTATCTGCCGTAGATTGGTTTTGAAACAGTAACCATCTGAGGTAAAATTATATAACTCCTAGAAACTACTTGTTTCTTCTAGACTTCTCATTTATATCCCTCATTTTTCAGTGTAAGGTAGTTTTAAAATCACAAATATGTTGAATAAAGCCATGTTAGCAGGAAACAAGATGAGGTATCAGAGAAGAGTGCATTCTTATTCTTCCTAGAGGAAGGCCACCTTTAATATTTGGAGCTGTCCTTCAATGTTTAAGCGGCTGTTTCAAATACAGCACAAGTTAATGAAATAAAGATAGAGCTTTTCCCTCCAGAAGCTTATCTTTATCAAGAGTACTTATGAAAAAGGACAGAAGTGTTGGTCCTAGAAAGAGAGAAAAAAGAAAAACATCCTACCCTTGAGGAACTAAGTCAAGATGAGGTGACAAGACATGTACGTAAAAAATGAATTACAATACCTTGTGTAATGTGTGACCTTGTGTAATGAAGAATAAGGAGAACAGTGATGTGTGGCCTTTTGTGAGGTCTTCTTACAGGAGGAGAAATGGAAGATAAAGAACATTCTAGGCAGAAGAATGGCCATCAGCAAAGGTCAGAGAAAACATGGTTGAGACATACAAGTGGATTAGACTGGTCAGAGCAGGGAAAAGGTTGACACAATAGGTTGTATGGAGCCTTTAATGCCAGGCTAGGAAATTGGAATTTCCTTCTGTAGGCAGTAAGACAGCCATCAGAGGATCTGGATTGATCACGTGTGTAATGGGGGCAAAAGAAGTCTACATATTGTGTCATATACCATATGGATTAGAAAAGAGAGTGAGTCAAGGCAGATGATCTAATTAGGAAACCACAACTCCAGATGTGAGTAGACAGGATGTAGAGATGGCAGTGAAAATAGACACATGTGAGAAACTTTTTGAAGATGTGGGACTGTCTGGAGAGTGACTGCATGAGAGACACGACCATATTACAAATGACTTATTTTTAAAGCTTGGGTAACCAGAAATATGTTGGATTTTTAATTGTTAATGTTTGCTAGTTAAGGGCTTTTCTTTTTTTCTTCCAGAGGTAAATGAAGAGTTGTTTTCTTTTGCTCTGAGTAGGCCTTTGCACAGAAAGGATAGAGCACACAGAATCATGAGATAAGATAATCATATTGTCATCAGCAATATAAATAACATTTCCTGTTGCTAGAAACCCAGTAAGGAAGAAAAGAGAGGATCCTTAGAGAAAAAGTTAAGTTCCTTTACCTCTCCAGGCATTTACTGTGCTGGCAGAGGATGGTGGGCTTGTTCCTACAGCCTCCAGCACCGGAGGAAACTGGCACCTTCTTCATCCAGAGAGGAGAGGCCTGTTCCTCAGTGGTCTTATCAGGTGCCACAGCCACAGCTCAGCTTGGACGGCACACAGGGCCTCACCTCAGACTCCCCAACAGGGGACTTTTGGGACCTCCCTATTTTGGAGTTGCTGGTATAGACTGGATCTATATCAAGATCCAGTCTAAGAGTAGCCAGACTTTCAGAGGACATTCTGCTCAGGCACAAGTAACTCCCCGATCCTTAATAAAGCATAGCCAAACCCAATCACACTCTGATATTTTCAACGCAACATTAGTGCCTAAACTCAAATTGCTGTTGTAGTGGGTTGAATGGTGCCTGGTACCTCTCCCCCACTCCTCCCCCCTGCCCCAATTATACTTGAGTCCTAATCCCTGGAACCTGTAAATGTTACCTCATTTGGAAAAAAAAAAAAAAAAAAGTGTTTATAGGTGTAAATTAAGGATCCTGAGAAGATTATACAGGTGGGTCCTAAATTTAATGATAAGTGTCCTTACAAGAGAAACAGAGGAAAAGGCGATGTGATGACAGAGGCAGAGATTTGAGTGATGTAGCCACAAGCCAAGAAAGCCAGCAATTATCACAAACCAGAAGAGGCATGGAATGGCTTCTCCCCGAGAGCCCACGTAGCCCCATTTTGAGCCACATTCACCCTGCAATAAATAGACTTTAGCAAACAATCTGGTGACTTGTCCAACTCGCAGGGAGTCCTAAGGAATCTGAACCTCTGTAAACCTGACTCTGTTCCTTGAGGTCACCTAGCGGAGTATTTGAACAACTCTGTGTAAGTTGGGGCTCAGCCATCAGAGTTCAGCAAGAGAGTAGGAGAGAGTAGGCCAGCGTTTCAGGGTAAAGTTACTTAGAAAATTGCTTTTAAGGGGATGTCCATAGTATGCTTAAGAACACAGTCCTTTTCATAAAGCCTCCTTCCCTGGGGTCTCACGGATTATCTGCATCAATCTGTCACTCCTAACGTTCTCCATAACATTTGTAAAGACTCCTTAGCCGAGGAACATAAACAAAATGTGTAGTTTATGCTTGAGTGTATACACATAGACCCCAAGAGTGCTCAATAAGAGCTAGTAGATGGAGATATTTAACTAATTCAACATCCTGGCTGCTTGAACCGCTTGTGCTATTCCGTGAGAATTCTGCTAATGGAGACAGAAGAGGGAGAGTGTATGTTTGATCGTTATCTCGAATGAGAGCCATTTTAGCCATTCATTCAGGAGATTCCTTAAGTTAGATTTAGTAAGCCTTTGATGAAACAAACACCACCATTTTCAATGGCCAAAGTAAAGGACACACTGCTATTTTCAATGATGGCATAATAAAATAAGTGTGCACACACAAGTTTGGCACAATATGGTGGACTAACAATACATGCTTTCTAAATCCCCCCAAAGTAACTATCTAATATACTCTATTTAAGGTTTATGCTGATTTAAGTTTTATGCTGTACTATCGTGATCAGGGCCCCGTGTTAGAGTCAAAATTGAATTCAGTTCCCAGTTTCATACCCTAGCTGAATGACCCGCGAAAAGTCATTTTACCTCTGAAACTTGATTTCCTCAACTGCAAAACAGGATTAAATCTCCCTACTTACCAGGGTTGTTGCAAGAAGCAAATGGTATAATGTGAAAGCGTCCAACACGTGTAGGCATAGGTGTGCAATAAAAAAAATTCTGTTGAATCATTAGCTTCATCAAGGCAAAAACATGGCTGCCTATTTCCGCCTCTCCAGAAAGTAATTAAAAATAATAAATAAATAAGCTCATTGTTTCCTTTTTGAATTTACTGGATGATTACCAAACCTTAGCTTCATTTTATGTGGACATTTTTGTGCATTTTGAAAGTCCATGGATAGCCATTTCAGATCACTAACTCCAAAAGGGAAAATGCGTGATTATGCAACACATGAGTATAAAGTGAGTCAGGGATGTCAACACCGTCACATAAAACTGTGTTCATATCTACATCCTAAAAAGGCATCTACAGTATATAAAATTATGTGAGCAACAACAACAACAAAAAATCACGAAGATTCTAGAAAAAGTAAACTGCTGAGGTCTTAAATTTGAAACTTTATGAAGTGAAAATAAAAAACGTTTTTAATGTGCTTTCTTTGTTCCATTTCTCCAAGGTAGATATTGAAGTTATGGCTGAAGTCCTCAGCATTGTCATAATAACTTAGACATGTAAAGGGCTGCACTCATATTTCCGGAGCTGACCTTCAAGTCCTCTCAAGAAACAAGAGTGCCGTATTATTCAGACTGTTGGCACTTTGACCTTTTTGGGAAACATCCTGTATTATCTTTCACACTGTCACACTATTTGTTAATTTGCTTGTCAGATTAACATGCTAGACTATTTACAGCTGTTCTATGTAACATTTACTGACAATAATTCCCCATAAAGGTGGACTCTTGTCATTTACAAAAGAACCACTTCATTAATCAAAGGATTTCGAATTCGAATTCCAACTTAAATATGGTGTTTTGTACCAAGATTTTCTATACTTATTGGAAGCATATAAGAAGAAACACCAGTTTCAAAGGTTTGGGAAATATTTTCTCCAACTATATGTGCAAATCTAAGTTTTAGACTACTAAATAATATTACATTGTTTAGACCCTGTTGTTCAAAGGCCTTCGGAAATTTTAAAACATATATAATCTTGATTCAAGAGTACAACTTCCCCCAAAAGAATTCGGCAGAAAACAAAAATAACCTAGTTGAACTCCCACTCCCCTCTGCAGACATATTATAAAGTCTAGGAAGGCCAGATTCTCATCCTATATAATTCTGTGAGAATTCCCATAGGGCAATTTGTGAAAGAATTCAGAAACCTCCCCTGCGGAAATTCTCATAGATTTATATAGGATGAGAATCTGTTTTATAAACAATAAACATAAAATTCTTTAAGATGTGGTCTTTGCCCTCAATTAAGCCCCAGATGTTAACTAGGATAAGATAATCTTGGGGCTCCAATACACTGTTTCCTGGGTTCCCAAGAATTCAGTCAGACATTTAGCAACTCTATGGCCATAAAGGGACATAAGGATGTTTGTAAAATCGCCCCATTCATTTTCTAATCCAGTTGTCAATAAAGAGGGAGCTAGATCAAATAGGACAAATCAAATTTTATGCAGAAGAGTAACATGACTATACTTGCACATGTATGGTTTTTTAAATTGCAAAAATGGCATAGGCTTGTAACACATTTGAAAAATAGAGAAGCATATAAAGTAAAAAAAAAGTCCTCAAAAAATTTAACAGACCTTGCCAATTAATATAATTCACATGTTTCTCAGAGCAAAGAGGAAAAATGAGGTCAAGTTACCAGGTGGCAATTGAATAATTTTGAAACCTTCACCTACTTAAAATTCATGGTAGCATTTTTTCTATGGAAAAATAGAGTGAAAGTTCTTAATGTGCCTCACCTCATAAGGTAGAGTAACTGTGATGCAAATACAGAAACAGGAATCAAGGTCAGGATCGTGGAAGAGCAGGAACAGACTTTGCCATGCTAACCTAGTGAGAACACTGAAGGTCTAAGGAGCACAAGGCAAGAGCATCCCCTCAGGTCAGAGTCATAGAGGAGAAAACCTGGAGGACCCAAACTGCTGCCAATGAAACCTTAATAATTTGTCCTCCTTTTCCACTTGTTCTTGACTTTCAGGTTAATCAATGCATGTGCACTCTAGTCTGGGAGCAAGAACAGATGACCCTTACAGAGTGTAATGGCTAATACTTACTATGTGCCAGCTTCTATTCTGAGGAGTGCGTATGTGCACATCTCATTTTATCCTAATACCATTACGGCAACCCAATGAGACAGGGCTACTATTATCCCCATTTTACAGACAGCAAAACTGAGGCATAGAAAGATCAAGTAACTTGCTCTATCATGTAACTAATACATCTGTATGAAATAAACTTTTAGTGTTTGAGTGTTTCTATAGGCACAAAAACCAGTCACTATATTCACCTTATTTATGGGGGGCTGGAAGCTATTCAAAAAAGCACAAATCAACTCGGTCTAATAAATATCATTGTTGAGATTTGGGATATGAAATCATCAATCTAGTCAATGCAGTCAAAATTAATAATCAATCTTTTGTATATAAACACAATCTCAATGCACTCTTGAATTTGAGTTCTTTCAAATGCCATATACCTTTTCTAAGCTTCATAATAAGCTCTAGTTATTTCCAACATGGATTGTTTATTTGGGGAGAGGTGGGAGCTACCATCATTGACAGGCAAAGAGAAGTACATGTTTTACCAACCCTCAAAACCATCTCTTATAGGTTCATGTCCCATATGCTCATGAATTTTTACCCTGATCCTCTGTTGCCTTTCCAACACCCTGGGGCTTCTCTGTTCAAAGTCGGACCTTCTTACCCTGCCCAGAGCATGGTCTGCCTAATTGTTTACACATAATTTGCAGTATATGTGTGCTTTCCCTCTGGGTACTTTGGTGGGAGGCAGCATTGAAAACTAGAGGAGATTTTTGGTACATTTGCAGTCTCCTTTCCACCCATCTCTCCCAGAATTCTAACCACGGAAAGCCTGATTTCCTCCCAGCCGAGATCAAACTTCAGTTTATTCATTGCAATAGATCTGAGAGGCACAGAAGCAATCTAGTGAGCTAATTGCAATCAATTTAAAAGATAAGTTTGGTTAACTAAATGAATCCCTAATAGGCAGGTTGATTGGAGAGGTCATTTTTGAGCAAGAGTCGTCTCAATACTTACAACTCCTGACGCCTGCCCTATCTGTCATTAAAATGAGTTAACAAGGTCTGAAAGGTTGCTAGTGGCTGCATTTGACTGTAAACTTTAAAAGAGTCTTTCTGCTTTTGTGATTTTCCCATACATACAGTAAGCAAAATACACTCATATGTTTTAGGATGTCACATAAGAAAACATGATAGTCAAAGTTGAACCTCTAAAATCAAGTCTCAAACAGTAGTCTTAATCTCCATGAATCTGATAAGTGGTTTGTACACACACATGGATATTGCATTAAGATCCCCTGATGTAAGCAGCTCTAGAGGAAAGAAAAGAAGTGGAAACTATGCCTTGAACCAGTCTTTAAATAACTTCATCTTTCCCTCCGTCAGTTTCTCTAAAATTATGCAACTTGAACTTCCTAATCTCTAACGTTCAGCTCTAGGACTTTTCAACAATTCTTTTTCTTATGCTCTTGGAAAGCTTGTTTTTATTACACTCTTTCAGTGGTAGTGATACAATAGTTCAAGGCAAACTTAGATTAACAGAAGACCAAATTATAAGCCTTCTGTGTATTAGTACAAATGGATTCAGAATAGTTGCTTCATGATAGCCAGGTGCCAAAAATAAACTAACAAAACAAACAAGAACTCCTTGCAATTTTTTAAAAGTGGAAGGCATGTATATTTAAAACAAGAAAATGACATGTTATTTGCATTAATTTCTATAGATAGAAAGTATTTTCCATATCTCAATTTTGGTACAGACGTGACTGGGGAGACTTTTCTTTTGGTATGAAATATAAAATGAGAACATTAAAATAAGGTCAGGATTCTTGGTGGCTTACCTGTTAAGTGATGAGTAGAAGATATTGACATGGAGAAATGCCATCACCATCTGCAAGAGGAATAGAAAATAGAATGAATGCAATCTGCTCAGATATATTGTTTGAAATATATCTGAAAATGACAATTGGAGACAAAGTGAAAAGAGTCTGATCTGCCAATCAAAAGCACTGAAGCACAGAAAGGAGATATCTGAAAGAGGAAGAGGCCCTTAAACTTAAGAGGAAAATATGACCTACACACTACCCTGTTTCACCTCAAAGATGTGTAAGTGGTCCAGGCTACAAATAAAGTAATATTTGGTCAGCTACTTGGAGGAAGACCATAAATATGAAGCAGGAATGGTATAAGATCAAGTTGGTATAAAATCAAGTCGGTGTAAGACCAAGTAGGTGAGAAATCCTTAAAAGTAGACTCATCTGTATGCGGGAAGGGAACACACTGCCATTTACTGCTGTTTTCAGTGCCAAAAGCAATGTGGGCACACAGATGTTTAATTAATATTTGTAGAATGAATGAATGAGTGAATGAATGAATGAATGAATGGTTAGTTAGGTAATGTTGGGAATGAAGTTCCAGTTTGCACATGGGATGAATGGAAGAAACTGCAGGCCAACAAAAGCTATTAACAGAACTGAAGCATAAGATCTAAATTAGTGAAGAGGTGTGGGACAGAAGAAATTATTAAGAAAAGAAAAAGACATTTACTGCCAGTAAAGAAGGACTTAGGAGCACCGTATCTGGAAACATTTCAGTGGGAACCTGGAGACTTTGTCTTCAATCTCCATTCTGATGCATTATGTGATCTCAGACAGAGAATCTGACTTCATATTTTCCTCTTAAAAACAGGAGTTGACATTTTCTCTAACTTTCAAAAGGACATTAAAGATTCCTCAAACACAGTAGTGAATAAATACTTCTCCTTTGGGGCTGGACATTATCAACTAATCTGTGTCCAAAACATTGGCTTTAAATATTTATAGTTTCTTCTCAGAATCAATAGTAAGGATGACATTTATTCATGCAATAACTAGAGAATACCCACTATTTGATAGATATTATTCCAAGCATGGGTAAAGTTTGCTTTATGTTGAATAAATAGTTCAGTAGGCATATACAAAGAACAATTGGAAAGCTACAGAATATTTAGGATCACTTTATTTTCATTATTGCTAAGTGTCCTGAGGGAGTGGTTTACAGTTCCTCACCCCTCATTCATTTCTTTTCCCTGTTACATCTGATCTCCTTGCTCCAAGGAAACTACCCTCCTCTGAGGTCACCTATGACTATCTAGTCCTTTGGACATTGTTCAGTTTTTTTTTCTTTTTTCAACTTCTGTTTGAAGCATTTGATATCATTGATCTTTCTTTCTTTGTTAAAACTCCCACCTTCCCTTGTTTTCTTATTAATGTATGTTTTAAAAAAATTATAAACTTTGCTTGGAAAAACAAAGATATATGTGCAAATCTCAATGAGCAAATTACTTAGCCCAGGTTAGTTTCTTCATCTATAAAATTGAGGTGCATATAGCTTCTTTTAGCACCCTCCTTATGTTGTTACTGTGAGGATGATATGAAGGTAAAGCATGGTGCCTGGCACACAGTATAATAAAATAATAGGATTAACATAAGAGTTCTCTTTGGGTTCCTCTTCCCTCCTCCGGACTGCTACTATCTTGTTTCAGGTCTTCCTAATCTCCTGCCTCAATTATGTCAATGGCCTGCTAACCAGTCCCCTGCCTTCAGTCTCTCATGTCTCCATTCTATTCCTCACCCATGGACTTCCTGAGATGCAAATCTGATCCTACCACATTCGTTAATTAAAAGTCATCAGTGGAACCCAGTGATGTGTAGGATAAGCAATGTCCAGACTCCTAAGCACGATGTGATGCAGGCTCATGTATCCAGGATAATTAACCACAACAGCCTCCTATAGCCTTCACGTTGGCCATGTCAAACTACCTTTAGTTCCCAGAGTGCTATGTGGGCTCACACTCCTCCATGCTTTTACATATGACTCTTGCTCTACTTGGGAAGTCTTTTCCCCTCCTTTTTCTGACTGGATAACTTCTGTACGTCCTTCAAAATTCAGCTCAGCATTATAAATTTTTAAATTCTTCCTAGCACAAACAGAGATAGCTCTCCCTTTGAAGTGTTTCAATATTATCTAATACATACATTATTTTTTAACCATTTGTCTTGTATATCTGTCTCCCCGATTAGGTATGCACTTCATGAGGAACTCTATCTGTATCCCGTTCTTTTCATAGGGCCTGGAACCTAGTGTGTTCAATACATGTTTGTTTACCTAATTATATAAACAACAAGTTTTAGTGTTTTGGCAGGGACAGAAGTGAAAGAAAAATACAGGAGTTTGAGGCAGTATGAATGTGAAAGCTAATCAGGATTATGGATAGATTTGCAAAATCAGTGATGAGGGCAGTGAGAAACAGAATTAGAGTCTGCCTAAAAACAAACGTGTACAACATGTATTTTTACCATGGTCCAGTAAGGAAATAAATTCTACTTTTTTAAAAGCATAGGAATATATATGAGTTCTAGAACTTGGAACAATGATGAAATGTTCATATATAAATTATTTGGAGCTAACAGAGTGAGATGTGACCTCAAGGATTGCCGTAGGGTTGACCGGTTGACTGTCCAATGACCAACTCTTGTGGAACTCATTGACTGAGACGAGAAGCACTACAGGAAATGGCCATGTCTTTTGAAATCATGAGAATTTAGACTACTTTGAGGAGGCAATCTGAGCCTAGCCACATAACAGCTCAAACAGAAGAATGATATTGAAATCATGTGTCTCTATGTATGTTTTCATGTTTTTTAAATCTTTTCTAAAGATTCCCTTGAACCACCTCAATGCATTAAAAAGAGCTAGTAATTTTTGTGTTGTTAAATGTCTTAAACTATTATATTTTAGCATTAGCCACTGAATTTATTTCTTAGACCATGTAATACTTTTGTGGGGACTAGTTTATTTTGTGACTTCCTGGCTCCAAAATTATGATTTAGCCTCAGTTGTTAGAGCACCTTTCTTGTTTGGACATTGTAATAAATGTCAAGAGAGTACAACTGGTAATTCTGTAAATTTAACTCTTTAGGGCTTTTATACTGATATGGTCCAAGCCTAAGTTTTAGTTTTTTAAGTTGCAAGGTAAAAAGAATAAAATGAGGACAGATAGGATAATTATAGAGAGAAATCATTAACTGTGATATTAAATGCTAATCAAAACTTCAAGTTCTCCAATTTAACTAATTTAAATAATAAAAATATACATATTTTAAATTACTTAAAAGATCTTTTTGATCTCTCTTACATGTAGACTCTAAAAAACTCTCATAGATACACAGAGCAGATTGATAGTGGCAGGGTGGGATTGAGTGGTGGGTGAAATAAAATGCGTGAAGGTCGTCGAAAGGTACAAACTTCCAAATATAAGACAAATACATTCTGACAATGTAATGTTCAGCATGATGACTATAGTTAACAATACTGAACTGTATATTTGAAAGTTGCTAAGAGAGTAAATCTTAAAATTTCTCATCACAAGAAGAAAAATTTGTAAATAATGAAGGTGATGGATATTAACTTATTGTGGTAATCATTTCACTATATATCAAATCATGTCGTATACCTACAACTTATACAATGTTATATGTTGTATACCAATTATATCTCAATAAGACTGAAAAATAATTTTAAAAAGCTCTTTGGATTTTTATTCCTTTACTAAACTTGGCATACAACATTTCCTGTATTTTCCACTATTTTATGAATATTGTCATCACATAGACCAAAAGTTGGCAACCTATAGCCCATGGACCAAATCCTGCTTTTGTAAATAAGGTTTTATTGGAACACAGACACACTCATTTATTTGTGTATTTTCTATGACTAGTTTCATGCTACAATGTCAGAATTGAGTAGTTGCAACGGAGTCTATATGGCACACAATGCCTAAAATATTTACCACTATCTGACCCTTTACATAAAAAGTTTGGTGACTTTTTTTTTTTATTAGTTTCAGGTGTACAAAACAATGCAATAGTTAGACATTTCACCCCTCATAAAGTGATAACCCCTCACCCCCAATTTATTGCCCCTCTGACATCGTATATATCTATTACAATTCCATTGACTCTATTCCCTATGCTATACTCCATATCCTGTGACTATATATATTGAATTATAGTTGACATACAATATTATTCAACTTCAGTTTCAGTGCAGTGGTCAAGCATCTACACCATCCATGAAGTGGTCTCCCTAATAAGACATGTGCCCATCTGACACCCTACAAAATCTTTACAACATTATTGATTCTATTCCCAAACTGTCATTCATATCCCTGTGGCAATATTATAGTTACCAATTTATTCTGTCTAATCCCTGCCCCTTCTTCCTTATACCCACCCCTCTCCCTTCTAGCAACAATCAGTTTTTCTTCTATATTTCTGAGACTATTTCTGTTTACTTTGCTCATTTATTCAGTTCTTTAGATTCCACATATAAGAGAGATCATATTATGGTATTTGTCTTTCTCTGACTGACTTATTTCACTTAGCATGGTAAAGTTTGTTGACTTGATGTGACGGTGGACATTAAGACAAATAAGTAAAGACTGCTCTTTAGAGTGTAGAACCCAGAGCTACTGAGCTGATTGACTTTAGAGTAATTTCTCTTGAAAGAATGAAAAATAAGATTTAAAAACCAAAAATAGCTGTCAGCTATCAAAAATGAGTTTCAGCTCCACCATCAATTTTTTTCAAATAACTAATTGTCAGTTCTTGGCTCACCACCAAATATGTTTAGAAGTTTAATATAATGGGCATTTTATGTGTGCAGCAAAGAATTATTTGGCTCTATTATTTTATTTAATTCTTTGAAAATCATAAGTGACATTCATTTTTCAGATTTAGATGAAATGGCCTGCAATCTAGAACTGATTTCTTATAAGAAAGTAGAGAAGATGAGATACAAAAATCACTAAGTCAGAGGCTCTAATGACTCATAAAATCTTTCTGGGCTCTATTTAAATCATTTGAAACTGAAATTAATGATTCATATATGTGATGGCTCTTGCAGAAGTAAGAAAGGAATTGCGATTCCTCTAATATTAGTACAAGAGCTTTGTTCTTATGGCACAGGGTGGAAAGATGCATTTCTAATGCCTTGAAATGTGTGTTCTTGCACATGTTCTCTTTCCTGATTTTGGATTGCAAATGGAAAATATGGCTAATTAAGTTAACTTCTGAATCACATTACTGTGAAAATGTTCACAAACAATACCTAAAAATGAGAAACCATTCCCGATCCCTCTGATTGCCCATTCAACTAATGACTAAATGACATTGTGCACGGGCTTTTATTTGTTCTTTTCCACACCAAATGTGTAAAAAACTTTTACATAGCAGATAATTTCCTGAACAGTTGAGCAATTTGGTATAAAGAAACATTTTTGTAAATTGAATCATATTTCCTGCTTACTTAAATTGCATTTTCAGAAATGGGTCTCCACTAAGGCTTTTCTTCCTCAACCCATTATTTAAAAAAACACATACCCACAATTAAAACAAATCACACTTTTCATAGAGAAACATAATTCTTAAATTCTTTCTGGAACAAGTAGAATTATAAAAATAAACAGTAAGCCTAAAAATTATTTCCAAATAAAAAAAATATATTATGTAAAACACCAAATTGAAAATTCAGTATTATTCAGTATATAAAATGTGGAAAGTTACCAAAAACCCATAAAGACAGGGTCAAGATGGTGGATTAGGTAAACGCTGTGCTTATCTCCTCTCATGACCACATCAAAATCACAACTAAACTACAGAACCACCATCGTTCAGAATTGCCTGAAGTCCAGCTGAACTGAAGCCATACAACTAAGGGCATACAAAAGAAGCCACCTCAACACTGGTAGGAGGGACAGAGATGTGGAACAGGCTGGTCCCACATCTCCATGTGACCATTAAAAATTGGGAGGGATAGTTCAGCTGCAGAGATTCCCACCAAAGGAGTGAGGGATTCCAGCCCCACAACACGCTCCCCAGCCAGTGCTTCATTGCTGGGGAGAGAAGTCCTCATAACTTTTGGTTGTGAAAACCAGTGGAGATTTTGTCTGAGTTAGACAGAGGGCAGCTACAGTCCCAGGCACCCCTCTAAACAGTCTGTGCACAGACTTACTTGCTGATGGACTCACTCTGAGCTCTAGGATTGGGGCAATAGCCCAAAAGGCCCCAGGGATATATGGGGAGGAACTGAGTTGTCTGGCTTCAGTACTAGGGCTGGAGGAGCAGCTTTCTCCCAGATGGAGGAGCTGGCAGAAGCCATTGTTTCTTTGTTGAGCTCTCCCCTTCCTGGCATGCAGGTAGCCACTATAAATGAGTCTCCATCAACCTGGCTAACAATGTTTCTTTGCCTGCCCTGGTGATTCCCTGAGATCTCGCCCCACCCAACTATCAAGCACACCCAAGCCACTTCCAATGGCTCCTCTGTACAAACAGCCTGCCTTGGACTTTCCTAAAATCTCTCAAAGGTTCACAAAACTCAAACAAGCAGCATATGGCTTTGGCGTGTTCCATACCTGTGGCTGAACAGCTCTAAGGCCCACACTAGCAACAGCCAGCCTTGGCTTGTGGTTTGGCCTCTTGAGGCACCAACAAGCACAGCACAGGTGGTGGCCATCTGCAGGTTACTTTGTGGCTTATGCCAGATGTCCCTGGGCAGGAAACAGGGTGCAGCTGAACTTGGTCTGCAGCAGTTTCCCTCCCAGGATGCCCCAGGGCTAGAAGACCCAGTGGCCAGCTTTGGACAGAGCCAGAGCATCACCCAGCAGCCTCCAAGGACAACACACCCACAGAGCAGACTGGCCAGGCATCACAGCCCTGCTAAAATGAATCATGCTCTATAGGGTCAGCCCCTCCATGATAGCTTTTCCACTATAATCACAGCCAGTCCTCACAGCCAGTCAGCCAAGGGGTCCATCCCTTTTACTGAGGTACAAACAGTAACCAAGCCTCACTCAACTACAACAGGAGGGCACATGCAACTCACACAAGGGACACATCTGGAGCACCCAGCTTAGGTGACCAGGGAGACTGCACCACTAGGCCCAACAGCACACCAACTACATGAGGTCATTATACTAAGTCTGGGAGATGTAGCAGCCCTACCGAATAGATAGAAACAAACACAGGGAGGTAGCCAAGATGGGGAGACAAAGAAACATGTCCAAAATGAAAGAACAAAACAAAGCTCCAGAAAAAGAGCTAAACAAAATGGAGACAAGCAATCTACCAAATGCAACATTCAAAATGCTCATTGATCTCGGTGAGAACTTCAACATAGAGATAGGAAACATAAAAATGGAGATAGAAAACATAAAAAAAAAAAAAAAGAACTAGTCAGAAATAAAGAATACAGTAACAGAAATGAACAATACATTAGAGGGAACTAACAGTAGATTAGATGCAGCAGAGGATTAAATCAATGATTTACAAGGTAAGGTAGCAGAAAACACCCAAATAAGTACAGCAAAAAGAATCCAATAAAATGAGGATAGTTTAAGGGGTCTATGGGGAGACGTCAAGAGTATCAATATTCACATCATAGGGGTACCAGAATAAGAAGAGAGACAGCAAGGAATTGAAAACCTATGTGAAGAAATAATGGAAAACTCCCTTAACCTGGTGAAGGAAATGGACATTCAAGTCCAAAAAGTGCCTAGAGTCCAAAACAAGATGAACTCAAAGAGGCCTATGGCAGGATACATCATAATTAAAATGCCAAAAGTTAAAGACAAAGAAAGAATCTTAAAAGCAACAAGAGAAAAGCAGATAGTTACCTACAAGGGAGCTTCCATAAGACTGGCAGCTGATTTCTCAACAGAAAATTTGCAGGCCAGAAGGGATTGGCATGAAATAATTAAAGTGATAAAAAGCAAGGAAGTAAAACTAAGATTACTCTACCCAGCAAATCTATCATTTAGAATTGAGAACAGATTAAGAGCTTCTCAGACAAGAAAAAGCTAAAGGAGCTCATCACCACCAAACCAGTATTACAAGGAATGTTAGAGGGATTTCTTTAAAATGAAAAAAAGGAATAAAATATATGAATAATAAAATGGCAATAACTACATACATCTATCAACAATTACATTAAATGTAAATGGTTAAATACTCCAATCAAAAGACATAGCTGAATAGATAAGAAAATAGGACCCATACATAAGCTGCCCATAAGAGACTCACTTCAAATAGAGACACATAGACACTGAAAGTAAAGGGATGGAAAAAGTTATTTCATGAACTGGAAACCAAAAAAACAACAGACAAAATAGACTTTGAAACAGAGGCTATAACAAGAGACAAAGAAAGACCTAGTAATTCCACTTCTGGATATTTATCTGAAGAAACCCAAAATGCTACTTTGAGGGGCCATGTGCATCCATATGTTTATCGCTGTATTATTTACAATGGCCAAGATATGAAGGCAACCTGGGTGTCCCTGAATGGATGAATGGATAAAGAAGAGGTGGAATACAATGGAATATTACTCAGCCATAAAAAAGAATAAAATCTTGCCATCTGCTACAACACGGATTGACCTAGAACGTATTGTGCTGAGTGGAGTAAGTCAGACAGAGAAAGATTTGATTTCACTTATAAGTGGAATCTAAAGAACAAAATAAACGAACAAAGGAAAATCAAACTCATAGACACAGAAAACATTTTGATGGTTGCCAGATGGTGGAGTGTGAAAAAGGGAAAGGGATTAAGAAGTATCAGTTGGTTGTTACACAGTAGTCTCGGGGATGTAGGGTATAGCATAAGCAATATAGTCAATAATATTGGAATAATTACATATAGTGTCAGATGGGTACTAGATTTATTGGGGTGATAGATGGGAGGAGGGTAAAAACGGTGAAGGGATTTACAAATACAAATTGGTAGTTACAAAAAGTCATGGGGATATAAAATAAAGCATAGGGAATATAATCAATAAATATGGTAATAACTATGTATAATGCCAAGTGAGTAGTAGACTAGTCACCTAGGGGTATCACGTCTTAAATTATATAAATGTCTAACCACTATGCTGCATACCTGAAATAAATATAAAATAATATTGAATGTCAAGTGTAATTGAAAAATATTAAAAGGCACAGAAAAGATGAAGGGGAATAAGTGGTTCAAATCTTCAGGTATAAAACAAATAAGTCATGGGGGTATAATATACAGAATAGGGAATATAGTCAACAATATTATGATAACATGGTACGGTGTCAGATGGTTGCTGGATTTATCATGCTGATCACTTCTTCAGGTATGTAAATGTTGAATAACTATGGTGTACACCTGACACTAATATAATATTGTATGTTAGGTATGTTTTAATAAAAATATTTAAAGAAATAAAATGTGGAAAGGGAGAAGTTTAATCTCACTGTATAATGTTTACAGATTTTTAAAAAAGAAATGGAAATGAAAAGTTTTCACATTTAATTGAATAACTCTTCTGTTCATAAGGCCACCATGATTATCTTTTTAAGATATATTCTGGCCACTTTCCGGACATTTAGCTGAGGTGCTGAAGGTATAGTTTAAACACATTTAACAATTGTCTTTATGTAATATGTGTGCCATCTCTTTATGAAATTGCCTTTTCTTTCATCTTTCCTCAATACATTGCTGAGGATGGTAGTAAAAGCAAGCAACATAAAAAATCCAGCAAAATAGCAGAGAGGACAGCAGAGCCAAAATTCATGCTAATAATGATTTCCTTACATAGAAGCATTTTTATGCTGTATGTTAATCCAGCATGCAAGTCACATCACTAATGTAAATCATGGTTTGCCCACAAAAACAGATTTCCATGTATTATAGAGTAAATACTGATACTGAAGTTAGAGTGCTTTAAGAATGACTTTCGAAGCAGGCATCTGGCTGTCCTTCTTAGCCCCAACAATTATGATTCTTTCCTTTAGGTCAGCAGCTGTAGAGAGCAGCAGTAGACATGGTGAAGCCTAGAACTATGCCTGTTTTATTTGCATTTTGTTCCTAGCACTTCATAAATATTTGTAGACCTACTGAAGGATTTAGATTTGGCCATTCTTCCTCTATTTATGCTGACTCCTGCTATTTTCCCTGAATTTTCCTGTTATGACTATTTTATGTATTACCTCAATATTCTTATGCCCCTAGTATTAATTCTATAACACACCAGTCATATATAGCACAGTTATCTCTCTTTCTTTCACCCTCTCAACCACAAAGGAACTTAAGAGAGTGTAGCTATAGAAAAGGGAATCACAAACCAAACCAAAACAGCAATGAAAACTATAAGCCAGCCTTTCCATGTTTCATTTTTTTCATGGGGAGAGGGATTAGACATTCGAGAGGATGGAGGTTATGTTCTTTCCATTGGCTGGCATATGCCATGTACACCTAGAACTTAATAAGAACTTTTTGATGTTGACAATTATGATAGTTCAAGGGAGGAGGAAACTGAAACAATCAGAGAAGGAAATGAGACCTGATCTATGTCTCTCAGATTTGTATCTACAGTCTATACCAAAGCAATTATTTCACCCACATCTATGAGATTTGAACATAAATCACTAGATATGCATCATTTAGTTATCCTAACAACTTCAAGTTTACACTAAAATCATCTCAAGGTCGTGGTTTTCCCTATGCTTAAAGATTCCCCAATTTCCCAGGTGCCAGCAAGTTTTTCCTCAGCCTAACTATAATTCTTTCTTCTGTAATATAAGCCCTGACTCTACCCAGCTGACTAAAACTGCTCCTTATCTTCATCTGGATAATATTTCCTTGCCTACTTGAAGGTTATTATTACAGCTTCCCTCTACTCCGGCATTCTTTTCCCTGGGCCAACTGATTCTGGTCCCTTAGCTTTGCCTATTTTGTAACCCTTTCGACACTGTTATGTTTATCTTTTGGCTAATCCCCAAGTATACTGCATTTCATTACAATGACCTCAGAATAAACTGGATGGAATGTGGGCAATGCTAAGTCAAGTACCCGAGTTACCTTATAGTTTCTCTTTGCTACATTTACTTGTGCACCTTGTGTTATCAAGCTATTGGTAGTAGCATTTGGTACTTCTTGGTAAGTTCAGGATCCTTTATGATCATCAGACCTTTCCTGTTAAACTTGAGTCATGTTTTCCCCACTTTCTCTAATTCAAAATGTTTTCTTCTCTGGGTAAAATACTCTTCTATTCTGAATGTCACTTGCTCCATGACTTAATGGTTTAGAAATAATTTTAAGCGCCTACCTATCTGTTTTTAGGAAAATCCTTTCAGACTTTTGCAGCAGAATAAAATGTCCAAAAAAGACAAAACATATCAGAGATAGTAGAGATTTGAATGGTAGAAAAGGTAAGTCTAACTTCTTCATTATACAGATGATGAAACTAAGACTTCAAATGATTACACAGTTTGTCCCAGTCACAAAGATTCTCAGGAGCAGAGGCAGGATTGAAACCAAGGTCCCCTGATTCTCGGTTGCATGCTCTTTCTACAACACAGTGAAGTCTTTCACCCATTCCTTATGTTATACTAATAATGTTGACAAGGTAGGGTTACCAAATGAAAAAGGTATGGAAATTGTAAATTTGAAGGAATTTAATAGGAAACTATTTTTATGTTAAGTTACACAATCTTATTATTGAATAGTATATACATTATAAATGACTTTCATCCTATATTATACTGGAAAATGTGTTGTATTTCCGTGAGCCAGAAAAAATAGGTTCTTCCCACTGAACTTTTATTTTTAAACTTTATATGATGTAAATTTTCAAATGTATGCAAATATGGAGAGCACAGAATAGTGAATCTAGATTCAGCAATTATCTGTACGCGGTCAACCTTGCTTTATCTATAGTCCTCATGCTCCCCACAATTATTTTTATGGAAACTCAAGGCATCATGTCATTTTATCTGTAAATATTTCAGTATGTATTTTTAAAAGATAAGGGTGCTTTGTTTAAACCATAACCACAATAGTTATCACACTCACAGATATTAACAGTAATTTCTGAATATCAAACATCCAGTCATATAATTGCTTAATATCATCAAATAGCTGAATTTCTTTTCCTTGTAAATGACTTGGGTTTTTTGCTTGGATACTCAAAAGATTTATTACTTTTAAAAGGAAACTTTTAGATTTAAAACTATTAAAGTCCCATAGTTTTATTAGAATATATTTTAGCAATGGCTCTTCTTAGTTGATTTTTCCAGGGACATGATGCCCTCTTTCAATGTGTAGTTTTGATCAGAGTTCTTTAAAAACAATGTTTAGTATTTGTTCTGTTGCACAATTGTTCTTGTTCTAGTTTTCCTCTGTTGGAACTCCTATCATATATCTTTCTGGCTTGCTTTCATCATTTGTAGGGAAATTATTCTTCTCCTTCTCTTTTGTCTTATAATGCCTTTTATGAGCAATCCTATTATGCTGCTCAGTTTCAGTGAATGAGGTTTCCTGTTCTTTGGGAAAGGAGGTGTGAGCCAAAATAGATTTTGTTGATTCAGAACTCTAGAACTCCCTTTTTAAAAAGGTGTGGTCAAAAAATATGTCCAATAAACTTTAATTAAAAATTAAATTAAAAAAGAAAAAAAAATATGTCCTCATATTTTCTGAGATCTGTCTCCCTGCTCTCTACCTCACTTTTAACTGGCCCTTCTCTTTCCTCTATTCTGTTGCTCCAGTGTGTTCCATTTGGATTCTCCTTTCAGCACTATCTTTGTAGTGTCAGACTCTGTCTTGTTAGGGAGATTGGTTAATTTTGAGAATTTGTATGGCCCAGACTAATCCATCACCACTCAGACCTAATGAATCACAGATCTCTGCACTACCTGTGAATTGGATTATGCAGAACACTCTCCCAGGTTGGCAGCCATATATGATAATTTGTCAAGTCCTTTGTCACCTTATTTTGTTTTCATGTTTTCTGTGGGCCTTTGATTTTGCTGTCCTAGTTGTTTTATTTTTATAGAACATAAGTATTTCTATGCTGTATCTGCCCAGAATCCTCCCTTGCATTATCTTTTAAAAAGTAAACAAATCAACAATAAAAAGGTGATACAAAACATTATATATCTGGTATTTCCTATGGTCTGGCTATATTCAGTCATATCTCTGATACCTTTTATCCTATAGTAAAATTTCAAAAGAATTGCTCATGATGATTATGATACTAGATCAGTGCAGAATCTTGAATCATCAGAAAAAGTGTCTCCGCCTAACTTTTAATTTACTCCAGATTAATTTAATTAGAACACCCCATTCTAGTGTTTAATGTTTTGACAGTCTGAGGCTGTGAACACTAAGGATATGTATTTGAATTCTGTTCAATTATTCTAATACTTTCTAGGACCAAATTCCAAATATATGTTATAAAGATCTGCCTCAATAATTACTATGGTTAATTTACTAAAAATTGATAAATTATTTAGTATTAATATATTAGAACAAATTTATAACCTTCTGGTTTATGAAAAGCATGTTGACCTTTACTTTCTGTCACGTTGATTTTTTTAATTAATATTCTCAGAATAACCAGAAGTGTATTTCTTCTCATTGGTGTCACTCCTAAAGGTAAAATTTATCTTTCAAGTTAATGTCAGTAATGGGATGATGGGAAAAGAGGACGAGTTGGCGGCAGCCCTGGAATTTAATATCTAGTGAAATTTAAAGTCTTGTTTTCTGAAGGAAAATTAAAATGTTTTGCTAAAGGACAGAAAAACTGAATATTTTAAAATTATAATATCCAAGAAATAATGTTCAAAAAATTACATTGAGTAGCACATTGAGGAATTTGAGTTGCATATCCATAGATGTAAAAAATTAATATGTCCTTTGAACAAATCCAAGTCACATAAAACCATTGGGATAAAAAAAAAAGAAGAAGAAGAAGAAAATACAGGACCTTTCCATGAGCAAACACAGGTCCTGAATGAGTAGAATTTAATTCAAGCCTGCTCTTGATGAGTGATGATGGCTTGGGTACTTACAATGACACCTTGATACTCAACTGTTAACTCATTCATTTAAAATACATGTATTTTTATGCCTTTTTTATGCCAACCCCTGTATTAACACATATGTGGATTAATGTGATTTTGCCTCTGTATTTGATAGATAAGGTCTAGTAGGATAACCAGCCGTGTAAACAACTTAATGAAATACCACGTGGTATGTGTTAAAATAGAAGTATGATGACAGTAAAGAAGATACAGATGTCACTGCCTCTTAGAGAAGCTGTGAAAGGATTCCCAGAGAGGTGATTAATAAGGACCTGAAAGACTGAGAGTGTGGCAAAGAGAGGAAAGTATGTTCATTGGAGGGCACAGTGTATACAAAGGCATAGAGGAATGACAAGGCATGGTGTAAAGTTCAGTGTGACTAGAATAGACAATTCAAGTGGAAGAGATAAAGCTACAAAGGGAGGTTACAGGAAATGGTATTCCTATATTTCATACTGAGCCATGATTTTATAGATTGGTGGTTCTCAACTCTATCAAAGTCTGTAGTAAACTGAATAGTGGCCACCTAAATATATCAGGTTCTAATCCCTGGAATTTGAAAATGTTACCTTACAAAGAAAAACGTTCTTTGCAGCTGTGATAAGTTAAGGATCTTTAGATGGGGAGATTACTCTGGATTATCTGGGTAGACCCTAAATCAAATCACAAGTGTTCTTATAAGAGAGAGGCAGGGGAAGATTTGACATAAATGCATAAGGGGAGGAGGCATGAGGAGGTACTGTGCTGCGAACTAAGGCTGGCTGCCACCAGTACCAGGTGTGGGGTAGCTCTGCAAAAAGCCCAGGGTTCCCTGAAGCCTGCTACTGCCTGCCGGCTGCCTATAAAGCTCAGCTGCTTATACAGCCTCATGTGGTTTGTGAGTTGGATGAGGCGGGGAGTCTCAGGGAGTCACCAGGGTGGAGCATGTGGTGTTTGCCAGGTTAATGTATATTTTGGTTTGGCACCTCTCTTCCTTTAGTTCTTAAGATATTATTTTCTTTAGTTCTCTGAACACAACTGAAATACCTGATTTAAATTTTTGTCTAGTAACTATAATGGCTGGGCTTCCTCGGGGACAGTTTCTATTGGTTGCTTTTCTCAGGGTGTGGGTCATTTTTTATTTATTTCCATGTCTACTAATTTTTGCTGAAAACTTACATTTTAAATAATATAATGTGGCAGCTCTTGGAATCAGAATCTCCTACCTCTCCAGAATTTTCTTATAGTTGCTGTTTGTTTGATTTTTCTGAACAAATTCTTTAATGTCTGATTTCTTCGTCATGGGTAACTGCTGGAGTCTCTGCTGGCCAGCTTAGTGTTCGGCTTATGATTGGATAAAGATTTCCTTAATTTCCTGGAGCTAACAAATCCCCTTGTGTTTGCCAAGGGGTTCTGTGAGTGTTTGGGTCATATCTTCAACACTTCAGCAGGCAGTGTGTAACTCTGCCTTAGCTTTTTCTTCCTTCTTGCACAGAGTCTCAAGGTTAGGCAGAAGTAAGAGTTTAGGTCCTTTTCAGGTTTTTTAGAACACAGCTCTGGATATGTCACATCCTTATACATGTACTTGGCATTCTAGATTCTAGTAATATGTCTGTGCTTTTCAAATATCTCTATGGACATACTTTTTTCTAGATTTTCCTTTTAAGCTTTTAATAAGCCTGTTATTTGCCCCAACTATTATCTACTGCTTCTGGCAGCTGTGATGTGAAACAATTGCCCCTAACATTTTTTTTCTACAAATAATATAAAATTGTTTTCATTGAGAAAAAAGCTGTTCATAGTGGATGATTTCTAAGTCAAGTCATATTCAGACAGTATTATTAGTGGGTTAGTTCAGGGAATTACCAGATAGGTCAAATAATGACAATTCTCTGGGAATGGGGCTTGGAAGGAGCTCTGATTCTTCCAAGGCAGCCAGGGCTGCCAGGCTGCTTTTTTTTTGCCATGATTGCAGGCTGTTCATTTTTGTTTATTATAGAGCTGGGGAGGGAGGTGATGGAAATAGAGCAAGGTAAAAATCCAATAAATCTCACTGTTTTTACTGATTTTCAACCATTTTTCTTGAATAAAAGATAAAAGCTCCCCTGATTGCTGGACTCTTTTGGTTAATTTCCAGAGTTCTGAAAAAGTTCATTTCAACAATTTTTGCCAGTATTTTCATTGCTTTTATGGAGGAGAGGGTTTTTAGAGTTCCTTACGCTACTTTTCACTATCTCCCCAATGTCCTCTTTTAATAATAAGTAGTTTTTAATAATATCCTTTACTGTCCTAAAATGAAATTCATGGATAATATAACCTATAATACACATAATTCGAAATTATCAATATAATTATTTAACTGTAATATAATGAAGAAGGAAATAATATATTTATAATTTACAGTATTTGGGTAAACAATACTAGAAGACAAAATGAAAGAGTCAGACACACCTATTTGTAGAAACACTTTGAATTGGACATTACAAATAGAAATGATTACAGTTATGCTTTTGGAGTATTCTAATACCATGTGTGGCCATTGATGTTATAGTTTTCAAAAATGCTGAACAATTCTTGATAATATTCCAAACAAAACAAAGTACAATCTTGCCTTGATTTACATTAGACTTGCATTTCTGGAAAATTCAATGTATATTAAAGCCATGTGAAAAATATTAGTGTTTTTTTAATGTAAAACTGAATTATTTGGTCCTAGGCTTAGATAATTACATACATGTTTTTTGTCGACATGAATGGTTGGTGGGATGCGAAAATTTAGCATGGTGTGGAACTGCTCCTCACATCCATGGCCACTACCCACTGAATGTCAGAAACATCATCACTATGATTTAGACACTTTGAGACACCCTCTCCACAAAAAAAAAAAAAAAAAGGCCCAAAATACCCCCTCAAGGGGGCAGTACCACTCCTTTGAGAACCATTGGTAGGTGTCTTTTTTTTTGGGGGGGGGGTGTCTTGTTTTTCTTTTAATTTGAGGTACTCCAAATTTCAAAGAAAGTTCCCTAGTAAGAAAAGCGATAAGCTGATCAAGTGCAAGTATGCTATACTCACAACTCAACTGCTACTCTGCCCCACATTGTACTTTTCAGGATACCTGAATACTGAAATTATAATGAAAAACTTTGTAGACACTTTGATGGGTTAGATGCCTAAATCTTTCTTTTCTTTTTCCTTTTGAATTTTTACTGTAAATGTATTTTATTTAGTGTATTTAGCTGAAAAATATAGAAACTGGTCTACATGGAATAACACTGCTTCCCTCTGTTTTAAGACGTTAGGTCCTAAAAGAGCTTTGTAATTCCGTTGACATCTTTCTGTAGTTGGCTGGCCCAGTGATTTAAATTCCTTGAGTAGTATCCCTGTTGTATGCAACCCAGATTCTATACTAAAGACCTTCACTTTGTTTCCTTGTGGAGATGAGTGAAAGCTGTTCTACTTAAGAGTCACTAAATTTCATAGTCACAACTGTTTTAAGGAACCTACACTATGACCATTGCCATTTTATTTCTTTTTCTTTTTTCTTTTTACTTTTTGACCCTCTTCACCCATTTCTCCCACCCCCACTCTTCTGCCCCTGGCAATCATCAATCTGTCCTCTGTTTATTTAGATTCAACATACAAGAAAGATCATATGATATTTGTTTTTGTTTGACTTATTTCACTTAGTGTAATGCCCTCAAGGTCCATACGTGTTGTCACAAATGGCAAGTTTCTGTTCCTTTTATGGCTGAATAATATTCCATCATGTGTATATATCACAATATCTTTATCCATTCGTTCATCAGTGGATACTTAGGTTGTTTCCACATTTTGGCTATTATAAATAATGTTGCAATGAACATTGGAGTGCATATATCTTTTTTGAGTTAGTGTTTTCATTTTCTTCAGATAATACCCAGAAATGGAATTGCTATATCATATGATAGTTCTCTTTTTAAATTTTTGAGGAACCTCCAAATTGTTTTCTATAGTGGCTGCACCAATTTACATTCCTACCAACAGTGCACAAGGGTTCCCTTTTCTCCACATCCTCACCAACACTTATTTCTTGTCTTTTTGATAATAGCCATTCTAACAGGTGTGAGGTGATAGTGGTTTTGATTTGCATTTTCCTGATGTTTAATATATTTTCATGTACCTGTTGGCCACCTGTATGTTTTCTTTGGAAAAATGTCTGTTTAGATCTTATGCCCATTTTAAATCTTTTTTTTCTATTGAATTGTATAAGTTCTTTACATATTTTGGATATTATCACACATGATTTGCAAATATTTTCTCACATTCAATAGATTGTCTTTACATTTTGTTGATGGTTTCCTTTACTGTGCAGAAGCTTTTTAGTATGATGTCGTTCTACTTATTTATTTTTGCTTTTGTTGTTTTTGTTTTTGGTGTCAGATTCAAATATCATCACCCAGTCCTATGTCAAGGAACTTAGTGCCTATGTTTTCTTCTAGGGTCAAACACTGGGACCCTTGCCATTTCGATGTACATGTGGTTTTATCAGTTCTGATGAGGAATCAAATGATGAAAATTCTATGAAATGAATCTACCCTGGTTCTCAGTAAACCATAACCAAATTCTTCTTCCCACTGTGTTCATGATTATACATGAATATTGTTGCAGATGCTGTAATAGCTATAACCTTCTTTTGACCTTCTGAAAATATTACCTAATTAGTCAGCTTCCATGTTGCCAGGTGATGTGAAATGTTGTGGCTCCTGGCTTTCATTCTAATGGATTTAGAATTACATGCATTTATATGTTGGCCCTTCCTTTACAGCACCTGCAAGCTGTATGCCTGAATCTGAAAGCAGATATTCTGAGGCATGTATTTCTTACAGTCTCCCAATAGCAAGAGAATACTTCTTACAGTTTATAAACATTTTTTATTTAGAGTTGCTCCTTTCTTTTCTGTAACACAGAATGATGCATTCTCACCAAATAATGCTTTAGCTTTAAAAATGTTTGAATTTGATTCCACAAGAGGGCACCATGGTAAACTTCATTTTCAAAGAGACCCATAACAGGTCAGCTAAGAAATCCCAAAACTAGAATTTTGAATTAAATGTAATTAAAGCAGCAATACTTGATGAAAATATTGATTCCATTGTGATATTTTTTTTAAAAAAATCTCTATAGACTGATTCATTTTGCTAAGGACATGTTCATCACTCCCAGGCACAACTTTGGCAAATCAAAAATAGATACAGGCTTTACTCTGGCCCATATGTGAGCTCCCCTGACTGTCAAGAAAGCAGCAGAGTTCTGTTGGGGAGTGGGGACTTCTACTTTGATGGCTCTAAAACAGAATGAATGCCTTTCAGCGCATGAACCCCAGAAGGCAAACCAATATCACACTTTCCCACATACTACAAAATAGCTATCTAGCTCCAATTTCAGGGTGGATTTCAATTGTTTACTACTAATAAACTTTAGGAGTGAATTTACACTATTGTCCAAGTTCCAAAGCAAACAAGATTCCATTCCCTTATTCAGAAATCATGGTATTGAGATTCTGCAGAATTTGCCAAATGATGGCAGCTGTATCAGAACTCACAACTCCAACAGGAATGAACAAAAAACAGGAAACACAATGAACCCACATCCATGGCTCCATCGGTACATGGTGATATGTCATCAGGGTATGTTAATGCTCTGATATTCACTTATTCATTCAGCGGTACTTCCCACATACTACTGTTGTGGGCTCTGGGATACAGAGGTGAGGGACATTGATTGGGTCTACCTTAATGGAGCTTGGTTATCAGTAGGGGGAAGACATATAAAAAGATGATGAACAAGGAATCAAATAAAAATGTACGGAATTTCAGATTGGGAAATCACTGGAAATTAACAGAAAGGTACTTTGAGTGACAATGAAGGGAAACTCTCACTTAGGCTGAGAGAAGCCCTACCTGTGTAGTTTACATGAAATAGAAGAAAGAGCCACCTATGTGATGATATGGAGAAAGGAAGCAGCAAAATTGAAGGCCCTTCAGCTGGAAGGACTGCAGTGTATTTTACCTGAAATGAGGATGCAGTGGTTAGAGTGGTGAGTTCTAGGCAGAGTGATGCAAAGTAAACTGGGGCTGATCATAGCAATGATGTTGAGTTTTACTCTCAGGGCACAGTTTAAGCAGAGAGCTAATATGGTCCGGATAATAGATTTGAAGGGAAGGAACAAGAGTTAAAGATGGAGTGCAAGAAATTAGACAAATCAACTAGGAAGCTATTGCAGTGGCCCAAAAGGAGAAAATGATGGTGACTGCAGAGATGGACTGAAGTAGCCTCATTCAAGATATGTTTTGGAAATAGAATCTACACGACTTGCTGATAAATTAGATATGGGGAGAAAGTAAACACAAAGATGATTTTCAGGTTTTTAGCGTGAATAGCTGGGTGAATGGTGATGCTATTTACTAAGGCTGAGGAAAGAATGGCTTTCAAGGAGAGGTGGGGGAGGAGGGAATAATTAGGCATTGAGCTTTTACACGGTAAGTGCAAGAAGACTGTGATACACCCCAGTGAACTATATCAGAGCTGTCCTCTGAGCTCTCAAGTCACAAGTTTCATTTGCACCACTACTCTCTCCCCTTCCAAATACCAACAGAGATGTTCCCTGGGTCTGTGTTTTCAAGGTCTGCAGTCACAAAGGACAGAGAGCCTTTCACCTCCGTTTGCATTTCCTACTAAACTACAAGCTGATGTGGCTTCCAATTCTCATTTGCGGCTGTCCCGCAGGACAACTACAAATCATTACCTCCACAACACCTGTGTGGCATCAAGTGTCGGATTTGTGTGGATTTGTTGGATTTTCTGTGGCCAGGAAACTCAGCTATTATTATTACTAGCTGAGTAACCTGGGGGCACGCTATTTAACTTCTGGGAGCCCTATAGGTCTTTGTAAAGACAATAGCAATGATTACACGTAAAAGCAATTTGTAAATTGTAAAAGCAGTTACATAAATAGGTGTTGTTATTCTTTTTCTCATTTTCATCTTAGTCATCACCTCTGTCACAAATAATCAGTCATTCACTTTGTTCTGTTCTCTTCCCTTTCTTCTAGCCTGCTTCTTCTGTCTCTTGTCCCTCTTCAGCCACATAAATTTGCTTTCCCGAAAAAGGCTGGTTATTTGGAGACATCATCACCAACCAATCAGAGCTCACTATTCCTTCTGGCTGGTAAGCCAATCAGATGTAACCTTCAGGTCTCTTTTCAGTGTTGCTAGGGCTTCAGGTCTACTTCTAAAAGCTGACTTGCTTGCTTTCTGTTCTCATTTTCTCTCCCTCCCTCTACCCCCCACCCCCCACCCCCTCTCCTCCTGCTGCCCTTCTCTCCATCCCTCTCCCCCTCCCCCTCCCCCTTCCGCGTTTGGAGCAGTTCCAAATACTTAAGGCTTCCGGAAGTTTAGGTCAGGGATAAGCAAGGTTTGACTATGTTTTTTTTTCCCTTGAGAAATAGAAAACAACTATTCCATGTTCAATATTTTAGCAAGTATTTTAGCAGCTTAATGTCCCTTGGCTACATAAAATTTAGTTTTGTTTATGGTAATTTTTTGGTGTGCAAATCAACTGTACTTCAGATAGACCGTAGCATAAACTGGCATTTAATTTTGGAATGAAATGTCATATCACTTGAACCTCACTGGGCTTCACAAAATATATTCAAAATATTTTAAAGCTCTTCCAGTTTTTAACTGATGACAGAAGATGATAAATACATTCTGGTTATTCTGCTTCTACTTCTTGAATTTTCAGTGCTGGGATTACTGGAGAAAACCACCATGGATAGCAGTGATTTGGGAACTAATACCTAATCTCTAAGTGGGTGTCCTCTCTCTCACTTCCTGCTTATCTTTGGAAGCTAATTAACATGGGAATAATAGCTAGAGGATCAGCTGATCCATCTTTAAATGTTATGCAGCAGGGATATTAGAAGATTCCCTTAACACAGAACAGCTCTGCCTTCCAAAACCCTAAAGAGGTTTGATAAGGAAAAATAACAAGTGATGTCTTTCTCATAACCTTTGCTACCTACTTAAAAACTGAAACAGTACAAGAACTTGCAGCTTAAAATGACCAGAGAAGTGGCAGAAAGCCAGAATTCTGTCAGAGACAGCTTAGAAAAGCTTAATGATTAACAAATGGGTCACTGCCTTCAGGCTCTGACCTTTAGAACTAACCAATTTTAGCCTTTTGGTTAGGTTCCTTCAAATCATTATGTGTCAAGGAAAAAAATATTTCCTAATGGCACAGTACCACCCATCCAAAAAAGGAGTCAGCAGACCACGCATTTGGTGAGTAGATTTTCTGATAACACAAAGTTGATTCTAAACACAGTATTAACAACTATCAAATCATGTTTTTTTGTTGTTGTTGTTATAGTTTAGGGAAGGCCCTAAGCACTACTGCATATCCTGCAGGTGAAATGTACGAAAATCGGTTAACATGGTAACGGCTCTAAAAATACCTAGGCTACAGTTTAACCACAGAGTTTCCTCCTTAACGTAAAAGAGCCACCATTCCGAGCTGTTTGAAAGTGCAACAAAAGCAATCTCTGTCGGACTTTGTGCAAGCAGGCTATTAAATCAGGCCTGGCAATGACTATCTGCAGCCACTCTACATCAAAGTAATAATTAAAGTTTTGTAGGCCAGAGCAGCAAAGCACAAACTAGCTAAGAAAAATGTTAAATTGATAAGCCTTTTTTTTTTTTTTTCTTCTTTCCCTCCTCCAACCTGTTTTCGAGTGTGGCAGGGCCTGGAGACAAAGAGTCACCACACTGTAACCGCAGAGCCCCACCCGAAGGAAAGCCTGGGGCAGAAGGACCCAAGGGGACATGGGCAGGCTGCCACAGTTTTCCCAGCAACCTCTGCACCAGGCCCATAGAGGGTGCACAGGAGGCAGAATCCCTCACGTGGGGTTTCCCATCAGGGCCCTTTGCCTAGCATAGACAGCGGCGGGTGGAGTCAACCTTTTCCTTGAAGCCCTTTTAGACAGTAAGAAACACATTAGGTAGGCTCTTTTAAATTCTGAGTATTTTGGCTGTGCAGGGGAGATTTCTTACTAAATTCTGTCATGTCTAAGCTGCCAAATTTAGTAAATTATAATATCTGACACCCAATTACATTTGAATTTCAGATAAACAATTAATAATTTATTTAGTGTAAGTATGTCCCCTCGTGCAATATTTGGGATATACTTATACTAATATATATATATATATATATATAATTTTTTTCCCACTGTCTATCTGAAATCCAAATTTAACTGAATGTCCTGTGTTTTATCTGGCAACTCTAGTAAGGTCCTTTCATTTTCTTCCTTCCTGATAGACTCCCGAGTCTCCAACACCCAATTAGTAAATTGGGTTTTGTTTATTTGTTTGTTTGGTGTTTGTATTTTAGTTTGCTTTGTTGTTGAGTTTTGCTTTGCTTTGTTTCTAAGCTTTGGGTCAATTTAGAAAGGCTACAGGCCATGGAAAATGAACTAGCATGTACTAAGCTCATTCTCATGCCAAGCCTTATGTTCCTAGGTACTTTTGATGCATTTTTTAAAATCCTCACATTGTTCCTGTATGGTAGGCTCCTTATAACACACATTTTTACAAAGGGGGCTACTGAGGAGCAGAAAGATTAAGTGGCTTGACCAAAGTCACACAGCTGACTAACAGCAACTCTAGGAATAAGCCAGGTAAATATGACCCCAACGGGCTTTAGTATATCTGCATTAGTTAAATTTAAATGTAATGTTTAAATTTTGCATGTTTTTAATATATTAGTTTCTTTTTCTTAACAAACCTCAACCAAATAGCACAGATTCCATAACAACTAAAAAGCTCTAATTCCCAGCTGAATTGGGAATTATTCTCCATCAACTCCTTCTAAATACTAAGTTACTTTATTGATTCCTCTCCTGTTATTGGACCTCCTGCCCATTTCTGACTGCTCTCCACTGGAATTATTCTAAGTGCCTTCCATATATTAATTAATTTAATGCTTAAATCAACCCTATGATATAGGTGATACTGTAATTAAAATTCCCATTTTACAGATGAGGAAACTGAGGTTTAGAAAGGTTAAGCAACTTTCCCAAGGTCACACAGCCTAGGCTTTACAGACAGGAAGACCAGACTTACACCATGGTTTATTCATTTAGAAGTGTTCTACTGAACTACTTAGGAGTGTAGGAAAGGCTCTGAACTTCAATTTCTCCACACCGTAAATTGAAACTAGTAGTGCCTCTCCCACAAGGAAAAAGTACTCAACAAACAAACTTATAACATTATTTTGAGAATTATTTTTACTTGGCACTTGTGACAACACAGGTTTTGCACTCCAAATTCACCTTTTTGCAAATCAAATTCATTCTTTTGTAAATCAAATTTTTCCACAAAAATGTTTTCTTAATCTTTGTAATAAAAATAAATCCAATGTTAAGTTATTGTTAAATTTAAACATTTTATTGCATGTGTTTAATAATCAACATAAAATACTTATATTTAACATCAGAAAAACTTATTTACTTATAGCTTCATTTATAACGGTTCTCCTGCCGCTGCTCATGGTAATTTCATGAAATTAATTTTTAACAAACAAAGGTGCAATCTTAAGTTAATACACCAGCTTGTGTGACCAACGGTTAGAGGATGAAATGTTTCTCTAATTGCAGCAATAAACATTCAGGGAATGGTGTGGCATGAAGTAATTGCACATTCTACGGTTACTTCAGATATTTTTTGCGAATTTCTTCAGAGATTATTGCAGAAATTGGATGAAGATAATCTGGAGGAAGTGTGGTTTGTTTTGGACAATGTAAGGCTCCACAAAACCCAGGAAGTACATGACCTTGTTGGTCAGACAAGACATGCTTTATTATTTCTACCACCATACTCTCTAATGATGAACCCCATTGAAGAAGTTGTTTTCAAAAATTAAGTTCTTTGCAAGAAATATTTTGGCTGATTCATCAAACCATGAACATTTAGTAGATGTTATTAATCATTCCGTTGCAACTATTACTCCTACAGATTGTCATAATTATTTTATGAATATGCATATGAAATTACCATGAGCAGTGGCAGGAGAACCGTTGTAAATGAAGCTATAAGAAAGTATTTCTGATGTTAAATATAAGTATTTTATGTTTATTATTAAATACATGCAATAAAATGTTTAATTTTAACAATAATTTAACATTGGATTTATTTTTATTACAAAGATTAAGAAAATATTTTTGTGGAAGAATTCGATCTGCAAAAGGATGAATTTGGCTTGCAAAAAGGTGAATTTGATTTGCAAAGGGTGAATTTGGAGTACAGAACCTGTAAGAGACATAAGAGAATATTTTAGGTTAGGGATTGGCAATATTTTTCTGTAAAAGGCCAGAGATTAAATACATTAGGCTTTTCAGGCCAACAGGCAAAATCAAGGCTATTACATAGGTATTTACATAATAAGAGAGAAATTTGCATGAATCTTTATTGATAAAATTGAAAATGTAATAACAATAATAATAGAGTACAATTTTCTGTAATAGAGGTCTAATAATGAGATGAATATGTGAAGACTGAAAAAATATTAATACTTTTCTTCCCACCTTCTGAGTTCTTCTAGTGGAGCTAATAATCAAACTAACAGAAACAGGTTAACAAGAGAAAATCAAATTTTAATACATGCACATGGGGAATTCACATATGCATGAAAATTCCAAAAATAGTGAGGTAACATTGATTACATATGACAATTTAGACCAAGGAGAAAAGAGGGAGAATGTGGTTTTAGATTTCAGAAGTGGGAAAGGGCTGGTGGGGGCCGGATGGCTCAGTTGGTTAGAGCGCGAGCTCTGAACAAGAGGGTTGCCAGTTCAGTTTCCACATGGGCCAGTGAGCTGCACCCTCCACAACTAGATTGAAGACAATGAGCTGCCACTGAGCTTCCAGAGAGGCAGCCAGATGGCTCAGTTGGTTAGAATGCAAGCTCTCAAGGTTGCCGGTTCAATTCCCCCATGGGACAGTGGGCTGTGCTCCCTGCAACTAAAGATTGAAAATGGCAACTGGACTTGGAGCTGAGCTGCGCCGTCCACAACTAGATTGAAGGACAATGACTTGGAGATGATGGGCCCTGGAGAAATACACTGTTTCCCAATATTCCCCAATAAAAATTAAAAAACAAAAAACAAAAAAGAAGTGAGAAAAGGTGATTTACAGATATTTGAGGAAGAGGAAACACACATGGCAGGCAAATTCTTGCTGGGCAACTCAGAAACAGTGCAACACAGAAGGTATCTAACTAACAGGCCACTGCCCAAAGCCCTCCTAGTTGTCATACTTAATTTAAACTAGGCTAAAGGCGATCATCCTAAGATTACCTTCCTGAAGCAGGTTTTTCTGTCTAAATCTCTTGGACAGAAAGAGGGAGAGTCAAAGGTTCCTTCTGAGTCTTGTTTCATCATAAACAGATTAAAATCAGTATCTCAAAATGGCAGCTTTAAGGTAGCAAAACTGGTTCCCTTCAAATACAATCTTTATATTGTGGAGGCGGTATAGCATTTTACTTAATTGGGATTAAAAATTAGTGTTTCCTATTATCAGAATCAATTACACATGTCATCTGTTAATGCTGATTCATAATGGGATTTTGTATATTTCATCTTTGAAAATGTCTTTTCATACAGATAGGTACTGCCAAATACTAATATCTGTCCATGAGCATATGATTTTAATTGAGCACATTCATTGCTTGGAAGCCATTTAAAGATTTTTATTCAATTCTTCTCTTGATATTTGCCTTTTAGCATGTCATGAAACTACTTCTAGTTGAAGGGCAGGTGGAAGCTTCTCAACTGCATACTTAAATAAATTTTGAAATATGGAAATTTTGTTTGCACTTGCATCAAGCTCCAAAAAAACACAACTGGAACTGTAGTTTGGGTTCCAAAACTATATCTCGTGCACATTTGTGTGGAAATGGAGACGTTGCTTTTTGTTCTAACTTTTGACAGCACAGGAAATGTAGAAAGCAGCTTGATATTACATGTGATACAAACAACACTAGTAATTATTGAAATGACTTTACCACAGTAATAAGTTTCACATTTAAGTGTTGTTTTTTCTTATAATTTTAGGTTATATTCATTAAGAAACATCAATTCCACAATAAAAACTCACTTCCAAAACCATTTAGTGTTCAATTATTGTAGTGGATGGTGGCACATATCATTCAGAAAAATTTCACACTTGGCCCTCAAAAAAATCACAACAAAATTTTACCACTGGTTAGCAATTGATCTGCAAGGTGGTATAGAAGGAGGATATTCATATTTTTTATGACACATACTTTACAGAACTGATGATGGTTAAGTCCACAAAAGTAAATGAAGCTCATCATTAATGCTCTGTCCAATTATACATGATAGATTTAAATAGTTTCCACAAAGCACCTGCTGGTGAATAATACAATGAATAGCCATAGGCTTAAAGTGCCTTATGTTTTCACAAGCTGTATAAATTTGTATAACTAACCCTTTTTTATGCTCAAAAACAAATATTTTTACTACCATCATTTGGAACACGTCTTAGAAGATTCCCCTTCAGATTGTACTGAACTATTGTTCTCTCAATTTCTTCAAAAATATTCTCACCTATTGTTTTACAATGTAGACTGCACATAGAGGCTAATTCTTCAGTCACTTCAAAGGCAAGATTGACTCCAAGGAAAACCACTTAAAGTCATCTATCTTTTCAATTGACTATTGATGTTGCTCCCAATATTATGAACATTTCAAGCAACTGTTCTCACCAAAAAGCCACTAGTCTTAAACAAGTTTTTTTCCTCTGGACAATTTCTTCAATTGCTGCAATCCAACATAGTATAATTTACTTACCATTGACAAACAGCTTTCCTTGTTTAGAAAACAAATGAGCCGCTCAGAAACTTACTGTGGTTGCAGCCTCATTTTCACTTTTTATTTTTGTAAAAAAAAATTCTGCTGTGAGGGAATGTTTCATTTATTTTTTTTTTATGACAATTGCTTTCCTGTGAGTTGTGATAAGTGTTGATATCCAGTAATGCCTATATCTATTGTATTCTTTTGAGCATAGCTATAGTATTTTTCCACAATAAACACAATGCATTGCCATCTAATTTGATAACAAAATCATGCTATTTGTACATGATGTTTGAAATCCACTTATCTCTTCTTGTTTTGACATGATGAGTATGCAGTGGTAATTAAAAAATAAAATAAAAGATGTCACAGAACAAAATGGCATTCGAAACACAGTCAAATTATAACTTCATCGAGTGTGGTTTGTAGTACATCCACCGTGTTTCCCTGAAGATAAGACCTAACTGGAAAATAAACCCTAGCATGATTTTTCAGCATGCCATCCCCTAAACATAAGCCCTAATGCATCTTTTGGAGCAAATCTTAATATAAGACCTGGTCTTATTTTCAGGGAAACATGGTAGCGGCACTGCAAAGCAATGACAGCAACATATATGGTCTAGGTCAAACCACTCTACTCTGCTTTTATAGTAGGAAAGCAGCCATAGCCAATACATAAGCAAATGGCATAGCTGGTTCCAATATATCTTCATTGTGGCTACTGACATTTGAATGTCAAATCATTTTCATGTGTCACCAAATATTATTCTTCTTTTGATTTTTTTCAAGCATTTAAAACTTCAAAAACCATTCTCAGCTAGGGGACCATACAGAAACAAACAGGGGTCAGACATGGGCCATGGGATGAAGTTTACCAAGCTCTGTTCTGGGTAACTAAATATGAAAGTTGATATAAAAACTTTGATGAAAATTTTTCTAAAATAAGTGATAAGTGATCTGCATTTTAAAACAGGCTTGGTTAGACATATTTATTTTTGTTTCATCACAGAAACTACTATAGAGTAAATACTAAGAAAAGGGCCTTGAAATTGCTCATTTTGGGCTGAGTCTTGCTGTGCTGTTTGCTACTTGTGCAAGGTACTTAATATATTTAAATTTGTTTCTTCATCCACATTATTGCATTGGATAATTAGAATTCTTACTGAGGTCACGAGTAAGTCAGAGACCGGTATTATCACTATACTTAACATAGTAGAGACCTGGCTCATCATAATGTGGTCTGCATTAGCTGGTAGCTTGTTAAAATTGTAATCAGCACTTTAAAAGATCCTTAGTTAATTCATACGTGCATTTAAGTTTGAGAAGCATTGGTATAAGGAGATGCTAGCCAAAGCAATCGTGCAAAGAGAAAAACTTAAAGTTACACATTTTGGAAAGGAAGAAGTAGTCCTGCCATTATTTGTAGATGACATGATGATCGTCTATAATTTAAAGGGACTCAAACCTATTATAACTAATAAAGGAGTAAATCGAAAAAAGGTTGATATAAGAAATATAAGACATATTTTGATACATAAAGGTATAATTACACATATACACAATTCAATAATTTTATTATACTATGGCAATGACCAATTAGAAAATATAATATATATAAAAAATACTCTATCCACAAGAGTAACAAAAACAGTAAACTACCTAGCAATAAAACTAACAAGAATTGTGCATGGGTAGGTGAAGAAAACGCTAAAACTTTACTGAAGGTCTTAAAACATGACCTGGACAAATAGGAAATATACCATATTCATGTGCAAGATGACTCAATCTAATAAATACATCAGTTGGCCCCACATTAATCTATGAAGTCAAAGCAGTTTTCTCAAGGTATTTGTCAAGTTGATTCTAAAATTCATGTGAAAGATGAAATGTTTAAAATTAAGTGAGGGATTGGGAGAGGGAAGCAGTGTTAGCAAGGCCAGGTTACTTGTTCTACCAGATACCAAGTCATACCAAAAGGCTATAGAAATTAGAACAAAATGGCATTATTGTAGAAATGGTCAAGTTGATCAACAGGTTAGAAAGAGTCCAAAAACAGACATATGCTTAAGAATTTAGTTGCTAAAAGAGGCATTTCAACTCAGAAAAGAATGGATCATTTAAATAAAAGATATAAAGACAACTGACTATTTCAAAAGAGTTCAATTTCCCCTACCTCATACCATGTAAAATAGTAAATTAAAGATGGATTAAAGAGTTGATTATATATAAAGGTGTAAAAGTACCAAAAGAAAATATAGGATGTTTTTATAATCTGCAATTGGGAAAGCATTTCCATAAAAAAGGCAGAAAATTCCAAAATGAAAAAAAGAAAAAGAATTAAAAGATTTGACTACATAAAACTCAAACTTTTCTATCACCTATGAGGCTGGTTGAATGTATTTACAACATACGCGTATATAACAAGTGTAGAATTATATGCAGATTCTATGAGCAAGACAAAAAAATACCCATGATCAAATGGGCAAAGATTATGAAGGCAATACTCAAAAGAAGTACAAATAGTCAATAAATATATGAAAATGTGATCAACCTCCCTGGTTGTTGCAGTTTTCTATTGGCAGTGTGATAAACCATCCCAAAATTTCATGACAAAACAACCATTGTATTACCTCAGGAACTCTGTAGATTAGAAATTTGGACAGGTTACAGTGGGGACAGCTTGTCTGTGCTCCACAATGTCTTGGATCTCAGCTGGAAAGACTTAAAAGCTGGGAGCTGATACTTTCCTAAGGCATTTTCACTCCCCTGTTTGTGGGTTGATGCTGGTGTCTGCTGGAGCTGTCAGCCAGAAACCTATGTAGCCTCTCAAGTGGCTGGGATTCTTCATAACATGGTGACTGGATTCCAAGATTGAGTGTCCCAAGAGAACCAGGCATAAATTGTATCATCTTTTATGATCTCGCTCAAAAGTCATATATAGTAATGTCAGTTCTGCCTTAGTCACAAACTCTCTCAGATTCAAGGGAAGAAGACATAGATCCTACCTCTTGATGAAAGGGATATACGAAGAGAATATAGGATGGAGGATATTGTTGTGACCATTTGGGGAAAATCTATCTGTCACACTGTTTATCAAGAAAATGCAAATCAAATAACTTTAGACCATTTATCACACATCAGATTGATAATTCTTCTCAGTTTCATTTATTCTTTGGGAGAAAGAGTGGGACGAGGATAAAATTAAGATAAGAAAATAAAAAACACTGGACTAAATTTTAGCACTGTGTTTTTCCCTAGTTTAAAAAAAATGCTTAGTCTGGGAAGAATTTATTTTTCCTCAAAATTTTATTAAAAACTGGCTGTTTCTTTAGACTATGAAAAAGTATTTATTTTGCACACGCCACTTTAATAGTAATACATTTGCACATTTAAATAAATAAAAGCAAAGAAAATTTCTGTCCTTAATTTAACTGATTCTTCAACATTAGAGCATACACTCTGCTGAACATAAAATTGAATTTTCTCCCTGTAATTTATAGTTGTCTTCTGGGAGTTGAATGAATGTTTAGAAGTGGAATAACAAAACATGGTTTCTGTGTGTGAGAGGGAGAGAGGAAAGAGACAGAGGGAGGGAGGGAGGTGGGGAAAGGGAGAGAGAAAGAAAGAGGGAGAGAGAAAGGAGAATAAATGAATACATCTTCTCTTGTATTTCAGCTTTTTAAAGAATACTTTTGAATTACATTCAGGAAAGTAAGAAGCTCAAGTATAGCTAATTATATCTGATTTTAAATAAGCCATACAAGAATTATTTTGTTTCAAGAGACTATTGCAATATAAAGAATACATTAAGTTTAATAAATGATTTGTAATTAATGGGTTGATCTTTCTGGTAAAGTTTAAAGTGTTACATTGTTTTTTATATGTTAAGTACAATAACACATAGAATATTTTTACCAAGACCATTAGAACAGAGAAAATATCTTCCAAAAAGAAAATAAGTTTATGTTCTTTACCAAAGCCGTCTGGGTCCTTTTAATATAAATGTGAATATATAATTTTATGTTTATTTACTGTACCTGTGATATTTATATAAAGGTAATTGCATAGTTAACTACACAGTACATAGCAGAAGATTTGCATATCTTTCACACAACTAGATTGCTGCATCCACTGTTATGAAAGTTCATAATTCTACCCTGAATTTGATACCTGCCACCATAGAAATAAAGGCAGGGGATTCACAGACTAGTAAAGAACAAGGAGGAATGCATGCTTTTCCAGCCATGCTGGAGTAACAGTTGAATCTACTTTCCCCACAACATTATCTTTTTTGACACTTGCAAGAGAATAATAGATTATTCTTTTGCAACTGCTAATAAAATACATACACCAAGTTAGCAATTAAAAAGTTAAATTTCTCAGAGTGACATTGACTCATCTATATTGCATATAAGAAATAAATATTTTATGTGATGCATCATTCAATTCAATTTCTCAGTATGCATTATTTGAAATAGAGGTGAATTAAATTTTTTTATGGGCTGCCTAAACTGATTTTCTCCTTTTGTACCATGTCCCTGAATCTTTATGCAAGAGGACTAGCTAGCACAGTGAAATTGATACCGAGTGAGAAAGCAGAGCATAAATCAGTTCCCACTCCAGGCAGCACTCAGTTTATAAATTCTCTGTTGGTAATGTTTTTTGTTTTTCTGTTTTGTTTTGTTTTCCAAATTAGGAATGTGTATTCCCATAGAACCAATGCTCTAATCTGCTATCTCAGTCTTGTCCACAAAAGCTTATTTATCTTTAATAAAATTGAAATTCTATCTATTTGTTCAAATGAAATAGAGAACAATGCAATTGTTCTATTTATGTTGGACACTGGTTATTAAGGAAAAGTCAGATGAGGAGGTGGATGGAGTCTTTTATGAGATTCTCAAGGGGACTTCAGGGAACTTTTACATGTTATGGTCCTCAATTACTTCTAATTACACTACAAAATATATGACTTTCCTTATCCCTGCATCATCAACTATTAAAGCATTTTCAATTTATTTGGTGGGCAAAGAGTTACTCTGTTCTCTTGTTGGGATGTTGGCTCATGTCTTGTTCATATATAGAATGAAAGAGAAAAGAAAGAGAAGGCAATTGGTGAGTTAAGAAGAGCTCGTCCTCTGACAACAGGACAACTTGGGTAAGGAGGGCAAGTGGGGAGGAGGTAATTTGGGTTTGTATCTTAGGAAAGGAGTTGGCAACAGTAAGCCATCAGGTGGTCATCTGAGCAGGACAACCAGTTTGCTGCCTAAGCTGGAGGTGATGGCAAGGTGGGCAGGGTGGAGCTTGGAAAGAGCATCTACAATTGAATTCTCATATACATGGGATATCCATAACCTAGAGTGACAACAGATATGTCTTCAGCAGGTAACCCAATAATTTTACTCTAAATTTCCCTGTGGCCAATGAGACTAGCTCCATTTTAATGTTCCTAAGCAGACACAGGTGTGGAGAAAGGTTTGCTCTTTGGAATTTGCTCTTTAAATAATGTAGTGACAAGATCCCATTTGTCATCCCACCATGGAGATCACACCCTAGCAGATGTACACATTTACCTGCAAGCAAAGTGTAAACAGGTGTGTGATGTGGGTGTGTTAGGGCAGGAAACCAAAGGAGGAATTTGTGCTTCAGACCCTACAAATGGTAGAATCTTGGGACTGGAATATATATCATAAGAAGGAAGAAAACTACCTACTATGTTCCAGGCTATAGAGGTGCTTTGGTTAATTTCATTTGAGTTAAATTGTATACTAACTACCATTAATAACAGTTGCCTAGTAAAAACAGATACCTGGTAAAAAAAATATTTTAATATACTTTTTTATAAAATAGTATGTAACTGAAGTTATAGATCAGAAGCAAATACCTTGAGGCTATAAAATTAGCTATAAAAATTATATCTTTCCAGAGATAAGCTAGTAATAAAATCATTTTCTTCCTTCCTTGCTCCTACTTCTGACTTTCCCTTTAACAAATGCATCTCCGTATACTAGTTAAGGCTATCTTATTCATCCCTTTCCCTGCAGTAACAAAAACAATTGTTATTATTATGTTTTATTTGCCCCTATTTTGTGCCAGGTATTTTATATATGTATATATATATATATATATATATATATATATATATATATATATATATAGTATTTTATATATATTGTATTAAATATATGTAATATTTAGAATATAAAATTTCTAAAACTTTTTAATAATATTTTGGTTATAAAGTTTCTAATATTCATAATAGCCCTAGAAACTAGGTCATACCACTACTTCACAAATGAGGAAACTAAAGCTCAGTGAGTTGAAATATGTATATTGCACTATATTGATATACATTGATATGTATATTTATACACATAAAGACTTTTTGCTGAGGCTCAAAAATGCAAGTGTTCAGTTAAAGATAACCTCTGTCATCCAATCTTTCAGGTTAAACACTTTCTATGATATAAAAAGTCAGATGAAAAATAGGGAAAATGATTGAAATCTGGCAGTAAAAATTTACAGTTCAATAGCCTGAATAAAATGGAAATAAAACAAAGATAACAAAGAAAAATGAACAATATTTTCCTAAGGTACTGACCAACATGTTAATAAAAGAAATTTTAAATGTATTGTAAAAAAAATTGTAAGCTGATATGAAGATCAAAAATACATGTGGTTTTTGGAGAAATCCAAGACGGTGGAGCAGATAAACACTGTGCCTGCTTCCTTCCATGAACACATTAAAATTACAACTAAATTATACAACAGTCAACCTGGAGAACCATCTGAAGTCTGGCTGAACAGAAGTTTTATAACTAAGAATATAAAGAAGCCATGTCAAGACTAGTAGGAGGGGTGGAGACGCATAATGGGCTTGCCCTAAACCCCCATGTTGTGATTAAGAAGCAGGAGAGCTATTTCGGCCACGGAGGTTCCCCCAACGAGCAAGAGATCCCAGCCCCACACTGGTCTTCTCAGCCCAGAGTACTGGTGTTCGGAAGAGGAGCCCCCACAATATCTGGCTGTGAAAAAGTGGAGATTCCAACAATCTGGGTGGAATGGAAGGCTGTGGGAAACCCAGACATCCTGTTAAATGACCTGCTCACAGACTCACTCAGAGGCACTCACCTTGGGTTCCAGCGAAGGGACAGTAACTCAGGGGGCATTGGAGACATACGGGGGGCAGACCAAGGTGTGTGGCTCTGGAGGACAGTCACCATTTTCCCTGTGTGGGGTCCTCCCATACAGCCGGCAGGTGGGTGCCATCTTCTCTGTTTTGAGCCTTCCCCCCACAGGCCAAATCTGAATCTGATTGATCTGATGAGCTCCACTGCTCCACCCTGCTGACTCCCTGAGGCCCTTCCCTATTCAACTTGCCCAACACCAGAGGCACTTTCTCCGAGAGCAGTCAGCCCCACCTGCATTACATTCTTTCTTGAAAAACTATCAGAGTCTGCAGGACCCAAGAGGGCAACAGCTGGTCACAGTGTGCTCTGAGACTTTTGCTGAATAATTCCAGGCTTAGCACTGGCACCAAACCAGAGTCTACATTTAGCTGTTGACCACAATTCTTCCCCCTCTAGTGACTCTCTGAGATCCTGCCTCACCCAACTTGCATACCCCACCAGGCCTTATCAGTGGCTAAAAGGATTAAGAAGTACAAATTCATTGTTACAAAGTAGTTATGGTGAGGTAAGGTATAGCATAAAGAATGTAGTCAATAATATTGTAATAACTATGTATGGTGTCAGATGGGTACAAGATTTGTTGGCATGATAGATGGGAGGGGGTTGGAGGGCAGGGTGAAAAAGGTGAAGGGTTTAATAAGTACAAACTGGTAGTTACGAAATAGTCATGGGGATATGAAGAAAAGCACAGGGAATATATCAATAATATGGCAATAACTATGTATAGTACTAGGTGAGTAGTAGACTAGTCAGGGGGATCACTTCTTAAATTATATAAATGTCTAACTACTATGCTGTACATCTGAAATTAATATAAAATAATATTGAATGTTAACTGTAATTGAAAAATTTAAAAATGGGAGAAGGTGAAGGGGAATAAGAGGTCCAAATTTCCAGGTATAAAACAAATTAAATCATGGGATGTAATGTACAGCGTAGGGAATATAGTCAATAATATTGTGATAGTGTTGTACAGTGTCAGATGGTTGCTGGACTTATAATGGTGATCACTTCTTGAGGTATGTAAATGTTGAATAAATTTAGTATATACCTGAAACTAATATAATATTGTATGTTAGCTATATTTTAATAAAAATCTTAAAGTAAATTTTTAAAATATGTGCTTTTCATCAAATTGAGATTTTTGTTAGTTCTGGAATTATAATGATTTTAGAACACATAAAGTGCTGTAGCCTTCCACTAAATGAAGTCTGGTGCCATTACAGTTTTTTTCCCCAAGTCCAGTTTATTTGCTTTGGCTTTAGCTAAGCATTGTGGGAGTTGTTATTATGTAAACAGAAAAGAAGCTAGTGGATTTGCAAAGTACAAGATGAAAATATTTCTGAGTGTCCTAGAGCTTACACCACCAGATCCTGACATTTTTGTCTCAATACCACAGATTTTGAGTCCTTGCAAACATTGTTTTCTGATTCCTAAAAATTACAAAAGTTTTGAATTAGAATATTAATTCTCCAAGTCATTGCCTCAGTATAAAGTTACTCTAGCCATACATATAAATATACATATATACATATATATCTGTATAAAAATATGAGGTGACATGTAATAAAGTTTTTTATTATTATTATGCATTTTAGAATAGCTATATTGCTCATGAATGGCATAGCCATGAAGTAATTAAGTGGATAGGCAGGGAAGAGTGCCTGTAAAATATGTATGATATTCTGTGACATTTTGTATAACAACACACACAATGCTTTCTTTTCATATTCTTTCTCATCGAAACTCAGCACTTTTCCTACAAGAAGAATGATGGCATAATAGTCTAAAAGTTTAGAGTGCATGGAAATAAGGCTAGCGTTTTCCAGCTTTACTATTGTGGTTTCCAAGCTTACTGCATATGTTTGCAAATAGAACAGGAAAACCAACTACATTTCTATTCTGAAATCCAAAAAGAAGCTTATGAAGGATATAATTGATAAAAACCAGGGTAAAATTATTTTATGTCTCAGCCCAACATCTATCCTAGACTCTGGTAAATGTTTTGTTAAGAGGGATTTTATAGTGACTGGCATAGTGTTAGATGCATAGTGAACCTACAGTAAACAATGCTTGAATTAAATAACCCCACATTCTTTCAGAAAACAGCTCGTACCTTTAAAAAATGTTTATTTTTTCTAATCCTGTGGTTAGAACTAGTTGCTATAGAAACAACTGACTATCATTTTAGTTTCACAGGACCTCCATCCAGATAAAGAGAAGAATGGGTAGTGAGTTTATAAAGCAGCAGACACTTCACGATTGGGAGAAAGTCAAAAGGCTTTATGAAAAGCCAGTTACAGCCACATTGTACAGCTAAATACTCTTTTTCAAAGGCCACTGGGACAGAGTGGCAAGAAGGCAGTAGAAACAGAGATCAGGGAGAAAATATTGTCCTTTTTCCTCGGCAGATTGTATATTGTTCTTTATGATTAGGGAGATGGGGAGACAGCAGGGATTAGAAATCACGTCTGGATTGCTTCGTGGTGGGGGTGCCTGATTCATCACAAATGCTGGCAACAGCACTAATTTTTTTTTTAATTAAAAGTTATTGGGGTGACAATGATCAACAAAACTACGTACCGTGTTTCTCTGAAAATAAGACCTAACCAGAAAATAAGCCCTAACGTGATTTTTCAGGATGATATCCCCTGAACATAAGCCCTAATGTGTCTTTTGGAGCAAAAACTAATATAAGACCTGGTCTTATTTTCAGGGAAACACGGTAGGTTGCAAGTGTACAATTCTATAATACATCGTCTGTATATAGCATTTTGTGTTCCCTACCCAGAGTCAGTTCTCCTTCCATCACCGTATATTTGACCCCCTTTACCCTCTTATAGCATCCCCTCTTACCTTCTTATAACCACTAAACTGTTATCTGTGTCTATGAGTTTTTATTTGTTTGTCTTGTTCCTTTGTAGCCTTCAGTTTTATATCTCACATATGAGTGAAGTCATACTGTGTTTCCCAAAAAATAAGGCCTCACTGGAAAATAGCCCCAGCATGATTTTTCAGGATGACATCCACTGAACATAAGCCCTAATGTGTCTTTTGGAGCAAAAATTAATATAAGACCTGGTCTTATTTTGGGGGAAACACAGTACTAGTATGGTTCTTGACTTTTTCTGTCTGATTTATTTTACTTAGCATAATAATCTCAAGATCTATCCATGTTCTTGCAAATGGCAGTATTTCATCTTTTCTTACGGCAGAGTAGTATTCCATTGTGTATACAGAGGATGCCAAAAATTGTACACATTTTAAGAAAAAACTATATTTAAATTGTAACACTCAATATATACTGATAATAAAAGATGAATACAAGTCACGTTTGACTTCTGCCATTACAAGAGGTGCTCATAGTTGTTACCATCAGCGTCCATACCTTTCTGGTTATGAAGAACTACTGCTTGAGCAATGTTGACCAAAGTGTTCACTTGTATACCCCCAGTATATCCCACATCTTCTTTATCCAATCATCCATCGAAGAACACTTTGGTTGATTCCGTATCTTGGCCACCATAAATAAAGCTGCAATGAACATCAGGGTACATATATCTTTGCATATAAATTTTTTCAGATTTTTTAGGTAGATACCCAGGAGAGGGATTGCTGGGTCATATGGTAATTCTCCTCTTAATTTTTTGAGGAACCTCCATACTGTTTTCCATAATGGCTATACCAATTCACATTCCCACCAACAGTATATAAGGGTTCCTTTTTCTCCACAGCCTCTCCAACACTTGTTATTTGTCTTGTTGATGATAGCCATTCTAACAGGTGTGAGATGATATATCATTATGGTTTTTATTTGCGTTTCCCTCACAGCTAGTGAAGTTGGATATTTTTTTCATATATCTGTTGGCCATTTGTACGTCTTGTTAGGAGAAGTTTCTTTCATATCCTTTGCCCATTTTTTAATTGGATTGTTTGTCTTTTTGTTGTTGAGTTGTGTGAGTTCCTTATATATATTGGATATTAGCCCCTAATTGGAGGCATTGTTTGCAAATATCTTCTCCCATTTGGTTGGTTGCCTCTTTGTTTTGTTGATGGTTTTTTTTGCTGTACAGAAGCTTTTTAGTTTGACATAGTCCCACTCATTTATTTTAGCTTTTACTTCCCTTGTCTTTGAGGTCAAATTCATAAAATCCTCTTTGAACAAACGGTCCATACGTTTAGTACCTACGCTTTCTTCTATGCAGTTTATTGTTTCATGTCTTATGTTTAGGTCTCTGATCCATTTTGACTAAGAATTTGGGCCTTCATAATACTGAAGGCATTTTAGCATGAAATCTGCCCCCAGTATGGCAGGACTGCCTGCTTAAACACAGAAGCCTATGAACTTACACTTAAAATAATGCTTTATTTTTATCCTTACTGGAAACAAAAGTCGTGATCAATTAAGTCTTATTATATTTTAGAAACTTTATGTGTCTTTATGTTCTTTTCTTCCCTTTTTAATGCCACTTAATGCATTAATTGTTAGGGTCCCACAAAATTTGGGAAACATTAGGATAAACTTCTTTCACTAGCTATGAACTTAATTTCTCTAACATGCCTATGCTTTTTCATGCGTTCTGATGACTTCCCCGAAACAGCTCTACACAGCAACTAGAAGGATGGACCTGTTAAGGTTTATATTCAGGTAATGATTAGCATTCTCCCTAAACACATGAGTGTAAAATCAGCTTAATCCTAAATTTTTACCAAAATATTTTCATCAAGTGTCAAAACACAATAGAGAAAAACACATTTCTTTGGCAACTTTTGTTTTTATACAATCCTGGGGTAGGTTTAGGGTTACGAAAATGTAATGCTGGCATACTAGAGTAATGATGGGTTTTTATTCCTTTCCAAAGATAAGTCTTTGAACATTCAGCATTCTAAATTAGGTAGCTAAAGAATTCTACAATTTATGTTAATTTATCAAAAATTATTATCTGAAATTTTTTGGCATCTTTAATACTCCTTACATTTGAAAGAAAAATAAATTTATTTTTACCTTCTGCTCTGAAAAGTGAAGTGTATCCAGTGTACTTTACTAGCCAAAGATATGTTTTTGATTCAGTAATATACGGATATGCTTGAATGTTAGAAAATTGCCTCTAAGAACTTTTTGAGAACTTTTTCTAAAGTATGATACACACATGCAAAAACACATACATGCATGCATACATACATACATACATACATACATAAAAGTAGCGTATAATATACACATAGACACCTCTAAAGGCTTTTAAAGTCAAGAACTATAGTGTTAGAGTTTTGCAAAACGCTTAATATTTGCCAGGCATCGTGCTAAGCACTTGCTATTATCTCATTTAATTTTCTTAACAATCCTTTAAGGCAGGCACTGTTATTCTTCTCATTTTGCAGGAAAACCAATGCCTAGAGGAATTAAGCAACTTGACCAGGGTCACACAGATAAATGTCAGAACCAGGATTCAAACCCAAATTTTTCTGACTTCAGATGCTCCTCAGGATGAAAGACATATTTCCCCAGGGAAATTCCACACAGATATGTAACTGCTGAAGTCTGTCACCAACAAACTCTAGATTTATTGCTTGCCAAAACTATTTTCGAAACTATGCTTCCAGGCTTAATGACTTCTGTACCTATAGAGTCCTAGTGAACATTCAATTTATTCCAGGTGAAGTGAAACAAGACTGATGCTGTGATGCTTTTACACGAAAGAAATGACTCATGAGTGGTAAAAGTTCAAACTCTGTACTGGCCTGCGAGGAGAACTATTTATGGAAAATGGGTCTTTCAGCACGATTTCTACAGCCACTTTGAGTTAAGAGGAACAAGCTCTTCTGGCTAAAATACTATTGGCTTCATGCACCCACAGAATTGGATGGTCTAATGTGAGCACTTGAATTGGTGCATAAAATTTCTTGACAGTCTTGGAATTCAACATCAAAAATAAAAGCAATAACAAATAAATCAAGGGCCACCAGTGTCCCCTGATGCAGAGCTTAAGTACTTATAACACAAATTGACCTCCTAACTTCAACTGTCCCTGAGTTGAAATTCTTCACATATGGGGGCAAATCAGGAATTTAGCATGCCTCTGTAATTGTCCATAAACAACAAAACTTCTGGAAGGAGAGTAAGGCTTTGAGCACCAATCGTCGATGTGAGCACCATTTACCATTAACCACAATATTGATAATGAATGCCATGTTAGTGCTTAACAGGTGCTTGTTTTACTATCATGTTCTCATGCCCCTCCCACGCCCCCACCCAGTTCAGTATCTGATGAATAAAAATACAGTTTGAAAGCAGTACTTTGTTTACTTATGAAAACACAGACCTATATAATCACAAAATATTCTCACTCAGAATACTCCTGGGCTGAAGGGTTTGGTCTTAAGAGGTTGAGGTCTACCACTTCATCAGAGTAGAATGTATCATGCTTTGCTTCAGAGTGCCTTCTTTAAAAAAGCTAGAAGAAAATATAGTTAAATATTGTTTCAGTCAGGGTCCTAACAAGAAATAGATGGTGTGTGTTGAAAAGGTTTTAACTACCAGAAGAAGTGAATGAAAGGGCATTTACAGAACTGTGGTTAGGGTTACGGCAACCACCAAAGGAGATTGTGGCACCTCCAGACAGTAACAACAGAAAGCCATAAGTACTCCTAGGTCTACATGGGTGAGAAAAGAAAACAATGTGTCCGATGCCCCATAACAACTGGAACCGTGGGATAAGAGCCGCCTGAAAGGAACTTGGACTATAGAGAAACTCAGCATTGCCAGCACCTGGCAAAGCAGGAAAGAGCATAAGAATCAGTTTTCCAGTCTCTGCCTCCTTCCACCTTACAGTCTCTTCTTGCCTATGCCTCTCATTGGCCAAAACCATCCAGAAACCAGAGTTCCAGGGAATTCAGCCTATAGAGGGACAGTCACTCTGGGCACAGAGAAGAGAGAAGGGCAGGCGGTAGACCTGGGGGAGCAAGAATAATCAGCACAAATTAAGTTTTAATCTCTAAGTATTTAAACAGCAAAGGAAGGAAGGGAGGGAGGGAGGAAAGAAAGGGGAGAGAGAGAGAGAGAATGTGCACAGGTGGGTACATGAGTGTGTACAAAAAAGAAAGAAAGCAACTGATTATCTATATAAATATTATAAAATATACAATACTAAAAAGTAAACAGCACATAGAAAAAATTTATAACATACAATACATGGAGAATTTTTATAATACCAATACATCACCCATTTTAACTTAATAATGTGAAGACTCTAATAGACCAATTAGCAAAACGACATGAACTGATCATTTCCAAAAGAGAAAATACATGTGAGCTAGTAGACATATGAAGAATATTTAGTCTAATCAGTAGTTAAAGAAATAGATGTTAAAACCAAAATGAGATCTGTTTTTCCTATTTAATTATCAAGAAAAAAAGGTAATACTTGATATGGGCAAAGATACAATGAAATAGGTCTTCCATACACTTTTAGGGGAAGTATAAATTAGTGCAGTCTTTCTGCAAATCAATTTAACAGTAATTCTACTTTTAATATTCTGTCTTAACGAATTAATTAGAAACGTAGGTAAAGATCTAGCACAAGGATGTAAATAATAGCTTTCATTACAACAGACAAAAAAAGGAAATAAATGTCCAACATTAATGGAAATTACATAGCATCCTTTCCATCAAATTTTTTAAAGACATTAAAAATCATGTTTACAATGAGTTTTTTTTTCATATGGAAAGCAAAATTGAAGTATGCAGAATTGTGTATACAATATGATCACAGCCATGTTTAAAGAAAAAAGTAAAGAAAATACCAGAGGGAAAATGTTAAAATGTTAATAGTTGTTGCTTCTTTGGGTAATGAGCATATGGTGATTATTTTTGCTTTTGCCTCTTTATGCCTTTGCATACTTTCCAAATATTCTAAAATGAAATGTATTCGTTATTATTTATTGAATGCCCACATTGCACCAGTCATTATCCTGGGACCTGGACACTCAAAGCTCATGAGGCACAGTTCTTGTCTCAAGTTGCTTATAATCTGGTATCTTTTTTGTATATTGTAACTTCAAAAATTATAGAACAATAAAGCTGTTGTTTATTTAACTAGACTGGGTGAAAAGTAGTGTCCCATTAATTTCTCATTTGATTTATTTCCCTCACACCACCTTTCCAAACCAACAGGAATCCTGGATGCTTTCTCTTCAAAAATATATCCCAAACCTTATTCAAGGTAAATCAATAAAGCTTTTAGGAAAAACTAAATAAGAAAATATATTTAAGTTCTTGGAGTAGGCAAAGAGTTCTGAAACAGGACACAAATGTGTGCCCACTATAAATGAAAAAAAATGGCAAATTGTACTAAAGTAAAATTAAAATTGTTCATCAAAACATATGATTAACAGACTAAAAAGGCAGGCCACTAAGGAGGAGAAAGTTTTTTACACTTATTATATGACTCATATCCAGAATATATAAAGTACCCCTACATAACAGCAAGAAACAGACAACCCAAAGGAAAAATGAGCAAAACTTTGAACAGGCAATCACAAAAGGATATCCAAATAAACATTGAAAGGTTTCATCGTGAAAAAGTAGTCATCATGGAATGCACATTAAAACCACAATGTGACATCACTACATCCCAAATTAAAAGGCACATAGTAGCAAAGGTGAACAAAGATAGTAGCAAAAGTGTCCCCCCAGGTGGTACAATCACTTTAGAAAACCACTGGAGAGTATCTACTAAAGCTGAATATAAGCTAACCCCATGGTCCAGGCATTCCAGTTCTGGGTATATACTCAAAAGAAACACATACAGATGTTTTTCTCATTACATTTGTAATCGCCGAAAGCTAGAAACAATCCAAATGTCCATCAACAGTAGAATGGATACATACAGTGTAGTATATACACACAAGCTGTACTTTCCTGCAGTGACAATTAACTGCAACTACATGTAACAACATTTATAAAAATCACAAGCATAATACTGAGTGAAAGAAGCCAGACACAAAGAGTGCATCCTGCATCGTTCTGTTTCTGTGACATTCTAAAACGGCTAAACTAATGTATGGTGTTAGAATTCACGATTATTGATGATCCTCAGCGGGGAGTGCCTGAAAGGGGCGGAGAAGGTAGCGTCTGGGGTTCTAGTAATGATCTGTTTCTTAACCTGCCTGGTGAACACACAGGTGGGTTCACTTTATGAAAATTCATCAAGGCATACTTTTCTGTATGTTAAACTTCAATTACAATTACATTATGTATAGTTATATATGCATATGTGTCTGTGACATACGTATATACACATCCATGCACACATATGTAAAATATAATGTAAATGTATTTACACACACACACACACACTCTCTCTCCATCCAAAATGTAAGCATTCCTGACCTCCTCTACGCTTCTCTCCCATCCAAGACGACTGCAAAGCTCTTTGCCCTAACTCCTCTCTTGCATCCCGGCAGTCTTCAGCTATAGCCAGAATGATAAAAACAGAAGCTGGGTCATATCTGTCCTTGGCTCACAACCAGTAGTAACTTCACATGTCAATCAGAATAAAATCCTCAGAGGAAAGATATACCCCTGGCAGCCTATATAAACTAGCCTCACTACCCACACCTGTCACTTCTATCCCATTAGCCTGCTTTATTTTTCTTTACAGATCTTATCATCAATGGGCATACCATCCACTAGGTTATTTGGTTATAACTGGTCTCTCCAATACCAGTGTGTCAGCTACAGAAAAGCAGGGATTTTATCTTTCTGCTTTATATCCCTAACATCTAAAATAATACCTAGCATAAAGTAGGCAATGAATGAATGAATGAATGAATGAGAGCATCACCAAAAAACATAGGAAATGGGCAGAATGTGTATGTTCAGCCTTCTTTTTAGGTTAGGAAACTAAAAGAATGAAATTACATTAGGGAACAAAAAATCAAATTACTTGTTTGATGTTTTCAGTAGTATAGCCCTGGTCTTCTTTTTCTCTTTTTTCCCTCCCCCACACCCTATTTCTTGCTCTATCCTTCACCTTCCCTAAACCCACACATGCACACCTACATGCAAACACAGGCATAGCTATAGGGAGAATGGAGTAAGGATAGTTCTAACGGATGGAAGTAAGAATATAAACTATCCTGTTCTACACAATTTTTAGCCACTTTACTCACATTATAGTCATAATTAAATATATTCTATATTATATATACATGTGTGTATAATTACAGAGATTGTATAATCCTATTGGCTGATAATTCAATTAGAGTGGCAACCAGGTAAAGATTGGAATTAGACATTTTTATATGAGCCTTGTTTTTTGGGTATATGGCACATGGTATTACATGATATACATGACAGTAAAGAATTTATCATTTTTCTTGCCAAAAATATATGTATTTGGGACCTAAGGCTGCTCCCTCTGGCATTTTGCATAAAAATTTTTCAAACAAAATAAGACCATTTTGTTAGGTCCTACAACAATGAAAAACTTTTCAGACCCAGGAGACGAATCTTTTGGAAGCAAATATGCGTATGTCCAGAAATCAACATTGTTTCAGTCAGAAGTCTTACCTCCCTGTTCTCAGAATGAATTGTAGAACCCCCAGAGCAGACAAGGACATTTAACTTTAATTTCTATATAGCTATCAATTACTTTTTCAAAGGGCTATCCAGTAGGATTTGCCAGCTTGTCTAAAAACTAGCTAAATGTGCAAATGTGAGCGTGGGGGGAAGGGAAGGTCTAGTTTTGTTGTCAACCTAGTTGACCCTTTACTTTTGGTTAAAAAAAGAGAGAGACTTTTTGGCCCTTTCAGTTACAAAATAGCTGACTGCACAGTTTTGTTGGTTTGTTTTTAATTGAAAACAATGGGAAACTTAGTGATAAGATCCTAATATGTGCTCAACTGCTAGTATTACTCTTCTTCACCTTCTCCCTCTCAGAAAGCAGTTAAGCATAACATCAAACCGTAACTTTAAAAGTGGATGGAATAATAAAATGAAGCCTAAGATACATTGAGTGTTAACAGGTCCAATGTCAGAAGATCATTCATTCATCAAGTGGTTAATATCTTTTAATAAGCAGAAAATGATGGTTCAAGGGAATGATGGCTTTTACTTTTAAGTGAGTGCAAAATAACCATTAACATCAGAGGAAAAAGCAATACCAAAGTTCATTTTGAAGCTCAGATATACAGATCAGGAAGGAAAAGTATGGAGTAATGAGGACATGTGCATGACTCCAGTGCCGGAACTGTGGCTTCACCTCGACCTCATGACTTGGAAGCTGTGTGACCTAGGGCAAGTTACTTAACCGCTCTGAATCTCAGCTTCCTAGGGATGTAAAATGAGGATGGTAAAAACACCTCTCTTGCAGGGCTTTTGTAAAGATTAAATGAGGTCTTCGTTCTAAAAATATTTTGTGGCCAAGAATAGGAAGCAATAATGTACAAGATTATTATTGTGCTTAAATAATTCATTGAATACCTTTCTTGCCTTCTCTTCTACCTCCTAAAGTGACTTCTCTGAAGTTTAGCTAAAGTGAGCCCCCATCCCTTGAGGTCTGCCTATACCTACAGTTTTAGATTAGGATATTTTTAACTAGCTTGATGAAAAAATTTCATGTTTCATTTCTGAACCAGCCGGCCTAAATGTTGAGAATCGAAGTGTGGTCTTCTCTAAGTTGCAAATGATTAATGCTGTATGAGTACATATATGGATATGCAGCTCCCTGAAACCCTTTAGGGTAGGGAGATTGGAGATGGAGATTTCAAAGGGAAGGAAATCTCTTCCTTTTCCATCCTAGGATGGAACACTGTCCCATTTTCCTAAATATTTCCTCTTTATAATAGAAAAAGTATCTATTTAATGCACACTTACATGCCAAGCATGGTACTATGTGTTATTTCATGAAACCCTCATAACATACTAATATATTGGTATTAGTACTGACACAGACAAGCGGATTATAATTAGAATAATTAAGTAGATTAACCAATGTCACAGACCTAGTACACGGCAGAGTCAAGACTTGAACCTGAACCTGCCTAATTCCTTTTCCAGTCTTTTTCCATGGGTTAATTATTTCCCTCCTACATTTTAACTAACGTTGGGTGTCTGTGTTTGCCTTTCTATCCCTTTATACTTTCATCCTTGGTATGCCTGTAATGAGTAGGGTAGAGGCCTATAACAGAGATGATTTAGGTGTGGTCTCGCTACTTAACTGTTACAAGGCACTGGCAGGAAGATGACAGACATGGAAGAATTTAAGAGGTCCAGAAGGGATGGAGCATCCGTCTCTCCAGCTGTCACATGAGCATAATAATATTCAACCTTATACAGCAGTTGTTCGGACAGTGAAATTCTTGTGTTAAGTGTTTGGCAAAGACCCTGTCTCATAGTAAGTGGTCAGTATACAGAATCTATAACATTGCCAGACAGTCCCAGGATAACAACTAGGATGCAAAGCTAGAAAAGCAACGCGGCGCCAGATTTTGAGAGAGCACTGAATGCCAGTCTAAAGAGTTTGGACCTTCAGCTTGGTAAAAATAATCATGCCTAGGTCAGTCATCATCTGAAAAGAAATGAGAGCTGATGTTATTTCACATTACCTTTCAAAATCCATCCTAAATGAGATGGAATTGGGGGGAACAGTTGGAACTGGTTTAAAGGAGTTTTGTATTTGATGTACTAAAAGAAAAGATGATATTTTCAAGTTTGATGCCCTATACTTTTTCTTCCACAGTAATTAGTGAATACCAAAGACAGCAACTGGAGTCTGTGAGCTACTCCTCTCGTTACGCTCTGGGCCTCTTTTATGAAGCTGGCACGAAGATTGATGTCCCTTGGGCAGGGCAGTACATCACCAGTAATCCCTGCATACGCTTCATCTCCATTGATAATAAGAAACGCAATATAGGTCAGTACCTCCATTATTTCCCTTAAATACAGTAACAATGGTGGGTGTAGATCATGAAAAATGCTGTTTAATTGAGTGTTGCCATTCTGCACAGAGCAAGCATTTAACTCCAAGCCACAGGGGATAAAATTTAATGTCACATTTGGCCAATAATAAAATACACAGTGAAACCAGCAAAGTTTTTCAGAAAATGATTCACCACATGGTTTGTATTACTGAGTTCATGAAAATAGTATCAGAAGGTTTAAGATTTCAAAATGGCCCAAGTTCTGTTGCTTTAATATGGATCCATCTATATGCAAATGTATATCTCATCATTTGTTTGTTGGTGGAGTTTGTTTGGTTTTGTTTTTAAAATTTGATAAGTGCTGCTCTTGTTTCCATTTCCCAGGCTAGGGAAAAAAAAAGAGGTGAATTTTACAATGTTATGAAAATTCCTCACTTTAATATAATTTTATTTAATTTTTCTCTGGGAGACTACATGAAATTATTTTGTATACAATGTAACTAAAATGATAGGTGAAATGTTTTATAAAAGCTTTACTAGAATGGGATAAAATCTACACTCAACCCTTTTTGTTGAAGATAGTTATAAAAATTAGACTTGAATTGCGAGAACAAACATAACTGATTCATTTTAGACATAAAGGTGAAAGTGTATTCTTATTTGTAAGATTGGGGTGATCCTTGAGATATTGCTTTTCATGGAATAAACTGTAATAATCTAAAATGACTAAATTCTTGAAAGGAATCATCATTTCAATTTGTTACGGTGTTTTATGGTATAGTGATGGTTTAATCGAGCCATTAGTTTGAAGTCTTGCTTGATAAAATCACCAACTAATGTCTTGTGGCTTGCCAGAACTTTATAATGATAGAACTGGGTTGGAGTATGGTTTTATATCAGAGCATATGATCTTAGAAAAATGTTTCTTTTATAACTTAAAACTCCCTAAGGTCTGGACTGTTTATGTTAACATGATACCATGTATATGTACAATCAGCAGTTCATGAAATGCCCTATAACAGCAATAGACTAACCATTTTTAACTCTATAACTGCTTTGTTCTAAGGAAAGAAAAATAGCCCTTGATCTTATCATATTGTATGTCATGAATTAGACATTCTCCTTTGTGTATTGCTTCATAAGATCTGATATCTGTTAGTATGTATTCAGTAATATGTAACAGCAAAAAACAATTTAAACTTGTTTAAACAACATAAGGACATTTGTTATATTATCTGCTATGGACTGAATTGTATCTCCCCCCCCCTTCCCAATTTATACATTGAAGCCCTGACCCCCAATGTAATTATATTTGGGCTTTTAGGAGGTAATTAAGGTTAAATGAGGTTATAGGATGGTATCTTAATCCAATAGGATTTCTTATAAAATGAAGAAGAGAGTTAGAGATGTACTAAAGTTACTAAGTTAGAGATGTTCTTTTAGTACATCTCCATCCTTGTATACACACCAAAGAAAGGCCATATGAGGATAATGAGAAGGTAAGAAGGTGAGCTATCTGCAAGCCAGGAAGAGTCCTTACAAATCATTTGGTACTTTAATCTTGGACTGAGAGAAACAAATTTTTAGTATTTAAGCCACCCAATCTATGGTATTTTGTTATGGCAGCCCAAGCTGACTGATACATTATCTAAGAGGAAGAAGTTAGGGAGACTTCAGGATTGGTTGATTAGAGAACTGAGCAATATCTTCAAGGACCTAGGATTTGTTTTTCTCTGCTCTCTTCCACTCATGATGTTGACATCCTCAGAGGACTGGTAGAAAGATGTAAGCAACTGTTGGAGTCACATCCAGACCCAACAACATGTTTAGGAAGAAGAAGGACTGTTACTGTCTCTGTCCCTTTCTAAGAATAAAGGAAATCTTTCCAGAAACCACTGAACCGACTTTATCTTGTATCTCAGCTTAGAATTTCATTACTCGACCCATCTGAAATTAATCGCTGGCAAGGGGGGTAGGGCTACCATGATGACTTGAGACAAACTAAGATCTACTCCTGGAACCGGTATTAGGATAATCTTCTCTTTATCCCTATGAGGGGCAGATACCTGAATAAAATTGGGTTTTTCATTAGGAAGAAAGAAAGGAGTAATGGACGCTGAGTTGGCAACAAAGAATGCCTATTATCTTCAAGTAGAGTCGCATCTTATGTGAGAGGTAAAATTCTAAAGTTTTCCTATAAAGAGAGGAATCGGGTATATTCAAAATATCTTTGAAAATCCCTTGACACTACATGACATTTTGGAGACTGACACAACTTTCAGTAAATTCAGTATTTTTTCCAACGTTTAATAGATTTCATTTTCTTTGGGTGAAGCGAGATGAAATAGCTGGTTTGCATTTATGGGGCAGAGTGATATTTTCTCCTATGAAAGGCACACAGGAAAGAAAAAACTAGCAGTCATACCTCCTAACAGATCAGATTCTCTGTACAAATGGAATGAGTTGGTAGGTGAAAGCACACATGCTACACAATGCAGGAGCAATTTATAAAATCAGAGTCATGCAGAACTGAAAGAGTGCAACATAAAAATATTAATACATTCTCACATGATTGGCAGCACTTGAAATAATAGGAATACAAAAATATATACTTTTTATATATTAACAGTCACAGAATTTTAAAGCTGGAGGGCCAGGGAAATTGGAAACCATGTTTTTGCTACAGGCCATGGTGGGGCCACTTCAGAGAGCAAGGAAATACCTGCATTCCTGTGTCGGTTTTATGGAAAATTAATCTTGGATTATGCAAGTTTCAAATTATGGAACTTGAATGGAATGGCATTCCCTAACCCTACTCTAGTAATTTCCCTAACAAGAAATCTAACTGCCTTGTATTTAAAATACTTGTTCTCACTCTCTGGGGCCAGGATGCTAAGTGTATCTAGTTGAATCCACATAATATAAATGTCCGTATACTATATAACTCCACTGTATTTTATTGGTATTAATATTTAACTAGACCAGCAAGTGTTGTCTCTTTATGTCACTAACACTACCTTACACCCACCCTTTATTTGGGGTGTTTGATTGAATCAGGAATTAATACTGAAATACACACACTCAACTAATGAAGGGAACACTTGTATTCTGTCAAGGTAAGGCAGCAACAAAACAGACAAAGGCTGGCAGGGTTGAGTCTACAAAATGCAATCTGTTGTTAAGTCTTAAAGAGAGCCAGAGGATAAAGGATTAGTGGCCCAAACCAGACAAAGGTCATGGAGTAATCATTTGTCAGCTGTCAGGAAGAGACAATACATGCAGAAAGCCACAACCAGAACAAAAGTCTCCTTAGACAAATGGGCTAACTTCCAAGATGTTCTAGACCTAACTTCAAGTACCAATAGTAGTGGGTATGACCCTATATACTTAGGTTTGTGTTTCCCAAAATGTGTTTAATGGAACACCAGTCCCTTGAGATACTCTTTGGGAAGTGGCTTTGTCATCAAATAAGTTTGCAAAATGCTACTTACTTTACCCATATTTTGGAGAGTGTGAGGGCATATTATCCTATTAGAAGACATTCCTATAGATGCCTTCTCACTTCATTTAATCTGGAATTTCTCAAATGTACTTGACCATGGAATATTTTATTTGGACATCAAACCAACTAGTATCCCACAGAAATGGTTCCCCAGAACACACTTGAGAAACTCTGACTTGATACTGCATTTTGTGCTTCAATCCTGGGCAGGAACTAGAGGCCAGGTGATGGAGGTGGGGAAGTCTGGTACTGGGCAGACCCCTGAGATTTTTTAGAGATGGAAGAAGACTTCTCGCAGATAAACTCAAAACATGGTAGGGTTAGAACTGAAGACAATTTATGTTGAAATCAGGTCTTTGTCATTATCATGGATAATTTTATAAGTTATCAATAAGATTGGCATAGTGGGAGCAATTTGGACTTTGAAAGACCTAGATTCACACTTTGGCTCTGACACATGCTAATGACGTGATCTTGCATGACCCTTGTTATTTGAAACATTAGCGTTTGTAACAAACACAATCAAAATTTTTAATGGGGTAAATATAACAGAAGTTAATTTCTTGCTCACATAAAGCCCAAACAAGTGTTTATGATTGGTAGGTACCTTTCATCAAAGATGTGATTGATTCAGAGACCCAGCGGCCTCCATCTTTTGACTCTGCCAACTTTGTTAGGTGGTTTACAGAGTCACTGCGCTCATCTGCATCAAATTGGCGGATGAGAAAGACAATGGAGGAGAGCACGTGGGATAATTTAAGGGCTAGACCTAGAAATGGTGCACATCCGGAGTACTCATATTTTGTTGGTTAGAATAGTTATGCGGACACACCTATTTGGAAGGAAGGCTGGAAATGTAGCTTACCTATGCATGTAGAAAGAAGAAACATATATGATGAACATATAGCCAATTTTTGCTACAACCTTTAGCAAAGGTCCTTCTGTGAAAGATGTAAATTAGACCGACATGGATGATAAATACAGATTTCAACGCAAGCGCAAATCATTCAACAGGTAGTCATCCCGTACAGCAAAAACTAAGAATGATTCACAGCTGGGTCTATACTCAGCAGAAAAGGATTCTGCCAACATGCGGAGGGCATAGGGAGTAGTGCCACCTATGAAATACATTTATCTCCTGTACAGGAAAAACACTCCTGTGTATTTCTCCTTTACTCTCATGCTACTACCACACCTACAACATTTCTGACACCAACTGTATAGGTTTTCCACACATCAAGCAATTCTGTGACACCAGCTGGGTATCTTACAATTCAGTTCAGTTCTGACACTATCTACCGGGAGTTAGCATCAGAGTCTACAGGCAAAGGGTTCAGTCCCATAAGGCTGCCCCCACTTCAGATGCCAGCGGCAAGTCCCAGGCTGCCATCTGTACTTCTGACCAACCAGCTATACACCAAGGTTCCCATGACTCCTCCTTGGGTTCAATAATTTGCTAGAATGGCTCAGAGACCTCAGGGAAACATGTTTACTGGTTTATTGTAAAATAAAGGATATGATATAGGATATAGATAATCAGCCAGATGAAGAGGTCCATCGAGTGAGGTCCAGAAGGGTCCCAGGCTCAGGAGCTTCTATCTCTGTGGAGTTGGGGTGCACCACCCTCCAGGAAGATAGATGTGTTCACCAAGCCAGAAGCTCTCCACACCCAATATTATTGGGATTTTTGTGCAGGCTTCATCATGTGGACATGATCCATCATTAACTCAATCTCCAATCCCTCTCCTCTTCCAGGAGGATGGGGAGTGGGGCTGAAAGTTCTCAGCTTCTAATATGGCTTGGTTTTTCTGGTAACAAGCCCTAGTCCTGAAGCTATCCTAGAGCCCACCAATGAGTTTCCTCATTAGAACACAAGACACTCCTATCACCCAGTAAATTCCAAGGGATTTAGGAGCTCTGTGTCAGGAACCTGAATTAGAATGAATGCTCCTAGTGCTCATATCACTTAGGAAATTACAAGGGTTTTAGGAGCTCTGTGCCAGGAATTGAGGGGAGCTATATATACACACACACACACACACACACAAACATATATATATTATATATATGTATATATGTATATGTATATATGTATATATTCATATTGAGAGAGATATATATAGATATATAGATATTGTGTTTCCCCGAAAATGAGACCTAGCCGAACAATCAGGTCTCATGTGTCTTTTGGAGCAAAAATTAATATAAGACCCGGTCTTATTTTATTATAATATAAGACCGGGTCTTATATAATATAATATAATGTAATGTAATGCAATGTAATGTAATGTAATAGAATATCGGGTCTCATATTAATTTTTGCTCCAAAAGACGCATTAGAGCTGGTTGTCTGGCTAGGTCTTATTTTCGGGGAAACACAGTATACATATACTTCACCCCCCACCCCTATTATTTCACACCTTCCAAGAAGATCTGTCAGATCCTTCCCAAGATTTTAAAATTTGGAGCCAAACTAGCCAGGAGTCGAACTTCCTAGATTCAATTCAGTTCTACCACTTACTACTTGTGTGACATTGGATAAATTTCTTAAACTATCTATCTACTGATCTGTAAGATGAGGAAAATAATACCAACCCCAAACGGTTGAGGATGAAATGGTTTAAACATAAAAAGAGGTTCACATGGCACTTAACAAATAATAAATATCTATGGCACCTACTATTGCAATTAATAATTCTAGTCTTCAATTTGGATACTCTCCAAAGCAAAGGGCATAAATAAAAATGCCTAACTTAGGTGAATGCAATCCTCTGTTACCAGTGCAGATAGGAGTCAGGGAGGCTTAAATAAAATGTGTAGGTTACCCTGAAAATGATTAGTCAGAATTTTAGTGTCCTTCCTAGTTCACCATCTGGAAGAGAGTTAATGATCAGTAAAAGGCCAATAAGCTGCAATCTGAAGAGATCAACACAATCTGCAGCTCTAGAAATTTGATGGCCAATGACCATAATTACATAGCTTTCAATATCTCGTCGAAAGAAACAATCTAACTCATCCGAAAAGAAAACGAACAAATGAACAAACTTTTTCATCACATAGAATTTGTGCTTACAAGGATTTTATTGTTAGGATCCTTGAGTAACAAACACTAATATAATGTATATTGCCTTTAATAGCTGTTTGATAAAATATGCAGAAATGTTATTCCATATAGCTGTTTATTACATCAACTTTTATAAAAGACAGGAGCATATATGAAGTCCTGAAAATAACTGGGATGGGCCCAGGGCCTTAATTCCAGTCACCTTGTGTTCATTTAAGGGAGTTTCTGATTATTTCAATTAAGCAGGTTGCAATTGGTAACACAGAATGGTCTGCTTTAAGATTTGAATAAATGTGGAATTATTTGTCCTTAAACTTGCAGAAAATGAAATCCAGATAGGTTACACTTTATAAGTAGTCCAAAAAAAAAAAAAAAAAAAAGAGAGAGAGAGAAGAAGGAAAAAGGGAGAGGAAGGCGGAGGGAAGGAAAGGAAAAGAGCATGAAAAAACTGTCAGGTTTCCAGTTCAGGCTTTTGTTTTAAAGTACCAACTCTAGAAGCAGAGATCTCAGATAAAATAGCAATCATCAGCTTACAATAACAAACAATAACCAGTTACAAAGTTACAAAATCCATATCATGTATTTTGTATAATAGACATAGTCATTTGTAATCTAACTATGTAACGATGATGTCCATATAAATCTATTAAGGCAATTTAATAAATAGTAATCAAATAGTAATTATAAATATTCATCTCTATTACAATGATGCCATAGAATATCACATGATTATAATAACAAAATCTTGGGATGATCTTTCAGGAAGAAAATATATGTGTTTGTGTGTGTGTGTGTGTGTGAGTGTGTGTACATACATACATAAATGTATAAATGTACTTGTCTGAAATATGTGTATATACATGTGTATATATTATATATGCTATTCATTTGTTGTCATTTAATTTAATAAGCACAAATTATAAAATAGGCTAATCTTATTTCACATAATATTTGCCACTTCTAAAAACAAAAAAATGGGTTTTCTTTAGAAAATGAAATAACTCAGCCATTTTGTAAGGAGAGCATTTGCACACAAAGTAAAAACAAACAGCAGAACCCTTTTCTCTCTGGTTTCCCTATCAAGCTATCCTCAATGGGAAAGGTTTACATCCAAGATAGCACTTGTCCTCCCACTTGCCAAGCAAGTTAACTCAGTATGAAAATCAATGCCAGAGATGGAGGGAAAGTAGAAAAGCAGCTAAACATATATCAAAAATAAACTTTAAAAATATTCTATAGAGCATATTACCGGGGGAAAAATATATCTCATGGAAGCTTCTTTAAGAAAAATTGAATTCACAAATATTTGATTTATATGTTTTGAATTCACAATTTATTCAGTTGAACAATTATTTACAAATATGTATCGGATGCTTCTGTGTGTCAGACACTGTGCCAAGAATTGAAAATTCCATACTCCCTGCCCTCCTGAAACATAAACTTCCATGAAGTCTACCCAAAGGAGAATTCTGAAGGAAAGCGAGTAATGAGACAGTTGGACTAGTGACTTGGAGTTAAGTGAGTCCTCATAAATATAAATGATGCACTGATATATACAATATAAAGAGCATTAACTCACATCTATAATCAAAACCGGGAAGAGTCATGTTGCCTCGTGATCAAACGAGCTTTTAAAAGAACTCGTAAGGTCTTTTGTCAACATGAACCCAATCATCTTCTTTTGGTGAAGAAATGAAGGAACATTTAAATCCGCGAATAAATGAAAAATATTAGTGTGGCCCAGTATTTAACTTTCTCCTGGGATTGCTAAAAAGTTCAGTAGATGCATATAAATCAGGAAAAGTCCAAAAAGCAGTGAGCAAAAGGGTAAAAAGAGTCTGGCGTTTCTGTAACTATAAGTAATTCCAAATTACAGATTTATGTAGCATCTACACTAAGAAGTGAGTCTTAAACATTAAATGTCCCTTTTTGTGTCAACATTCCCCCTTTGTGTTCTGCCTGCCTGCCCTCTGAGAGTGGCATTTTCACTTATGGTATTGGCCTGGACTTGTGGCTGTCAGGTCTTTTTTTCATAAAAGACCTCAGGTTGGCCAAGAATTGGTCCAGAACACAAGAGCCAGATGTGTAGGTGATTGCGTGTTGTTTTTATTCACTATTAGTGAGAGAGAAGAGGGGAATGAGAATCAGATGACTGTTTATGATGAATAAATCTATAGATCTGAAATTCACAGGTCATAGATAAGAGCAGCAGAAAAGCGGATGGAGGCTGCCTTCACTGCTGTCAATTTTAAAAGTAAATGGCAAGGAAAAGTCCTCTGTTAGCTTTGTAAGGACGGGAGGAATGCCATGTACACCAAGAAGGGGGAAATCAGCAGAGGATCACAAGTGGAAATTGCCACAGTCTCTCTAACCTCTTGACTGACAAAGGCCATGTAACCAGATGTGTAGCTATCGTCTAATGAAGAAACTGTCTTATTAAATCTAATAGTGTCCAATGTTTGCTTATAATTACAGTTTTTTTTAAAGGATAGTTTTTTTTTGTCTACTGAGCACCTAAAAGAGATGAGATGCCAGTTTGGGAGTGGGAACAAGGAGAACTAAATTGTTCTGCCTGACTGAGGAGAAACTTTCAGGCATCCTGAGAGAATGGGGAGGGCAAGGAGCAGAGAAAGGGAAAGAAGAAACAGGAAGGTGAAAGGCTCTGGGTTGACCTGGGGAATAACTATGTAGATGTGTAACTTGTTGGCTGGATCATTTATTTTGTGATCCCTTTTCACAACTCCCTACAACCTCAGCGTAGTTCTGGATTAGCAATTGCTGTAATCCACTGTTGCTTTTCTGCGGGGGTGGTTAAGTAGTCAAGACAGTCCAGGCACTTTTTGAAATATCTAGGATGCAATTAGATAGGAACTGTATGGCTCGTTCAGGCTAGTTCCTGTGCAGAAATTTGGAGTCTGTTGACTATATGGCAAGCCTCACATCTGTTGGAGAAGCTTATCTTGAATTAAGACAGAAGTCCTCATCCTCTGGACTTCAAATAAAGCAAATAAAGCAAGTTCAACTTGCTGTTTCCATAATACCTGCAACTGTGTCGATCTGTTGAGAGAACAGGAAAGTGGGAAAAGGGCACTCATTGTGGAACTGAACTGTTTCGAAGGATCTTGAACTCAAGTCCTACTGTGGTCTGAAGTGAAGCTGTCAACACTCTGGATTGGAAGCCAGGGTTCGAAATGATGTGCTCTGCATTGCTTCCCAGACAAGTGCTTGGTTTTCATCATTCTGGAGGCATCTCAAAACCTTTGAAAGTTGAGAACAGTCTTGTAAAACTGTAACTCTCAGACAGCTTGTGAGCCTCAGCTCCCAGGAGACAGCAAAGACTTGCTGAGCTGGATGAGAGCATGACAAGTCTTTGTTCTGGTCCTTCTTTTATCTGGGACCTTGGCAACACTATCCCAAAGAGATGGGAACTTCCCTTTGCCTAGAGCTCCCTCAAAAAAGATTTCACTATTTTCCTCATTGTCAAGAGTTCCTCCTCAGATCAATCTAAATATCCCATGGGCCAAAGAATTGGTATGCCCTGTTTGCAGAGTTTGCTGCTTTCTCCAGAATTAGAAACTCTCTCCTTTAGAGGTAATACATGCCACTCTCCATCATACATGCTGTCCGTCAGTCGATCCCTCTTATCTTGGTCAAGATTGAAAATTAGAGATAGTCATGTCTTGGCATAATAGGAGTGTGTGTGCAGTGCTCAAGAAATGTTTGCAGCTCTGAGATGTCCTTCCTTGGTCCTGAAATAACACTAACAATGCTTCGGCACAGGTCACCCACTTAGTAAGTGAGGAAAAGTAATGGCTAGTCAGCAAATTGTTCATCCCCAAGACAATCTAGGTATCTTTTACCACTGCCCTTAAAATCACATAAAATGAATGAGCTCTTTAATTGCTGAATCTAGAAGTCATTGAAAAGCATGTGTGAGTTCTTGGCAATTAGAATGATTAGAAACCTCTTTTGGAGGCTCTGTATCATGCCTACAACATTGGAAATACTTGACCATATATTATGGTATCAGAGATATTGTCAGTAAGACCTGGAAGTTTTGTCAAGCTCTCTTCCCAAAGAAGTATTGGGAAGAGAGTATTCTCACTGACAATTTTACCGTGGGCTCTAAGGAAGATACATCTGCTTTGAATGATGTGACACAGACCTTGATTTCCAAAGATCCCACTGTTCTCTTTGTGAAAGATACTTTGTTTTAATACTTGGTTAAAGAACAACTGTTCTAAAACAGTTTTAGTTGAGATACGTGATTTTAGAAAATATGTGATAAATTCTGCAACTATGCCGTTTCTCTGCCACGGTTTAGCAGTTATCTCTTTTTTCTATCACAATGATATTAAAATGAAACGATATCTTGCATAGGCATCTTGCCACAAATGATGAGTTCATATTAACCCAAGTTTGGTGAGTGATGAATTCTTTATTGCATAATTCATGCTTTGGGTTTTATTATCAGCGATAGCCAAAAACAACTGGTATTATTGAGCACGGTTCTGTGGACTTTGCAGTAACACAGACCTAGTTTCAAATAATAACTCAACACTTAGAATCAGGTTGAACCATATTATATTGCTGTCTTTGTAGACCATAAATGATCGAATACCAGTATTTTCATGTGATTCAACCTAATCTCTCTGTGACTGTGATTAAGTTTCTGAATCTGAGATTTACTGTCTGTACTATAAGGTTAATAAAATATCACAGAAATAAGAGTTGAATGAGATAATATATTCCAAACGCCTAGTGCCATGTTTGGCACAACGTAGGCACAGAGTAAATGTTCTCTTTATAGTTGTTGTCATATGTAAATTATTTTGTGGTTTCAGTCTATCAGTTATATAAACTTTTTTTCATTTTGAGAAAGAGGAGAAGGGAAATGCCAATAGTGCAAGTTTAGTTCAATTATATTATCTTTTGTGAAAAATAATAATAATACACATTGGGGTGGTTAAACAATATCTCGTTACCTGAATAAGGTGTTAAACTCAGAGAACATCAAGTTAGATGCCATTCTTTCTTTTGATGGAATCTCAAATCACTTTTTGAATAAGAATAATTCCAAACAAATGTACACTACAGCGAATCTGAGAGGAGTTAGACACTCGGAAGTACGTCATCCGCAAGTCAAAGGGCTGAGACTAATTCAAGAGCAGGGTTCAAAGTCTGACTGCAGAATCTCACCATAGGAAATTGCTTCATTGTGTTTCGTAAATACTTTGTATCAGTTAACATTTTAAACTCTGTCCAGCATCACCAATCCATCATTTTGCTCAGATGTGATGTTATTGAGTCCATTTAGCCTAAAGAGCCCTTTGGTTTATTACCAGCAGCTTTCTTGGTATTGAGTGCACTGAGTAGGATTTGATATGCCCTCTAAGATCATATGTAGGCCCTGCTGTTTTTCATGCTCCTTGCCCCTAAATGAGCACATACAGACTTCATATATGTGCTCATTTAGATAATGAGAAGAATCTACATGTACTGTACAGGACATTGAATTCCCTGCACAATATGAATGAATATTAAACACTGGAATCTGAAAAGAATCTAATGGACTTCCATTAATATTTATAACTGATCTGTGGGACTAGGGGAGTTCTTCAGTATAAAATAGCCCAAATTCATGTTTGCAAGAACGAAGCAGCCGTGAATTTAAAATATAGTTTTCCTCTGTGAATTAGATTTCTATTATACAATATACCTAGTGAAGTCTTTGTTGTTGATGTTATATATCCTTACGTTATTTAATAAAGTCAGAAAAGTCACTTGAGAAACTTGAGCTTAATTGAACCTTATCTACTCTTTTTTATTAAAAATAAAATGCCTGTTTGTTCCCTTTTCCATTATCTATCCTCAGAATAGTGGTTTTTTAGGAGTACCTAACGATATTATAAAGATTATAGTCCCTTTGATTTAAGAATTTTTGCCAAAATACTCAAACTCAATCCTGTTTTCTTTGTTTTTTTCCTGTCACAATTTAACAGGAAGAATAATTCCATTGGTTTTATTAGTAAAGGTGATAAGAATGTCCACAGTAAACCAGGAAGTGTCCTCTATGAAAAGGGCCAGAAATATTTTGACACAATCATAAATAAAAACTTCACTATCTGATCCGTCTCAGTCTCAAAAGTCAATACTTTAGAATGTCAAGGCTAAAACCTCTTTAATTCACCAAAAGAAATACAGCAAAGCTTTAGGTCAACTATTCCAGCCCAGAGATATATTTCATCCATTCACGGAATCCTTTTGAACACTTACAAATCTAAAGCTGAACTCAATTACGCAACTACCGCAATACAGTGATATCCTTACAGGCGAACCAGTATGCTGGCTCAAGGGGAAAACCTTGCCCAATTCAGGAAAACAGGCCAATCATAATACCACTTAACACACAAAATTTCATATAGGGCACTCTGCTGAGTAGGCCGAAATACCGATGCATAATAAGGATGACTGCTTCTTGCTGGTGAGTATTGGGAAAGGGGAGCATTTTAGTGGATTGTCATCATAGAAAACTGGGGCTTTCTTACACATTGTGGAAGAACTCCAGTGAGGGCTGGAACACCAATTGCGAGTTAGGACAAATCCTCTGCTCCAGGGACCTGGGTAGGGCCCAATTAAAGGACTATTGAAACCCTTCCGTTTTTCCTTTTGGCATTGCCAATAAAAGCTGCAACAAGCTGAAAATCTCCTTGTGTCTCAGTATAAATAGATGTTTTCATAAAACTTGGGAGGTCTTAGCCAAAGGAAAAACTTCTCCCAAGCAGATCCTGAAATACATACATTCCCACGAAATGTAGCCCCTTTCTTTTAATGAGCAGAATCTATAGGATTTTTAAAGGGATTAACATAAGGAACTTAGAGGAAAGATTATTCCAGCCCTGAACAGCAAGTAGGATTCAGAATATGCTTGTCAGAGTTGTTTTATTCCCTTTTGGGTTTTTTTTAAACAACTCTATATAATCAAACTTAACCTGTGCAGCACTGGCTCTTGATTACCTGCCTTTGAAATTCAGCACATGTTCCTCCTCCAGTCTCCTCCCTTTTTGAAAACGGAGCCACCGGTCTCCTATCTCCTTAAGCCCAAACTCAGGAATTACCCTTTGTTTCTTCCTCTCCTTCACCCCAGCATCCAATCTGTAACCAAATCACATTGATCTTGCTCCCAAAATAGACAATGAACTCACTTTTCTTCATCAACGCTGTCACAACGAAGACACCATTTTATTTTAACTGGCCTCTCCCCACTTACCCCTTTCCAGTTCATTCTTTACATAACTGAAAGGTCTTCTTAAAACATACGTCTGTTTATGCCACCCACTTTCCCTTTCAAAGTCCTTTAATGCCTTTTCTTTGCACATAGAATTCGATCTCAAATCCTTATCATGACCTACAAGGTCCTAAATGATCTAGTATAGGAGTCACAAACTTTTTCTATAAAGGCCAGATAGTAAATACTTTAGAATTTGTGAGCCGTATCTATGGTCTCAGTTGCAACTACTCAGTTCCGCTAGTGTAACACAAGGTATAGACATTACATTAAGCAATGAGCATGACTATGTTCTGATAAAATTTTATTTACCAACACAAGTGTCAGACCAGATTTGGCCAAAGGAGTGTAGTTTGCCAACCCCTGACCTAGCACATGCCAATCTTACTAACTCCTCACTCCTTAGTTTATTTAGCACTCCAATCACACCTCTCTTTCCTGCGGTAGTTTTTCCCACTCAAGACCATTGTTCTGTTCTACCTACACTATCTCAGTTTAAATGGAACCTCCACAGAGGCATTTCCTGAACTCCTAATTTAATTAGGTTTTCCTACTGTACTGTTTTATAGCACCTATATTTTAATTTTCAGAAACTATACATTGATTTATGTGATCATTTGTTTAATGTCTGTTTTACCTTGAAATTATAAGGTCTATGAATCTGGAGAGACTGAGTTTACTTTGCTCATCTTTGTATCTCCAGTGCCTGGCACACGGTTTAACATAGAGTACCTTCCCTATTAAATGTTTGTTAAATGAAAAATAATAAGATCTAATCAAAACAGGAGAGAGGAAAACAAAAGGTAACAACTTGGGGATCTCAGATCTGAAACATGGGATGTTTTTAAATCCATTTATCCCCAAAGGGTATCATTTAAAAATTTTTTTTACACTTCAAATAAGGAATATGTACATGTCAGGGTAATAAATAGGCATACCCCCAAATCTCAATGCTGTGAAGGCACTCGTGGTTGATACATCATGGCTCACACAAAGTTGCATGCACGTTGGGCCGTTCTACTTCTTGTGCCATCTGGAACCTGAACCTCACAGGTCATCATGGAGTCAAGAAAGAAATGGAGAAGGTACAACAGAACAGCTTTTAATGGCCTTAAACTAGATGTGACCCACTTCACTTCCCCTGGCAGTCCACTGACCAAAACTAGTTACATGGCTCCAGCTTAATTACCAAGTAGACTGGGAACCGTCCGGGAAGCAGTGAACTATCTTTGCCAGAGAATGTAAAAAATAGTTCAAATATATTTAATAATATTAAACAAAACTGGCTGTATGAAGATACTATAAACCCCATAGAGTTGTATATTATACATATTTTACCAATTTTAAAAAGCTTTTCATAAATTTTAATTTACCTCATTTATGGTAATATCTTGCTTGGTAGTAATCATTAGTTTCTTACTTTCATGTCTCCCTCAGACAATTTTCTGCACAGACTTAATATAAAGTAGAGCAAAATGCTCATTTTAAAAAAATTTCACGTTATGGCCATGGTTTTTCAATATACTGTATAAGTTTGGGTTATTTTAAAAGAATTTTATGGTACATTTGTTTTTAAAGTAAAGGACCAGAATCCAAAAATTGAGTGTAGGAGATGATCATACAAGGAAAAGAATACATATGTGTTCTCTTTGCTCCCCAAATTACTTATGTCTACATAAGTTATTCATCAGTCATACATTCAATGGATATTTAATGGACTCCAACTATTGGCCAGGCCTTGTTCTAGATGTTTAGGTGAATGAGACAGCCCTCCTAGTGCTTACATTTGGCAGGGAATATTAAAACATATTCTAGGATGATAATAAAATGTTAGAATCCTTTATAAGCAAAATTTCAACAATGTTTAATCTGATGTTCTCTTTTTTTCTTATTTTATGTATACAAGATTTTGAGGATATATATTTTAAAGTCTATGCAATAGAATGTTTGTGGAATTAAAGTATTGATATCTCCATGAGACATTGCCTTTTCATCTGATCAGTGATCCCAGTCTGGTCTTTAACAATCCTTGAGTTATACTTACAAGAATATGAAATATACCTTCTTTTAAAGGGACAGTAATAAACTCTGAGGCCAATTTGCTCCATCAAAAAAGGTGGAAACAATTCTCTAATTTGAAATCAGTCTCCCGAGGTTTATCCTCTTTATTTACACAGCCTGCCTGAAGGTACTTCTCTGGAGAGATCTCTCTCACAAAACCAGATCTGCTTCCTGCACATTCAAATAAAGGCAGAAGCCTAAGGAATGATGGAGAGGAATGGACTCAAACATGAGTTCTTGGCCAAGTGGAAAACTTCCCTGGCACAGAACTTTGTAAGGCACTTTGCAATAGGGATTCTGTTGATCTGCAAGGATTTATCTTCACTGTGGAATCTGGAAAACTTGTCTCCTTGGTTTGCTGCAGTGAAAACTTTTAAGAAATTGCTTCCTTTAAAAAAGGTCAGAATTATTTGAAAATACTCGGAATTTCCAATTCAGTAATTAAATATGATTGGAATAATCAAAGAAGTCTCAAATCCTGGGTGGGGTGAAGCAGTATCTAATGTCCTACGTAATGTAAAAAGACGTAGGAGTCTTGAGTTCTGATTTGCATAATGCATATCTGGGAGTGGGGGAACCACAGGTCTCCCTCACAGCCTTTCCTTCCCCCTCCCTCTTGCTATATCAATGCATACATGCGTATTCCCTTGTCTATATGCCAATTACATCTCAAATTACATATAAGAAAGTACATTTTTCTTCTATTACAACTTACTTCTACATAAGAAGAAAAAAGACGTTTTCTATAGTCTGAATGTAGAACAACTTTTGTCAGGAGTTTGAAAAGTAAAAACCAGAACAATGTTGTTCAACCTTTTTTAAACTCATACCCATAATCTTCATTAAACCAAGCAGTGGGAACCACTGTGCTAAGTGCTTTACTTGTTTTATTGGATTTCATTCTCACAACAACTCTGTGAATTTAATACTACATTTTTACAGATGAGGAAAATAAAGCTTGAGTAATTAAGTAAAATCTGGACTACAGCCTAAACTTCGTCTCTAATTCATGCTTCTTTGATGAAAGTAAAAATACCTATTCTGGAAAGCTTAATGAAAAGGGAGACTTACCCTTTGCCCCACCATCCACCCTAGAATACACTGAAATTGACTAATACTTGGTCATATTCCTCTTTTTCATATTCCTCTCCTACGTATGCTTTCTGTCGTTTGTATATTGCAAGTAATTTTCAAATTTATTTCCCTAAAGACAATACATTTTATAATGTGTTATTTCACATTTTGATTGCTCCCCTCACCTCCTTTCCAGATTTGGGTTAGCCAAATTCTCAATGCATGCTTCTATCACTAGCCCTAACAGTCCACTTCTACCCCGCCACCATTGGACCACCATCAAGAATCTTGGCTATAGAAGAACCTTGGAAACCTAGTTCTCCTACCATTGCCCAGATGGCAAATGATACTCACACTTGTGGCACACTTCATGAGGATCACTCAAATTATTAGGAATCCTGAGAGGCCCAGTCGTCTCTTACACTCAAGATCACATACATCAAAATACATGTAAGCAAGACTAAGCTTATTTTCAGAATAAACTTGAATCCAACTTAATTTATCTTTAAAAAGCAAAATACTCTCAATCCTGTGTATATCAATTTACCTATTGTTAGCTACACATGATTTTTCACAGAGCTGTGACATTTGTGATCTATTTATCTATTGCAGTGTGTGAATCGAGTATCTGTGGTATGTCAAGAACTGTTATAGGTAGTAGCAGAGCTGAAACTAGACTAAACAATGTACTGCTTTTTCTCACCACACTACAAAATAGATCACTGTATTTTTAAGCTCAGAAGTGGGTGGAGGTTAAGGCCCTAAAATCTAGGTCAAACTCAAGAATTGAGAAAGCTCAGCTGAAAGGAAGTGTTTTCAACACGTCAGTTTTGTGAATTCCTAATTTTAGTCTCTTCTTTAAGGACCAGGAATTTCTATCCTAGTGACAACGTGGAGTGGTTAGGGAAAGGATGAACTTTACTTTTTGTCACTACCACATGGACCTCCATTTTGTAGATTAATATAAAATTAAAGCTGAAAGAGTTCTTAAAAGAATAGACTTTCCTAATCCCTTTATTTCACATACAAAGAAACTGAGGTCCAAAAGGAGATTTTCTTACAATTATTTGTTCAAGCTTTCTAAAGAAACTGGTAAAATCTAATCTTTATATACTAACAATGTAAATTAAGGTTAAGGGCAGGTGGGAGGAGAGAAGAAAGAAAGGAAACTGATATTCATAGGAACAAACACACATATTCCAGACACAGTACTAGATACTTCACACGCTTAGGGCAGTTTAGGTTGCAAGTGACATAAACCAAAATAGCTTAAGTAAAAATGGGGAATTTATTGCTATCATTTCTGAAATATCCAGGAGTAAAGCTTCAGGCATGTCTGGATTGATTTAGTCACCATCATGAAGACATACTTTCTGTTAGTTTCTTGGCTCTGCCTTTTGCTGGATTGCATTCATTCATGGTGACACCAGGTAATACCCAGGAATTCAGAGCCAAGTTCCCAAAAAAAAAACAAAACCCACCTCATTTCTCCAAAAACGTAACACTTCTGGAGGTGATTCTCAGTAACATAATTGGCCTGGCTTGAGTTATGTACCCATTGCTGAACCAATCACTATGACCAGGAGGAATGGATTAACTGATCAGTTTAACCCAGGCCACCTTTATCAAGGCTGAATGTAGGGGAAGAGTGATCCCCTAAAACAAAATTTGTGTACTATTGTCACAAAAGAGCCAGTGGCTGCTGAGCAGGTGATGTCCACCACATAGACACTTACTCACATGATCTTCATAAGTAGCCTGAAGGTCAATATTGAACTACACTATACCATACTTTTTCTCCAAGAGGTACTGGCTTTCTTGAATCTATTAAGTAGATTGCCAGGCAGAAGACCTTTACACTTGTGAACTGGTTTGAGCCTCTTCATGACCCAATACCAATCCAGTATGAAAAGAAATATTGAGATGAATTTATATAGGCAACGTGCATTTTTTTTTCCCTCCCTAGAACTAGGAGTCCTGTCTTCCCATCCCCAGGCCCGGCTCTACCTATCATTTATTCCTCACTCCTATATGTTAACCCTTTCTACTGATCACCTTGTCTATTATGAAGTCTTGTCTACTATGAAGACTTGATTTAACACCTGGATTCTTATATCTACTCTTCTTTCAGGACTTGGAGATGCCCCTCTAATCAGTAGAAAATTATCCCCGGGGGCCTAGCCCATCCTTGTTCCCACTCTCTTGACCCCATCTCATAGCCTCTAGCATCCAGCACTCACAGGTATTGCAGAAATAGGCAATGAGTTGTTTATTATTCAAGTATCTTGGATTACTGGTAAATGTTACCATTTACTTTCTCAGCTGGCTGGATAAGGCAGAACATACTCTCCTGTGAACAATTTTCCATTGTTTACTGGAAGATTATTTCCTGAGTTTGTATACATTCACTTGTACTGGAGCTATGGGGGAAACATCTTCTGAAATTGGAAGTATGAACTTTAGGGGAATGCTCATTTTATTTTCAATTCATCGTGTAGAGTTTTACACACTTGTTTATATTTAACTAAATGCCTATCAGAATGGTTAGCTTATACAGAATTGTTTAGAGGATGTCTGTGTGTCTTGTTAAACATAAGCAATCCAAACATATGTAGGCTGGGATAACAAGGATTACAAAAATACATGGGTATCAGCTTTAAAACGTCCCTTTTTAGCTTTTATTTAAAATGGCAAATGCATACATCCACAGATACGTTAATACCCACAGGCCCAGAATAAACAAGTCTAATACCAAGGGAAGAGAAGAAACTAATAGGCATGTTAATGTTTTATAAAGGTAGTATTTCCAACTCAATGATGGAAAACTTTCTTAGGGTCACATATAGACCCACAGCTATAATTGTTCATCTGTGTGCTTCACTGCTGTCAGATTCTAAATGTGCTGTTGTTTTGTCCAGTAAAGATAACCCCATCCTGTTTACTCAACAGGTAAAGGAAAGCTTGCTCTACTTCTCTATACCCCCTAGATGCATACAAACAACATGGAGTCCTCTGGGAGAAAGGTCTCAGGGGCAGGGGTTGGGGGAATTCAACCAGTGTATTTGAGTGTATGCCAAAACTTATCAATAGGTAGATGACAGAGATGTTGGAGCGTTTGGAAAAAAATATGTTAGAGTGTTAAAGGTACATTGAGAATAAAACAAATGAAAAGATGGGGTAATTATCAATTCTAGGGAAAAAATGAAGGGGTGAACAAGACAGAATGTATGGTTACAAAGAACTATTTGGTTTCTTAGAAGCATTACTATACATTAAAATGTAAACACTGATTAATGATTTTACCAAAATTGTTGAGATGTTGGTTGGGGTGAGGTGATGGGGTGAGGAGAAGGGTAAAGTGGAAGTGGTAAGTCCTCATCCACCATAATAGGAAGTCAATAGCTGTTACTTCATTCATGCATCTACTCATCTTTGTATTCAATAAATACCGGTTGCTTACCATGTGCCAGGTATTAGAACTACAGCTATTAGAAATATAAAATAAGGATCCATACATAAGTTAAGGTAGCTTTCAGTCTAGAGGGAAGATAGACAAGTAAATAGACTATTAAATTATAATGTGATAAGTACTATGATACTGGGAAACACTTTCCTCCCATAATGCATCATTTTCTGAGATTTAGATTTACCATCAGTGAAGTGGAAGGTAAGCTTAATGGCACAATAAAACTTCAATACCTCTAATCCTCTGAAATGGAGTGAGTCAGCCGTGATAGGTAGGTTTGCCAAAACACACTTGGTGAGCACTTACTGTGCGCCAAACTTTGAACTTCTCACTTTACATGGATTTAATCTGCACAGTAATCCTGAGGTAACTATGGTTACCAGAAGGACAACAAAAAGGCAGATAACGGGTAAAGAATATACAAATTGGGTTTGTATATGAAAATAGCACACTCGTGTAACCAACTGAAAATTAAAATTAAGATGCATTTTAACTAGCAGATGAGCAAAAATTACCCAGTGTTGGTAAGAGAATGGAGAAACAAGAGTTCTCATATGCTACTGGAGATTTTTTTAGTGGAAATTTGAAGCACCATTTAGTGATATCTGAAATAATTTTAAGTGTGCTTACTCTTTGATTCAGCAATTCTATTTCTAGGAACTTATCCTAGAGATAGTCACATATAAGTGCAACAAAGATATATGAAAAAATGTGCTCATTGAAGCAATGCTTGTTATAGAAGCAAACTGGAAAAAATGAAATGTCCAGCTATGAAACACTGACTATTTGACCATGGTAAATCCATACTATTAAATTAAGTAAGTCCACATGAACTGAGAGAAAGCTATCCAAGATATGTTAAATGAACAAAAGCAACTTAAAGAACAATAGATATAGTAAGAGTATATTTCCATTTTAAAGCGGGAAGTAGGTAAGCAGGCTCATGTGTAGAAAATTTCTGGGAGGATACATAGGAAACTGTTAACAATAATTACTTTGGGGAGTGGGACTTTCACGTCTGAGATAGAAGCAATATCTTTATTTATTTTTCACTTTATACCGTTTCACAGTGTTTGAGTATCCTTTTTAAAAATAATTTTGTAATTTAAATAAAAGTAGTTTTAAAATACCAAAAATAATTTCACACTGTCTTTCCTCTAAAGAATCATACTGAGTGTGCATAATCATATTAGGGATTCTGAGAAGCCATATTTAATTTTTTTTAACAGCATTTCAAAAATATATTTGTCCAAAGAATTTCAATGTTGTTATTTTGCCTAATAGCTATTAATATGGCATGGATCACCCTGTGGACAGCACTGACCTAAAGAATCACAGAGACATTCTGATTGGCCTAAAGTCATACAGCCAGGGAGGAGGGAGACAGAATTTCTAACTTGACATCCAAAGCTCAGTTGGTGTCCCTCAAGAATGGACTGTGCAATCAAGATGTAGAAAGGGATCTGATTCATCCATATTAAATAAAGTATTTCTTGTTTCTTAAGGAGAAAAATAGCACTCCAGAATTTTCTGTAAATCTTAGGTGGTATATCATAGTTTTCTCAGAAGAGTTAGGTACTACCTTCAACAGGAAGGAAGAAAAAGACACTTGAGTTATATTTCTTGTCTTCCAAGAGAGCACCATTTTACCTCTATCATTTTCTCCTTTTTAATAGGTACTTTACCTTTAAAAAGGGAAGCAGGAGATTGTTAGGCAATTTTAGTGTCTAGTTGCTGACAAGAATACAATTTCTCCATTTCTCTTTCTGAATCTTTTTCAGGCCAGTTACCCTCTACTATCAGTTCTCTAGATATTGTTATCTTATCTCCCAAATGAGACTGTTCATTCAAACCTCTTCAGTGATTTTCATTGGCTATTTAAAGCACTGCTATTATCAATTAACATAGTCCCCTACCTCCAGGGAAGTAATAAAGAAGAAAATAAAACATCTATTTCTCCTCAAAGATGATAGGATAAAAATGAAATAAGGGGAGAACTATGAGTAAAAAGCTCTTTTCTCTGTGTCTGGCTCGTCTTTCATTTCAGACGTTTACACTTCTAGAGCCTTACTCTTCAGTTAAAACCATAAAATTGTGTTGAATGACTATAAATACTTACTACAAAAGTCATTGCTATAGAGAAAATTGGAAGTAATGCAGTTGTTGCCCATGATACCAGTAGGGCTCTTGTAGATGAATTTTGGCCTCTGTAACCTATTCATAAGAAATAAGTTTGACATATTAAAAAGCAAATAAAACCTGCAGGTGGTCCCTCTGAATAGTGAGGCCTGGTTCCTGAATCTGGGCCAGCAATAGACACACAGGACAGCAGACACGCTGCCAGGAGGTGGAATGCCAAATGGCAGAGTGCTATATGCTTGTTTGGATTGGCTCTGCTAGGGAGACCAGAAAGGGGAGAGAGAGGCTCCAGAAGAATGGATGTTTCCATCTCAGTCTCCCTTTCCCCACCCCACTCTTCTTCCTTCACTTTTCCCTGCTATTCTTGCACTTAGAGTAAGTTAGGTTTTTTTTGTTGCATTTACTGATGTGATTGACTTATCCTCCATTACATTTGCTGCTGAACCCTGGAGACATATGAAAGACCTAAATCGTAATAAGAGCTTTCATGGCTAGAGGACAAGGATAGTTGAGCCAGTTCCACATGGAGTACGAACTGGGAAACTTACCACCAAGTGCTGTTGCCAGGAGGAAGGAAGAAAGAGAGACGACTGCGATTACTCCCAAACTACAGGCTCTCAACTTCTGGTCCATTTCCTCTCTTCACATGAGTCTGTTTCCTAAACTTCATTTTCACATGCTGTCAATACCACACCATTTAGCCGTTAATGGTTGTCTAATTGTTTTGCCTGTGTGTCGTCTCCCCCACTGAGATGTACGCTTCTGAAAAGCCTCAGCCGAGTTTCTCATGGTACCAAGCACTGCACTAGACACTCACATGCTCATTTGATTGAATCAGTAATTGAAGAATCATTTTCACCCATGTCCTGATGCTCTTAGCCTAGACCCAACTTCTGTCCAACTTGATGACCCAACTTCTGCCAAAAATGAAGTTTATCTGATAGAAAAGTTCTCTCAGGTCTTTGCATGTGAATAAGGGTGTCCCATTGAGTTTGAGCTTGTTGTGTGACCTAAGAATGTATATTTCTCGTGGCTACAGAAGTAGGAAATCAGAAATGGTGACAAATTTGGGTCAGAAGAGGGAGGGGAATATTCTGTTAATTTTTTCTATATATCCAGTTTTCCAGGACAATATAAAAAAGTGGATCCTCCTCCACTGCTTAAGTTTTTTGTTATATAAATAACATTATTGTTATATAAATAACTTAATACATAAATACTTAATATATTTTAGGATTTTTTCCAGTGATATCTATTCTGATTCATTGACTATTATTATCAACCAGTACTAAGCTTTATTAATTGCTGTGGGTTTATAATGCATTTAAATACATAGCAAAGCAAGTCTTGACTTACTGACTTTTCAAAAAAAAAAAAGTTAAATATTCTCCTTGTCTTATTTTTCCTTTACAATCATTTTTTTTCAAATTCCATGAAACTCTTGTAGAATTACAATTTTTTTCTTACTAGTTATCACTGGTATATAGGAATATCCATTTAATATAAAAATTTTTAAACTAATTTGATGGATTCTATGTTGGTCCACTATTGTTTTCAATCATATGATTTTCCTTCTTCCTAGCAGTTATAAACTTTATTTCTGTTTTTTCAACTTAATGCCCAGGCTAGAGCAATGTTAAACACCATTGGTATTACTAAGTATCCTTGGTTCATGCTGATTTTACTGTGAAAATCTATATTATTTCATTGTAAAGAATGATATAAGCCATCAGCTTAAGAAAGATAGTCTATCTCATTAAGAGAAAGTCACCTTTTTTCATATTGTATCTTTATTCCCATGAATTCATATTAAATATTAATGGATGCTTTTTAAATGTATATTTTTCTTAATTGTACCTATTAATATGGAAAATGTATCTATTACTTCATAGAAGAATGATCTGTAGTTTGGTTTATGTGTTTATATGTGTAAATACGATGCGTATGTCTGCAATTAACATTAAACTAGCTTGACAATTTCAAACAAATCACAAGTGAAGCAACCAGGTCCTGAAATCTTTTTTTCTTAAGTTATTGACTTTGTTTTTTTTATTTCTTTTATGGGTTATGGTTTATAGTGATGTCTTTTATTTTAAGTTAATTTTGATAACTTTTATTTTCCAAGAAAAATCACCCTATTTCTTTAAGAATTAAAAGTTTATCAGCATAGACATGTACACTTTTATGGCTTTGAAGAGCTTCTCTGTATCTGATATAGCCTATCTGGCAGAGGAAGAAAATGGGGGTGACTTGACTGGATTGGAAAAATACAAAAAAGAAATAAAATGTCTCTTGAGATGCCAAACCACATATCCATCCTCAGTCAGATTTGGTTCCAGAATTCATTCTGTCAGTGTGTTCTAAAAATCTAGTTAAAGTAGTGTTGGGCAGTATTGTTCCAAAGGCATCTGGCAAAAATGAAAGTAAATCTCCAAAGGAACGCTCTTTAAACTTAGGCCTCAAAGATGTTCTCAGATAAAGTTCCTAGGAATGTTAGGCTCAACAGGTACATGGGCTCACAACAGGAAAAAAAAAAAAAAATCACAAAATACACAAGGAAATATACCATTGTGAGCAGTAGCCATCTGAAACAACAAGAAAAGCAGAATCAAACTCATAAAGAAAGACTGCAGCTTTGGGAACAACCAAACCCACAATATAATATATTAAGCATGTTTAAAGAAATAAAAGAGAGAGTACTGACAGTGTGACTAAGGAGAAATTGATCATGCAGATTTGAAAAATAGAACTTTTATAAATGAAGAGTAAAATAATTTAAACTTGAAATTCAAAGGACATATTAAATAAACACAAATATAGGGAGAACGATGAACTGTAAGATAAATCAGAAGAAATTATGAATGAAAGCTAGCATGCAGAGACAGAGATGGAAAATATTTTAAAAAGATCAAGATAGATGAAGATAGAATGAGAATATCTATCTATCGTTTCTCTAATTAGAGTTCCAAGAAAACAGAATAGAGAGAATGGAGAGAACTAATGGTTGAACAACTTCTAAAATTAATGAGAAAAATGAGTTTTCAGGTTCAGAAAACCCAATGAAATCAAAGAAGGTAAAACAAAAAAGAAACTCAAACCTTAAGATAGGGAAGTAAAACTGCAGAACACCACAGGCAAAGAGAAAACAATAAAAGCATTCAGATATAAAAGAAAAATTACCTGTAAAGGGACCCACAATCAAATCAAGAGTTGGTTTCTTAATGGCATCAGTAAAAGCTAACCTATATTGGAATAATTTCCTTAAAAGGCTGAGAAAAAATATTTTCAATCTATTGTCATATACCATTGAAAATTATCTTTCACAAATGAGGATGAAATAAAGACATTTTTAGAAAAACAAAAACTGATTTACCTTCAACAGAACCTCATTAAGGAACTTCAAAAGAAGATAGTTTAGGAAAAGGAAAATGACCCTAGAAAGAAGATGTAAGATCCACAAAGGAAGCTGTGGATAAATAGTAAGCAAAATTAAAGAGCTAGATCCTGGACAACAAAAACTATAAAATCAGAGTTAAAATATTTTAAATTATGCAGGAGAAGAATAAAGATATTAACTTTGATTTTAACATGGTGCTTAAATTTATAGGTAGTCCCTAAAAATAGAAATAAACTGTATAACTTCCAAACTATTAAAGAAGAATGAAATATGGCGTAAAAGTGGTTTAATCAAAAAGAGGGCAAACATTGTTAAAAAGAAACAAAGAAATGTTGAAAAAGAACAAATAGAAAACAGAAAAAAACTTTAAGATTAAAGGCATTTATGAATGAAAGATGTTCAAAATATATTGTTAAAAGGTGTCGGGAAATAGCAGAAAACTAGTAACTTAGTTTCAATATAGAGCAAAAAATTTAAGAACTGAAAGGAGAACTTGGCAAATTTGTCATCACCAGGAGAGATTTTTAATATTGTTTCAGTTATTGATCACGCAAAAAAATTCATAAGAATTTAGTTGATTTAGAACCAGACAGTTAATATGATTATTCGAATGGATTTATTAAAATATTAAATCAACATCTAGAAAATTCTGTTCAAGTGCACATGTAACCCTTATGAAAACTGACTATGTATGAAACCATTCAACAAATCTTAAATTATTATCATACAGACCACATTCTCTGACTCAATATAATTGAGTTAGGATTTGTTTTAAAAATGTATTTGATTATAAACAGCATATATCTAGATGTTATTTTCTTGACCCAATATGACAATATTTGTCTTTAATTAAGCAAGTTTAGTCATCAACTGAAATGGAGACTGTAGCCAAGGAAACAAGAAAAGGCTGGAACTCAGAAGGGCAGCAATGGAAGAATTAGAAAAGATTACCAAGAGCAAAAATGTATCATTAGAAACCAGGGATAAAATAATCCACACCCTCATATTCTCAGTTACTATGTACAGATATGAAAGCTGGACAGTGAAGAAGGCCGATAGGAAAAAAAAATTGATTGACTTGAAATATGGTGTAGATGAACAAGTGGATTCTAGAGCAAATTAAACCTGAAACATCACTGGAGACAAAAATGACAAAACTAAAGCTGTCTTACTTGGAGTACATCATGAGAAAGCAGGGTTCTTTGTAAAACATAACAATGCTGGGAAAAATAGAGGGCAGCAGGAAAAGAGGGAAACCAAATACGTATGAGATGGACTGACTCCATGGAAAAAGCCCTGGGCATGAGTCTACAGGAGCTGAGCAGGGCTGTAGAGGGCAGGGCATTGTGGACATCACTCATTCATAGGGGCACCAGGAGTCAGAGCTGGCTCAATGACACGTAACACATACAAGCAAGTTTAATCTGTTAATGTTTCTTATGACTGATATGTTCATGGCTCTAAGGCAGCTGAAATACTTATTTCAAAACAAATTTCAGTTTCTGTTTGGAGCATAGGTAACTAGTTTTGATTGTACTTCATGTGAGAGGCTTGTATATCTCAGTGTTCTATTACCAGAGAGGATAATGCTGCTGCTACAGCCAGGGCCGCTGCTATTGCGATTATCAACTTTCAGTGTCTTGACCCCCGCCCAAATTGTAGACTAAAAACTCTGTTCCCACTTCATACCCATTAGGATGGCTATTATAAAAAAAATAAATAAAAATAAAAAAAATAACAAGTGCTGACAAGGATGTAGAGAAATTAGAACTTTTGTGCTTTGTTGGTTGGAAGAAAAAAATGATGCAACCACTGTGGGAAATGATATGGTGATTCCTCAAAAACTTAAACATAGAATTACCGTTTGATCCATCAATTCCACTTCCATGTATATACCCAAAAGAAGTGAAAGCAGGGACTCAAGTAGATATTTGTACACCCCTGTTCACAGTAGCATTATTCACATTGCCAAAAGGTGGAAGCAACCTAAGTTGCTTCTACACCTGAATGCATAAACAAGATGTGGTATTTACATACAATATTCAGCGGCCTTTAAAAGGAAGGAAATAGACACATGCTACAACATGGATGAACCTTGAAGACATCATGCTAAGCGAAATAAGCCAGTCATAAAAGAACAAATATTGTATAATTCCACTTATATGAGGTATCTAGAACAGTCAGATTCATAGAGACAGAACTAGAATGGTGGTTGACAGGGGCTGGGGGAAGGAAGAGGTGAGGAGTTAGTGTTTAATGGGTACAGAGTTTCAGTTTGGGAAGATAAAGTTCTGGATGGCGGTGGTGGTTGCAGGACAATGTGAATGTACTTAAGGACAAAGAACTGTACACTTAAAATAGGTTAAAATCATCAAGTTTGTGTTATGTGTATGTACCACAATAAAAATAAAAATAAAGCAAAAAACTTCTGTTCCTATACCCAGGAAGAGCCTGCCACTGTCCCTGGGGTGTTGATATAATAATCAATTTTTGAGAAGAGTCAGCTCTGTTAAGTTGCTCCTACCACAGCATAGAAGTCAAAAAAGGAATATAATCTATGAATGCCTTACGTTTGTGTTCCACTTTATATTGGAAGAAAGGCTTTTGTGTGATGTGTTCTAACCCATTTAATCCTCGTGACAGCCTTATAAGGTCATCCCTTTTAATTCATGAAAGAAAGCAGCCTGAGCAATGGTTGTCTAAGACCACCAGCCTATGAAGGATGCAAGGGTTAAAATACTTATCTACGGACTAAAGCCACGGATCTCCCTACGTACAGAAATAGTTGTCAAGTTACTATGAACTTTACATTTAAAATGCCAAAAGCAAAGTGCTAAGCTTGTTAAACTGAGTAAAAAAAGAGAAAAAAAAAGATATCATTACCTTCTCAGTGACCAAGGAATAATGATTACACTAAATTTACGCTCTGAATCCTATTAACATATTTGTGGCTTTTTATAATGCTCTATTTCCAAACCTTGGTCACGTTTAAACTCTCGTTGGCTGGTTATGTCTTTGAACTTTAGCATCTAAAAATACTCTTTAATTTGGGGGGTGGTGGAGCTTTCCCTTAAAACGTATTGTTTTAGGTTGCAGCTATTCAAATTTTTATCTAAATTCTCAAAAAATTTTGTTTGATTCCAATAAAAACAAGTAGCCAGGTTGTTCTCTCATTGTTATGCAAGAAGTGTTTCATTTTGGATCTTAAATTTCCTTTTTTATTGCTCTCCTTGGAGTGGATGGCTAATGTAAATGAGAGAAACCTGGCAACGCACCATCACTGCCCTTAGTAATTTACAAGTTCCCCCTAAAACAAATGGCTGGGTCAGCGCAACCTCCCAATTCTCAGCACGCAGCTAGCATTCATTTTCCTTTGAAGCCTGCCATAGATAACTGGACTCAGAACCCCAGCTGTCCTGCCACAGAACGCTGTCCCGGTAGCTTTCTCTGTTTCTGGGAAGACTTGGTACCCCATGGAAGAGGGGTGGCATTGACACCCCCTCGCTGTGAACAAGCCTCCTGAGTTTATTAACTGATAACATAACGAACTCCCTGCAGCAATAAATAGGTTTCTCACTGTGCTGGGATTCGGGGAAAGAATTTGAGATTTTGCACTGCTTGGTCCTTCCCTCTGTGTGGTTCCTGTGACATCTACACTGATGGGTTAAACATTGAATGTTCAAAGAGATGGTCCCTTTATTTCCTCTTCCAAGTTGTTCCAACTACAGTGAGGAGAAAACAGTGGGCAATATCCTTACCTTTGCATTTACTGCACATATCTCGAAGTCAAACCTTCTACCTCACATATATAAAAATGTTTGGAAGCACTTACTTCATTTTAAAATGCTTATAGCATTTTGGGATGCTCGTCCCTGTTCAATTTTTAATCGAGAGAGCAAAGAGCAAAGGAAAAATGAAGTATTTTACAAAAAAATAACACTTGTCATTTGTGCAATTCCACGGGAACTTTTCCTTTGTATATACGAGTATCTGATTTATTGCTTCTATTTCCATAGCTTACATTTATGAAGCACCTACTCTGTGCTGAGCATTTCAAGTGCATGATGTTATTTAATCCCCACCACAGACCTATGTGATTGGTACTAACATTCTGATTTTATATAAAACAACAGAAAACCAAAAAAAACAACAACAAAAAACACACCTGAAATGTAAAGAGGTTAAGTGGGCACATAGCAAGTAAGTGGCTTATGTTGTTCAACCTTTTTTTTTCCTATGTAAAATTGTACAAACCTACCTCAAATAGATCATTGTCTTTAGAATCCCTAATTAACAATTTTCAGAATCAGACTTGCCAACCCCTGTTATTACCTTACATGCTTTAATATTCTCTTCTCTCTGCAGCGGGGAACACCAACTTTCATATTATTATTTCATACATTTCAGATCTATTATTGTTTACCCTCAACCTTCTCCTCTGCATGATTTAAACAAATAATAATAACAGGCAAAGCCTTGTTAACATTCCTTCCAAGACTGTATTTTCTAGTGCCTCAGTAATGTTGCTTTCAACTTCAAACTTTATTCAACGTTCCTATATTTCACTAAAGAGTGAAAGATACGAAGCAGACACTCATTATTTGTAATCGTGAAGTGTAACAGCAAACAAAAAAGGAAACTAGCTTCATGTTATAAATGAGGCAGACTTTTATTTTTCATGCTGTTTAAAAGATAAAGGTGAATGTTATGAGGTCAAGCCTGTTTTTAGAGAGAAGCTTGATTTAGTTTTTCAAAAGTGGCAAAGATATTTTATTCTGGCATTTAATAATTTCAACAGAATATTTTGTAATCCATTTAACCAAAAATTAATAATTATTTCTTGGATATCTACTTTGTCCTTAGAGTTTAAGGAAAATATAGGCTATGTGTAAGAATTGGCTCCTGCCCTGAAGAGTTTATAATTTAGTGGACGAAAGATGAATATACCAATAAATTTAATTATATCCAAGGCCGTACCTATTAGATGCTCTTCTTACCCTTCCTTCTGGTTCTTTAGCAAGACCTGAAAACTTGTTCTCTAAAATGCATCACGATTTTTTTCTCCTCTTTAGAGAAATTTGATTTTGAATTTCAGAAATAGCCTCGTTTTGTGCTTCAAAGATTTGAATCTGTTTTCCCTACAGTTATTGTCTGGTTATTGTGATCAATTCTTAAATCTGGGTTGAAATGCTACCCACTATAAGACATACCTTTATGTTTCTTTTACACTAGCGTCATCAGAAATCGGGCCTTCTCTTGTGATTCACACCACTGTCCCCTTTGGAGTGACACACTTGGAACACAGCGTTGAGGATGTGCAGGAGTTAATCTTCCAGCAGCTGGAAACCATTTTGCCTGGTTTGCCTCAGCCAGTTGCTACCAAATGTCAGAAATGGAGATATTCACAGGTAATCAGAGAATCCAGTAGTATGAGCACATTTTCTTAATAGGTAAGCAGAACGGATTTTTTTTTTTCTTTCTTATTCTTTGCCTAATGTGGAAGTGTAAACTTCTACAGGTTTTTATTACCCCGTTATTTCTCAATAAGAAATGCATACCATTTCTCCAATGGGATGTTTAAATTCTACCATCTCAAAACTTATACACCCTGAAAATCTGGGGTTGCCTACGCAAGCAGGCAGGGTATATATCAAAATGCGCTATTTCTCAGGGGTTTCTCTAAATCGGTACTGTGGCTATATAGAAACCACTATAACCTCCCAAATTTTTGCAATATGTCAAATTAACCTTGTAAGAGTATTTTGCTACCACAGTTTTCATTTTTATTAAGTTCCCACTTTGGTTTTGACTGCTGCCAGCAGAGCTCTTTGCGGAAGAAAGATGAATACCTGCATAGATCAGCTAGTTGAGCTGTTTCTCAGGGGTAGGTAAACCTGCTGATTGCTCTACTAGTTCAAATTTAAAGCTCTTTAAGTAAATGTTGACTTTTCTGAAAGTCTCTGCATATTCCAGTAGAAGTTTGTCAGTATTCCTAGAAAAAAATTTTTTGATCTGTAAACTCTGTTGTGAAGTCTTTTGGGGACAATGAAGCAAATGGCAGAAGGAAAAAGAAGAAGAGTTGTCTCTTTTTTCCTAAGATTTCTGAGCCCATTGATGAACTGATTTATCAGCACTGTTGGTTATCTGAGTTGTGGAACCTTTAGAAAAAGTGGTGTTGTGAGAAATCGCAGCAGATTTTGTATGTTTTAAAGGGCTTTCCAAAATCAGAGGAAATAGGAAATTGTAAATTACTTCTTCCTAAAACTGCTCTATGTGTTTACTCTTATCTTCTCAAGTTAAATTATACAGTGAAACTTTTGGGAAAATATTTACTTAAACATGTCATGGTCATTTTAGAAGACCTTATTTTTCCTTTTAAAAGTATTGAAAAACCTTAATAGCTAGTGTCTTTAAGTGATAGTTAACTCAATTTTAGGTTGACCTGTAAAAGAAGATAGGAAAATAATCTTCTTGATATAATTTTAAACTAGATATATTGCACAGCAAGTCACTTTGCAATTTATAAATATTCCTTTAAAAAAACAATGGTTTTTGAGTTTTGCTTGTGACGTTCTTAAAATAATTTATTAATAAAGCAAAAAGATGGTTTAAAATCTACTTATTTCTTAAAATTTAATGTGTTGTAGAAATAGATTTGACCTTACTACAAAATGACCTATTCAAAGTTGTGCAATATCACAAAATGTAATAAAAAATTTTTGAACACAAAGTACATCTAAACCCTAGCAATGATTTTTATTATAATTCGGTTGTTTCTCTCTTGAAGTTATTCCAGTACATTTATAGCTCTATAGTTATGAAATCTACATTGGTTGCAAAGCCTAAATGGGAATAAGTTGTCATTTAACCTTAGAATTTTGTATTTTCCACTATTCGCATACTTCTCCTAGTACTTTGAGTATCATTCTGTAGAACACAGCATTATTGCTAATGGCAGAGATATTATGTACTTTGTGAGATAGATAGATGAGAGGTAGGTGATAGATAGATCTCCCATATTACTTAGAAAAAGAGATAATTAGTGACAATTTCAGAGAGTTAATAGCATTTTACTAGTTTTCAATTATTAGTTCCAAGAGAACATTTCTCCAATATTTTTAAAAGGTACAGCTTAACCTTTGAAATCTGACATAAATGCATGCACCCCTCTTCCCTTGCCATCCCAGGACACATGATCTATCTTTAATGAATTCATAAATGTTTGTGTATGAATAGGTTCTAATATAGTGCTTAAACTGAAAGGAAGGATGGTGTAGAAACTCTGACAAAAAAAAAAAAAAAAAAAAAGAGGAACAAACAACTGATTTTGACGTTGACCTGCAACGTCTTATATCTAATTAGAGCTACAGTCCCTTTGCAGGGGAAATCCTACCCATACTTTTTCCCATTCTGTGTTCCCTTGTTTCAGCCCCCTCTCCTGCTCCACCCAAATCTTCTCCTATTGTTCACACTCTACCCTGTTTCTTTTCTTTTTTCTCTCTGACAAAAAAGTGATAGAGCCCCTTTAATCCTCATTTTATGAAATCCTAGATAGCCCACAGAACTGGTGTCCCCTGCCCCAGGCAGTGAGTGGTGTGGGTTCCCCAGCCTAGACCTCTCAGACTTGACTTTTTATCTCCATTCATTTATTTCTCTTTTTTGGGGGATCCCTATACTATATGTTGGCCCCCAGTGACTGGAGGATCGGAAGAAGAGGAGAAAGGGTCATAGCAACGATGGGCACCCAGTGTGGCAGCCTGGAGCTGCCAATTCAAAGATGTGATCTCACTTCATATCAAAAGTAGCCTTAGAGGTGGCTGATTTTAACCCACTAGAGCAACATGAAAAACAAAACCTCAAAGACATGAAATAAAATTTCCAAAGGTCCTATGTCTAGCAGTGACAAAATCCAGCCTGCCTGACTCTTAAGTCCTGCACTCCTTTTCACCACCCCTCTGTTTCCTATTACCACAAGTTTGGTAGCTTAAAACAACATACATTTATTATCTTATAGATCTGGAAGTCAGGAGTTCACGACAGGTCTCACTGGGCTAAAATCAAAGTGTTGGTAGGGCTGTGTTTCTTTCTGTAGGCTGTAAGAGAGAATCCATTTTCTGTAGGCTGTAAGAGAGAATCCATTTTCTGTAGGCTATAAGAGAGAATCCATTTTCTGTAGGCTGTAAGAGAGAATCCATTTTCTGTAGGCTGTAAGAGAGAATCCATTTTCTTGCCTTTGATGTAGTCTAGAAACTGCCCACATTCTTGGCTTGAGACCCCTTCCTTTATCCTCAGAGCAGGTCAAGTCTTTTTCATACTGCATCACTTTGAGCTTTTCCCCTGCCTCACTTTTTCTTTAAGGATGCTCATGATTACATTGGCCTCGCCTAGATAATCCAGGATAATCTCCCTATCATTCTATGAGACAATATCTCCCACCTCCTTCATAAAAACTTCTGGGGAGAGTATCAGTTCTTAAAAGCTTAAATCACGCTAGGGAAGTGACTGCTATCTGAAAGAGGTGAGGGATTATTTTGTGTGTGGGCAGGTTCTTGTTTCCGATGCCTCATTGGCAGCAGGGAGGTGAAAGATGTTTTTTCATTTATTCATTTGGTTACTCATTTATTCAATAAGCATATAAACAATACCTGCAACATGGCTAGTACTCTGCTCATAGAACCCTAGAAGATAATATTTGCTGAAGGCCTCCTAAAATACTAAATTGAATTTTCTATCTTGAGTAAGATAAAAGTGCATTCTTGTGGGTGCTGCTCTTATAGGAGGAAAGAGGCAGATGAAGAAAGAAGGTGTGTTTGGAAGACTTGGGAGCAGCTTGGTGCCTCCTATTTGGGGTTCGAATAAAACACTTGAGTAGGTGGCTCAAAAAACATAACAAAGCAATGGCAGATTTACCATGGTTCTTGGCTCCTCCCTTTAGCAGCTATCTGCCCTCCATAATTTAAATGTTTATCCAGTTAATATAGCTTGATGCCTAGGCTGTGATACATTGAATTAGGTTTCTGTAACAAGTATTATATAGTGATCCTTTCAGCAGAAGAGTAAAAACTGAAAATGCCTTTCCATGTACCTTGACAGGGGACATTTAATCAGTTGGATAACCTTAATGCTCTCAACTACTACTATTGGCTGCGCTTCCCTTTGTTTCAGGATATCAGGATGCCTTTTTCAAGCTGTAGTCAATGTCTGAGTTGCTTAGTACTTTAACGCTAATTTCCCCCATCAAGGGCCCTTTACTTCACTTCATTGAACATAACTCATGGGTTACTTTATTTTTCAAAATTTATCAAATGTGTTTTTAAATACCAAAGAGATCAAGAGAGGAATTTTGGGGGGACAGAAAAGGGGGGGAAGGGAGGTGGTGACTGAATGAATACAATGGAATCTTTGGTAAAATAAATGGATTTGGACTAGCTTATTAAGCTTTTGAAGTAGAATCAGAAAACAGTTATCTTAGTTACATGTCTTCATTTAGTCTTTTACCCCGAGACTGTACCTTCTCTTTCCCCAATGGTAGTCCTTTCATATTTTTTAAGAAGGATCATGAGCTTTTTATGAATCTGATAAAAGCGATGATCATGAAGTTTCAAAATACACAAGTACACATAAATACCAAATGGCATACAATTATGAGGATTTAGAAACAACCTAAAGTCTTCCCATTGAGAATACCTACTATCAATGTCATACTAATATCATCTCAATAAATCAAGAGCCCCTCACGGCCCAGTCTTGTGTTGCAAAGAAACACAATTCACCAACCAAAAGGAATATAAAGTAATTCAAATCTTTACTAGTATCTTTTAGAACGGTAATGAATATCCAAAATTCATCATCCTCAACAGTACTTTTTGAAGTCTCTGTCCTCATGTCCTATATATCTCACTCTGGAAGCTCCCTCAAATCTCTTTGCACCCTTAACGCTTAGTTCCCCACACACTTTTTTCTCAGACAATCAGCTAGGCGGGCTTATCTCTTTTTATGCCTTTCCTCTCTTCAGCTTCCCATTCACCTTCTTCACTTTTGACTCTATCCTTTCATTTTTTCTTCTTAGACAAGAGGTAAATCTGTGCCCTTTTCAATGCAGCTTCCCCATTTTACCTTCCTCCTGTCTTAACCAACTGATTACCTCAGTTGGCATAGTACTGCTAGAAATCAGAAGGAATAAAAGAGAAAAGAGGAAATGTGCAAGAGTTTAAGGCCAGAATTTTCCTTTAGAGGTTTTTGTTTGGTGGGAGACGGACGAGTATACAGAGAAGAGTCCGAGACCACCCATATACTTAAATTATTCTCTCATCAGAGTAATTTTTGGTGTGTACTTACATCTAATTTCAGCACTGGAAGGTCAGGTGGTGATGGATATTTTCTTTTTTTTCTCTTATGCATTTTCTATTGTATTTTCCTCATTTTTTTCTTTTAGGTAGGTAGGAACTAGAAAGCAGTGACTTATTGATTAGGAATATAAATTATAAATCCAAGACTGTCTCTTTCAAAGTAGTCAGTCCCTTGATAAGCTCCACCCTTATTTCAACAAGCAGGGGCATCTCTTTCAGAGCCTGACAAGCTTTCTTCAGCATATTGTCATTTGGATCATGAAATTTGAAATTTGAATTTGATGTTTTAGAAACAAAGTCATTTGGACTTAAATCTTATCAATAGAATTAATAAAATTGTTAATCTTGACAATTTTCTCAAATATTTTTGTAAATGTAACTAAAGAAATATAGCTGTCTGTATTTATCACTTTTAACGTGGCTAGTAGGCTGAATCTAAAAGCAGTTTAAAGCTGGTAACCCTAAAAGACATTGGCATCATTATGGATTTAAACATATGGCCTTCTAGGATAAGTACTTTGAAAGACAATAATCACTTGTGTTTATGAGTTAAACAACATTAGGTATGTTGTTTATTAGTTGATTTCCACAATAAAATCATGCTTTTTTGGTCATTCTGCCACCAATCCTATGACTTTTTCCCCATATTTGTGCTTATAATTCCTGGACTTTTGATAATGTGCTGTGATTATGATCTTGTACTTTAGAGTCAGACCGACATTGGTTCAAACCTTGGCTCTCCCTGTGCCTTTGAGCAAGTAGAGGGCAGCTCAACGCCTCAGGGGCCCCATCTGTAAATGGTAACAACTGAACTACCTCATAGGGTTAGTGATTAAAATGAAACGAGAGAACACAGCAGAAAACATTGACTACAGACACTAGTACAAAGCAAGTTCTCAATAAATATTACTAAATAGTGGTACCAAGAAGAGGGAGAAAGGAGGTGGAGTAAAAAGGTACTACCATGGTCATTTCTTAGTAGCTTAGCTCTGTGTTCCTTGGACTCTTTTATTAATTACTTCTCTTGATGGCCACATGCTGTCTCACTGTTTTTTTGTTTTTTGTTTTTTTTTAAACTCTCTTCTGTTTTCTGAGTTTCTCTCTTTTCTCTCTGTTTCTCATATGCAGATAGCTCTGGACAGGAATGTTTCAGGAGGACTGATTCAATGCTAGAAGTTATGACACTTAGTCATACTGTAGGGACTGCTGAATAATATCAGAACAAAGTGAGCTAAAAGTGGTGGATCCCTGCGGACACAAACAACTCTTCTCAATTGGGTTTTTTTAAGCTTATAGATTTTTTTCAGCTTCTTGCCATTCATTCCTAAACTAACTCACACATTTTCCAGTGTTTGGTCATTTAACACATTTATGCCATGAGTCAACATTTCCTGGCATGAAATTATGGCCATGAGCACTCTTGCCTATGTGCCATAAGTTTCCATTAACCTATGGAGAGCCAAAACAGGCCTTTTGGGATCGGTGGACTATGTGGCATGACCCAATCCATCACTAGCAGGAAACCTAACAGGTGTCAGTCCTGAGTAATCCATTGAGTAATCTCTCACCTCTTTGTCACTGGCACATAATTAACCAGTTGCTTCAGCTTATTATGAGGTAGCTACGAATACGTGAGATCATCAGCTGAGAAATTCCGATCATTGAATTAAGGATATACAGTCACAGTTTAATTGAAGTGTTATGGGTAGATATTTCCCCCTTTCACAAAATTCCATATTATGTGAGCTATTAAATATTTTAACACTTGTAAGTTTAATTAAATAACTTTTCTCAAATTCCCATGGGACTTACCCTGCCATGGAATCAGTATGACACTTGTTCAGAAGAACCAATTATTTTGAACAGCATTACTTTATAGAAAACTTTAAAAAGGAGTCTGTGTCATTTTTCCTGGACAAATGTTACATATATTCATCTGCACCCAATATAACTAGTTAAAGCTGGATGATGGATGTTATTATATGGGCATGGACACCCTAAGAGAATTAGGACCTATTCTAACACTAATACATAAAGAGTAAGTATACTTGGACTGTTTAGAGGAGAGATCAGTATTATCCGATACAAAAAAAGCTCAGTTGACGAAAGCTGTTTATACCCACATTAGAAATTAATAGTATAAAACTCATCTTTTCATTAAACACACATTTATTGAGCTCCTACTCTGTGCCAGACATTATACTGGATTCTAAAGACTCAAAGACAGCTCCCTTCCTTCAGGGAGCTTCCTGTATAATCAGCAAGGCCAACCAATAAACAGATAATCATGATATGGTGCAGTCTGCTATGAGAAAATGATGCACTAGGTACTGTGTGAACATGGAGCAGATTTGAGAAGAAAGTGGTAATAAATAGCTTCCTAAAAGAAGATGTCACTTGAGCTAAATCCTACAGGCTGGCAAAGGGAATGATGTTAGAATGATGTTCCAACAATACATGTTCTTTCCCAGAGGCAGGATAATGCAAGGGACACTCATTCTTTTTCACTTTGGTCTTTGCTATCATCTGTTATAGCACTTCAATAAACCATGACAGTCCACATCATTTTTTTCAGAGAGTATATATATTTCCTCTCTCAAAAATGCCATTTATTAATCCCCTACTCTGTGTAGTTTACTAGACTTTCCTTGTAACTCGCTTCATCCTCCAACCACATTATGGAGTTTATACTCCTTCCCCATTGCATAGGTGAGAAAGCTGGGAATTAGAGAGCTCAGTACCTTGGGTGAGGTTCTTCTGCTAGGAAGTGGCAAAACTGGAATTCAAACACAGGCCTATTTAAAAGCTAGTGCTTTTAAACACCTTACTCTACGGCAGCTAATTGTTTGAGTTCCCCCAATTATGACACATTCTTATACTATCATTCTTTTGCTGCTGTCAGCTATAAATAATTATAACAGTTAACATTATACTCTGATTTTAGAAGTACTTTTATACTTATTTTAATTTCATCCTCACAACAATTCTCACAGATAAAGAAGTAAATGTTACTTTCTTGGTTTTAAATGAGGAAACTGAGGCTCATGTTGAATGTTTTGCCTAATGTGATGCAACTAGTAAGAAGCAAAATATAATAGAAATTGGAACATGTTACTTTAGGCTCTAAAGTCCATATTTTGCACAGTATATAGAAATTAACTAAACATGGATCATAGATCTAAATATAAAACCTTAAACTACAAAACCTCTAGACGAAAACACAGAAGAAAATCGATAAGATATTGGGTTTGGCAAACATTTCTTAGATAGGATACAAAAAGTACAAGCCATAAAAGAATAAATTGATAAATTGACCATGATCAAAATTAAAAACAATATCTGAAAGACACTGTAAAGAAAATGAAAAAAAACAAGCCACAAATTTGGAGAAAATGTTTGCAAAAACATATATCTAATAAAAGACTGGTATCCAGAATATAAAAAGAACTCTCACAAATCAGTAACAAGAAAACAAATGGCCCAATTATATTTACATGGGCAAAACGGAAAGAGCACTTTACAAAAAGAGGTGTGAATTTAACCATGAAGTTGTAACAATTCTACAATGAAAACTGGAAATAATCTGAATATTCATCACCTGGTAAATGAACAAACTATTATTCAAAACATTGTTGAAATTAAAGAGTTAAATAAATGAAGACATCCCATATTCATGGATTGGAATATTTGATATTTGATGTTACCCAATACTACCCAAAGTTATATATACAAATATATTTGTCTCTATCAAAACCCCAATGGCCTTAGCAAAAATGGAGAAACTGATGTAAAAAATTCATATGGAATTGCAAGGAACCCTAGATAGCCAAAGTAATATTGAAAACGAACAAAGTTGGATAACTCACACCTTTTGATTTCCAAACTTGCTACAAAGCTACCATATTCAAAACACTGAGTCAATGAAATAAGGATAGACATATAGATCAATGGACCAGAATCAAGAGTCCAGAAATAGGTGATTTCTGGTGAAGATGGCAGAGTAGGTAAAAGCTGTGTTTACCTCCTCTCATGACCACATCAAAATTACAACTACAGAACAATCATCATTGAGAATTGCCTGAAGTCTAGATGAACTAAAGTACTACCTCTAAGGAAATACAGAAGAAGCCACCTCGAGACTGGTAGGAGGGGCAGAGATACAGAACGTGCTGGTCCTACACCCGTGTGTGACCATTAAAAACTGGGAGGGATATCTCGGCTGCAGAGGTCCTCCTGGAGGAGCAAGAAATTCCAGCCCCACACCAGGCTCCCTAACCCAGAGTTCCACTCCTGGGGAGAGAAATCTCTATAACTTCTGGTTGTGAAAACCAGTGGAGATTGTGGCTGAGTGAGACAGAGGGCAACTGGAGTCCTAGGCTATCCTCTTTAAGGGCTTGCACACAGACTTACTAGCTGATGGACTCACTATGAATTCTAGCACTGGGGCAACAGCTCAAAAGACGTCGGGACATATGGGGAGGAACTGAATTGTCTGGCTCCAGGTAGAAGGCTAGAAGGGCAGCTGTCTCTCAGACAGAGGTGCTGGCACAATCCATGGTTTCGTTGTTGAGCCCTCCCCACTCCAGGCATGCAGATACGGGTGCTGCCATATTTGAGTCTCCGTCAACAAGGCTAACACTGTTCTTCCGCCCTGCCCTGGTGATTCCCTAAGACCCTGCTGCACCCAACTTTCGGACATCCCCAAACAACTTCCAGTGTCTTTTCCACCCAAAAGGCTCATCTTAGGTTATGCTAAGGACTTTCCTAAAATCTCTAAAAGGTTCACAAAAGCTAAACAAGCAGCATCTGCCTTTGGTGTTTCCCCTCCCTCTGGCTGAGCAGCCCCAAACCTGGCACTAGTGGAAGCTGGCCTCAGTTTTTGTTTTAGCCTCTTGAGGCACCTCCAAGCCCAGCACAGGTGGCAGCCATCTATGGATTGCTTTGTGGCTCATATCAGGTGGCCCTGAGCAGGGCATAGGCTGTGGCTGAACTTGGCCTGAGGCAGGGCCCCTCTCAGGAAGCCCCGGGATGGGCAGGCCCAGTGGCCAGCTTTGGACAGAGCCAGAACATCACCTGGTCACCTCCAAAAACAACACACCCAAAGGGAAGACTAGGCAGGCTGCAGAGACCTACTAAAGTGAACCCTGCTCTGCAGTGTCAGCCCCTGCACCACAGCTCCACTGCTATAGTTATGGCCAGTCCTCACAACCAGTCAACCCAAGCTCAATCCCTCCCATTGACATGCAAATAGCAATCAAGGCTCACTGCAACAGATGGGCACACACAACCCACACAAGAGACACATCTGGAGCACCCAGCACAGGTAACCAGGGAGACTGCGCCACTGAGCCCTATAGCACACTACCTACATAAAGCCATTATACAAAGACCTGGAGACATAGCAGCCCTACTTAATACACAGAAACAAGCACAGGATAGCAGCCAAAATGGGGAGACAAAGAAACATGTCCCAAATAAAAGAATAGAACAAAGCTCCAGAAAAAGAACTAAACAAAATGGAGACAAGCAATCTATCAGACACAGAGTTCAAAACACTGGTTATAAGGATGCTCAATGATCTCAAGGAAAATTTCAACAAAGAGATAGGAAACATAAAATAGGGATAGAAAACATAAAAAAGAACCAGTCAGAAATAAAGAATATAGTAACTGAAATGAAGAATACATTACAGGAAATCAACAGTAGATTAGATGAAGCAGAGAATTGAATCAGCGATTTAGAAGATAAGGTAGCAGAAAACATCCAATCAAAGCAGGGGGGAAAAAAATCTTAAAAAATGAGGATAGTTTAAGGGGACCTCTGGGACAATATCAAGCATAACAACATTTGCAATACAGGGGTACCAGAAGGAGAAGAGAAAGAGCAAAGAAATAAAAAACTATATGAAGAGATAATGATGGAAAACCTCCCTAACCTGGCAAAGGAAAAGACATACAAGCCCAAGAAGCACAGAGAGTCCCAAAAAAGATTAACCCAAAGAGGCCCACACCAAAACACATCACAATTAAAATGCCAGTGGTTAAAGATAAAGAGAGAATCTTAAAAGCAGCAAGAGAAAAGCAGTTAGTTACCTACAAGGAAGCTCCCATAAGACTGGCAACTGATTTCTCAACTGACACTTTGCTGACAAAAAGGGAGTGGCAGGAAATATTCTAAGTGATGAAAAGCAACAACATACAACCAAGATTGCTCTACCCAGTAAGGCTGTCATATAGAATTGAAGGACAGATAAAGAGCTTCCCAGACAATACAAAGCTAAAGGAGTTCATCACCACCAAATCAGTATTATAAGAAATCTTAGAGGGACTTCTTTAAGACAAAAAGGAAAAAAAAAAAGATAAAAAATATGAATAATAAAATGGCAATAACTACATATCTATCAACAATTAGTTTCAATGTAAATAGGTTAAATGCTCCAATCAAAAATAATGTGGCTAAAGGGATAAGAAAAGAAGACCCTTACATATGCTGCCTAGAAGACAATCACATCAGATAGAAAGAAACACAGAGACTGAAAGTAAAGGGATGGGAAAAGATATTTCATGAAAATGGAAACAAACAAACAAACAAAACAGCTGGTGTAGAAATATTTATACCATACAAAATATGCTTTAAAACAAAGGCTATAACAAGAAACAATGAAAGACCCATTATTCAGATAAATACCCACTTCTGGGTATTTATCCCAAAATATAGCGGTAAATCTTCACAGTCTTGTATTTGGCAATAGTTTCTTAGATATAACACCAAAAGCATAAGCAACAAGATAAAAAAAATAGAAATTTTGGACTTCATCAAAATTCAAAACTTTTGTGCATCAAAGTATTATCAAGAAAGTAAAAAGACAACCCATAGAATGGGAGAAAATATTTGTAAATCACTTCGCTGAAAAGGTTCAACTATCGAGAATATATTTTTAAAAAACTTTACAACTCAACAGAAAAAACTACACAATCCAATTTTTAAAATGGGCAAAAGGACTTGAATAGATATTTCTCTAAAGAAGAGATACAAATGGTCAATAAACACACGAAAAGATGCCCAATGTCATTAGGCATTAGGGAAATAGAAATTAACACAATGCAACACCATTTCACACCCACTAAAATGGCTATAATTTTTTTAAAAAGGAAAAAGCAAAAGAACAAGTGCTGGTGAGAGAAATTGGAATTCTGTGCCTTGCTGGTGGGAATATAAAGTGGTTCAAACACTGTGGTAAACAATTTGGCGGTTCCTCAGGAAGTTATACGTGGAATTACAATACAACCAAGCCATTTCACTCCTAGGTAAAAACGAAAAGCACTGAAAACATGTGTTCAAGAAAAATGTGTTCATGGCAGCACTATTCACAATAGCCAAAGGTGAAAACAACCTACTGATGAATGGATAAACAAAATGTGGTATAAACATAAGACGTAATATCATTCAGCCATAAAAATCAATGAATTGTACCTGTTTTTAAAACTCAGTCATGATGTGGGAAATATGTGTTCAACATATTTCTAATAAGAAGAGCCATGGGAAATTATATAGAAATGCACATATTAAATACTTGAAGGACAAAAAGAAAGTAATGAAATACTGATATATGCTACAACATGGATGAACCTCAAAAAGATTATGCTAAGTGAAAGAAACCAGACACAAAGGCCACATCTTGAATGATTCCATTTATATGAAATATCCAGAATATGCAAATTCATGGAGACAGAAAACAGATAAGCGTCTGCCAGTGGCTCTTACTAATGGAAAATTTTATATTATGTGTATTTTACAGCACAGAAAATAGAAGAAATGTGGATGGCAATAAAAATGCTGTATTTCATTGGTCATTAGGGAAATGTAAATTAAAACTACAGTGAAAAACCATAACATACCTACTAGAACGGCTCAAATAAAAAACCCTGAAGACCAAATGCTGGCAAGGAAGTATAGCAACTGAAATTCTTACTTATCACTGTGGCAATGCAAAATGGTGCAGCCCCTTTGGAAAACAGCCTCATCTTTTCTTACAAAGTTAAATGACCCAGCAACCCCTCCCTTAGGGATTTACTCAAGAAAAATAAAGACATACATCCATACATCTCAAATGTTCATGGTAGCTTTATTAATAATGGCCAAAAACTGGAAATAACTTAAATATGCATCACCTGGTAATGAACAAACTGTTGTACATCCATAAATAAAAAATACTCAGTAATAAAATGGAGAAAACTCCTAATATTTGCAATAGCATGAATAAATCTCAGAAGCATTATCTAAGTGAAAGAAGCCAGTCTCAAAGGCTACCTATTGTATTATTCTATTTGTATGGCTTTTTGGGATCAGCAAAACTGTAGGAACAGACAACCGATCAGTGGTTGCCAGGAGCTGTGATTGAGAGAAGAAAACTAATCACAAAGGGGCAAAGGGAAATTTTGGGGGGGATGTGATAGAAATGGTCTCCACATTGTTTATAGTGGTAGTTGACATAACTGTGTATGTTGCCAAAATTTATGGAGCAGTACACATAAAAAAGGGTGAATTTTACTATATATAAGTTATACCACAGTTAAACTGACTTTTAAAACCACTTGCTTTTTTTATCCCCCACTATTGTCTCTCTGAGGAGCACAACCATTGAACCTTTTATCTGCACAGTATTGAAAGTAGAAAGAAGGTTGCTTCTAGACCCGAGGATCAAATGGTTGCAATCTTTCTGTCATAATTGCACAGCCCAAACAAAAAGCTGTTGGGTCCATTCGATATAAACGAGAACCAGAAAGAAATAAGGGCCATGCTTCTGGATGGTCAAGAAGAAAGAAAAAAAAAAAAAATGGGAGAGGGGATGAAGAAAGATTGAATTAGGGAGGAATTAAGCAGCTATTAACTTAAATGGGAGAGGCGTGATTAGGCTCAGTTGAGTAGAAAAGATGACTTTAGGTTAATCTCTAGACTCACAATCAAAAGCACTTTTGGCCTTCTGCATCCCAGGATCCCAAGCAGTTGGATCCTTTGAGAAATTGTGGCACAACATTTACATTTAGATGGAAACAAAAGGATTCCAGTCGTTAAATCACCTATGGCTAGGAGCTAGTTTTTGTACCCTTATACAAGGCTCGGCAACCACTAGGAACACAACAGATATTTGAAGAGTTAATCAATGAATATACTAAAATTTGCTGAAGGACAGAACAATTTTCTATTAAATGAAAAACTCTAAAGGAAAATGCAATACGACTATTGTTTTGTCCATTATTACTGCATCAGTACTAGAGAAAACAGCATCTCATTCTTTATTGTGTGCTTGTTCTGAACAAATCCTCATCAAAATAGATTGCGCCAGTGTTTTCAGGACTTTAAAAGATAGACTAGATCTACATGGATTCAATGTAGACCTCAGCAACTGAATATACAATTTCAGCAAACGATGTTTTTTGCAGTTCAAGCTCACTAAAGCTGCTACATGGATCATATAATTGATTTGTGGCACATTCTGCCTGCCTCTACCCAGTGGTTTATTCAAATAGAATAGATAAATACCAATAAAGTGAAAAGCTCCACTGAGAACTGACCAAACCACATCCCTTTCTTCACACCTAGGGTATTCCAACCAATAGTAGCTTTATAGCAGCTCTTTGTAGTACCAGATACAGAGCTCTGTAGCCAGGAATCCACAGTACAAGCAAACCTTTCCCTAAAGCACAACAAAGAAACGAGTTTATAAAATCACCATTAAACATAATAGAACACTGGAGAGACAAGTAGAACAGAGGCAACATGAGATGATGAATGTAACACATAAGAACCAATTAAAAATTATCATCTCTGCAGAAAAGCAACCATGTGTTGATAAAGCTTTTTATGAATATTAAGTACTGTAACATAATATAGGACTGAGAGTCTCAAACACCAGTGGCCAAAAGAGGTACAATATTTTTAAAGGAAATATACCTAAAAATAGATTAAATGGTATAATGAACACCCCCAATTTATCATTATTACCCCAGTTCTGAGTATAACTTATCTTCAATAATATGCAATGTATAGTTCAGAAATAATTCTTATCATCACTTTTCCTAACAATATAACAAATATACTCCATATGTATATGATTTTTGGTTGTGCCACAAAAATCTGACTATTCTAAGAAAGAATTTTTAAAAGATAGAGATATCATGATTGTCCAGCTCACCCAGAAAAATTGGTTTCTTTTCTCTCTGACACCTATAGCTTTTAAGATTGTATTTACCATCTCCCAGAGAAAAAAATTATTTCAATTATTAGGCTTTTTATCTGTGCAGGTTTACTGCAGCTTAGCCATAAGCTATGGAAATAGCATTGACTGTGTCACAATAGTCTCCACATTTTGAAATAAAGGCAAATATCTCTATATTCTACCATACACACACTCACACATACACACTTATCTAGTTATATTTTATACACTTTTCAAGGTATTCTTTACAATGGCATTTTATGAGATGAGGGTAAATTATTTGAGTAAGAAACCGTCTTTACTTCCTATTTAAGATTCAGGCTGATTCAGATATTCCTGGTGCCTTAGGCTGGAGTCTACAAAAGGTGAGCTACAGGCAGAGAATTCAGCTTTCTAGGGGTGATGACAAAAGAGTCAGAGCAAGAATCTTGGGCACCAGAATACCTAACTGTCTCCTGGACAGTGCAACTGCTCAAGAACTGGGTTAGAATGGTGAGGTGTCACATTGATAAAATAGAAGGAGGCTAATAGCAGGGCAATTCAGAAAGAAAAAAGGACAATTTAGAGACTGAGAAACTGAAGAAAATTATTTTTTATAGAGAAAAAAAAGTCCACTGTGTTTAAAGACTATTCAAAAGCCGAGAATTTAAAACTTTCAAATGTTTGAATTAGCTTTGTAGTTGCTTTTTGGCCAGCGTGCATACCTTCTTTGAGCAAACATTTATTCAACATTAGCCATGTATAATGGAGTAATAGATGCTGGGAATACAAAAATGAATGCTACACGGCCCTCATAGCTTGCTCAAAAAGGCTTTTAAACATGATATCTCTTACCAGATTGCAGTTCAATGAGTTAAGTGTAGAGGAATCAGCAACATTTTATTGCATTTTCATCAACCCCCAGAGGGACTTTTAAAAAATAAGAAAAATGAACAGAAACATTACATTTTTAATTTGACCAATAGAAAATATTTTGTACTCTTAAAAAAAAATCTATATTCAACTTTCATTTCCCAGATCTTCCTTTCCTATATAATGGAAATTTTCTTAGGGGTTGACAGTATTTTTCATTATTGACACAATACTGAAGTCCCATCTTCTTCAAAATGCCTGGACTCATTCCCCATATGTAAATGTGTAAACAGACATTTTCATTGACATCAGCATAAGTTCTGGTCTCTCCTTTATTTATTTACATTTCTCCTGTTTTTGTAAACAGGCATATGACAGATGCTTATAATCAATGCCTTGGGAATATGGTAAGACGGAGATGGATACAGAGAATCAATACAAACTACATTTATACTCTAGGTGCATGCGATTTGAAAGTGGGTATTTATTCCATATTTAAGCAAGTCTTTTCCCTGAAATCCCTATTTTGCATCACACCTTTGGTGGTTAACATCTGAATATTTAGCCACAGGTGAACGAACAAAGAATTTGTTACCCCAGATTCTGGTTCTATCTAAATTAATATTTGCATAAAAGAGAGGTTGTGCAAGTTTCTGGGAAAAAAGCTTTACACAAGATGTTATTCTATTTTTTAAAATTACTCATCCACTCATCAAGTGCACACTCAGGTTGTCCATTGTTAGCTGAGATTACTGATGGTTTTTCAATGCCAACCTTTGCTGCCCCTGCCCCCACCCCGTCCTTACGGAAACATTCCTCAGGTTGACAGACTCTGTGCGGAGCCACATCAAGTGCTTTGCCCCAGTGCAGTGGTTCCAAGCATTTTTATTTCATGGACCAGTAAATTACCTCTAAACGTTTTGGGAATCTATATAATACTGCTAACTTTTTCTTCAGCAGTTAAGAATTTGAAAAGCAAAAACAGCTCTAAGAATTTAATGAAAAGAATAACCCCCCAACACAATAAAGATATAACTCATAACAAATTTATAAATAGAATACATTTAGCTCTATAAAAAAAAAAGCTTATATAATTCTCCTTATTTTTTCTCTTCTTGCCATAGAGTGACTTTTGGGAACCACTTCCTTTGAGCTTTGCATAGGGGCTATAAAAGAATAAGTTAACCAAATATTCAATTTCTGCTGTTTATGTTCCATGGCGTGGGTTCAGGTTTATGCTGGCAGCAGAAGAGAGGAAGTGGGGAAATGTATGCATCAGCTCCATACCATCACAGCCTGCCTAGCTATTCATACTGCCAGTGTGGTCAGTACCTCACACGCACAATGGGCAGGGGAAATGCCAGTGCAAGGAGATTATTACTTAGAGTTTGCCCCAATCAAGTTAGTGGGCAACTAGGAGACAGTGAGATTTCCCTGGAATTCGGCTACAATTTAAGGAAGGAGTCACCCTCAGACATTGAAATTGATGGGAAAAAAAAAACAGAAAAAAGAAAAAAGGTGCAGTGTGAATATCAGAAGCACAAGTGATGGCTTAACCATTTCCATCTGCTCTCAAGACTCAGGCATACCCAAGGATAATTAAAGTGACCCTCGGGAATGTAGTGGAACATACGAAAGCAGTAAACTTACCTAGTCTTTTACAACACTTTTTTTTTCACATGTAAATTATCTCAAATGCAATTGAGGTATAGATCAGTATTACAGAGGAATCATATTGGTTTCATACATGTTTATGGTTTCAAGTCATCAGGGTAAGTTTTCTCAAAGATAAAGACTTAGCAAATGTGAAGCTCTTAAGAAAAAAAACAACTGAGAATGTCCAGAGGGGCCTTCCTTTAGTGCAAATAGTGGCTGTTTCAAGCGGCCCAAAGAACCACTGGGTTTTCCATGCTAAGTTCTTCAGCAAAGGTGCAAGTACTGATGAAAAAAACCACAAATATATCACCTCTTTACTAAAGTGACAGATTCATGAAGAAGACTACACCGTGGATCACATTTTTAACTTCGATCAAAGTCTCTTTTAGAAGCAACTGCATCTCCAAGCAGGAAGCACAAGCCCCAGGGGTGAGGCTGCAAAGGGTGGATCACTGTAGCAAGATGCAGAGTCTGGGAGAATATTAACTGTGCTATGATGTCACTTTACTATGATGCTTATTGTTTTGTTAGTGCGCGGTTCAAAGTTCCATAGGTTCTGAGTCATCTGCCCTCACTTGCTTTTTCCCACAAGCCCTGATATTTTTAGTGTGTAATTTTGTAGAACTATGGTTGTAGCCAAAATACCTGTATTTTATTTTCACACAGCAGTCAAAGCCCCGAAATGACCCATGGAAGGGCAGTGGTCTGGAGGGAGGTAATTAGAAGGTTATTAGGAGGAATTGGAATTGGGCCTCCAGCATCATCTAGAGGAAATGGCTCCTGATGTGATTGTAATTCTTGGCATTGACATATCTCTGGTTTGGAGAAAGGCAATGCATCAGACTATCCTGGCCTAATGGAAAAAATAGGAAAAAAAAACACCCCAGAAAAGAATACTTAATTCCCTTATTTCTAATTACATGTTTGCTTTTCAATCTTCTAATCCAAGATTGGTATATAGGATTCCTCTCGAGTGCCAACTCCAATTGACTGGTAGTGGCTGCCTGAAGCAATGAAGTAAAAAGAATGCTGAGGCCACTTCTGGGCTCAGTGGGAAAGAATGCCACAATTGATTAGTGATGTCTATCGGGAGTTGCCACATGTGTGTCACCCCTATAATCCATGATACAGTTGAGGAAATTTGCCTACTAAGATGAATGGTCTGAGAAGACAAGCAGATTTGGTTCTAGAATCGGTACATTTACCTTTGTAAATGAACAAATCGATTCTCTGATGACCAGTCTATCTCTGTCAGTTTCACCTGAGGCTGCTCATTTGGGTGAACTGAGAAAATGTAAGGTTTAAACCAGCAACCCTGAAGATATTAGAAGTCCTGACTCCCAGATGCTGTTACCAGAAAACACCCTCCTTGAAGAATCCTACTTATTATCTTTTGACTTGTTATGCATTTATTATTCAGTATTCCCCTTACTTCTCCCCTTATCCTATTTTCCTGGCCATGTTTCATCAACTATAAGATGCCATGAAGTTGGTATTCAGCAGGACAACCAGGATGTCATTTTCACACATGTGGATTTGTTTATTTCTAGTGATCTAACAGCGAGACCACCAAAGCAACCCCTTGATATTTAAATTAAGAAATTATTTAAGGAGAAAAAAATATGAGTCCCAGTTGCTGTCTGAAAACCTTTCTTTCCTACCAAAGAGAAAGTGCCCAATCAGAGCTTACAAACAGGTGTCAGTGCCTCACAAGAAAGCCCCCAAAAGGACAATTCAGTGGAGCACTCTTGTAAGAAATGAACATCACCAGTGCTCTAGGCAGCACAGAGGACAGACGGTGTCAGGAGGACCGCAAACACCGATACCTCGGAGCTAAACAGTGAGTGCCTCAGAGAAGTTGAACTCTAACTAGGAAGTTTTTGGAAAGGCTTAACCAATATATCCCTCTTTTATTTCCTTTTTATGCTTGCAAACGATCTACATGTAGATAATTCTAAAAGAACTTTTTTAGTAAGTATAGATGAATAAAGCTTTGTGTTATGTTGACACCATTTTGTTCCCTTTCTCTTTGATATGTAAAACATTGGTACCTCTTCCAATTGATGGAACCTTAGACTCACTGAAATGCGGTATAATTTACATCCATAACAAATGAAGAGATGCGCCCTCAAGAATCTGATTGTTCATAGATTGTCCAAATTCTGTCATCAAGTGAGTTTCACATCCAGGATTAGAATTTATGAGACCTTAATTCTTATCTAGCCACTCGAACATCACTTAATGCCATATTTCAGAGAAGGTTGGTCTTAAGTAACCAAATCATGGATTGGATGGCCAACTAGAACTGGTCAGCCTAAAATACAACCCTTTTATAGGCCAAACCAAGAAGATTATTCTATATAGGTTGATGTCTTACAGCCCAAGGACAAGCGTTAGCTGCCAGCATAGGTATGGAAGGAAGAATGTGCATTGTCATGTGTGTCACTGAGGTTGTTTTCTGTTTGTTTGTTTGTTTGTTTTTTGCTAATTATCAACTGTCATTTGTGGAAATACCCATTAGCCTACTTGTCTGCTTTCCGCTTACTTTTCTTCTTTAATTTCATTCTCACACCAAAGGGACTTTTTTTTTTTTTTTTGCATGAATTTTTACAATTAATAATCAGGATACAAAAAAACTATTAGGTTAAGCCATATAAAGATTGATAATTCCTGACTTACAGAATCAGCAAGTTTATGTGGTTCAAGTTAATACATGACATATGAGATGCTCACAGAAAGCAGGTCACAATAAAAGACAAGAGGACAGTCCGCCATTCATCATTATGGAGAGCATTCTATTAAGTTGGTGCAAAATCATTGTGATTTTTGCATTTATGTTAACCTTTTAAACTGTAATTACTTTTGCACCAACCTAATAAATACAGTATCTCTCCCACATAAGTTCCTGCCAGCTCTAGGGAGCCTCTGAACAACACTTTTTGTATAGATGGTTACCTGTGAAGACCTTCATTTGATAACTGTGTGGACAATATTCTTTTTTTTTTAACTCAATAAACATTTATTGCACACTTAGGAGGGGTAAGGCACCATTCTCAGCCTTGAGTCCAAAGATTAGTGCATCACAGTCCTTACTCTTAGGGGCAGGCAATCTAGGAAGGGAGACAGACGCGGACATAATTACAGTACAAAATAGCAAGTCGCATAATAGATATAAATAACATGCTGAAAAGGCACTTACCCTGCCTGGCAGAGCAAGAAAACCTCAGAGTAGGTGATATTTGTGCTTGTTCTTGAAGGATGAGCAATTTACTTGGCAGAAAAGAGAGGGAACAATACAACATCACCAAGCAGAATGGCTTGTTCAAAGTCACAGAAGCACAACCAAGAAAGATGTGTTTGAAGAACCTTAGTTTGAATGGAGATAGGACATGTGGAAAAGGTGAGAGAAATGGCAAGAGATGAGGCTTGATGAGGAGTTTGCATTTTAATCTGCAGGTAGAGAGAAGTCACAAAACACATTCACCTGGGTTTAAATAGCTTAGAAATAAAATGTTTTTCTACTTTGAATTTATATGTACAGTCCAGTCATCACCTGAGTTTACAGAAACATTACATTAGCAACCCTGCAGCATGAGCTTCTGCAGCGAGAGCTGCTTCTGACCATCCCTGGCACACGTGTGAGCTGAAGCAACCTGGATTTCCAAGGGGTTGTTTCAGCCCTGACATCTGTCTTAAACACAGTCATTGAGTTGTGGTTCCTCACTGTGGCTGGAAGCATAGCCAAAGGCTGCATTATTGTGAGAGATTGTGGCTTTGACAATTATGTGCTCCTCCACTGCAGGGCTCTCTACTTCACATGGATGAAGGAGCTTGCCAACACACACTTCATGTTTTCATATTTTCTTCATTGGGTAATTGCAAAATGAGCGATTCCACCTCAATGCAGCAAGATTGATTTCATCCAAACTTCAGACTGGCTGATCGGTGGCCCAGTTTTCCAGTCATGTGATCTGGCATCTGGCATTTACCACCCATCAAATGAAATTACATAGCACTGATGAATTACCAGCTCACCCCTGAGCAGAACTTTTTCTCTTAAACTACCTCCTCCTTAATACTTGTATAATGTGTGATAGTGCCATGGCTTATCTATACAGGGATATCAATGGAAATGAATCAAAACTTTACCACAAATGGAGATTTATATATGTGTGTATAAATTATACACAGATAGACACACACGTATATGTATTAATACATATGAATGAGTTATCCCATTTATGTGAATTTCCCACGTGTAAAATTGAGTGACTATCATTTTTGTTTTGTTTTAAAAATTATACATATATAGATAAACATGTGTGTATGTATGTGTGTGTATATATATATATATATATATATATATATATATATATATATACACACACACAATACCATTTATATGAATCTTCCAGATGCATAAAACTATGTGACTATCTAAATATATCCCGGTACTAATTCCAATATTGATGTTGAGGGGGGTTGCCCCACACCAACAAACAACTCTCAGATACCAGCAGGGTGTCCGAGAAGTCAACTTAATTGTTAACTATCTATCTGGAGATAGCATCATATTCCACAGGTTGAGGGGTCAGTCCTACAAGACTGCCCCCTCCCGCCACTTCAGAAGCAGGTCAAAAACCCAGGTTGTTACCTGTGCTTCTGATTGATGGGCTATAAATCAGAGGTTCCCATGACCATTTCCTTGGGTTCAATTAATTTGCTGGAGTGGCTTACAGAACTCAGAGAAACGTGTTACTTGCTAGATCATTAGATGATGTCCTTGTGTTCACCAACCCCAAAGCTCTCCAAACCCCATCATTTTGGGCTTTTATGGAGGCTCCATTCCATAGGTATGATTGACTAAATCCTTGACCATTAGTCCTTGAACTCCATCTTCAGCCCTTCTCCTCTCCCTGGAGGGGGGGTAGGACTGAAAGTACCAACCCTCTAATCACAGTGTTGGCTCCACTGGCAACCAACCCCCATCCTTAGCTGCTTTCCAAAAGTCGCCTCATTAACGTAACAAAAGACACCTCTATCACTCTCAACACTTGGAAAATTCCAAAGGTTTTGGGAGCTGTGAGTCAGGAGTTGTGGCTGAACACCAGATATACATCTAAATGACCAAATATATATTTCTTATAAATCACACTATCACACTTTCTAATGTTTTTGTTTTGTTTTACTTAAATCATGTCTTTATAGAACTATTTCTGAAAGTGTTGAAAGGGTGAATTCTGGAATCAGCCTGCTCTGTTTGAATACCTGTTTCTTCACCTTCTAGTTTTCTCTCCTTGGGCAAGTAACAATCTTTCTGAACCTCAGCTTTCTCACCTTATAAAATGAGAATAATAGTAACCACCTCATACGGTTGCTTTGTGAATTAAATGGGGTATGCATGTAAAGCGTTTGGTATGCTGTGAACATTCAAGTAATGCTAACAAGTAATCCTTTTGCATATTTGAATTGGTTCTTGAATACTGGGGCCATCAGATGAGCATTAATGATTACAGGAAAACAAATAGCTGGCAACCTTGGAGCCTATTAAGAACCAGAAAGTTATTTTCCCCTCCACTTAATCACCCCAGACTGCCAGGCTTCTTCCCAGGCCTGTCTGGTTTCTGAATGTTTATACAGTATCCTTTGCTTTTAGACTATCAGTTGTCACATTCTAAAATTGCTGATTTATATAGGAACCTAATGGTGTTCTTGCTCCCTTAGTGTTTTACTGACAAATCAAATAATCCAGCTTGTTAAAATTCCATATAAAGCAGGAGTTTAAAAGCTCTGATTGAATGCCCCCAATTTGTTCTCAGTGTCTGCACTATGTACTGTCCATTTTAGCCACTCAAAGATCTTTTCTGCTGATCTCAAGATTATCAGCTATGGAAGACAAATACCAAATACAGCATGAGCTCACCTATATGTGGAATCTAAAATAGTCAAACTGGTAGAAGAAAAAAGTAATGGAAATTGCTAGGAGCTGGAGGGAAGGGGAAATGTTGGTCAAAGGGTACAAAGCTTCAGTTATGTAGGATGAATCAGCCCTGTAGAGCTAATGCTTAAAACGTGGCTATGGTTAACAATACTGTATTGTATACTTGAAATCTGGTAAGAGGATAGATCATAAAATATGTCACACACACACACACACACACACACACACACACACAAAGTAACTATGTGAGCGATTGAATATATTAATTAGGTTGATTATGGTGATTATTTCACAATATATATCAAAACACCAAGATACATACCTTAAATATATGCAACTTTTATTTGTCAACTATACTTCAATAAAGCTGGGACAAAATTAAGTTACGATTCAACATAATAAATTAAAACTATGCCATAAGTTTTTTTAAAAAACATTATCTGCAATGTCTATGATAGATGAAATTGTTATCAAGTGACCTCCAGAAAAGGGAGAGGATACTCTTAACATTTCACACTTGTATCCGAGTGACACAAGTCATTAAAAGTCCGTATCTTTAAGAGATTCAACAAAGAAATAATTGTACCTCCTCTTTTTTAAAGCAAAATATGGTGTATAAATAAAGAATACTTAGGCAAACTTTCTGTGGTTTTAAAAAAATTGTAAAAGCATATACTAACTCAGCCTATCTAGAACCAAAATCTCAGCTCCATAACCCATTTATTACATTGCTTGACTTTTTTCGTGTGATTTTTAAACAAGCAAATCTTATGAAAACACTGTACAGGGAAGACCAGAACTGCCGATTGCAGAACTGCCAATTGCAGTCTATGTGAATGGTGCTCCCTGAAGTTGTCTAGGGCGGCAATCCCAAGTGAGATGGCCTTTATAATAAATTTGTGTGATTTGTTTTTTTGGTGCTTCAGTAGCCAAACCATCTCAGTGCCCAAGATAACTGCGTTCCCTCTGACCTATTCTCCTGGCTGTGAATGCTTTTTAGCAACATCCATCCTAATTTTCAGAATTTTTTTTCCAGAAAATAATCTCTATATACATCTTTCATCATTTCCAATATTATAAACCTGGTTCTACAAAATAAAATAAATTCCAGACTTCAGCTGTTTCACCCCTTTTTGACTCATGACTCATGACTCATGACATTTTAGTAGATTTTTTTATGTTTTATACTTTTTAATTTTGAAACCCTATATATCTCTCTTATCTTGCCTCTTGGCCATGTCCCTTTCCCCAGTCAACCTCCTTCTCTTATACACACATGCACACACACACACACACACACACACCACACAGTGACCTGCCCCACGATTTCCTAAACACTCTTTATTCTCTCTTGCCCATAGACTGTAGGCATCCACACATGATGGCCCTTCTTTTTAGAAAGCTCTATCCCTGTTTACTTGACTGGCAAACTCTTATGCATCCACCAGAACTCAAGTGAAATGACCAGTCACCTCCCCTTTGAAGCTTTCTGTGTGCAGGTTGGGCCCACTCCCATGTGTTCCTGTAGCACCCTCTCCTTCACTCTGTCTTAGCCCTTACATGCCACTGTTACATGCCGGCAATCATGCTATACTGGAAACTCCTTAACAACACAGCCCTTAAATCCACCTTTTCTGGTACATAGCAGGGACTCAATACTTGCTGAATGATTTCAGGAATATCATTTCCTTCTTACAAAAAAAATCACTGTACTTTCAACTAATTGATCATATCATGACCTAATTTTGAAGTTCAACGCACTTTTGATTATCTTATCAATTAATTGAAAATAAAAATGTGTAAGAATGTCAGTGTCAACACTTGGGTGAGGGGGCAGAGTAAGGGGGTCTTGGTTTTGTTTTCCGTTGCTTCTTATGAGACATCTTGATTTCTCCAGGTTGAAAAGCCTTGCCCAGGTGGGTGTTGACATGACAGCACAACACAGCATAGAATGTCAGTTGCAATCCTGCCTTTATTTTTGTTTTACTTTTTCAGGTTACACATGCTGCTGCCAACTATCCTGGCCAAATGACTCTTCATTGCAAACCTTTCCTTGTGTGTGGAGGGGATGGATTTACCCACTCCAACTTTGATGGCTGTATTGCTTCTGCCTTATGTGTTCTGGAAGCTTTAAAGAACCATATTTAGTATCTGTGTTCTTATTCTCTACATGTACTTTGGGATTTTGTTTTCACAAGTTTCTGTTATTGATTATTTTGTTTTCTATTTTGTTGAGAGAAATTACCGGAAAATTGTTCTTCATTTGTCATTTTTTTATATAGAGCATAAAATTGATTTTATAATTTTGATAGTTACAACCCATGCTAGAATAAAAATTCTTTGGACTTTATACCTTTTGCCATTTTTCTGAGTTGCCATGACTACTACTTGTTGGAGGAAAAGTAGTGTTTAAGAATAACAAATGACCCTCCCCCCAAATTAGTCAAAGTAAAGTAACAGTTCATGTTCTCAAACCTTTATTATTCTTTTGAAAATTTCACTTCCAAATAAAGAATATTTGTTATCAAAGCCTCATTTTTAATCTTCAAGTATGCCCTGATTTAATAGTTTTGCAAACTGCTAAATTATAAGATTCCTCCAAACTGTAAATAAGAGAGTGTAATTTTTGTTACTCATTTATCTTCTGAGTTATTAAATGATCCTGAATTGTAGTCATATATGTCCTCATCTCTAGGATTGTAGTTGGGAGGGCAACTTGACAGATGAAATAACCTCTCTTCAAATTTTAAGAAAATAACCAGATTCATCTTGACTTTCCAAGTCACACAGTACTCTTTTTTTTTTTTTAAGGACTTTATCGGGGAACAGTGTGTACTTCCAGGACTTTTTTTTTTCCAAGTCAAGTTGTTATCCTTTCAGTCTTAGTTGTGGAGAGTGCCATTCAGCTTCAAGTTGTGGTCCTTTCAGTCTTAGTTGTGGAGGGTGCAGCTCAGCTCCAGGTCCAGTTGCCGTTTTCTAGTTGCAGGGGGCACAGCCCACCATCCCTTGCGGGAGTTGAACTGGCAACCTTGTGGTTGAGAGGATGCGCTCCAACCAACTGAGCCATCTGGGAGCTCAGTGGCAGCTCAGCTCAAGGTGCTGTGTTCAATTTTAGTTGCAGGGGGCGCTGCCCACCATCCCTTGCAGGACTCGAGGAATTGAACTGGCAACCTTGTCGTTGGCTCATGTGGGAATCGAACCGGCAGCCTTCGGAGTTAGCAGCATGGAGCTCTAACCGCCTGAGCCACCGGGCCGGCCCCCCACACAGTACTTTTTAACCTTAAAAAAAACACCCTGTCTTATTATGAAAGGTAAAAATTAAATAGAAACTGAGAGAAAATATGTCAACCTGTACCTTTTGTTATCCTATATGGCTGCTGCTGTTACCTTTATATGTATTCCAGTATGTACAATGGAATTTAGACTGTGTCAAGATTAATTAGTTTAATACAATAAAAAAATTACTGAACTAGAAAATAGATGTACTTAAAGTAGTTCAATATTTGCCAACTTAGTGGTTCAATGACCCACATGCTTCAGTGACAACCCTGTGACTTCCTAGCTGGAGAGAAATTGATCCTCAGCTTTCCAAATAAGCTACCTGTTGCTAATGCAAAAAGCAAAATGGTGAGTCCTATTTTATCATTTTGAAAGGAAAAAAATTTTAGCCTCTCAAACTAAGAAAAGCTCAACAAAAAACTTCTTAACTTGGTAGGTAGTACCTAAAGTTTCACACTTACATGCCCACTAATCAGACATACACATACACAGGCGTGGGCAGAACTCACTTATGTATCTACAAAGTGGGTTTTGTGATTCTATAGAATGTTATTATATGTGTCCTTTTAGCAATCAATTGATGAAAAACTGAAGTACTTACATGTGGCTAATACCACTTACTTTTGAAAGCAGAGAAGGGAAATTAATGCGATCTCTGGTATGATGTGATGAAAAATATGGAGATTTCTTTCATTATTTTGTCCCATATTTGGTTAACATTCGTCTTTATTTTCATTTTACCCTTAAAATATGGTAGAAAAATCATTTAGATGTAGTAACTATTTTGTTTTTAACGTAATTCTGGAGCTATTTGTCTGAAAGCATCCTGAAGCTTTAAGAACAATGTTATAGTCGTCTCATAAATGTATATCTTCCAAAGAAGAGAGAGAAAAAACCAAGTTTTTAAAGGTTATGGGTTACTTAAAGACAGAACTCTTCTAAGCCATTACTGACGACTTTGATTATCTGTTCATTCTAAGTGTGTTTCCCTAATACTTCTGTATCTGTTTTGAGAAGACTATGGCAATATGAGAAAAAACTCAACCCTGATTTAAATGTGTATCATTGTTACCTTGCTATTTTAATCATTTTGAAAACTCATTTTACATTTAGATCTGTCTCTGATAGGAAAAGGCCAATTCCCTGATGCTCCACAAAGGAAGTAAAATGTATCAAATGCTTGTGTTCTTCATTTTCATTACCTCTTTCCCTGTAGAAATGAAATGGAGATGGGATTATCTTGTGCTGGAAGCCATCCCAGACGGCCAGAAAACTCAGATGGCCAGAATGCCCTAAAAGACCCAGGGCTAAAGTATAAAGCTCCCCTGAGAAATAGGGGTCCGCACCATTTGGAATAGCGGCCAAGGTGTACATTTGTCAGCCCCATGGGACCACACTGCGCCACAAGATTTCCAAACGAGAACATTTATTAATCAAGCCAGCCAAGGAAAAGCTGTTCTGTTTTGAAAGGAGCATATTCAAGTGAGAAACGGCTTGAGCAGTGGGGTGATTTAATACTTGTTACCTGATAAATATAGCCTTTGCTGGAATAAAACTTTATGATGCAGTGTTGAAAAGCTTAATTACTAAACTGTCTATGCACGTCTTGCTCAGGTAGCAAGGGTGACAAATTATAGCAGTGGAATAGTATTTTTCACCTTTGGCATTTCTGAAGGGGAAAAGTATGTCTAAAAACATCAAGAAAGCAGTAATAATCCCAGACCAGATATTACTGAGGAGGGGAAAATTACACTTCATTGAGTCACCAAGCCTCCTGTGCAAAATGTCATCGTCCCACCCCCCCACGCCCCCACCCCCCCACCCCTAACCACATCGCCTACCCACTATCTTGTTAAGTAAAACAAAATGTAAGGTCAATTTTACATGTATCTGTCATTTTACACTGATCCGTGTGTGTGTGTGTGTGTGTGTGTGTGTGTGTGTGTGTGTGTGTGAGCAAGGAATTCTTATTCATATTTGACAAATGAAGAAACCGAGGCATAGAGCTTGGCCAACCACGGTCACATAATGAGACGCCAGATCAAGAACCCAGGCCTCCCATGACCCATTTCTGTTTATGTGGCACCATGCTGCTTCCAGATGAACATGATAATTAAAGCTGAACTGAAACATTAGTTGGAGGTACAGTCGGCACCATGCGGTCTTCCTACTGATGTTCATTTCAGAGAGCTAACACTAATCCTGATGTGATATATACAGGAGTCTCATATGGCATAAAGCCTCCATAAGTACTGGATAAATGATTTATATTCCTGGTATTTTCATTTGCTGGTTTATTTCCTTAGGGGGGGTGGGGCACGTGCTATGAGAAATAGCTGCATCACGATGACACTGAATTTCACCCCAGCCGTAGTTGGTTAGCTACAGACTGCATTCATCCTTTCCTTCTGTATTCCTCTTTGTCTCTCTATTCGTTTTGTTTCCCTCTCCTCTCTTCTATCATTCCTTTCCCCCCTTCTATTTTTTTCTCCTGCTTCTTCCCCTATGCTCCATTCTCCATTCTCAGTAACCTGGGATATGAATACAATCAAATTATGATTCATAGTATCTTTCCTTCCTTGTTTTAATATATTTTTTTGTCTAAAATTTAAAGTTAATCCTGATTTTTATTCAGTGGCTCAGATAATCATTATTTTGATTTTCAAGAGTGATACAAAAATTTAAAACTGGTTCTCAGTGCTAATAATTTACAAAATACATGCAGAGCATCGAAACAGGCTCTGTAGTGGACACAATGGAATATAATTAGCAATTTCCACCTAAAGATGGAGGAAGACACATGGAGTGGGAGGCAGGGTCAAGGTACATGTTAGTGTAATGGCAGGCAGTAAGTAAGATGTGGTAACTCATGAAGCTGGGGAATCCTAAGAGAAAGGACCATGTTTTCTTGGGAGACAGAGGGTCCCTGAAAGGTTGCAGAGATGAACAAGGCAAACACATCCCTCCACACTGTACATGGACAAACCTTGCTGACTCCAGGAATCCAAACTGCCTGTCAGTGTGGCCTGGACAAGGGAGTCCTTTCTGTGGAGAAGGTTCAGTGGAACACAGAAAGTGGTCTCTGGAAAGAGGAAAAAGCCTCATCAAACCTCAAACTAGCTGGTACAGGACCATGTTGCTTTCTGCAGTCTGGAATTTATTTGTGTCTCAGCCAGTATCATCTGGCCAGGTAAGCCAAGGCAGGTTGAAATGGTAATGTGTCTCATGTTTTCTTCTCAACAGATAGTAATTATAGTCCGCTTAAGAGTTCATTGAATCCATCAAATGAAACTGCTAAGGAGACAGACTCACTAGGAGAATGTTAATTTAAAAAGCATATAGGATCATAGAATCCATCTAAGTTTAGCAGGCTTGGAGAACATTTAGACCAGTTCTTAGTCCTCTTTGACTTTGAACCTACTTCAGAAGCTATGGAAAACTATGGATCTTCTAATAACAACAATAAAAATAACTATGCACATGAATTTGCATACCATTTTAGAGCATGTTTTTATAAATAAAATTTTATTGGCAGATAAACTTACCTATTCCTTTGTGTACAATCTGTGTCTGTTTTTGCACAACTGTAGAGGTGAATATTTATGTCACAGACCATATGGCTTGCAAAGCCTAAAATAGTTAACTATCTGGTGTTTTAAGAAAAAAAATTGCTGACTCTTGTTTTAAGCAGTTACAAATCCTCCAAAGTCTATTTTTAGACACTCAGGGGTTTATGGACCCCAGATTAAGAACCTCTAAATCCTGACCCGATAACTTTATGTAAATACAGGCTTATCTTACATCCACATATCTGGTCCATTGTTCCTTGATCCTATGCCCCATTGTAAATCCTTTAAGGCAAGAATATAGCTTTGCAGTTAAGAATGCATTCTCTGGAGTTAAATAGATCTGTGATTTAATCCAGACTTTGCTCCTCATTGTGTGACCTTGAGAGAGTTAAACTTCACAAACTCCTCATCAGCTAAAAACTGAGCTAAATGAGAGCTACTCATAAGATTGTTGTGGGGCTTCAATATACATAAAACCTTAGCAGAGTGCTGGACACATAGAAAGTGCTTAATAAATGAGAGCAATGACGGTGATGATAATGAAAGGGAGGAAGACGGAGGGAGAAAAGTATAAGCACATCCTCTTGGTGTCTCTGATGCCCCTGCAAAGTCCACTTTCCTCTACATTTACATAGGATACTTAGGAAAGTTGACAGTAAGGAGAGTTTGTGCATTGACAGTAAACCGTGGTGAAACTTAGAAACTTAAAAGCTCTAGGTTTCTTCAAAACCTTCATGAAACAGAATGGTAGTGTCTACCTGAGACCAGCTGTGGACCACTTTCTCTTTTCCTGTTACAGTTGGTAAGTAGATACTTGCTGCTTGGGGAAAAGGTGGTTTGCTCTAATGTGGTCTGTGAAAAGAAGCCAGGATAGGTCATTACCAGGAGTAGGGATGGTGTAAAATAGAAGCATTCTCTGCAATGAATGGTGTTCTTTCTTGTGCTGAATGCAAAAAGTCGCATGCTTAGACTGGATTCTGCTGAAGATAATTTACAAGCAGACCTCGGAGATATTGCGGGTTTGGTTCCAGACCATCACAGTAAATTGAGTACCTCAGTTCAATGAGTTGTTATCTCTTTGCTGGTGGAGGGTCTTGACTTCTATTTGTAAAATACACATCTGTGAAGCGCAATAGAATTAAGCGTAATAAAATGAGGTATGCCTATACTTAATCTCTGAAACACTCTGAAAACTGGGAGTGAATTATTTCACATTCTTGACCTGATTATCAGAGTATGCAGATTCATTTCCCATTCTTGGCCTTCATTTTAAAAAGCTCAACTCCTGGTATGTCCCATGACATTGTGGTGAGTTCCATGCCATCCTGAGTTGACCACTTTCTAGATGCATAACCTTAGACCAGTTTCTTATGTCTCTGAGCCTCAGGATGCTCATTTATAAAATGGGGATATTAGTTTTACTTACCTTAGGGTTATTCAGAGGGTAATGGAATATACATGTAAAGAGTTCAGCATTGTGCTCTGCACATAGAAAATACTCAGTAAATGTTAGTTATTATTCTAACTACCATTATTAGTGAAAAATTATTAGAAAATAATCCCCTCTCATAACCATCACTGCACTTATAGGCAGATTTAGACCTAGCTAGGAATCAAATTCAGTAATTGTAAAATTCATTGGAGAGTGTATTCTAGTGCTGCTGTAAGTTTGTCCTCAGAGTCATTTTTCTTCAGAAATCCTGATTGCTTCTTGAGTTAATAAATGAATAAATCCTATTGCCATGCTCCTTAACATAACTTGTACAGCACCCTGTTTTCCCCCAGCCAATCTAGTCTCTTCACTCTTGGTGATACTAATCACATATGTACTTACTTACTCATTCAACACCTACTTGTCACCGAAACAGCAAGAACCACAAAAACAGGGCGTGGCACATAGGAGGCACTCAATAAAAATCTGGTGATCCAATTAATGCATGAATTCAACTAATGAACGTTTCTTATTCTAATTTTAGTAAGTACCAAAGGAAAATTTGCTGACATAGATTTATCGCATAGAACCAAAATGTACCTCATCTTATCTACAACAGAGAAGATAATTACAATATCTACATTCTCCTTATATAGTTTCTATTCAGAGTCAATAGGTGATCTCAGTAAGTCCCTATTTTATGATCCCTCCCATTATTTGGGGAATCCTCATTTGGAGGATGGGGGATGTGGGGTTGCTGCTCTTCCATTTGAAACCATCTAATAAGCACTCATTCTTCACTTGTCATCATTTTGCTTACTATTTAAAGGTTTCTGCCTATGAAGTCAAAACTTTGAGCAAAGAAATGCACCAGATTACAGAAGCCTGCTGAGTCTGTTATATGGTGCCCTGCCTGAAAAGCAGAAGTCATATAGATTGAAATGTATTAAAACTACAAATAATTGAATTCCCTAGAGAGGGAGGGTGTATAAATTTTAATTTAGATAATTATGAACTAGAAATCCTTTTTCACACCAACTCCTGCATTGTTGTCTTTCCAGAATGTTTGGCTCACTTTGTGTGTGTATGTGTGTGTGTGTGCCTATGGTATAAATAGCATATTAAAGTTGAATGAATCTTGAAAATCCTTGGAATTGGGATTTCATTAGAATGTAGTAAGCTTTATGGGAACAAAGATTTTTATCTTTTTTCTTCACTTTGGAATCCCCAATATCCAGAATTCTGCCTGGCACATATTGACTGAGTAATTCAAAAACATTCAGACCATCAGTAATTAGTAAGCTACATTACGTAGTTAAAAGATGTAGCAAAAGAAATAGAAAATAACCATTTATAAAATCTAATAAGGTACAAAAAAGTGAAAATAAAAAAACTTTAAATCTTACTGATGAATATGTAAATAAGCTCCATAAAAAAAACAAAAACAGGGATCATGTCTGACATATCTAAAATGTTTCCCCAAAACTTAGCACAGAGCAAGTCACATAGTAGACCCTGAATAAATTTCTGCTGAATGACTAAATGATTAAAAGAAAGAAAAGTTTAAATGAAAATGAGCACTATGTTCTAAAAAATTGAAGAGAAACTATCCTATAAATACAGTACTTAAAATGGGTCATGTCTGTGTAGTTGGTTTGTTCGTGCTAGAGTGATAGAGTAGAGGACAATGAGGCTTTCTCTGTGCTAACAATCAGCATGGCTTCTATGGCAATATGTTGTTATAATTTATTCTACCAACAATGTACAATCAGCGTTAATGGTTCACATTTTTATTTTCTTAGTATTATTTTTTATCAGAATTGATTTAAAGGTGGCAAGAGTTCGACCTAGTAGAGGACCCACTTCTACAAGACAGTCACGAACCTCAAACTCATGCAATATATTTTAACCATTACAATAAGCCATGTTTCTTTACCCTTTGGAAAACAATCAAACTATTTGTTGTAAACCATAAGATTATCAGAAAACAAAATGTTAAAAATACAGAGATGACTGTGGAGAAAAACAAAATTTGGCAAGTATTACTCAATTCAGAAAAATTTATCTGGATGAGCAGCACTCTGAAAAATTATCTCTAGATTATAGGGAAGAGCTAAAAAATTTCCCTATAATCAGGAAACTCATTCATTCAATAAACCATATTAACAGTTGCAGTAATAAAAACCTTATAATTATTGCAATAGATGCTGAAAAATTATGTCATAAAGTTAACATATATTATTGGCAAACCTTATGGTCAACTCAGAGAAGTGTGATGCTTTCTTAAATGGATAAAAACTATTTAAAAACTATGATAAACACCACAAGAACAAATTACTAGAGCGATCTAAGATGGCAGAAAAGATAAGCACTGTGCCTGCTTCCTTTGAAAAATGCATTAAAATTACAACTAAATAATAGAGCAATCAACCTGGAGAACCATCTGAGGACTAGCTGAACAGAAGTTTTATAACTAAGGATATAAAGAAGAAGCCACAACAAGACTGGTAGGAGGGGTGGAGATGCAGAATGGGCCCCAAACCTCCCTGTAGTGGTTGAGAATCAGGAGGGATATCTCGGCTGTGGAGTTCCTCCCAGAGGAACACGGGACCCCAAACCCCAACACCAGGCACCCCAGCTTGGAGTACTGGTGCTGAGAAGGGGAACCCCCAAAATATCTGGCTGTGAAAAGCAGTGGTAAATCCAACCATTCAGTGAGACAGAAGGCTGCAGGAAACCCAGACATCATCTTAAAGGGCCCACACAGCACAGACTCACTGGCTCGCAGGCACTCACCCTGGGCTCAGGAGGAGAGATGGTGACTAAGGTGGCATCAGAGGCATATTATGGGGTGGGGGGGTAGGACGGGCAGAATGAGGTGTGTGGTTTCAGAGTGAGGGCTGGAGGATAGTCACCATTTTCCCTGTGTAGGGTACTTATCTCATGCAGCCAGCAGGTGGGCGCCATCTTGCCTGTGTTGAACCCTCTCTCCACACAGCCAAATTTGAATCTGGTTGGCCTGGTGAGCTCCACCCCACCCGATCTAACTCCTCCAATGCCAGAAGCACTTTCTCAGGAGCAGCCAGCCCCACCCACATTACAGTCTTTCTTGGAAAACTATCAGAGTCCTCTGACCCCAGGCATGTGGCAATTCACCTCAATGTGCTCTAACACTTTTACTGAGTAGCTCCAGGTTCAGCACTGGCATGAAACAAGAGTCTACATTAAGCTGGTGACCACAACTCTTCCCAGTATTGTGAATCCCTGAGATGATGCCTCACCCAGCTTTGTACCACACGAGGCTTTATCAGTGGCTGAACCTTAAGGGAGCTGGCAGGTGGCAGTAGGCCTCAGGGTGTCCTGGAATTTTGTGGAGCTACCCCAGGCCTGGTACTGGTGGTAGCTGTCCTTGGGTTCGCAGCATGGCCTCTCCCACATGCCTCCAGGTTTCGTACAAGGAGTGAACAACCTTGGATTGCTTTGTAGCTCCTACCACGTAGTTCCTGGCTGGTTATAGGCAGTGAGAAACCTATGCCTGTACCGGAGCCCTTCCCAAGAGGCCCCAGAATCAACATACTTAGACACTGGCTTCAGATCACCACATAACACTACCTAATTAGACCCACAAGCAGCCTAAACAAAGGATGGTCTCAATAGGCACCAGAGCCGGCTGGGGCAAATCCCACTCAGTGGAGTAAGCCCCCAGCACAGCAGCCCATAAGCTGTGGATGTGGCCAAAACTGACAGCCAGTGAGCCAGAGGGCAAATCTCACCCACTTATGTGCCAATAGCAATCAGGGCTCAACTGAAACAGGAAGGCACACACAACACACACAAGGGACACCCCTGGAGCACCTGGAGCAGGTAACCAGGGAGAATGTGCCAGGGCCCCACAGAGCACCTACTACATAAGGCCACCTGACCAAGACAAAAAGACATAGCAGATCTACCTACTATGTAGAAACAAACAGAAAGACAGCCAAAATGGGAAAACAAAGAAATAAGTCCCAAATGAAAGAACAGGAGAAAACTCCAGAAAAAGAACAAAATAAAATGGAGGCAAGCAACCTACCAGAGACAGAGTTCAAAACAATGGTTATTAGGATGCTCAAGGAACTTAGTGAGAACTTCAGCAAAGAGAGCAAGCATTAAAAAAGGACACAGAAGCCATAAAAAAGAACCAGTCAGAAGTGAAGAACACAATAACTGAAATTAAGAATTCACTAGAAGGAATCACCAGCAGACTAGATGAAGCAGAGGATTGAATCAATGATATGGAAGACAAGGTAGAAGAAAACACCCAACATGAAGGGCAAAAAAAAATCCAAAATAAAGAGGATAGTTTAAGAGACCTCTGGGACAACATCAAGTGCAACAACATTCTCATTATAGGGGTACCAGAAGGAAAGCAGAGAAAGCAAGGGATTGAGAACCTGTTTGAAGAAATAATAACTGAAAACTTTCCTAACCTAGCAAATAAAATAGACATACAAGTCCAGGAACCTCAGAGAGTCCCATCCACAAAATGAACCCAAAGAGGCCCACACCTGGACACATTATAATTAAAATTGCAAAGGTTAAAGACAAGAGAAAATCCTAAAAGCAGCAAGAGAAAGGCAACTAGTAACTCATAAGGGAGCTCCTGTAAGACTGTCAGCTGATTTCTCAACAGAAACTTTGCAGACTAGAAGGGATTGGCATGAAATATTCAAATTGATGAAAAGCAAGGACCTACAACTAAGGTTACTCTACCCAGCAAGACTATCATTTGAAATTGAAGGATAGACAAGAAAAAGTAAACGAGTTCATCACCACCAAACCAGTATTATAAAGAATGTTAGAGGGACTTCAAGATTAAAAAAAAAAAAAAGATCAAAATTATAAAAAATAAAATGACAATTGCTACATATCTATCAATAATTACTTTCAATATATCGTGTTTCCCTGAAAATAAGACCTAGCCAGACCATCATCTCTAATGCATCTTTTGGAGCAAAAATTAATATAAGACCCAGTCTTATATTATATTATATTATATTATATTATATTATATTATATTATATGAAATGGATTAAATGTTCCAATCAAAAGACATAAGAGGGCTGAATGGATAAGAAAACAAAACTTACATATGCTTCCTACAAGAAACTTACTTCAGATGAAAAGACACACACAGATGGAAAGTAAAAGGATGGAAAAAATATTTCATGAAAATGGAAACAAAACAAAAAAAAAACTAGGGTAGCAATACTTATATCAGACAAAATAGACTTTAAAACAAAGACTATAAAAAGAGACAAAGAGGGACCCAGTAATCCCACTTCTGGATATTTATCTGAAGAAACCCAAAATGCTATTTCAAGGGGACATATGCAACCATATGTTCATTGCTGCACTGTTTACAATAGCTGAGATGTGGAGGCATCCTGGGTGTCCATCAATGGAAGAATGGATAAAGAGGAAGTGATACATATATACAATGGAATATTGTTCGGGCATGGAAGGGAATGGGTTCTTGCCATCTGCAACACCATGGATGGACCTGGAGAGTATTGTGCTGAGTAGAGTGTGTCAAACAGAGAAAAACAGATGCAATGTGATTTTGCTTATATGTGGAATCTAAAGAACAAAATAAATGAACAAAACAGGAAAAAAAAAAAAAAAACAAATTACTAGAGCCATCTACAATAAATTGGGAAGAAGTCAAAGATCCTTGCATCAGTGCTTTGAAACTTCTAAGGAATGCAGTAAGGCATGGAAGATATTTAAGAGATGTGAACACTGGAAAAGAATGGTGAAATGGTTATTAATTACTGTCAATATGATTATATTCCTAGAAAGTCAGGTGAACTTTTAGAATGAATGAGAAATGACTAGAGAGGGTGAATTATAAACATTCAAAGATCAATACTTTTCTATATACCATAATTATCAATGCAAATATATCTTGTATATGTGTAAATTTTACTAACAAAAAACATAGAATACATAGGACTATCTCTAGGAAGATATATCCAGAATTTATACAAGAAAACATTTTCAAAACTTTACTGAATTATGTTTTAAGAGATTTTAATAAGTAGAAAGATATATCCATGTTCCTGAAAGGAAGTAGTGAATATTATGAAATTTTCCGTTTTCCTCTAATTAATTTATAATAATGATATTTTTTAATCATAAAAAACAATTTTAAAATTCATCTGGAAAAGAATAATCGGTGAAAATAATTTTAGAAGTGAGAAAGTCATAAGAATAGAACTTATCAGCTATTAAGACATATTATAAAATTAAATATATAAAGCAGTTTATTATTGATTCTAAAGTTGACACAAATCAATAGAAATAATGGCTAGAAAATCATTTAATGTAATCAAGGAAGCATTACAAAACTATACATTATAATATTTTCTAGATGGATTAAAGGGGTGAATATAAGCAAATATACAACCCCCTTAAAAAGTAGACAAAAACATAGATAAATATATAAAACTCTCAGAAAACAAATCTAAAAGTTTGCAGATTAATTTGGAAAAAGAACCATAATATAATTTATACTAAAAGTGGAATATCTTTAATATAGAGAAAACTTCCTAACAAAGTTTAAAACTTGTATTTTTTATCATTTGTACACTTTTTTATTGTGGTAGCCCTCACATATTTATACTTTGACTTTATATGCATGTATTCATAAAAATATGGTAACGTTTTCTGGGTTCTTAAATTTGCAGCATATTGCATGTAGTCATTTGGCATTTTATTCCCTTCTTTGTTATATTTTTAATATTTTACCATGTTGATATACGTAGGTTTAGTTCATCCATTTTCACTACTGTACACTCTTCCCTTTTGTGAGTATATCACAGTTTATTTGTCCATCTCCCCATTGATATATATTAAGTTCCTTTAAGCTTTCACTATTGTAAACATTGTAATAAATATCCTTGCACTTCTCTTTTACACTAATGCAGTGCTGTTTTTCCAAATATGGGCTTTGAACCATAAATGGTTTGTAATAGCAGTTTAGGGAGCCAAGAAATTTGTTTTTTAAATTAAAATAACAGAGAAAAAAGAATGAGAAGGCTGACATGTGGTAAGAGTAGCTATTATTTCATAAAACTTTTGCTTCAGTGTCTTGGACCACTATGTAAACTGATTTTCATATGGAAAACCACAACTAGAAATATGATATGTAACATATATCACTACTCTTGTCTTCCCTAGCCCCTGTACCCCCCAGTTCTTCCGTAGTCCAAATCTGGAGGTGTTGAGAAGCTGGGTCACATCAACCACCTTGGGAAGGTACAGGCTTTGGTTTAAAAACAGGAATAAAAAGAAAAAGAAGAGAAATCTAATGTGATTCTATCCTTATAGTACATTACAGTTTGTTCTAGGAATTTGATGCACTGGGCATATCCCTCACATAATGGCACTTCCTTTTTCTTCTGGGGAGAGCCCAGAAGTGCACTCTCCCACAGATGGCCTGTCTCCAGCACAGGTTGCATCATTTTCCTTGATAGACATGGCACAGCAGAGCATACTAACTCTCCTGGAACTCTGTGGCAGAGGTAGAGCATCAGAAAGAAAGGAACTCCTGGAACTGAATGTTTCCATTTCCTAGGATGTTTTTTGAGAGAACAAGAACATAGGGCATAACACAACCAATTTTCCAGGCAAAATGCTGTATGTTTGATTCAGGCCCCTCATGTCAGGTCAAAACCGTATGCAACCCATACTTTCTGACCCAGACGAGAGATTACAGTTGTCTTAAATCAAAATGAAACAGGATGGGGTGAACAAATCCACATGAAACAAGCTGAAAAGTCCTTTCAGGCACTCTGGGAACCCAAGAGCCTGCTGAGCTGACCAGACCAAGGATGTTCCTGTGGTTTAATTGTGAGCTGGCGCGGAAGTTTTGCTGTCATTCAGAAGAGAAACCCAAAGGCTAGTTCAGCATAAATGGTCCCTGGGCTGCATTGAAAGGAGTCACAGGTGAGTCATAAACAGTGCAGAAAAATAGAGATGCACTCTAGAGGTTTGAGAAATGCTGCTTTTATCTCTGCCTCAAAACGAATATCTCATAAGGAACTGAAAATGGAATTACTCAAACTAAAAACTGCTGACTTCACCATTATTCCTTCCCTGACCCAAATCTGGGAAGTGCCACTGGTAAACCCCCAGAAATGAATTTGCTCATCAGAAAAGAACAGAATTAGATACTCTCAGATGTACTCAGTGACATTTTCACAGCATTAGAAGCCAACCCTTCTCCACCTCAAACCAAAGCACTGAAATGCTTGATTCTCTGCAGTTGTGGTAGAAATACCCTCTATCAAAGGCGAGCTCCAATACCGCAAGCCAAAGATAAATAACAGAGGAAATCATTGAGACCATGACCTCTTGGTGACTCTTGGAGCTAAATCTTTGCTAGACCTCAGAATATCAAACAGGCCACTAGCCCGCCAAGAGTGGCGTATGTATGAACAGCAGAGAAGCCACCTCGGCCTGGCTCTCTAGAAGCTTAAGAAGAGAATCCTGAAGGAATATTTTTGTTATATCACCCAAAGCAAGGGCTTGATGTTTAGGTAGAGAAACCACTTCTGAGAAATAAGCTCGTTCCTGGGACACTACCAGAAGCATCTGGAAAAGGTATTTGCTTGGGAGTTGGGATTGTATCTCTCTCCTATCCAGTGGTGAGATGTCAGTATTTGAAAAATGTGACCTCTCACCAACTAGCAAAAAAAAATGAACTGGCAGGATTTCACAAGGCCTTTTCCTCCCATAGATTTTGGTTATGAATTCACATCAGCAAACATTATGGAGTGTTTGCTATGTGACCAGTCATTGTGCAAAATTCTCAGAGGATGTTGAGCAGAACCAGACTCAAGCTGCTCTTGGAGGGAAGCACCGCGTGGGTTGAAGCATGGCTTCTCCTCTTGAGACAGTGTCACAGCACATGAAAGAGACTTCTGACCACCACTTCCAGTTTAGGAACCCCTGAGGCACAAGGCAGCAACTGAGGCTGATGGGAACCAGTATCTGACAAGCAAGGCTTGGTCCATAAATTGCCATTGCAGTGTCTGTTCTGAAGACTAACAAAAAGTTAACTAAATCCTCAGAATAAAGGTTGTGAAGAGAAGCTGGAAGACAAAACCTGATCTTCAGTTGGACAGGAGGGGAATCTTGACCACAGGAGAAGTTCAAATAGATCCAATTTGCGTCTCTTGGCTATAAGATTCACCAAGGAGTACAACGATGGATTGATAGAGATTATATATGTAGAAATAGATGCCATTGTTTCTTTTACCCTTCCCTCTGCTTGTCAAAAAGATCATCTCTGTCTCCCAGAACTTAAAATGTCTCAAAGTTTGGAAGGCTTATGTCCCAGCTGGCTTATGGATCCTCTTCGCAGACCTTAACTAGAAATGCGAAGAATTTGGATGAGATTAGTGGATTTCAAACCTTGCTTTAGTCATGGAAGTCATTATTCAAACAAAATATTCTATCATCATGTAAATAAATCAGTCACATGCCAAAGCAGCAGCACTTCAGGTTGAAGCAGTACCTCTGAGAGCCCCTCAAAGTACAGTTTAATCCATAAATAAGGGGGCTTCTCAGATCCTTGTTGCCTGATTCTGCAACTCCGTGACGCTGTTGCAGATGCCCCCATACTTTCATGACTTTTGTCCTTGACCCATTGTGGGATGGTCATCCAAAATCAGTATCTAAACCTTGTGAACCCTGAGTCCCCTGTTTCAGTGTGTACACTCTCTAGGAGTGAACTAGACCAGGCCCTGGTTTGATGATGTGTGAGAATGACAACTAAACTCAGCTAATGTCACTGTCACTGTGGTTTTCTGCCCAGTACCTCAAACAAGCAATGAAAAACATGAACTTAAAGGAGGAAAAAACTAACAAAATGCTTTCATCACCAGGACCTTAGACTAGTATACTAATCCTATTTTCATATAGAGAACTTGTTCTCAGGAATCCCATTGTAAATACTCCTTTATTAAGAGAACTGTGAATTCATATTCATTTCTTGTGAATGCTAAACTAGGGTCTTGCACATGAAAACATTTTATTCAATTTCATGGTTATCAAATCATTTTTAAAGTGGACAAAGAAGTCTGATAGATTTGATTCACCTGGATTTTGCGTTATGTTGCTTTTCCCCCAAAGAGAACATGCCTCCCTGGGTATGTTTGACTGATGTTTTGTTGTAGACTCCAACAATTCTCTGACTCCAGTGAACATTTGTCAGTTGTTTCCCTAACATCTACTGCATTTCCTTACAAAGAATTTGCTTGGGTTCCCTCCCTTTTCTTGTTCTCAGTCCCTGTGGTCTGGGGTGAGATGATGTCCTGTACCGTGGGGGGTATAACTTCTAGGCCCCAGCTAATCAATACTGCATATTGTGTTGCCCACAGCAACTTGTTCAGGGGTAAAAGAAACATGAAATAAATTTGTTCTATCAGACTGAGATTCAAAGTCTATGAAAAGCACACGATAAAACAAAGGGTCATTCCCTAATCTATCCTTTGACCACTGCCAATGATTCATAGAACCTTTTCTACTTAGTAGCAAATCTTACACCAAAGTTTCCCCCTGTGATTATAAGCCCATATAATTCCTTTTCCTTCCCAAGATATTTAAGATCCAAATTTCTCTGAGAACAGCCCAGCCCTAGTAGGCTCTCATCTTTTCCAAGTGTGACCTCTGAGCCACTCAGGAAGACACTGCATCATGTAGCCCTTCTCAATCTCCAAGTCTATATTCTCTACGCCCCTCATCCTTCTCCCTTCTCATGTCTCCCTTCCACCATTGGTCATCATTTTTAAAATGTACCCAAATCTGGGGGTGGCCAGTTAGCTCAGTTGGTTAGAGTGCGGTGCTGGTAGCACCAAGGTTGTGGGTTCGATTCCCGCATGGACCACTGTGAGCTGCGCCCTCCTTAAAAAATAAATAAATAAATAAATAAATAAATAAATAAATAAATAAATAAATAAATAAAAATTAATTAATTAAAAATATAAGTAAATAAATAAATAAAAATTAATTAATTATTTTTTAAAAGTACCCAAATCCAAATTGTGGAGGCGTGACTGCATTGTTCAGCTGTCTACAATTTGTAGGCTATATGCTCTTCTTAGTTAGGCTTAGAGTATGTATCAGTTGTGTTTTCCTCCAGGAATCCAACCCCTCCTTTGTTTTATAACATTGCTCCCATGTTGCTTCTTGGGTTTGCACTAATGTATCTTCAAATATTTGCCAAACTGCCAGGGTCTTCACTTTGTGATATTTGTAATTCATTAAAAATAAAATGTATGGCATATCAGTTTGGCACTCTGGAAAGCAGACACTGACATCAAATTAGATGTAGGAAGGGAAATGCCTGAGATGGATAAAAAGTACAGGGAACAGAAGTAGGTATGGAGAGCTTTCAGGCAGTGAGGCAGGTCTGACATCTGTCAAAGAAGATAAGGAAGAAGAGGGACTGGGAGGAAGAGCCACATACTGCAACCTAGAGACTATCTCAGGCTGCCCATTTGAGCGCACCAGAGCAAAGATGGCCTATGGGAGGGAGAAATGGCTCCGACAGAAATGGCGCAGCTCTTGTGCCCCAGTCAGAGCATCAACTGACCACCGGACAACTACCTTCCTCACAGCACGTTCTCTTAAAGGTGGATCTGAGGACTGGACCTCCTGGCAGCCAGGTGTGGCATTGTGGGTATTTAAAAGGGAAGTCGTTTAGCATATAGTGTGTGTATGTGTGCGTGTGTGTGTGTGTAAAAGAAAGAAGATTTCCTTTAAAGTAGGGTCTGAACTGTGACACTTGATAAAACCATGAAAACCAGAATAGAATGATTCTGTCTGAGAGACCAAGTCTTACCCCCAACTTCTAGCCTTTTGGCCTGGTTGAAAGAGAATAATTTCACCACTTTAAAAAGGAATGGAATTAGAAATGCCAAGAGTACAAAGTATTCTGGGACTGCTGGGCATCCAACATGCTGTGTTAATCATAAAGGGGGAAAAGCCCTCTGTTTTGGCCAGAAATCAGGGGAGTTATTTTGGGAACAGCCTCATCAGTGACCCAGACATTACCATTTGAGTTCCAAAGCCCTGAAGAATGTGAGAGTGCTTTCCCACTGCTATTTGTCTCTTTCTTCATTGGGTTTTCTGCATAAATTGGCTACAAATCCAGCATTTACCTTCTCAAGGGAGCCTGCAGAGAATCGGATCATTGTCATTAGAGAAGGTGAGCTTTCCTGGTAAGTGACTTCTCTGCCTATCCAAGGGGCCTCATGGCTCACAGTCCCCAAAGTCTTAACAGGCCTTGTAAAAAAGCATCTGGAATTTACCTATACACATCAAATTTTACCAGCCCATCTTCTGCCAACAAAATGTCCCAAATAAGAAAGACCATCATTTCTAGAATTTTTATGATGTTTTCTATGTGAATTTTCTAGTGCAAGCTGCTGGCTGCTGGGGAGATAAAAGGAAAGGGATTCAAAGAAAATTAATGCATGATGCTAACCCTAAATGTGTGATTGACAAATTCCCTACTCAGGTCACCTATAAGTAAACCCAGACTCTCTTTTTAATCTAAAGTGAAAAATAAACCAGCTATAATCATCAATATTAATTGTGCACTTTTGCATGATCTCATGTTATATGTAGAACAACCCTCTCAAGAGGGTATTTTCGTAATCTTCCTTGGATAGATGAGGACACCTAAGCTCAGAGTGCTTAGATAATTTGCCTAAACTAACCCAGGTAGCAAATGGCTGAGCTGAGACTTTGACATGGGCCATTCTGAATCCAGAGCCTGTATCTATAACCATACTTCCATATCTCCCAGTCATTGTGATCAGGGAAGATCCAGGTTTGGAGGAGCGTGAAGCTTCTATATTAGGGGGCCTTCATTAAGAAAAAGAAAAAATATCTAAAAACAAAATTCAAACAAGGCCTTAGAAGGGGTCCATGCAAGTGATGGGGACTGAACGAAGTTTAAGCTTCATTAGTTTTACAGTAAATCCACTTTTGATTGTCATAATGCTATTATTGCCAACAATGTTACTTTAGAAAATAATTATTATTTAAACTCAAATATATGAAAATGTGGTTGGTTTAGGGTATTAAAATTTACTTGGATAGCAAAGTTGTTCTATGTACTCAGAGACTCCACATGCCCCTTTCCAACCACCATGTAATTTCTGTGCATCTGAAAGAATCACATCCCACCGGTTCAAATTCTCTTCATGATCTTCTTGCATTTCTATCACTGGTAGCTCACTTTCAACTTCTTAATAATTATTATAATTATAGCTAACATTACTATGTGTGCCAGGTTTTGCTCTAAGCTCTTTTCTCATTGCCTATTATTTAAAACACCTAGTATCATTCCCCTTTTTTCAGATACGAAACTGAGGCCCTAAGAGATTAAACAGCTTGTCTTTGAAATCTGCACTTTTAACCACACTACACCATAGTGCTTCCAATAGCTCATGTAAATCAGGCCTTAATACAAGCAGACTCCATAGGGGCCAGATAAAGTACAACAATTACAATGCCTTGATAAAGTACAAAAAATAAGGCTAGATATTCTGCAACTCACAGACTTAATGTCTTGGTCAGAATCCCCTTTTAGCACCTGTGAATAGTGCAAGAACAAAAATGTATTTCAAGTCAAATCAGCAATTCTGAAACATAGAAGTCCTTGCAATTATATGATTTCATGATAGGAAATACATTTTTTTCCTGGACTGCAAATTAGGAAGCCCAAAAAATAAGCTTGGCAATGCCTGAATTTACATATTTCTCTTAAGTATTATACTTTTGTAGTCAATATCAAATTACCTGTACCAGGCAGGTGTGCTACCCCTGAAAATGAGTAGCCAACCAGGACTCGCACCTGAGAAAACAGGAGGGGTTATATAAAGTTATCTGGTCAAACTGGCTTGGTAGTCTTCCTGAGGCTGAAGCATCATGGAGGATACATATCTGAGCCTTGTTCCTTGAATTTTCATGTTTGAAGGAACCTCAAAATTTACCTAATTCAAACCCTTCATTTACAGATGAAGGCAGTGGGACCCTGAGATGCCAGAGGTCACAGAGCTAATGAATATCATTTATTCAACAAACTAATTGAACAGATTATATAGAACTAGGATAGAGGACATTTCCACTGCTCCATGCTTCCCTGTGTTTAAGATCTACTACTGGGCATAGCATCAGTAATCTTTCAACTTTTTAGAAAAAATTCTGTCTCTGAATAGACAGACAAGGTTTTCATTGGTCTGAGCTCTAGTTACCTATTTATCATCATCTTCCACCGTTCCCCAGTATGAATCCTTGTTCATTTTATTTCCCAGAAAGTACTCACTATGCACTCTTATCCTAGCTCAGGCTGCTATAACAAAATACCATAAACTGCTGGTGTATAAACAAAAGAAAGTTATTTCTCACTGTTCTGGAGGCTGGAAGTCTGAGATCAGAATGCCAGCACAGTTGGGTTCTGGTAAGAACCCTCTTCCACGTTGCAAACTATCAACTTCTTGTTGTATCCTTGCATGATGAAAAGAGGGGAAGCTAGCTCTCAGGCCTCTTCTTATAAAAGCACTAATCCCACTCATCAGGTCTCCACCTTCATGACCTAATTACCTCCCAAAGGCTCCATCTCCAAACACCATCCTGTTGGGGATTAGATTTCAACATATGGATTGGGGGGCGGGGGGGGGGGGGGCGGGCTGGGGGGGGGGTGGCGGGACACAAACACTCAGTCCATAGTAACTGTCATGGCTCTGAGCCTTTGTGGAGGTTGTTTTTTCCACCTGGACTGCCTTCCTTCCTATTCTTCACCATATGAACTCCTTTATTTGTCAAAACTCAGAAGTGTCACCTTCACAGGGAAGCTTCCCATGACCTTTCCTCATTCCCCATGCATCCATCCAGAGAGGATTAGTTTGATCCCTCTTCTGTTCTCTCAAAGCACAGTTCCAAGGCTTTTGCCACATTGTATTTTGGGTCTTTTTTTATTTTTTTATTTTTTATTAAATTTATTGGGGTGACAATTGTTAGTAAAATTACATAGATTTCAGGTGTACAATTCTGTATTACATCATCTATATATCCCATTGTGTGTTCATCACCCAGAGTCAGTTCTCCTTCCATCACCATATATTCGATCCCCCTTACCCTCATCTCCCACCCCCCCACCCCCCGCCCCTGTTACCCTCTGGCAACCACTAAACTATTGTCTGTGTCTATGAGTTTCTGTTTCTCATTTGTTTATCTTGTTCTTTTGTTGTTTTTGGTTTATATACCACATATCAGTGAAATCACATGGTTCTCTGCTTTTTCTGTCTGACTTGTTTTGCTCAGCATTACTCTCTCAAGATCCATCCATGTTGTCACAAATGTTCCTATATCATCTTTTCTTACTGCCGAATAGTATTCCATTGTGTATATATACCACAACTTCTTTATCCATTCATCTATTGAAGGACATTTTGGTTGTTTCCATGTCTTGGCCACCGTAAACAAAGCGGCAATGAACATTGGAGCACACGTGTCTTTATCTCGAAATGTTTTCAGATTTTTTGGGTAGATACCCAGGAGAGGGATTGCTGGGTCATATGGCAATTCTATTCGTAATTCTTTGAGGAACCTCCACACTGCCTTCCATAACGGCTGCACCAGTCTGCATTCCCACCAAGTATTTTGGGTCTTGATTTAAATTTGTTCCCTCCATTAAACTCTGAATTGCTTAAAGTCAGAGATCCAATGTTGGTCATCTTTTAAATCACCTAATGCCTAGGCGATAGTGGGTACTTAAAAAAATTATAACAATAATAATTAAAAATTAATCCCTACAATAATCCTAAAGGGAGGGTGTGGTAAGGATAGACATTGCCAATGCTCACCAAGACTTGTGGTTCTCTTCCTGAAGTTATACCTGGCTCCATGATTTGCTTTGGCCAATGAAACTTAAACAGAAGTGACATACATCACCTGCAAGTATAATCAACCAAGAATAGGTACTCTTTCCCCCTGCAATGGTGAACGCTAAAACCTCATTTTGGGCAGGCAACATCAGAAGGTGGTGAAGCGTCAGTCATCTTCTACTGACCCATCTTGGGCACATAGTATGGGTGAGAAATAAATCTCAGTTTTTAAAATCACTTATATTTTGTGTTTGCTACTGCAACATAACTTAGCCTCTCCTGACTAATACCAGGAAAGTTTAATACTATCCTCCTTTTATAAATGAGTTACTCAGGTGGTAAGTGGCAGAGTGGGCATTCAAACTCTGCTAGGTATGATGCTAAAGCTTATCTTCCAGACCACTATGAAATAGAGAAGAAAGAAAGAGATCAATTTTCTTCCACACTGAGTATTCCAAATGTTGCTTCTTTTCCAAATTTAGGTATTATCAGGAATTGATAAAGCAGCTATTCTTTCTGAGAATATCTAAGCAAATTCTCCCCTACCTCCTCCCTGTATCCTCTGATATGCCCTTTCCCTAATTCTACCGCATATATTGGAGTTTGCTCACAGCAATCCTGGAAGGTTTTTACACATAAAATATTTGTCCTTTACTAAAAGTAATGAAGAATGTGTTATTGGTGTATTCATTTTCTGGTCAGATTTTTAAAAGTCATTTAAAGAGTTATATTTTATTTTCTGCTAAGCAAAAGAATATCTTTCATTAAACGCCAAACACAAATGTTTTTGTCTGCTATGATTTCTTTTTTTCCCTAATATTTTATTTTTTGTGCTTATTTTTTATTTAATTTTATTTATTTTTATTTGATGTAACATTGGGTACTCGTAAGTTTAAAATGTATAGCATATTGATTTAATGTATTTATATATCGCAATATGATCACCATTTGTAGCATTAGCTAACACCCTATCATATCACACAATTATCATTTCTTTTTTGTGATGGGAATAATTAAGATCTAGTCTCTTAGAAAGTATGATATTTATAATACAATATTGTTGTCTATAATCACTGTACTGTGCATTATATCTCCAGGACTTATTTACCTACTAGTATCAATATTGTAATCTTAAATAATATCTCTTCTATTCCCCAATCCCTCAGCCTTTGGTAACTACCATTCTACTCTCTGTTTTCACAAGCTCAGCTTTTTTAGACTCCACATATAAGTGACATCATATAGTATTTGTCTTTGCCTGACTTATCTCATTTAGTATAATGTCCTCAAGGTCTTCTATGATGTCCTTAAAGAAATTTTTATTTGGGAAAAAAGTCAACCCTCTTTGCCAATTGTATCAATGATTTGGTAAAACACTGAAATGAGTTTGGCTGATGGGAATACAAATTCAAGGCTAAAGAAAACACCAGTTTTTAGTTCAGCCCAAGAACCCCTCCACAAAGGCTTGGAAAGTACAATGCTGTCCAGGAAGTCAGGCTAGCATTAGCTAGTGTTTAAGAGCAGGGTTTCAAAATCAAATGAGTTCAGATCCAAACTCTGCCTCTTATTTGTTCTGTGACCATGGTTACATTATTTAACCTCTCAGAGTCTTAGTTTTATCATCTGCAAAATGGGCAAATAATAGCTATCTTCATATGATTGTAACAAGGATTACATCCTTACATGAGTTCATGTTGATAAAGCCCTGGGCATAGTTCTCTAATATCTGATAAGCATTTGATGAAGAGTAGTATTAAGCCAGCCATGAATAACACCTGCCCATCTGCAGAGCTTGGGTTAAAAAAATATCAGAATAGTACTATAATGAAGTGGCTGCAAGAATTAAAGAAACAATGCAAGTTTGCTTATCTTCACAGTTCCTGTTCTTTTGGGAAATTTGTTGGTCAGAAATGATAAGAATTGAGCACAGGCAGTGCAGGAATTCTCTTAAATTTGAGAGTCAAGATTTAGAGTTCTGTTAGATAATTTAATGCACATTCTCTAGGCCACAACCAATCTTGTTTTACTTACAATTCTACCTTTAATTTCTGCCTCATCTTATATATGTTCTGTGCCTATATTTTTATTAGTCCATATACCTGGGAAAAATTAGCATACTCTACACAGTTATGTACCTGGCTTTTCATTTCAGAATGCACTCAGTTGGTAACTGTTGATCAAAATACAGAGAACTTCCCTACTCAGTTCACAGGTGTAGAAAATGTTGTACAGATCAGCCATAATTCATTCACTTGGTTCTTATAGGTAGACATTTAAACTGTTTCCAAGTAGAACTTTCATGAGTAAACTTTGCACCTATAAGCACACATCCCCATATGCCCATTTAAATTGAGAAAATGTGTGTTAGGTTTAACATTGGAGGATACTGGGCATGATGATGGTAAATCATATATTTGTTTGTTTGTTTGTTTGTTGAACTATCCATTACTCTGACTCCAATTAAAATCAAAATCGATATCTTACAGATATTAATATTATGGTTTCTGCCATGTTGGAAATGGGGGTTACCTTCTTCATTCAGAAAGGAGTGGGAATCTTTAGAAACCCCTCATTCCTTTACAACTTCACTTTACTAACTGGACACAAGGCGAGACTCAGATGTGATTCTCAACCATTTTTTCTTAGCCAACTCCTTGGTACTTTTCCAAACCAATCTTTAAGTAGACAATCATTTAAATGATTTGGTACATTCTAGGCCACATTTTAATGTTAGGTAGGAAGGAATCATTATGTGGTAACGTTTTCTACTGTTACTATAGCATTTAGAATTAGAAAATGACTGAAGTCCACAGGGTTAATGTTCAAGGAAACCAGAATACTCTTACTTGAGGGATTCAAGCCTACCAGTAACAGTACAATAGAGACTGCACTTTCTCTCCCTGTTTCCTCCTGATCATATAACAACCAAGGATCCATAGGTCTCTGGTGAAGGGATGAGACTGTCTTTTCCGATATCCAGACATCACAAGCCCCTAACGCTCCCAAGGTCAGAGTACCTCTACAGAATTTGATCAAATGACTCCTATTATGACCTTACAGCCATGTCTTAGGCCTGGGGTTTATTCCTAATCATCATCTGAACTCACCTTGCAGCTTTGAGTTTATCACTTTTCCCATTATCTCAGTTTGTCCATGGGTAAAAGAGAAGAATGAATATTTGCAATCATCAAATAATAATTGCACTTTGCATGGAAAACTCCCAATGGAGTAAGCAGTCATGATTAGCATGTGTACCAGGGCTGTACAGTTAATATTAATTATCACATGTATTTCTCACTACAGCCCTAGGAGGAAGGCATTATTATATCCTCTGTTTATAGTCATGGTAACTGAGATTCACAGACATTTTTAACTAATTTGCCCAAAGGAACAAGTGAATTGTGGAGTCAGGGTTCAAACCTGACTTAAAAAACTGTTCTTTCCACAAGTCGAATTAGATTTTATTTAATAGGATCCAGAACGCATAGTCCTAAACATTTATCTTGTGTCCAAAGTCCTCTGAGAATGTATGCCTAAAAGACTCTCTTACAGGAATTACCATTAATGTCACAGTCATCAACAATATTTATTAACTACCCTCTATGTCCTACCAAGAACAATGACAATAGCATTTTGCACTCCAGACTCTCTTTCAACTTCTCAACGTACTATCTATATCTACGGATGCATTTTATTCTCCCAGAAATATTATGATTTCTCAGAGATGAGGTAAAATAATTTGCCTACTCAATTATAAAGTTTCCTGACTCTTCATCCAGTGAAATTTCTTTTGGGAGGAAGAGTGTGTGTTTATGCATGTGGGATTCAGTTACTTTATTGAATGTTTTCAGGTAAAAGAAAAAGTGTTTGTTGTAACAAACCAAACAGTACAGATCTGTTTTTGAGATTAATCACCTTCCATTTTCTTCTTTCAATCCCACACTCCCAAAGTTATCCATGGTAATGGGTTGGTGTATAATCTTCCACTCCAGACTATAGACATCATGGTTTTAAAGATAGTATCACAGACTGAGTCATACAGTAAAAGGCACTTTGTCTAGCAAGTCCAAAGTGTAAGTTTTATAATTTTTAGCATAGGAATCCATCTGAGATTCTCCCAACTTGCCGTAGGGTTTATTTCTGCCTCCCCTATTGATCCTATGCCTGAATCCCCCTTCCTAGGTATAGGCCTCCCAGCCCGACCATTTACAAACTAGACTCCAGGGATTAATTGGCTCTGGCCGAGCTTGGTATGTTCCCAGTTTGTCACCCACTTGACAGACATAGTAACTGTTCATCCCAATACATAAAAACAGGGAGCCAAACGACTTTGTCACCTTAACCAGCTGCCCATCCATCCACTGAGGGTATTTTGTGGCCCGAGGATGACTTTATAAGAACCTTAAATTGGGAGTGAAGTCTTGGTACACACAGAGTTCCCTGATATGAAGCACATCTTCCATTAATCCCTTTCTGCCGTTCTCCTGGGAGTGTAAGAGTGTCTCTTGGGCTCTGTCCTAAAATTATTTTACAACCATTTAACTTACACTCACATCACATCAATTTTTACATCATAATGTGATTTACATTGATTTGAGCTGCCTTCAGGATGAGCTCACAACTATGTCAAAACCTCTGTTGAGTAAATAAAGAACTGGTTTTGAATGTGGGGAGTGATGGAGGATGGAACATCACAGAAAGAGACCAGAGACAATGCAAGCTCAGTAGGGAAATTTTAGATATCAAACATTTTTTTTTTTAACACAAAATACCAAAGGTCACTAGTCTCCCACATCAAATACACAGACAATCTTTTTTAAACAAATCCATTTCAGTCTGAGCCTTGAAACAAGTCTAAAATATGTGATTTTTGTAAAGAAGATTCTAGGATAATTTTAAATTTGTTGTTTTTAAAATAATGACGGAGGAACTCTTTGGGATGTCAGAGGAGGGAGGGAATGGAAAATGGCACCATTTTCTTCTCTGTCCTCATTCAGCACACGGACTTCAACCTATCCAAAGTGGCTGACATCTGATTAGCTGACCCTGAAGTGCAAAATTCCAGAATCACACTCAATTGCACATCTAAGATGCCACAAAAGGGGCACAGCAGTCTCCAAAATGTGGCTTTGTGCCAGTTTTTAAAGGACTAGCTGCCCCTTTTACTTAGTTAAGGCTGACCGGAGCACCCATACTTCACCCAAGATGCAACTTCCGCGTTTATCTTGGCGACAGTTCAACAAGCGAGGGAGGTTTGGCCGAAGGTGGGTGGAATCATCATGAAAACTTTCCTTCACCATATCATCCTATCTGAAAAAGGCGGATGGAGACGAAAGGTTTTCAGGCTGAGTTCCCGCCGACCTTAACTGAAATAACTTGCTCTCTTTCACATATGCAGCTGTGTCCTCCTCAGGGAGTTGTCCAACTAAATGTGATTTTAAACATCTGTCAGCTAAATCAGAGCTCCAAATTTAGCATTCAAGAACATTATGTGGATTTGTGATGTTCACTGGAAAACACTGGATCCATAAACCAAGCTCACGTGACACAGCCGGGTGGCACTCTGGTTGGTAATTTAATCTATGACACATTTAATTTGCCTGCACATTTATGAACGTTATGTCAAGGGAAAGAGTGACCATTTCCCAGCAGACTGTTTTCTTAATTGTTGCAAGATCAATAGCTAGGAGGGAAAGTCTTTATGCTAGGAACACTGACTGTATTCTTAGCCAATCAAATGCCTGGGATTTAAAAATATTCCCAATGGGCTCATTTTGTCTGAATTTCCTGAAACTCTGTTTTCTGCCCTGAGCTGCCTTTCTGGTCCAGCTATAACTTCGCTCCACTGTACCCATCTTGGAGGAGGAGAAGTTCTGCATTTGGTCACGAATTCTAGTTACAATGTTTGGAGACCTGAAGCCTGGGAGAATCATCCTTTCCCTCCACTGGGTGTTTCTGAAGAGGTGTGCTGCTATTCAGGAGAACGAGGAAGCCAGGCCTTCAGTCAAGAAGCAATACTCCTGTGTGATTGGCTAGGAATCTTCAGTGCATATGGGGGTTTGTAGTCTATCCTATCAGTTCCTGAGATCATGGTGCCCTTGAAGGGAGACATGAGGAGAAATATCCTTGCAGTTCAGTATAGGTTCCTGACAGATGATTTATCACAGTCATCTAAAACTTGTGAATTTACTTTACTTAGGTTAGTACAAAAATCTCACAGCTTCCAAAGTCCATTTCTCCATTAAGCCTTCCCTAGTTCCTCAGAGTTAGTTACCCCCTCCTCTGAGCACCCAAGACAGCCTGTATGTGGCTCTCATCTGGTGTTAATGTGTGGTGTTGTTAGGGAGTATCTTCAAATGCCCCTGTGATCTCTAGAGAGGCAGAGATGGCATTTGATGTGTCATATATCCCCAAGAGCACGACAGACCCACAGCCTGTGACCAACTGATATTTTATAGATAGTGAGTAGATTCACGAGGGACTGCCACTAATGTGAAAGGCATAAGAATATAGCATTGAGAGGCAAGGAAAGGTGGTTCAGGCGTGGGGTTGAAGGCAAGAAGAGAACCCTTCTAGATGGGAACTGAATCAACACACATTTCCCTTGCTGGTGGAGAGAGGGCAGTCCTCTGAGGTACAACAGCCCAGGAGAAGACAGCCAGGAGCTAGGACACTGGGACAGCAGTACCATCTACACTGCTTAAGGGGGTTGAGCAGGGAGGGGCTTCTGCCTCAAAATGTCTTCTTTCTGTTACCCGAAATCAGAGAGTTTGAAATTTATTCCTAGAAGGCATGTTAATTCTTCCCTGTATTCATCCTACCTTCTGGATGACATACTTATCTTGGGAACCCACATAAGATAATAGTTAAGACCAAAGACGATAACATCAGACAGTTCAGCGTTCCGACTTCAGTCCATAATACACTAAGGTGCATTACCCTGGGAAAATTATTAAACATTTCTAAGCTTACTCATTAGGTAGTTGAAGGGATTCAGTGAGACAGTGGGAGTAAAGTGGCACATGGCAAATGTTCAGTGTCATCAATATGATCATCATTACTGTAATTAAATTGGACTCTTGTTTGTAAGGGACAAGCATGAACTAATACGGGTGTGAAAATACAGGTGTGTCTCCCGGAAACCAAGAGTGGGAATGTACCTGGGCCTCGGAGAGGTACTGTCACCACTGCCCTTCTCTGCACATCTGCTCTATTTTCCTCCCTTGGCTCCTTCTCTTCTCAGGTCCACATAATTGTTGGAGAAAACCACCTCTCAACTTCTAAACTGACACGTAGCAGATTCAGCTACCGCAAAAGAGACTAACGCAAGTCATTTTCCTGGCCTTAAGTTCACATTTCTGGGAAAAGACTCAAACTGACTCACCTCATTGGGTGCCAGTCTTGCTTATTCACAGTGGCAGGGGTTAGGTATAGGTGGAGACAGGGATTACAGATACACAATGGCTTCTTCCACCCGGGGCCCACTGCACTGATGAGGAGGCCGACAGCGAGGGCAGTTGCCTGTGTACGGGAGAAATCATCATGAGACAGGCAGGTGCTGCCAAAGGTACTTTTAAGCTACTATGAGGATGAAAATGGGACATTTAGAAATGTGAAGAAATGTGTGAAATATTTTCTGTGTGGAAAAAAATAATTATTGCTTATAGGTTATAATCATAACTACATTCACTTATAAAAGTAAAGATTTACCATAACTACATCCACTTATAAAAGTAAAGATTTATAGGGGACATGAAGAAATTGTTTTTATGTTCTGGTGATGAATTTTTAATGCCCCTTGATTTATTAACAAAAGTTTGTTTAAGGTGGAAAACTCCTACAGGGATTAATAACCCCTGAGCCTTTGCCACATAACACCTTAGCGAGGATTAGTTGACAACTGGCTGAGAGCCAGGCCTCAGGGGACAGACCTAGGCTTGGAGGAGAGGAGGGAGGGAGCTGAGAAGTGCCAAGGGCACTGGAGGCAAGTTTCTTGTTCTCCACAGTGGATGGATACTACGGCCTATCTTCCCTTCCCGGAAAGGCAGAAACCTGGCTTAGAATTCTGAAGCATCCTTTGAACTTTCACAGAATGTCAGTGATTTCCAAGCCAGAGACAGGGCAGCTACCTGAAAACTCCTTTGGCTAAAAAAAAAAAGGTATCAAGAACATTGTGAAAGGGCTACTCATAGCTTTTAGGGCAAGGCTGGTACCAACTTCCAAAGGCTCTACAGATATCCTATAGAAACATTTTTTACAAAAACAAATACCCTCCACACCCACCCAGTAACCTCTGAACTCATTGGCACTCTGTCCCCAGTTCCCACCCCTGGACACAGGATAACCCAGGAGAAGTCCATTTGGGCTCTGGCATGCTGCTTCCGCTAGCCTGAAGGTCAATGTGCTGCTTCTTCAAGCGTTTCCCTTGGGGATTGGGTAGGCCAGATGGTCACCATCATGTTAAAGCCAAAGACTTATGAAGTAACTTTGAGAGCACTGTGAGAGCTGAAGTCCTATCCCAGAAGCAGACCCCTGAGACTCTGGTTGAGACAGGGACTGAAGCTCTGAAATGCAACTGGTAAATCACATCCACAGCCTGAGCTGCAGAGGAGAAACCATTTGTGAAACAGTTTGCTTAAGTTTGCTGCCCTCAGACATTGCCCAAAGGTTTCCTTAAACACTGCTTTTATCTTCAGCAAAGCTATATAAGGTCAAAGGGCCAGAAAAATTCACTGCAGCCTAAGGGCTTTGAGTGAGTGGTCAAAAATTAGGAGATCCAGAGTTTTGGTGCTAGAGACCCTTTCATGATTATTGTCTTTACTGAAACCCTCAATATCACCAACATGGGCATTTTCAGCAGTGTTTATCTAAGCCTCAGGCCTCTGTGTCCTATAGTGTGTAGACCTACACAATTTTCTGTATAACACATTTACCAAATCTCCATACATTCAGTAAGATGGTCAATTAATTGGGCACCTACTATATATGCAGTAGTGTTATCAGAAGCTGAGTATAAAATGGTGAATAAGACTCAGTCCTGCTGAGTCTAGGTATCTGCAGTCCAGTACGGGGGGTGGGGGGGAGGGGGAACCTAAAGAGGCAATGACAGCACAGGATAATAAATGCTCATAGGATTAAGGACAGGGTATTTGGCATACCGGAGAGAAACTTAACAGGATATCGAAGGGTCAGAAAAAGTTTCCTAAAGCAAACACTAGTTCTAGAGAGTCCTAAAAGCAGTAAAAGACTTGTGCAGATGAAGATGGGAAACAAAACTGCAGTCATTAGGACCCTTCAGCCTGGCTTCTGGCTCACCGCCTATCATGAAACCTGGCTGTGGGCTGAATTTGTTAAAGTAGCACAAGTTTATATGTCTATGTGGAGAGCTGGATAGTATGAAGAGTTGGACACACAGAAATGAAAACAAAGGCTTTCTTTCTTCCACGAATTATTATAAAATCTGACTTTCTAATTGGCAGCTAAGGAAACTGTCTGAACTTTCTGTCAGAACAAGTTAATCGGGTTAATCGAAATAGTTTATCAAATATGTAAGTTACCTACAGTGTGCCAGATAACTGGGGGTGAAAGATAAGTAAGATACCACAAGACAGAGAGAGAAGAGAGAAGAGAGATGGAGTGAAACAAAGTCTGGAGTGGAGGAAAGAAGGAAGGGACAAGTTATTGAGCAGGCTAGGTGATGCAACAGCTTACTAGTGTAGCTTACCAACTGATTTTTATGTGACGATAGGTGACTAGCAACTTCATCTCTGCTGAGATGAACAGAAATGGATACACTTAGAAGAAGGGGTTCAGCATAATAAACCATTTCTTGTCAGTTGTCTCTGACATGCTTCGAATGTAGGATTAATACTGTGTGGGAAGGCATCTCATTGGCAGAGGTTTGTAGGCAAGAAAAATGTTTAGATGAGCCATGTAGATTTCTCCTTGACCTGTGCCTGACATTTGACAAAACTTAACTGAAATATGCAGTGAAGGAATCTTCAAAGGGGCTTCAGAGATTTATGTACCATGAGCATCTGCTCTAACACACAGAGTTAACTCACAAGAAGATGTAAATACCAAAATGTGTTGTTCCAGCTTTGTGTGCGTGTGTGTGTGTGTGTGTGTGTGTGTGTGTGATGGTAGTGTTTGCAGTCTGTGACTCTTGATGTATTTCAGATCTCTGTCTATTCTTACCTGATTCAATAGTAAAGGTGAAAGATGTTCTCCATTCTCTATTCTTTGGAACCCCTCGTTTATATAATTTTAGATCTGGGGGGGCCATAGAAGTTAAATGAGAACCTGTCTATTGGGATGCTTAACACGTGCTTGGCATATCTTATCAGCTGTAACATAAGTAAAATAACTGTTTCAAATTTCTCATTTTACATGTGAGGAAATTGAGGGACATAAACAGTTTAGATAAATTGTTCAAAGTCCCACAGCTGCTCATTCTTTCATGCACACATTCACGCAAATATTATTGAGTGACTGTTTCATGCTAGGCATTGCATGTGGGATACAGGCAAAGCCAAGTGCGAGAATACTAGAAGGCAGTTATCTGGACTTCCAGGGCAGTGCTCTTCTTTTATATTGTGGAATTTACATTTTAGGTATCCAAGTTAGAGGCAGCAGCCTGCCTGTCATCGTTATGAGGGGCTGGAAGAGGACTCTAATCTCTTGACAACAATCTGTATCTTCTCCCTGAATATGCAAGCATTTTGATTATTGGCAAAATATGGAGGAAATATTTTGATCTCAAAAGCTAAAATTCTTGTGAATTTTAGGTTCACAGCTTTTTAAACAATCAAGACTGGCAGAATGAAGCAAACTGAAAAAGTTCAAGTGTAGTTGGCTATATTATCCTGTTAGATGATTGTCTATTTTGTTATGTTAAAGAGTCTAATTACTTAACAAATGTATATGCCTCTTTCACAAAATACATTTTTAGAATGATGATCTCAAACTATGAAAGTTTGGGTTAATGAAGTTATCTGTGGATTATTCCCAGGGAACTCAAAATCAGAGGACAGAATGAGTGGTCCCAGCCAAATCCAGCCGTTGATTACTGTATTTGGTTTGGCCTGCCGAGTGTTGACCCACACAAGAATTTAAAAATTTTTGATTTATTTCAACATTAAAAATCAGGAGATTGTTATATAAAAATAAAGATTCCAGCTTTTCCTGCAAAGTCAGAAGTTCTTGAGACACTGAGCCACATTCTCACTCACTACCAGCAGGAATTGGGTAGGGCTGTGGACAGGGTAGCCTCTGACATGAGGCCGACACTCGCCACATTCCACCTCCCCCGCTGCTCTTCTCTGCCTGCCTGTTTCACTTATTTACATACCAGGCCCCACTGGCATTGGACTTCATGGCTTTTTCTTCATATCAGGGGTCAAAATCTTTACAAAGCTGTGGAGGCTTTCTAACCAATTTTCTCCAAGTGTTGAGAGCAAAATGCTTTTGGTGATCAGTATGGTTAGAGTAAAAGTATGCATCCATTCGCTCAACATATATTATTGTCTACTATGTTCCAGAAATGTGCTAAGAATAAAGGAGACTGAGATAAATAAGGCTTAGCCCCTCCAGGAGCCCCTGGTCTAGTGAGAGAGAGAAACATGTAAGTAATTAGAATAGTTTATCCAAATGTTATGGTGAGTCATGGTAGCACAGAGGTGGGAGTGACCAATTCTAATCAGGGGAGTTTAAGGCACTTCAATAGAGCAAATAACTAAACTGAATGATCAGAGTCCAACTAGGAAAACAGAAAATGTTCTACGTAAGGAAAACGGAGCAGTTTTATACTGTACATTGGTAATCCAGGTACAGTGGTTTTAAACATGACACCCAAATCCTTTGACTTTCCTCCCGTTGAGGAATGTGATCTGCGTCCTACCTCCCTGTTTGAATCTGGGTAGACTTATGACGATTTCAACTAATAGAGTAGAGGGACAGTGATGCCGTACAACTTCAGAAATTAGGGAATAAAAAGGAGTGCCCTCGTTGCTGGATGGAACTCACATTTGGGGCCCTGGGCCACCGTATTTGCTGTCTGCTCTGAGGCTGCGGTCCTGTGAGGAAGTCACGCCACATGTCAGGCCGTGTGTGGGTGCTCTGGTCGGCAGTCCTAGCCTTTGAGTCATCACAGCCCAGGCACCAGACATGTGAGTAAATAATCTTCAGATGATTCCAGCCCCTAGGTGTCACGTCACCCCCAGTATTTCAGTTTTCCCAACTGAGGCCCAGACATCGCTGGACAAGAGATAAACCATCTTGGTCGTGCCATGTACAAACTCCTGACTCATGGAATGGTTGTTTTAAGACACTGAATGTTGGGATAATTTTTTACATAGAAACAATAACCAGAACCACAGGTTATGGAATTGTTAAAAAGCTAAACAAAACTGGGAGGCAACCCATAGATTAGCAACAGCAGGAAACACAGTGCTACCATCTTTAGGCTACAGGGACAAAGAGAATAGTTTGCATTCGTGAGGCTCAGGGTCCAGGGTCACCTGACAGAGGTTAGAACCAGAAAGACAGGCCTTCCAGAAAGAAGGGAACAATGGAAGAAACACAGCTGGGTCTGAAGATACTACTCAAGCAACAAGAGAAATACTAAGTTTCTCTCTTCTTCCTGTTTGAATATGTTTTGCTACAGCCTCCCATTGGCCTCACCTAGTCAGAAGCCTAGAAAACACAGCCTGCAAGAGTCAGTCCCTTCTAATACAGAATAGAGCAGGAAAAGGCAAGAAATGGATTTAAGGGGGAAAGGCCCAGGACTAGCATACTAGGTGTTGAACAATGAGTAGAAGGCCACACTACAGATAGGAGGGATAAAATTTCAGAAAAAGGAATAGCGGAGGTACGAAGGTACATGATCATGCTCAGAAAATTTTCAATAGCTCTCCAAAGTTGCAATGTACCACGCGCTTGGTGTAGAATAGACTTAGTAGAGATTTTTATCTGCATTGTATAGACAAGAAAACTGAAGTTCAGTGCTAAATACTGAATGTTAATGTTCCCTCAAAGTTGTTATGTTAAAACCTAATCTCCATTATGATGGTATTTAGAGGTGAGGTCTTTGGGAGATGATTAGGTCATGGATATTGAGCTTCCTAACTGAGGCCCAGACAATGGAATTAGTGCCTTTATAAAAGAGACCCCAGAGAGCTCCTTTGCCCTTCCCACCATGTGAAGACACTGAGAAAAAACAGACATCTATGAACAGGAAGTGGGTCCTCACCACACAATGGATCTGCCAATGCGTTGATTTTGGACTTCTCAGCCTCTATAACTGTAAGAAATAAATTTCTATTGTTTATAAGCCACCCAGTCTATAAGCCCCCTGCTCTATTATAGCATCCCAGAGGGACTAAGACATTGAAAGAGGGTAGGTGTAATGGACATTCATCATTTGCGTATTTATCTTGGTCCCAACATTTTATTAGGAAGATCTCTTTGTATATGTCACGGTGGCAGGTAGGGCACTGACAACCACAATGAAAACCAAAGGGGCCAACCCACCTCTGTTAGAGCTGCATGATCCCAACTGGACATTTCTGCCCAGAACTTGGAATCCTGAGAAAACAACACAAAGAGTTAAAAAATGATTCACAATAGCAGTGGTGACATCGGGGGTCCAGTATTACTGGTACTGAGTATCCTCTGGTTACTACCCATCTTGATCTTGGTTCTATGGCCTGATTCATGATCTTTCTTAACTCCTGCTAATTTTCTAAAGTCTGATCTTTCAGACTTAGTTAATTCTGAGAACTACCCAGTGTCTTGCCAACAAATTCCATTCCTGTTTAAGTTAGATAGAGCCCATTTCTTTTGCTTGCAGTCAGACAATATTACCATAAGTAAGAATTTGTGCTCTTACTGCTCTTTATAGCATTTATTTTGAGAATACCCGATAGATGTTGAAGTCAAAATGAATCCAGACTGAGACACCAGGTACATAAATGTGACATGGATCTCTCTGAACTTACTAGTCATAGAGGGATATCAATAGGGGAAAGGATTAAATCATCAGTTAACATGTATTAAATACTCTAAAGTGGCCTATGGCTGATGTAAAAAAAATGCCATAAACTCCGTGGCTTAAAACAATATAAATTTATCATCTTACAGTTCTGAGGTCAGAAATATAAAATGGGTCTCACTGGGCTATCATCACGGTATCAGGAGTGCTATGTTCCTTTCTTGAAGCTGTAGGTGAAAATCTGTTGTCCGGCTTTTTGTAGCTTCTAGAGGCTGCCTACATTCCATGCCTAGTAGCCCCTTCCATCTGCGAAGTCAGCAATGGAAGGTTGAGTCTTCTCACATAACATCACCTGACAATGACTTCTACCTCCCTCTTCCATATTTAAAGAACCCTTGTGATTATATTGGGCTCACCCAGGTAACCAAGACGATCTTATTTTAAGGTCATTTCATTAGCAACTTTAATTCCTTCCTGCCATGTAACATAACATATTATCAGGTTCCAGGGATTAAAATGTGGACATCTTTGGGAGGGGCCAAGATTCTGACTATCACAGTACTTATTGTGATGGTTAGTTAATTTTGTAGGTCACTTTGGGCTAAGGGATGTCCAGATAGCTGTAAAAACATTATTTCTGTGTGTGTCTATGAAGATATTTCTGGAAGAGATTAGCAGTTGAATCAGTAGATTAAGTCAAGAAAATCATGCTGGATAATACACATGGGCATCATCAAATCTACTGATGGACTGAATAGAACAAAATGGCAGACAAAGGGCAAATTTGCTGTGTCTACTTGAGTTGAGGCATCCATCTTCTTCAGCCCTCTGACATCAGTGATTCTCCAGCTTTCAGATTCAGATCATAATTTACATAATTTCCCCCTCAATTCTCAGGCCTTTGGACTCGGACTGAATTACATCACTGGCTCTCCTGGTTCTTCAGCTTACAGATGGAAGATTGTGGGACTTCTCAGCTTCCATAACCATGTGAGCCGATACCTATAATAAATCCTATACAAATAAATTTCTGTGATAAAGAAATAGATATATTTACAAATCCTATTGGTTCTATTTCTCTGGAGAACCTTAATGTACTTATGATGTACCAAGTTTTAACATGGTTCACTTAATAATTTTTCTAGTGATGCTTTCTTGGGCCATGCAGTAGGCTTTGTGTCCACAGATCCAGGTATTAATAAAAAAAGTATTTTGCAGGCCATTGTTCTCTCTGCACATATTTCCCTCAGCGACTACAGGAAAAGGAGGCTGATTGAGAATAAGATTCAAATGTTTTTATATCCCTATCCCAAAACAATATTAATTTCACCATAATTTGCAACAAAACAATACAAATGACAGTTATTTGGGTCAACTGTTTATCATTTTTGCCTAATTACCATAGAGTAAAAAAAAAAGTTAGTCAAAACACATGTCAGATTAGCTTGTGTGAGCTTTATTTCATTACAACAGTAACCTCCATTCTGTACACTAACTTTCATGGCTGGTTACACGTGTAAAATGATTGTCTGCTCATAACTTAAAAACATCAGAGGGATCATTGGGAGTTAGAGATGTGGTATATTACCCAATGCCTTGGTTTCCTGCCATAGGAATGGTTAAAGTTGTGATTGCTATTTTAGAGAGTCTGTCTATATTCCTACTCTCTTTGCTTCCAATGTCCTAACCATGACAGGGGGTGAGAAAAGAGAGGAAGAAACAAGAAGAGAAAAAAGTAGGATTTATATAAACGTGACAAATCTGTTATATCACCTACATTCCACACTAGACATGTTAACACATACACACACACACACACACACACACACACACAGGGGAAAAAAAAACAAAAAACCTTCAATTCAGAGCAATTGCTGTGAATCATACATCCCTGATTCTATGGCAGCATTCCTGGTAGGAAAGGCAGTAGTGAAGGATGGATTTTAGCATGTCCTATGTGTTTATTTATGGCGCAGCACATCATCAAACAACACTTCCCAGGCTCTAAGCTGGCAAACTGAAGGGCTTTGAAGAGAAATAATGAGCTGAGAGGTTCATGACATGCTATTAAGAAGTTTGTGATTGGATTTGGAAAATCAGATGGGTCTCCAAGGAGAGGACCATTTCTGAGCAGTTGTACTTAGAATATTTTTGAGCCCCAGAGTAGATATTTATGGGAAGAGCGAGTTGTTTTTGTCTTGAATCCAGGTTCTGACTCTGATGTACAGCGCGGAAGCCACTTTGCACTGCAGACCTGAAGTCCTGGAATAACCATGATGTCACCGTTTTCTACTGATCTGCTACCACAGCACAGAGGCACACTATTAGCTCTGTGATGCTTTAGCTGAATTCTCCCATATGTGGGTTGCAATTCCAGCCAAAACAAAGTCGGCAGGGGCTTTTACAGCCACTAAATCACTCAAGGTGCTACAGGCGCAGTGAGATAGGGGAAATCAGGTCAGGACACAGGATTATGAACAGAAAGACAAAGAAAAGGCATCAGGACAGTCGGATTTAAGGTTCCTAGTGTGTGATCACCAAATCAAGCCTTTCGTCTTCCAATCAGTGATCTGATGCTCTGGGTTTTCACCTTTGAGATTTTCATTGCTTTTCTGGCATATATGATGGAAGAAAGCACCCCATTCTGGGTGGTAAACCCCGTCACTAAATTATAAAGGAGACAATTTAGGATATGAGATCATAACAGAGGATAGTATTTGAAAAGGAAAAAAATCACACACACACACACACACACACACACACACACACACTAATACATATCTAGGCCAACACAGGATGAATTTGCGGTTAAGCCATTTTTCCCATTGCAGATGACACTTTAACACTTTGAATCCCACCATCCTCCCACACACGCACAGCAGGAAAAGATGGCTCTGCAGCTGCCACCACATAAAGCCAGGCTGCACTGTAGGTTGAAGGGGGAGGTGATCAGCTCCTAAGCTTGCAGTGCATGATCCCCAAACCCTTCACTTGAGATCATTCTGTGACTCATTCTCTTCTCCCCATCCGCGACAGAATAACGTAGACATAAACTCTCAGAAGATCTTTCGAACTGAACGAACAATAGGCAGAGCAATTAAACCATGAAAGACTATTTGTGATCATTGGGGGGTGGGGAGGAGGATTGGGTAAAATGTGATGCTAATCAAAGCAATAACTGTTGTTTCTTCTTCAGCTTTCTTCAGCTAAAAGTCACATGGTTGGTGGTACACTTTCAGGCCTGCTCCAGCCAAACTCCGAAATGTGCAAGTATTTGTTTCATATGGGCAAAGCTGTTCTTTTTATTCCTTTCTTTCACTGTGGGAAAATGAACTTATTTTCAGTCACCCCTGACATCTGACCACTCAAACCGATCACGAGGGCACGGTGGTAAGCCACAGCTCAACTTGAAATTATCTCTTTCAGGCACAATTCCTGTGCTTTGGATGGCACCATCCCTGCCAACCCGGCTTCGGCTTTCCTCTTCGGGAGTTCCATTTTCACTTTCCTCCATCTACTGTCTATTCAAAGCGAAAGGTCTTCCTCTAAAGCCTTTCAATTTCCCTCATCCTCAAAATAAGCTGAATGCAAAAACTGACACGTTTTCCCAGCCAAAGCCCCACAAGTGGCCCATTTATACATTATGTCCTTTTTTTAAAAAAAAAAAAAGGGAGAAAAAAACTTTAAAAGTCCTGGAAGGGAAACAAACAAACAAAAAAGGCCAATGCTCCTGATTAATATCAGGATGATCCAGCAGGGTGTATACATATTCCTTCTGTTTGAATCATCTTGTTTTTTGTAGCCCTTTTACACCTCCAGATCCTACCATCTGCCTACTTTAAAGAAATGCAGCAAAGCATTCCAAAAACAATGGTTGCAAGGAAATAAATTTTAATAAAGCCAAGAGAGATAGACTTTCCTGCACCCTTCTGGTTACTGCTGCACTCCGTGCAGTATGGTATGGTGTGGCCCTGAGGAGCATGCTGTAGGGGGCTGGACCCCCCTTGTCCCTGTCATGCCATCAGGCTAACAAGAGATAACTTGGTGTACAGATCTGGCTGCCCTCTTGGCTGAGGAAGGAGGAGGAGGAAGGCTGGGCGACTCCCTGGGCAGTTATGTCCTACTCAGATCTGGTGTGTGTCACTGGACTATAGGTCAAGCTGGAAGCATGTAGACCCCGGACCGGGCCCAGTTCCCTCTCACGGGGCTTAGTTCCCCCTCACTCTCTTCCTGCCCCAAACAATTTACTAGGCCCAAGGAACATGGAGAGACCATCAAGACAGAAGAAAGCAGTCTTTCCATTTTGCTCATAAATGCTGGGGAAATCTCAAGCTTAGCAAAGGCTTTATCAGTCCTGGGGTTGGGCCAAGGAGCAGGCTGAAATTCATCTGGGCAGGCCAGACGCAGCTGCTGGCTATTCACGCTTCCCACAGGGACTTTTCCTCAACCCCTGATTTAGGTAGTGAAGTGGATGGATAATGTGCATGTAGCTGCCTAGGGTGATTGGAGAAACAAAATGACTTTCAATTACCCCACAGTTCAGGTGGAGACAGAACACAGAAAAGGTTTTCTTTCCAACAGCAAAATGAGGTGTCAGTTAAAGTGCTGCTGGCCTTGTGGAGAGATTATTACTTTAAAGGGATATTAGCAAATACTTTATGCTGAACATTTAGGCTTGGTTACTTGCCTTTCCCCCACAGTTCATAGAGGGATAAAGATATTACGTGACTTGGATTTTTCCTGTGAATTAAAACATCGATGTCCTGATTTTTGGTAACAAGCATTGCCAAGTTAGTGCTGAGCAGGCAGAAAAAAGGAATAGGATTCATGCTTTGCCTTCGGGGCAATGCAAAAAATATTCACAGAAGAGCATCATTCCACTGATTGTTCAAGGTCACCAGACTGTGCATGCTCAAAATGGAACTCGAGACCCCCAAATCCCAGTGTCTGATTAATTGTCCTTTGATTAAAACAATGAAAATAAAATGGATTAGCAAAGGGTATTGCTCCAGGCCACAAAGTTCATAAAGCAAACAGCGTCTCAAGGAGAGTGGGGTTTTCTTTAATTAGGCTGACTTTGAATGCCTCATGAACAATGTTGTCAATGTGAACTTATCATTTACATAATAATGGTAGGTACATGTGTGATTTGTCAGCGTGCAAGTTAAATGAAAATTTAGTGAGTATCACTGTGTTCCTGGCATTTTCCCACAAATTCTATGATTTAACCCTCATGAGACCCGTGTGGGTCATATATCATTATCACTATTTTACTGATGATATTTAACGTGATTAAAGGCCGGTTCGATGTGTCAGTGGTAGAACTGGGATTCAAATCCAGGTTTTCTAACTCCCGTGGTTAAGAACCACTCAACTGCCTCCTTTCTATAGCATCTTACTTTATGTATTCATATCTAGGTTGACTTTCGTAAAGTGTAATTTCCTCGATGAGAAAAACTATTATCTGAAATGAAGGTTTCTTTGAATTACCTACTTGCAATGTTTTACCTAAATCTGAAGGTAGTGGCATTGGTCGTGAAATCTTATCATACTTTTTAATTAAATAGTGCATACATTTATAAATAAACTCTCTGCAAGGAAGACATTATGTAACCTGATTAAAATCTGGTCTGGTATTTGAAATTCATTGAAATGTTCAGACATAAAATAGCTTGGACCTTATAACAGGAAAATATTGTCTTAAAAAGTTAAAGATGTTAGCAAATAGGTGATTCAATGCTAAGTGCATCTTGACAAAGCCGGAAGAGGGAAGTTAATTTAGTTAGCATCTTAGAGGGGTTGGATGCCAACCTCTCTTAAAATAGAGGAAAAAAACATAGTGTAATCTTTTCTCTACTTTTTTAACCTTTCTTGTTTGAAAAAGAAAAGATGTGGGATAAGAGAAATGAGTGAAAATTGCTGGTAATAAAGTTAAAAAATAAATTGCACCTGCCCTCAAGGGTCTCCTGGTTCAGAAGTGGAGGCAGACACAGAAACAAAACACAATGCTAGGTGGAAAAATAGGAATATGTACAAGGCACAAAAACAAGTGCAGAGGAGGAAGTAGTTACTTAGAGAAAGAAAGGCTCAGGAGAAGCTGCAAAATAGGAAAACTTGAGCTGGAATTTAAAGACTTAGACCAAGTGGATAATGGAAGAAAAAAGAAAAGTCTATACAAAGGCACAGAGCATGAAAAGAGCTGACATTTTGGGACCTAGAAGGAATCTGATACTGCTAGAGGGGAGGGCTAAGTGCAGAGAGAAGAACTGGTGAAGTAGTTCGGAGGTTGAGCGTAGACGTGATATAGTGAGCCCCTGATGGGTTTTGAAAAGTAGATTTGAGTTTCCAAAAAGTTACTCTTGTGGTGGTGTCAAGAATGAATGGTTGGTCATCTGATCAACAAAATGAAAAGCTGGTTGTTTCAAAAAAGTAATTAAATAGACAAACTCTTGGCACGATTGATTTTTTTTAAGAGGCAGAAATAAACAACAGTACTAGATATGAAAAGGGACATTGAAACAGAAAAAGTAAATATTTAAAAATCATAAGAGAATCACATGAACAACTTTAAGCTAAAATACTTGAAACCTTAGAAAGCATAAATTAAAGAAATTTTTAGAAGGCATAAATTAATGAAATTAAATGGAGAAAAAATTGACACTGAATAAACCTATAACCAGGAAGGGGAGGGGGAAATTAACTCAATAGTCAAAAATATACCACCAATAGCTCCAGAAGACTTTGTGGGCAATTTTTTTTCCAAAATTTCAAGGAAGAAATACTTTCCTTTAACAAATAACCATTTTAGGGAATAAAAAATGAGGGAAAACGCCTCAGCATATTTTATAAAACCATTATAACCCTGATGTCAAAGCCAGACAAGAAGAGAATGAGAATCAATCTCACATGTGGACAGAGACGTAAAAATACTAAATATTAGCAAGAAATCCAAAGTGAGTGTATACATAAATATCATATAAAATATATCTTATGTGGCAGGTAAGAATTAACATTAGAAAATCAATCATGTAATTTATCACATTGACATATTAAAATAGATAATGGAAAATATTCAGTAAAATTCTGTTCATAATTAAAAAAAAAATCTTTGCCAACTAGTTTGAATCATAGTTCCATGCCTTATTAGCTATCAAATTTAATTCAGGTAAAAACAATCTAAGCTTTTTATGAAAAGGGGAAAGAATGGAATAGATAAGAGATTGGAGGCAAAGAGAATGATTAGGAGGTCATTGTGGCTAGTCCAGGTACAAGATCCAGACATTTAAGACTGGAGAAAAGTCTCAGTTATAGTGATCGAGGACAGGGTAGATTTCAGCTATAATAAGAGGAAAGACTGACAGAAGCTGGTGATTGACTGGATGTGTGTGGGAGAAGGGTTGTAATGAGAAGACAGGCGTCTATTATGACTCCCAGCTTTCTGGACTAGGTGGCTGTGTGGATGGTAATTCAACTAATCAAAATAGAAAATGTAGTTTGAATGTTTGTCTGAAATTAGCAAGGCTCTCTTGCATGAGGGGCAAATAACTATTTAAGAGAGGCTGAAAAAGAGCTTTGCCATCACTGGATTTCAGATAATATCAGGAGAAAGGAAAGGAGGGAGGGAGGGGGAGAGGCAGAGGGAGAGGGAGAGGGAGAGGGAGAGGGAGAGGGAGAGAGAAAGAGCAGTACTGTTGGCTTTTGAATCCTAAGCACTGGGCCTGACAAAAGTCATCACTAGAATAAATGTTTACTAAACTAGCCCAAAGCTACCAGCAGTTTATACAGTGTATGAACAATTAAGGGGCTGAGGCTTTTGGATACCCAGAATCATAGGAGCTGAGAAAAAACAAAAGTTATCTTGGAAGTATAGAGTACATCTAGAGTTAAGAAGTGCCTAATGGTGGCAATATTAGTGATGAAAGTATTTTTTTTTTTAACATTGAAAATGCAGAGGGAAAGATTTTTCATTTTCTTAAATCTTGCTCTGTCATATATTTTGGTATGTTTTTATAACTAGTTACTATATATTTTGGATTAAAAATTAAGTTTTGTCTCCAACAAATTTGATTTGTATAGAAAATAACAAAATACAACATTTTAGTCCTTGATGACGCCTGTGTGCCCAAGGCACTGTATCCACATGCTAGCGGCTACCAGGATTGCTTTTGTCTTCCCCCTTCATTTCTCGTATCTGCCCTCTCAACTTGATAATATCCGTGTATGTTTCACTCATGCGGTGATTTGATTATGTATCAAAATCTGTAGGAACCAGCCAAACCAAATCTATGTATGTGCAGAATGTGAAGTTCATGGCTAAATACAGTATTTATATCCAGCCTAGGAAAAGAATGGGAGAGACTCTAGAACATGGGAGGCCACTTCCAAAGCAATAATATCCTACTGAAGACAACATCAGGCAACTGTCCAGAAGTTCTGTTAAATGGTCTTAGGGAAGACCAGTCTTCCCTAAGATGATGGAGAATGATGATGACTTCATTTGACTTTAAGGAAATTCATTCAGGTGTGATTTGGGAAGAGAGTGCTGGAAAAGAAGGAATGGCCCATCTAGAGTTTGAATAATTGCTTCATAACTGACTGGTGCTTAAACTTCAACCTTTGGGACACTAGATTACAAATGGCATTACCCAGGGACCAAACCCAGATCAGAGGGAGAATGTACTAGAACCCTTTGCCAGGAGCAATCGTTTGCTGATTCGATCCAAGTGGCAAGATCCACAGCAGGACAAAGGAACTTTTGAAAGGGACTTGAAAAGAGTTCAGTTACTCTGCGGTTAACCCATCAAAGGCGTCTTCCTGTAACCCAGAGGACGGCAGGCCTCGACATGTGCTGGCCATTTGGAAAACAGATTCATATGGAGTAGATCAAACATTTCAGGAGAGCCCCTTCCCTTGAAAATATGGAGCCTTATGAAAATCATTAAGCAATTCATTGATATTTATTTGCCTAAACTGTGCTTCAGCAAAGCAAGCAGGAAGATGAGGATAAGAACCATTGACCCAGTTTCAGAGGCCCCAGTTCAGAAAGAAGGATTCCCTTACATGCCTGATTTTTAAGAGCCTTTTAAGAAGACATCCTACCACACAGCTGGCATAGGAAGGCTGTCTTGGCTCCCTTCAACTGTGTATTAGGTTAACAACCACCTCAAGCTTCTTAGAAACCTAGAAATCCCTAGGCAGCTAGAGGAATTCCACAGGGCTAAGAAAACCCTTGCAATCTCAGAGTTTAAGCAGAAAAATATTTCCAAACATCTTCCTTTCTCACTCTGTGGCACTTTGTGTAACCCACTCCCAGCCTCATAAAACATGGGTGGCTCCACAGTGTGCCCAATAATCTGTCCTTCCTAATGAGCCCAAGCTCTTTCATGGCTCGGGTCCAGTGAACCTGGAAATGAACAGGGAGCAAGTTCACATGTTCACTTTGGGAGTTACGAGGTTATTGTACATGAGTTCTTTATCAACCAAAGTAATCCTACTGTCTAATGCAGAGAACTCAGCTTGCCTTAAAGTTTAAGGAAGTAGCCCCTGAGCATTCATCAGGCTCCCAGCCTCAACTTCCTTTTTACTCAGATGCAGAGTTTCCATGAGTGGAGAAGGGCTCAGCAGAAGGCCATCATTCTTACACTTTGGGCTTTCAAATCTAGCCGTGGGGAATGCCAAATGCACAGTCTCTGAGGCTATGTGAAGAAGCGGGTAGGGGGTGGGGGAGAGGCTGGCTCTAGGAAGCTGAGCTCAACTTCTCCCAGAACATTACAGAGGTTGAAAAGCTGTCCTCAAATATTCAACACATGTGTCCTAAAATTCATTAAATTCTAAAAAAAATTTAAAAGATCCAGCCTTGGTTTTTGTACAAAGCAGATACTCAAGGAATGTTTGCTGACTGATGAATTTGTTAGCTGATAAATAAGAGAAATACAGTTTGTTTTGTACCACATAGCAGCTGAAGTTACTAGGAAGACATTTGTCCCTAGTTTGTCATTATATAACTTTTAGAAAATGAATTACCTAAACCCTTTCTGTGTTTGAAAATCAACTTTCCTCACAAAGCCTTCCCAATACTCTCGCCTTTGTCATTTATTGGAGGAACAAATGTCACTTGGTTTTGTATTGTTAAATTTTTGTCATCTCAGCTTCATGGTTCCCAAAGGAAAAAATTCTGTCTTAATATTTGTTTACTTACATTTGGGGCTTATCCCCCTCAGGATCCAACATGGATTCTTACACAAAGCACATACTCAATAACTGCTTATTGACTGATCAATTTGTTCATTGACAGATATTAGAAATACAGTCTTGTTTGTACCATATGGCAGCCAAAGTTCAGTATAAAAAAAAAAACACGTAATTCTCTGCTACTTTCTAATAGCCCATACTTGAAAGAAATGTTGTCTTAGAAGATCTTGTCTGTGGTCTCAAGTTGGCATTGGACACCAGTGTTTAAGAGGGAATATGTTTTATGCCATAAAATGAGATAGCAAGTATATAGATATTATGACCACAAATATTGCAATATGGCAGTGACATGTTCTGTTGACCGACAGAGAGGTTGACTAATTTCTAATAGGCCCATGACAGCCATTTCTGTAGTAGATGATGGAGTCTTAGTTATGACAGATGATGTGTAGATGAATTAATTAGGCTTTTCAGAGCACAAAATCTAGGCTTGATGCTTTTTGTATGAAGGAAGGAAAGAAGGGAGGAAGGAAGGAAAGAATGAAAGGCAAAGAAATAAAGAAAGCACATATATGATTTAACCACTTGTTAACTACTGACATATTTGTACCCATAACAAATACGTCAATATAGGAAAGTTAAAATAAAATAAAAAGAATTCCAACCCTAGAAATATGATTTGAGGACCTTCCCTCATAAAACATTGTTGTTATCCATGACCACTTTGTCCAGTGCCATCTTATTTCGAGGCCTAAGAAAAGGTCATGCTAGGAGTCTGTCTGAACTTTAGGACTTCTAAGTAGCACTCTATTTATCCATGCTTCAGATGGGAATGTTCTTCCGAAAGAATCCTGGGAGATGATGGGTGTTTATAGATGCTTGCACTTCTCGTAATTGGAACAATAGCCTCCCTCTCAGCACGCATTGACTCCTTGGGGTTGACTGCAGGCATCCTCTCATTTATGACTCCAGCGAGGCAGGGCCTGTCTGTTTTATACGAAGAGGCCAGCATGGGAGGTACTCAATACCTATTTGTTGAATAAATGAATTTTCACATACCCCTGTAAAATAACAGCATGACATCTTTATCGGATGGAGAAATTGAAATGGGAAGAGAACAACTAAAGGGCCTTAGATCTTGGTAGAGTGCTTGCTGGCACCACTGTTTCTCTGACTCACATCTGTGCTGAGCCCCCCTGAGAGACAGCGATAATTTACCTACATGTCCCCTCCTCTTTATATGGAGGGCTACTTTCAAGAGTATCACTTCCTTTTGCTGATAGGTTCAAAAAAACATCTTTTGACCCTTGAAGATAGCTAAAAAGAAAGCTAACCCATCTATGTCTATATAATAATTTTTCCCTGTGACATTTTTTTTTCTAAATCAGGACATGGTTTCTCAGGCCCCCATATAGCCAGATCAGAGCTCTACCTCTTCCCCTGATATCAAGACTTCCTTGACTTGGAAAGTAGTTTCTATGCCAAAGACTGTGCCAACAGTATTTACAAGCTGCCAAGACCCCCACCTCTTTCTTAAAGAAGTGAGGGGCTTTTCTTCTCCAGAACTTTATGACACAATTAAGCAAAAGACAGCCATTTTCAAACAACGTTATACCGCAGTTTCCACAGAACATTTTTGAAACTTTGCCATATCTAATTATTTAACATAATATAGGTGATCAATAGCAAGAATCACATAAATAAATACTCTACCTAAAGATCAAAAATTTCTAAAGTGGGGGCCGGCCTGGTGGCTCAGGTGGTTGGAGCGCCATGCTCCTAATGCCGAGGTCGCCAGTTCGATTCCCACATGGGCCAGTGAGCTGTGCCCTCTACAGCTAAGATTGTGAACAATGGCTCTCCCTGGAGCTGGGCTGCCGAGCAGCCAGAGGTTGATGTGGGCTGCTGTGAGCAGCCAACCGACCACTGACTGCCTCAGTGCAATGCTCCCAGCACGGACCAGGGAGCTGTGTCCTACGCAACTAGACTGAGAGACAACGGCTTGAACCAGACGGAGGGGAGCAGGTGGAAAGGGGGGGAAATATTCTAAAGTGGACACATATTGATCAGGGACTACCAAAAAACTTACTATTCATGATTTCTTAATTAAGTAAGTATGTTATATTTATATACACAACAGCCCATAGTGATAACAAGAGCTGAAATACAAAAATGTGTTTTAGTGAAATTCATTAAATAGGGTTCCATCCTTGCAATACTTCTACAATATAAAGAGAAAAAAAGAGTAATTAGTTATATATTACTTCATATTGGTCATTTCTACAGAATCTATATATTGACAAAACTGTACATCAATGCAAAAAAAAAGCTGGAGGGGGAAAAAAATAGTAGACTAATCGCTTTGTGCCACCAGTAGAAGAATTCCTGAATTGGGGTGGATGAGCAGATAAGGAAGACTTGTATAAATGGATTCTTCCACAGTCTTAATCTTGCAATTGAGATGATAATTTATCCAGGAAGCTGCCACTCGTTTGAATTGAGTAAGATGTTATACATAAACCACACAAATCAGTGTCTGGCACGTGGGCTGGGTGTCTGGTTTTAGCTGTCCATGGCAGTCATTGACACCACTGAGGCGACTCCAAGGTGAGGAAGTATTATAATAAATATGCTTGTCTGCTTGGAACACTACCCCTGGTATGACCATGCCTACCATCAGTGGAATTCATTTGGGATCTGTGTTAGGAATGGATTTATTTCTATGTGAAACACAATGAAACACCAGTTGGCAAATATGTCCTGCCCTCTATGCCCAACCGAATGAAATCTCACCCACCCTGCAAGGCTCATCTTGAATGCCACCTCCTCCGTGACATCTTTGTGATCTCTCCTTCAAGCAAATGTTTTCACTCTCTCGAACACCTCAAAAACTTTGGCTTTTACCCCTCTGAGGATGCTTTCACTGCCCTGCATACTATGTTGGTATTGCTTTGCCTTGTCCCCTATTAGATTCGAAGTCCCTTGAAAGCAGGGATCAGTCTTATCGTTACACTTCCTATAGGCCAAGTAGAAGGTGTCAGACTTAGAAGCTCAATAAAATGTGTTCAGTTGGAGTGAATCGTGACCCACCCTGTCTACCAGGCCCTCCGCCAACTTGAGAGTGCAGAACACAATGGGGCCTTGTATTCCCCACTGTGCACACCCACAAACATATACTAAACACCTGGAAACATGGGGACACTTAGTTGCTTGGCAAATACTCTCCCTCCCAGGGTGTCTTCCCTTTTGAAGAGGCTCCTCTGACAGCTGGCCTGCTGCTGGTTAAATGGCGCACTCCCCGGAATGGCCCATCACTGCAGCAAATGGCCAAGTACACTATGCCAGGAACCAAGAAAAGAGAAGGGTCCAAGTAGGAGAGTGTCAATGCCAAGAATGTGCTCTCCAACTTATCACTGAGAGGGAAGAAACAAGCACTGCAAAGGAGAGAACGATGTTCAATTTGCACTGAAGCGTCCTCCCTCTCTTGCCCTCTTTTCCTTCTTAGTCCTCCCATTTCCCTCTCTTGCACTGGGTCCTCCAAGGTCACTTGGTCCTGTGGATCTTGGAATTCAACCCTAATCCCCAAGGAGGGGCCTCTGCTAGAAGGAGGTCAGGGCCCTCTCCCACATCCTCTGTGGGATGCTGTGACAAGACGCTGCGGCACTGGTGCTTGCTGCTATTTATTAAATACAAATTGCATTGAGCAGTTTCCAGGAACTTTAGTGGAAAGTAGGTTTCCCCCAAACCCTCAAGACATTTCCCAGATCCTGAAAGGATTATTATTATCATTGTTATTCCTATTTACAAAGCCCACATCATTTAAAAAAAGAAAAGTTTTCTTAAAGGAAAAAGATAGAGTAGCCATAAGCATGCCACTTCCAGAATGCACCTCTAGATTCTGCTTCCTTCAGGAAAATGACATAACCTGTTGGAATCTGGTTGGGTAGCAAGACAGAAGGGATCAGGCTTCTTAAAACCCAGGCAGGGTTGCCAGATTTAGCGAATAAAAATACAGGACGACGCCCAGTTTGATTTGAATTTCAGATAAACAATGAATAATGTTTTTGTATAGGTATACCCCAAATATTGCATGGGACACCCTTATACTGAAACAATATTTGTTGTTTATCTGAAATTCAAAGTGAACTGGTTATCCTATATTTTATCAGGCAACTTTCAGCCCAGGGAGAGTCAGGACAGTAAGAAATTTTCACCAACAAAGCTTCTTTTAAAGCCCTGGCTGAATGGCTTTGGACGACATTTCAATTCAGGCCCTGCATTTTCCCTGGAGTGTGAGCTCAATGTCATAGAAAAACAATTGGGAGAATGAACATTCAGTGAGCATTCCGCCCCTTCTTTGCCCTCAGCAGCCTGTGGCAAACTGCTCCCCCTCAACCAGCTGGGGAGGAAAAAAAGCTTTAAAGATGGCTTTCCCCTCCCTTTTTACAGATTGGATTGTTTCTTGGATGTGCTGGAAAGCTGCTTTTGCTAATTGCTTGCAGACTGCAGTCCAACCAGGCCTGCCAACTGTGGAGGTGTTGTGGAGAGGCTGAGGAGTCAAGACGAAGGGGTTTGGAATCAGGAAGACCTGGTCTGGAATTCTAGCTCTGCCACTTCCTGCCTGTGACACATTAGGCAAGTTGCTTACTCTCTCTGGACCTCAGTTTCCACATCAATAAAATGAGGGTACTCACAGGGTTGAGGTGAAGATGACATGAAATAGAAGCATGTACAGGGCTCATTATAGTGTCTGGCACATAGTAGGTGCCCCTTTAATATTAGCTATTTTTATTGTTGTATCTTTTTGCTACGGCATCCATGACAGTGACACCTAGAAGCGAGTCTACTCAAGCCTGGGACTTAGATACGTACGAACACAGATTCTAGAAGGCTGTTAGGAGGGGCTAACTCGATTAAAAGATGACCTCATAGCTCTCCCTAAGGGCCCTGCCACATTCAGTCTTGCAGCAGCTGGCAGACTGACCACCTCTAAAGTCACTGATCAGATCACCAAATGGACTTGAATTAGGTCACCACAAAATTAATCGGGAGTCGGAAGTCTACTTGAAGAAGTGAGAATAAGAGGGAGAGAAGAAGAGGGAGAAGAAGGCAGGGAGGGGAGAAGGAGAGAACAAGCTTCTCAGTTTTATTGTTGAAAAGCCACCTCCTCTCTGTGTACACAGGTATGGTGGCCATCTGTTTTGGGCAGCTATCTAGTCTCTCTCCTTTCCTCAGACCTTCTCTGGTGGTTCAGGTTTAGTCAAGGCACATGTGACCCAGGCCTAAACCAACCAGATTATCACATCCCCCTGGCTACAGAGATGGCGTACAGATGGGCACATCACTCACATGAAGCTAATCAAACCCACAGAGAGCTAGTCCCAGGACCTGGCCTGAGTGATTAAAAGAATTAAGAGCTTTTCCCTTCTAGTCTTTGAAACTGAAAGTAAGTGAAGCTCTCGAGCCTCTGCAGACATCTTACAACCATGAAGATATAGTTGAAGGTGTTACATCTTACAAATGTGAAGTCTGAGGAAGAACATAATCAGTATAGAAAAAACACAGCCATGGGGCGGGGAGGGGTGGGGCGCAGTCCTGTGACAACCTTCATGTTCCTGTATCCATCCTTGAGGTACTTACTGGCAGGTCCAGATACCATCCATTCCCTGTTTAACTCTGTTTGAGACTGGCTTTCTGTTAGTTTCAGACACAGATACAGCCAGTGTCCCCAGCTCCCAATCTATTTCTGCCTGCACAGTCTTGATTTTAGAATCTGCCATTTGTAGCTACTAGTACTTCTAGGGTTCATCTCAACCTGCTTATTTACCAATAGTCAGGGGTTTTAGCCTTAAGCCCCTACCAACCCTGACACTGCCTGTCCCAAAGGTATCACCTTAGGATAATAAGAAGGGGAAAATTGCTATTGGCTGGTTGCTATATCGGAGTGCCTGGCACTGTGTTGAGAATTTTATTTCACTAAATCCTCCAGCAAGTCCATTTTATAGATGAGGCTACTGAGGCTTAAAGGGTACATTAGGTATCAGTAGGGTTGTTCCTGAGGCTTGTCTCCTTGGCTTAAGATGGCCATCTTCCCACAGTGTCTTCACAGGGTCATCCCTCTATGTCTGTGTACTAACATCCTTTTCATGTAAGAACACCAGTAAGATTGAATTAGGGCCCCACTCCCATGCCATCATTTTACCTTAATCGCAGCTTTAAAAACCCAGTCTCCAAATACAGTCACATTCTGAGACACTAGGGGTTAGGATTTCAACATATGAATTTTGAAGGGATATAATTCAGCCCATAACAGAAAGGTTAACAGCTAAATACACTGGTCATACAACTAGATACACTGAGGAGCTAAGATTCATCATACTCAGATCTGTTTGTCTCTAAAGCCCATCATTCCTTAAACCTCATGCCTTCCCATTTTCTCATCCCACCCAGACCCTCCATCCACTACTGCTACTGTGATGGGTGCCACCAGGAATACAAAAAGAGGATTTATACACCTGCCCTCCAATGGATGACCCAGCAGGGGCAAGAGAAGCAGGTGAAAACAAGTATATAAGTAATCATAAAATTCATAGTAAGCGTTCAATAAATATATTAATAATTCCCTTGTCTCCATTTTAACAAGTCTTATAGCAACATATGAGAAGTAAGAAAATTATAAAGAAAACATTATATGGTTACAAAGGAGGGAGAGATTACAGTCAGTGAGGATGGGGTGGGAGTGGGAGGAGCAGATGGAGGGAAAGAAGATGGGATTAGAAAAGCCTTCAGGAAGGAGGTGATATTTAGGAAATAAAAAATAATTTCTTGGAGCACATAGGAATCACACCACCAGGATGTGACTTCTAGCTCTACCACCTACTGGTTATACGATCTCGGGCAATGTACTTAGCCTTGATTTCCTCATCTTTAAAAATAGAATAATACTAATTGGATGGAGCTCATAGACTTTCTGTGAGAAATCAATGGAATTATCTCAATTAAGTATTAGAACAGTGTTGGCACATAACAACATCTTAAGAAATGTTACCTATTATTATCTTAGATATCTCAAAGAATGGGTAAGATGTTCATAAATAGAAAAAGGAACTTATAACTGAGAATAAATAATTAAAGTTATAATGAACCAGACCTTAAGTGTGTGAATGATATATTTGGGCTTCATTTTATAGGCAATAGAGCCATGGAAAACTTTTGAACAGGGGCTGTGATATTACTACTAATAGATAAATGCTGTGAAAAAGATTGATCTCATAAACATGTGTAGGGCGGTCTGGAAGGGGAAAAGACAAGACAGAAAGATTGGGGTAAACAGGAGGCTGTCAGAAAAAAACCCATGAAAATTAATATGAGCATGAAGTGGAGGGGCACACCTTGGGGTGAGGGAAAGGGGAGCAAGAGGAGACACTGCAGAGATCAAATATACAAACTTGGCTACCGATTGGATATCTCTGGCCAAGAAGAAGAAAGAGCCACAGTTTCAAGATTAAAGTATTTGTTGTTGCCTGTAGCAGACCTTGTTTTTTTGTCCCACATTCCCCATCACCCTTCCCTTCTTCCAGTTTTGTTAAAATATTCACCATCCTGTAAGTGGACACTGCTTCACAGAAGATGCACTATGTTCAGCCCTGGGGGTTGGGGAAGAAGGGTACTTAATTGTTCAAAACATCCAGGTGGCTCCATTTTCTTGCCAGCGATTGGATTAGGCATGAGTATATGATGAAATTTTTTTGGCAAAAAGAAGCAAAAGAGCAGAAACAATCCAAATGTCCATCAACTGAGGAATGATAAACAAACTGTGGGGAGAAATATCCAAGATGGCGGAATAGATAAGCACGGTTCCTGTGTCTTTCCATTAATACATTAAAATTACAATGAAATTATCCAACAATCAACCTGGAGAACCATCTGAAGTCCAGTTGAACAGAAGTTTTATAACTAAATATATAAAGAAGAAACCTCGACAAGACTGGTAAGAGGGGCAGAGATGCGGAACAGGCCCCAAACATCCCTGTGGTAGTTGAGACTCAGGAGAGATATCTCTGCCACAGAGGTTCCCCCAGAAGAATGAGGGGCCCCAGCCCCCAATACCAGGCTCCCTGGCTCAAAGTACTGGTGCCAGAAAGAGGAGCCACCACAATATCTGGCTGTGAAAAACAATGGGAACTCCAACCATCCTGGTAGGACAGAATGCTTTGAGAAACCCAGATATCCTCTTAAACGGCCCGCACACAGATTCACTTACTCACGGCACTCACCTTGGGTTCTGGTGGTGAGACAGTGGGAAGTCTTTGGAGACGTATGGAGTAACAGACGGGGGTGCAGACTAAGGTGTGCTGCTTCAGGGGCAGGACTAGAGGACAGTCAGCTTTCTCCCTGTATGAGGTCTAGCTCCCATGCAGCCAGCCGGCTGACGCCATCTTTCCTGTGTTGAGCCCACCCCACCAAGGCCAAATCTGAATCTGATTGGCCTAGTGAGCTCCGCTGCTCCATACTGCTGACTCACTGGGACCCTCCCCCATCCCACCTCCCCAATGCTGGAGGCATTTTCTCCATGAGCAGCCAGCCCCAAATTGCACTCTTTTCCTGGAAAACTATTAGAATCCCAGTGCCCTAGGTGGGCTGTAACTGGCCTCAGTGTGCTCTGAGACTTTTGCTGAGTAGCTCCAGGCTCAGCATTGGCACCAAACCAGAATTTACATTGACCTTGTGACCACAACTCTTCCCACTCTAGTGGCTCCCTGAAACCCTGCCTCACCCAACTTGCTTCCATATGTTCACAGTAGCATTGTTTACAATGGCCAAGATGTGGAGGCAGCCCGGGTGTATGTCAATGGATGAATGGATAAAGAGGAGGTGGTACATATATACAGTGGAATATTGTTCAACCATGGAAAAGAGTGGGTTCTTTTCATCTGCCGCAGCATGTATGGATCTGGAGGGTATTGCGCTAAGTAGAGTATGTCAGATAGAGAAAGACATACGTAATGTGAGTTCACTTATATGTGGGATCTAAGAACAGAATTAACTAACAAAACAGAAACAAACTCATAGACACAGAGAACATTTTGATGGTTACCAGATGGGAGGGGGTTGGCGTTGTGTTTGAAAAAAAGGGAAGGGATTAAGAGGTACAAATTGGTTGTTACAAAGTACTTATGGGGATGTAGGGTACAGCATAAGGAATATTGTCAATAATATTGAAATAAGTATGTATGGTGTCAGATGTGTACTAAGTTTGTTGGGGTAATTAGATGGGAGCGAGTTGGGGGGCAGGGTGAAGGGATTAAGAAATAATGGGGGTAAAGGGATTAAGAAATACAAATTGGTAGTTACAAAATAGTCATGGGGATGTAAAGTAAAGCATAGGGAATAACATAGTCAATGATATGGTAATAACTATGTATAGTGTCAGGTGGGTACTAGACTAGTCAAGGGGATCTTAAATTATATAAATGTCTAACCACTATGCTGTACACCTGAAATTAATATAAAATAATATTGAATGTCAACTGTAATTGAAAAATATAAAAAAGGGAGAAAGGTGAAGGGGAATAAAAGGCCCAAATTTCCAGGTATAAAAGAAGTAAGTCATGGGGATTGATGTACAGTATGGGGAATACAGTTAATAATAATGTGATAGCATAGTACGATGTCAGATGGTTGCTGCACTTATCTCAGTGATCACTTGTTTAGGTATACAAATGGTGAATAACTATGGTATATCCCTGAAACTAATATAATATCATATGTTAGCTACATTTTTAATAAAACTCTTTTTAAAAAGAATGAAAAATTGTGGTATATTCATACAATGGGATATTATTCAACAATAAAAAAGGATAAAATACTGATTCATGATATAATATGGTAAGCTTCAAAACATTGTACTAAGTGAAACAAGCCAGACACAAAAGACCACATATTATATGATTTCACTTAAGCAAAATGATCAGAATTTACAAATCCATAAAGACTGAAAGTAAATTAGTGGTTGTTAGGAACTGAGGAGAGACAGAAATAGAAAGTGACTGTGAATGGATAAAGGGTTTCTTTGGGGGCAATAAAAATGTTTTAAAGTTGATTCTGGTGATGGCTGCACAATTCTGTGACTATACTAAAAACCCCCATTGAATTGTACCTTTAAACTGGTCAATTATATGGTATGCAAATTATATCTTAATAAAGCTGTGGGTTTTTTTTTATTTTTTTTTAGGAAGCAATGGGAACACTGTTGGGCAGACTTCTGGAACAGGTTTCCTCTCTTAAAAAGAAACACAAAGAAGAGTCGGCCCCACTTTAGGAAGCTAATGTATCTGAATACAATCGCTGAAGCTGTTACAGAGGCCTACCTACCATAACAGGAACCAACGGAAGCCAGAACTGACCCACAGAGCAGGCCAGAGGTGAGATAAGCACATTGACTGCTCATTAAGCAACACGTTTAAGGTAATATATGTCCTTATTTTTTAGGCCAATTGAGGGGGGATATTCTGTCACTTGCAGTCATGGTATTTTAATTGATACAATTCCATTAACAGAAAGTTTCAGGTCAGGAGAAGGGTTGGTTTTTCAGAGAGACTATGAATATATATTAATTTAAAAGTTGCAAGTGTATTTCAACTAAAAGTTAAGTGCAGTTTGAGATCTGGAGAAAGGGGTGGATAGATGGATTAATTGGGGAGTTCCAGTCTCGGAGCTGAAGGCTGAAGTCCAAGGGAAAGCAGAGAAGAGTCTGAGCTGCCTGGACTCCCTACAATGAACATAAGGAAGAGGAAGAGAAATTAGTAAAGGGGACTGAGAAAAAGTGTGTGAAAAAGGACATGCAAAAGCTGGAAAATGTTGCAGATACTGTCATGCAGACAAAGAAGGGAATTCAGGAAGAAGGGGATTGAAGTTTTGGTCAATTTCTACAAAGAAACCAAGGAAATAATAGCAGAGAAAATATGGTTAGATAGACAACTAGGAGGCCATTGTAAGAAAAAGATTAAAAGCAAACAAACAAAAAACCCCATAAAACAGGAGTGTTAGTGCAGTGGCTGTGCTAAAGACCAGGTTTTAGAAGATATGGGTTGGACGGACAGTGAGTGAACTTTGAGGAGGTAGTGGCAGTAGTACAGGCACCTCCTCACAGAAGTATGTTGTGAAAAACATTACTATATTCACCAATGTCTGGTTCTGCTCCCCTTCCTGGCACCTGGAAGATGATACTTCTCGGTATCCTTGCACTTGAGAGGAGCCACATGATGGTTTTTCAGTGGAATGTGAAGTGGTCACTTCTGGACTGAGGCAGTGAAAAACCTGTCTCTCTCTACCACAGTGATTATGGAGGAGGTCTTGTCACATAGATGACAAAACCAGAGACTGAAGACCCTTTGGTGGCCAGATGGCTCAGTTGGTTAGAGCTCGAGCTCTGAACAACAGGGTTGCCGGTTTGATTCCCACATGGGCCAGTGAGCTGCGCCCTCCACAACTAGATTGAAGACAACAAGCTGCCACTGAGCTTCTGGAGGGGTGGCCAGATGGCTCAGTTGGTTAGAGTGCAAGCTCTCAACAACAAGGTTGCTGGTTCAATTCCCACATGGGATGATGGGCTGTGTCCCCTGCAACTAAAGATTGAAAATGGCAACAGGACTTGGAGCTGAGCTGCGCCCTCCACAACTAGATTGAAGGACAATGACTTGGAGCTGATGAGCCCTGGAGAAACACACTGTTCCCCAATATTCCCCAATAAAAAATTAAAAAAAAGAAAGATTGAAGACCCTTGCTGAGTCTCTGTCTAAGAGGATAGATACTCTTGAGGAGGTTCAACTGATCTGTGGCCATTGCATGAAGAAAAAATAAATTTTTGTCAAGCCACTGAGATGTACGGGTTGGATGTTACCATAACCTAGTCTTATCCTTGTTAATACATAGATAGTGAACAAGAAGAAAGCTAGGCAAGTAGCAAAAGAAAAGAGCCAAGTCAAGGAAAGGATGTGTTTATTTTTAGTTTTTTGAGTTTTCATAATTTTTGGACAAATGAGACCCAAGAATGTTTGTTAGGAAAACGGAAAGAGTCAGTAGAGAGGAAGAACCTGCCGATGACAAAGCAGTGTCTTAGAGAAAGAAGGAAATATGTCAATGTACAAGCCCACAGGTAGGTTTCTGCTCTTCTTCCAAGAGAGATTAAAAATCCGGACCCAAGATGAATATCTGGCAGTTTGGGTTGGAGGTGGAAGTTGAGGGAGCCCACCCTTATCGGCCTGTGCACTTGACTTCTGAGACAGGAAAGCGGAGGTTGGAATTTAGAATCTTTGGAGTGGAGCAATTTCAAGGGATGACGAGTGTCTATGACTGAAATAACCATGCATGCAATGATCGCCTTTGTGTATCAGCCTCCTGGCAGCTGTCCATAAAGGATGACTGGCAGGGACTGCTACAGACTGCATTTCATTCTTTTGGCTTCAATTTTATAGGCATTTCTTAAACCGAATTAACATTATTTAAAAAGTGCACAAAGTCACGCTCAGAAAGGGTTAAAACTGGTTTTTCCAGGTTCTAGCCTAGTCCACCCCCCACTCCCACCACCCCCACCGTTTCCCCACAACCTTTAATGAAATTAGTTATTCCACTGACGGGTCAGTGCTGGTCCTGTCACAGAACAACACATGCTGTGCTCTCTTGGCGAGTGCACTCATGATGAACTTTGAGCCACACATCTGCTGCAGAGAAGGAACACTTATTCCCAAATGGCTGACATTAACTGAAGATTCTGGGTTCATCTCTACCGTAGCATATTTTTATTAGATAGGCTGCTGGAGAATCAGAGGAATAAATTTAGTTACTATGTCTATATCTCATTACAACGCATCCCCAACTTATTGTTCTTTTTATCAGCTTGATGTTATTCTAAGACTCTGTTTCTGCAAAGTAAACATTTGGATTAAAACCAGTGTCCATCCTCAGTTACCCCCACACTATGTCTGTATCTGGACTGAGCATATTTTTTCATGATGTCACCACTCCAATCCTCTTTCTTTAATTTAAAGTGGTTGGCAAATGTTTTTTGTAAAGGCCCACATAGTAAATCTTTTAAGGTTTGTGGGACATACAATCTCAGTTGGAATTATTCACTTCTGTTGTAGCACCAAAGACAGCTAGAGATAATAGATAAATAAATGAGCATGGTTGTGTGCCAATAAAACTTTATTTACAAACACAGGCAGTGGGTTGAATTTAGCCCATGGGCTGTACTTTGCCAAACCTCATTTCAAGTAGGGATTAGCAAGAAAACTTCTGATGAACTGAGAGGTAAAAACCAGTATCTTTTCACATGTTCTTCTCCTTAGAAGAAAAACATAAATAAAACACGTTGTTGGATATTTTATTTTTTTCTGCAGACAACAGTATGGCATTTTTCCCCTTCTAATATATTGCATGTTAAGTTTTGAGATTCCTCTCCCACAAAAAAAAGTTGAGGAGAGCAGTACAATTTAATTCAGGGAAGAGAGAGTTAAGTGGCTAAAAATTAGAGGGTGACAGTATCACTTATGTGTAAACACAGCGTCTTCTTTAGAAACTGATTACCCAGACATTGAGTTGATTATAAGAGATATAGAGTAAAAACAAATTTGCTGACCTTCATTTCAGAGATCAAAGGTTAAATTCATACCCTGTAGGATGATTCTGTTAAATCACTCCCAAGCTGCTTGGTGACATATTTTCGAAAAATATTTCTCTCCAACTTTATCAAGTGTTCTTTGTGTTCTGGAAACATGATTTGAAGTCCCATCTGGAGCTGGGACCACATGAGTCTTAGATAGCTGAAATTCTTCTCCAACTATATTCAGAGGCATATGGTTAGTTGGGATAGATGCTCGTTGTGGGGGTTAATACCTATGAGTCTAGTTATTTATTGAAGTTTGAAATCAGCATTTTACACTGGATAACCAAGGGTGGTATGAACCATGCATAGATAAAGAGCTAAAATTGTCCACTTTGATGTCCTTGACATTGGGTTGATGAAACATGTCTTAGATTGTAATGCCTTTCAATGACTAAGTGTTTCCAATTTCTTTGCCTCTAAGCAATGCCCCAAAGCAGAACTCTAGCAGTTCAAAAGTTAAGAAAACTTCATGCACAAATTACTCCAATCCAAAAAAATTTTATTTAAAGGCAAATATTTTGTCTCTTTAATTGTGAACTCATACAAAATCTTTCGACAGCAATGGTTCACAAAATTCATTTTGTGACAAGGTTTTGTCAGTCCATAGTGAGATGAAAATAATTAGGACACTGGTGTAAATATTTTATATATCTAAGTGCATTCCGTTTAAAGGACCTTCCTCTATTTTTATGTTGAACAATCAAATTTAATTAATTTTAACTAATAATTAAGTCAGTAAAATAATGTTAGCAACCCTATATTGGTCACGGGTTGTTTTAAACTACAATTGCTGTGGACTGAGTTGTGTCTCTCCAAAATTTATATATTGAAGACCTAACCCCCAATGTGATGGCATTTCGAGATATTATTTGGGAGGCTTTTGGGAGGTAACTAGAGTGAGATGAGGTCATGAGGGTGGGACCCTCATGATGGGATCAGTGGCTTCATGAGAAGAGGGAGAGAGATTTTACTTTCATTGCCATGAAGACACAGCAAGAAGGTGACCATCTGTCAGCCAGGAAGAAGGCCCTCACCAGGAACCAAATTGACTGGTACCTTGATCTTGAACTTTCCGGCCTCCAGAACTGTGAGAAATAAATGTCTATTGTCTAAGCCATCCAGACTCCGGTATTTTGTTATACTGACTAATAGAACAACTCTACTATTTAATGAGTAGGGAACTGAGAAGATAGAAGAGTGTTATTGAAACTTTAATTTCTAGCACTTGCTGGCTTGATAAAGAGTAACAAATCTGTATTTTCTTCCCTACAAATCCTGGAGAGTATGTCATTGCTGACCCTTAAGGATCTGGAATGTAAAACCTAAGCTGAATAACATTTTGTCTTTGGGGATATGTGTGTACACTCAGTAAGAGGTGTCATTATTGATGTAGTCGTAGGCAGGTATCAGGATACCTGGTTTGCTGGGGGAAGAAACTGAGAATTTTTCCAACTGTGAGAGAGATGAAAATTAAACCCAAATTGTCCTCTAACCGATGGCATTTCACTCATACACCATACATTTCCTATTGTAGCATGAAGCAAACCAATGACAATTTAGTAATTGAAGTTTCCAGTAAGAAACCTGTCAGGTGACTTTGGATGTTCTTTATCCTCTCCAAGGCTTGGCTTCTTAATCTATAAATGGGGATGATAATGTGTCCAATCTCATGGGAGCATTTGGGAATTAGAGAAAATGCAGGGAACACACTAGTTTAGTTACTGGCATAAAATAAATGCTCAGTAAATGTTTTGTGTTATTTGGATTCTATGTTTTAAAAAAGATAAAAAACTGATTGATTTTAGTCATGAAATTAATTTCCCAAATTTTGAAGGTAAAATGGGAATTATAATTGCCCAATCTTTATCAACTAAAGCCAGTCAAGTGATTGGAAGCCTTCCATCTGAGACTTTGCTACTGTTTGAGTGTGTTTGTATGTGTGGGTGTGGGTGGCGGGGTGATAATTACAAAAGATGATTAAAAAAATTGCTAAACTTTTCTATGGAGAGACAGAGAGAAAGATGGGATCTTGACCTCCAAATTCTCTTCTACTAACAAGCCACCACCAGTGAGGGCCAGATAAGGATACCTGTCAAAGAAAAACTTGATTATAACCCTGAAGCTTTCGCCCCAATCCCATGACCGGTGAGGCTCAGACCTGTGTACCTATCAGGACTTATTTTGTCTGGGACAGGAAGGCCTAAAAGGTCCTACTTCTCCTCAGGTATCTCCCAAGCAGAAGACAACCCGGTGGTAACAGTTTCAGCTAGGTAGATCTCCAAGTGAGAGAAGCAATGCGGAATATAGCTAAAAGGGCCAGAACTCCCACGTAGAAGTCAAGCATTTATTTCTTTTTCCTATTCCATGAAAACTCCACTTAGCTCACCGTGACTGCAAAATTCTTCTGGCTTGAGGTTGAATGAGGTGTGAGTTAGGGCAAAGGAGAATCTTAAGCTTCCCTTAAAGTGTATATTTTTTTACTTTGGTATGGGGTGAGATGTAGCACAGACCTGTGTGAAAACTGTTGAAAGCAAACATTCTCCCAGGAAAAAAAAAAAAGGACACTGACATATACATAAAATATTGCATGTAACTTGGGGAAGTAAACAGATCTCCTGGAGCGCATCTGGGAAACCTAATGAAGAACCCTTGCCTTATTGTTATTTTAAACAAATATTCATTGAGCACTGAGTGCCAGGCACTTTTAGGTACTTCATCCCTGTGTGTCCTTAGATCTGAAAACATTCCTTCTTTGTAGATATTATTGTCCCCATCTTACAGTTAGGAAACTAAAGCTGTAAATGTTAAATGACCCACCCAGTTCTAGGTTTCAGTAGTAGCTCTGCCATGTGCTGCCTGCATGACCTTAGGTCAGATCATTTGCTCTTAACTCATCCTTAGTTTTCTACTCTATAAAATTGGGTTGAAATACAGTCGTGTGCCACTGAATGTTGGGGACACATTGTGAGAAATGTATCATTAAGTAATTTCATCGTTTTACAAACATCATAGAGTGCACTTACACAAACCTAGCTGGTACAGCCTCCTACCATAATTGTCTGTGCTATACTTTTATACAACTGGCAGCACAGTAGGTCTGTTTACACCAGCATCCCCACAAAATTGTGAGTAATGCATTGCATTATGACGTTATGATGATTATGATGTCACTGAGCAATAGGAATTTTTCAGCTCCATTATAATCTGATGGGAATGCGGTCATATATGCGGTTTACTGTTAATCGAAATGGTCTTATGCAGCACGTGACTGTAGTATTTATTGCTGATTGTTGTACTAAGTTGTATGTACTGACATAAATTGTTGTGTGGCTTAAATGAGATCATGCGGTAAAATATTTTGCAGATTCCGGAACATGTTAAATACACAATAAATGATCACATTAAAAAAAATGAGCCACTAGCCCATATGTCAGCTGGAGGAAGCTGTATGAAACCAATCAAAGCTCCTCAGGATATAAGGAACAAAATCCACTCAAAGTAGCCCACAGAAGAAGGAGCATTATTTAATCAACAATTTGTCCAACAAATAGAGTGCTCACACTCTCCCGAGACATGGGGGCATCTTACAGCTTCTTAGGGTGAGAAGTCCAGCCAGACCCCATGCATGGACTAGAGCTAGAATCTGGGCTTTGGAAAACAGTCCCACTAATTTTAAAGACCTGTATGGGCTTTCTCATATATTCTCATGCCTTCACGAACGTTTTGTATCTACTTCATTTTTATCTTTCTCTTATTGCCTTTTTTCTCTGAGTGCTCATTTTGGACATGGCCCAGTGTAGCTATCTTAGCTCCAATCTCCATGTTCTCCCCACTCAAGTATTTACACCAAGTAAATCCTCCTTTCTGAGATTTAAAACATCGAAAGAAGGGATCTGGTTGTCTTAACCACTCTCTGGCTCCCTTGGGGCCAGATGACCCTAATCAGCTAAAGCCATAGTACGGTGTGAGTGGGGGCTCTCAAGTGTGCAAACTAGGTGACTCAGGCCCAGTCATGGTTGTGGTGGGGGGCAACTTTGGAAAATGGGTTTATTGTATGCCCTGGTCTCCAGGAGGAATAAAGGATGAACTGCTAATGGTTCTTTGCAAGTTTATCCCTATCATGGAAAAGTAAAAGTCATGTCTACTCACAAGGTACAATTTCTTGTCATTTTTTCTAAAGGGCAACATATAAACTCCTGGTTTCACATTATGTCCCAGTCTTTAGAGAAACATGTCCAACAGTGGTTTGTGCCTGTTTCATACTTGTTTTATTTTATTTGGCAGCAAAATGAAGATCGTGTTTCGAATAAAAGCCCAGTTCTGTTCCTTACACGTTTCATTAAGCATTATATGCTGTTCCCGTCCTCTTGTTCCACAGTCACGCCCAGGCATGCTTTCGTGGGAATACTTTTGCTCATTTTTACATTTATGATTTCTTGTAGCCACAAAATAAATCTGACATTTGACATGGGCTTGGTGGATTTGAGGAAGACAAAAGTCTTTTACTAACTCATTGTTTATATTAATGAATTGATAAAAACTGCTTTTTCTTCATGTTGTTTAAAAAACAAAAAGAAAAATAAAAAACAAAAACTACTGGGAAACCTATAACTGGAATATGTTTCTGGAGAGAGAACAGCAAGAACAGAGAGTGGGGGGGATTGCAGAGCTGAAAATCTAAACCCAGGCTCTACACTTCACATGCTGTGTCTTCCTAGACAAGTCGCATAACATTTCTGGAACTTTGCCTCCCCTGACTAGTCATATAGGGGGTGCTACAGCCTTGAGCTTAAGCTCACAAATTTGTTTGAGGACATGATGAGATAAAAAGGAAATACTCTCACAAAAATACTTTCATGATTTGTGAATATGCTTCAAAAAATGGAAGACTAGTTAAAAGAATAAAAATTTCCTGAACTCAGAGAACTGAGTAACACTTCCTCCCTTGCCACATGACTCCTTTCAGCAATTTCTGGTAGTTTTTGAGGCAGATGGATCCAGACCCTTTGTGCTAACTCTGCCCTGTTCAGTTCCCCACCATCTTGTGGACAGATCCTGTCATATTTGTCTCCTAATGGTTCTTGGATCAGTCTCTCCAAAGTGGATGCTTGCCTCTGATGGTCATTTAAAAACTGATTCAGTCAACGTACATTAGCACCTATTGTTCATTACTCATTATACTAGGCTATGACTTTATAATAATAATAAAAACAATGATATACCAGGGGGTCTTTTAAGCACTTACATCAGTGATCTCATTTGACGTGCATGACAAACCCCTGAAGTACATACTGCTATTATTTTCCTGTTTAATAAATTAAGAACCAAGGCAGAGAGAGGTTAAGTAACCTGTCAGAGTTTAAACAGCCTGTTAGCTGTGGAATCAGGCTGCGAACCCAAAAGATGACTAGACCCTCCTCCCTGACTCCAAGGGGCTTATAATCCACTATTTCACATGTATTTCATATTCCATTAACATAACATGGAATGACACATCCCAGCCTAGTGCTGGGGGCTGAGGGAACTCAGATGTAGGCTTGTTTCTATTAGGAGGGCTTCAAAGAGAAGTTAACAACTGAGTTGAACCTTAGGCACAGAGCCAAGCTCACCAGGGCTCTCTTGTCACCATTCACATGGATTTACCCATCCAGGATGTTAGACAGGATTCTTCTCAGAGTTGTCAGTAGCCACATTAGCCTAGATACAATGAATTAAAGAAAAACAAACAAACAAACAAAAAAACCAACTCAGTTGAGTAGTCAAATGCTTAGTATTTGATAATACTACAAACTACCCATCATCCAGCTTTCCATCCAGCATGCACTTGCTTCAGGCAACTCATAAAAGCTGAGACCCTGGAGATCATCTAGGTCAATGATAGCAAATAGATTTCATTTCATGTGCCAACTCCAATCCACTGAGGGTTGCTGCTGGAACACTGGGTTTAGAAGGATCCTGAGGCTGTCAAGGATCAAAGGGAAAAATACCTCAATTGATTAGTGATGTCTGACATGGGCCCAGGAGTAGAGAATTATCGCATGCATGCAACATGTATACCAGAAAATCTAATCCAAAATGTTTGCATTACAGATGAGGAGCTAGTACTCTGAATTGAAAGGTTTAATGCCTCAAAATCACTTAGCGGGTTAATGGCAGAGTTACCTGGCTTCTGGTACCTCATAACACCTCAACTCCTATCAAGTGATAATTGGTGCTCGCAGCATCAGCAGAAAAAAACAGCAAGCAAATTACATTATGCTTAGTACAGTATCTGTGTTAAATGTATTTCATTCTAATTCCTTGAAAGCTGATGATCCATGTAATGTAACTCTATTCATCAGAATATCTGATTATTCAGAGCATTCCCTGACTCGGCTGGATAATAACCAGTAACCATCCCCCAGGCAAGTAGCAATTTATTCCAGACAAGAGGAAAGAAGACAGGTCAAGGTCTCCCTTCTTTTTCTAAAGGGCCAGTGACAAACATTTATGTAGTTGGACTGTTTGCAAGTGTGACCTGGATATCAGTAAAACCTGACAAAATAAAATGCATTTGAAGGAATGATGGCTCTCCAAACAGCAAGCTCAGCTAAGTTAAACAAGGTGGTCAGATTTCATCATCTCTAAACATTTGTGAAGTATGAGCTAATAAAGATGTGAGCCCTGAGGGACCAATAGGAATGTATAGGTAGAGAGGAAGAAAGGAAGGCATACCTAGCCGGAGAAGTACATTTACTAAAGTTCGGTTGTAAAAAGAGGTGGAGCCCCTTGGTGGAGAGTGAGGTCAGCCCCGGTGGAGTATGGAGTTTGGGGAGCAATTGAGAAGCAAAGGTACCATGGTAAAATACAGCCTGGACTTTGCAGTCAGATGGACGTCCAACTCAATCCTAACTCTACCATTTAATGAGCTGCAGGATCCAAACACTGTGCCACTTCTCTGGGCTTCAGTTTCTTCATCATATACTCGTATCTTTCAGAATGGCATAAAAAGTGACTGAGGTAATTATGTCAAACATTTGTAAACAGAGCCTGAAATTCAGTTGGTGCTCAACAAATGGTCAATTAATTAATTAAAATGCTGGCTTATTATATTTTGTATGGAAAGTAATACGGGGCCAGGAAAGAGCAGCCTTGAGTTCTGGTCCCAGCTCAGTTACAAACCAGCCCTGAGACATCGTACGCTCTGCCTTGGACATAGTAAGCATTCAATAAATATGTGCAAAATGAATGAATGAATGAGAACATGCAAGAAGAATTTTGCATACTTATTGGGCTGCAGTTTTCTCATCGATCTAAAGAAGACTGATTTCTCAGGTCTCTTTTAACAGTAATGCTCTTTTGATCTCTACTTCTCAAAGATGCTCAACTCTACTGCAGGTTGGGCACTGTCCAAGCCGTGAGACTGAAGTCCCAGGGAAGTTCATAGAATGCAGTGCCTGACCTCAGCCGTCTCGGGGCTAACTCACACCTGAAGGTTTGACCCTGACCACCCAGAGATCCCATAACACTCCCTTCTTCTTGGAGCTGACTCCAAGCAAAGGAAAGCAGATTTTTTAAAACAAGTGACAGCCAAGGGTGAAAATGAGACCTGGGGGATGCATCACAGCTTCTGCTCATTTGTATGAATTGCTGTCACCAGCATTGTTCTCTTTCAGCCCCCTCTCCTGTGAACATGGGACTGTCAAGGGGAGGGTTATGCTGCTTGGCAGCCATGAAAGTCAGGATGCTCCATCTACCCTTGGACCTGATCTGTCACATTCAGGTGGGGCGCCAGCTCATTTTGTGGAAAAGGAATGGCAGGCAGGGTTGGCTGAGCCATCAGGGCACCAGTTGGGCTCAGAGACTGCCATACTTTCCCTGGCTTTCTGTTTCCTGGTGGAGATTCCCTTCAAGGGTGGGCTCAGACCCCAGAAGGGGGCGAAGGTGCTCAGGAACAGGGAGACAATAACATTCACAAGATGAGAGTTGAAAAGGAAATGGCACAAGCTGGAAGTAATTGATGTGCCTTTAGTGCTTCAAATATGTCTACTTTTGTTTATTTTTTTAATCTCAACAAGTCACAGGCACTGAATGGTAAATCAGACTTATGTTTCCCCCAGCTTTTGGTACTTTAGCTTAAGAGGAGCTTTTACATGGCTTTAAAGATTAAACTTCAGAAGGCCCTAGCTCTGTGCCCAGGAGGCAGGAAAAGCAGCCATGTGAGTAGGAGAAGAAAGTGGCAAAATCTAGCTGATCAGCCTTCCCAGAAAATGAGGTTAAAACCAGGAAGTGCACTGAGGTAGGAACCAGGCAGGCAAGTTTCCTGGGAGCTGATAAAAGCAAGGAGTCATGAGACCAGAGAAGTCAGAGGGCCGGTTTGTTATTAATGTAGTACTAATAGGAAATTATTACAGGTTTCCAAACAGATGATGGACAGTAGGAATATTCTGCTGATGAAAGATGTTTCTAGTATCTTTTCTTGTGGCAGATTAAAACAAGTGGTAGCAAGGACACACCAACCTAATAGTGGATCAAATTCAGATTTGGAAATAGAAATGATGGGGTTAGGTTGTAATTTTTCTAACCTTGTTATTTGTTTTACTCAAATAACAAGAATGTTTTTAAGTGCTGTCGATACCATTTAGTTATGTATTCATTTACTCAATAAATCATTATTAAATATCTACTATGAGATCATCCCTCTGGGACATACAAGAGAGGAAGAAATTGATAGTCTTATCAATAGAAATGTTTAAAAATGTGCTAAAGAGAAAAAGGACACAACTAATTGTCCAAGAAGCAGTGCAGACATCATACAATATAAACAATCTGCAGAAGGAGAATCCCCCAAGAGCTGGAGTGGTCTGGATAGGGCAGGTGGATGGAGGACAGGGGCTGGTTCAAAGGGAACATTCCAGGCCAGGGGAAGAGAGTGGGAAAGATTTGGAGGGAGGGATGAGCAGAGTGTCTGAAGGGACACTGACCTGTCTGAGATGGAGGTATTCAAAAACTCTCCTGGAAACAAAGGGAAGTCCTTGCTGACTTTCAAGACAAGGGTTCACCACTTTAGAAGGTAATTTAAGAAGACAGATCTGGCAACCATGCTCAGAGTGGGTCAGAAGTGGGAAAGTTGAAGAGTGAGAAGTCAGATGGGGGCTACACCAGTGATCCAGAGGCAGAGAGATGGGACTGGGAGGCTGGGTCAGGCATAGCCTATCCTAATAGTGGGTTCCTGTTGGCCCTTTCAAATATCCCAGGGCCCAGCCAGCTGTCCAAGCTGTACAAAGAGTGAATTGGACACCCGTACTCCAAATCCCTGCTCATGCCAGGAAATGAATACTTCTGGTGCCTAAGAGGAGCCTGGAGACTAGAACAAAACTCCGGGAAAGTGAGCTTCCCATCTGCAGCCCATATCCCGGCAGCCCTCCCACCATTGTGGAGAAGGGGGATTAATGAGATGCAGATCATCCAAGGCCTGGCCTTCTATTATTCGTTTTTCTTGGAAATGTCTAAGGTTCTGTGATCCCTCTCTAATCCCATATGCCATACTTAGCTTATATTTTGACAGGCATGGGGCTGGTTGCGTTGGCCAACGTCAGCTTCAGGATAGAGGAGGTTCTGCCTTCAGTCTGTGCTGAGGGTCGGCCACCCGTGGCCGGGGCACCCATTCCAGGTGGCATCAGTTAGCCCCAGGAGCCCAGATCTCTGGCACAAATCATAGTTCAGGAAACCAGAAAATAGGGCGTTTTTAGTGTTTCTCCTCTTTTTATTTTTTAATTTTAATGTAACAAGAGTTTTTCTCTAACATCAAACTGAATTACATTTCAGTAGTTTAGAAAACTCACAAGAACTATTTGATCTATAAGTGCTCTGTTCCCAGAGCTGCTCCACAACTTGGATTTCTCTTTCTAGCTGAAGCCCTCTATTTTTTATTTCATGGATGGCCTGTAATTTATTCTATTATCCAGTAATGTGTACCCAGGATCCCCTGCTCTGAACCACAGGTTTCTTGCCTTTTATATCCAATAACGCTAGTAAAGTGAGGGTCATTTTCTACCATTGGGAAAAACAAGACATTTCTTCAGGGTTTGTTATCTTTCCTTTTCACTAAACATATTGAAACACAAGTCATAGACCTTCTTAATATTTTTACGCAACTAATGAAATAGTGACTTCTACAAAATATATAAATTCATACCCTTTCAGAAGACCTCTAATAAGCTCAGTGCCACCAGCGTCATTCCTATTCCTGACTGTCCTGCATTGTTTGACGTAGTTTGCTGCTTCATCATTATTTTCTAGTCAGGGGTAACAGTGGGTGTTATCTCAATGTCACATCTTGAAAGCACAGACCAGCAGGGTGTAGCTGGCCTCAGAAAGGTTCTAACAGGCTTGTTTAATAACCATCCCAAATGGATGTTTGAAAATTAATCTGTTTTTCCTCAAAACTGATCTAGCTCTCTCTCACCAATCCCCTTCACTGGGACCCACTCTGGTCTCAAATACTGTAGCCTCCAGGCCTACTGGACCACTAAAATGCCCAGAGCTCATCTCTGTTACCCTAACCAATGCCTGGACAGCCTGCATACCAAACCTTCCTCTGTGTACTTCCTCCCATCAGTGGGTACCCAGGAGCATAGTATTTTGGAGTTAGATTTATTTCCAGATAGAGAAATTGAGTTCTGAAAAAGTATGGTGGACACCTGGGTTTTTTTGTTTGGTTGGTTGGTTGATTTGTTCTTTTGATCCCCCTTCTTCCTGACTTTCTACTGGAAAACCACCTTTCTACACATTTTCAGCATTTATGGTTCTGGAAGAGTTCATCTCACTCCTATGCTCCAGAGGATAACACACAACTCAGGCCAGGCTAGTTCTCTTCCCTAGTTTCAATGATTGATTCAAGAGGTGGATATGTGACCCAAGCGAAGCCAAAGTGTCATTCTCAGAAATTTTGCTAGAAATCTTGGGAGAGAGATACTATCTTTCTGCTGGGTAGCTGATAGATTGTACACATGAAGCTTCTGGTGGCCATCCTGTCACCATAAGGGGAGAAACTTCTCGAGTTCTAAGCCAAGAGAGGAAAGCAGAAATGAAAAGTGGAGAGACACAGGTGTCTGGAGACATTCTTTGATTCCCTAGACCTAGCTGTGCTTGAAGCAAACTATGACTGAACTTTTCAATGATGCCAGCAAACCGAAAGCATTCTTTTTCTTGCACAAGGCAGTATGAGGAAGGCTACTCTCCTTGAAGAAGGAGGCTTACCTGCCTGATGCCTTGGCACTTAGAGCCTACTGTTAATGGAGGTTATTCCTGTTCTTATCGATGTGCTAACATCCAGGAATGAATTGCTTAATTTTTGTTTATTTACTGATTAAGAAACAATATAGAAATATGTAGGTTTTTGAACACTGCAATCATTTCCAACATATCTTAATATTCCTAATCTCTTCTTTCCTAAACGTGACAAAGTAATGACCAAGTAGCAAAATTTACAGATGGTTTACCTATGTGAGGACTGACAGATAATGAAAGGTCTAAATGTGAGGGGTAGCAACATAGGACCTGTCTGATGCACAAAACTGGTGCCCAGTATTTAAAGGGGTGATCACGGACTCATTATACACAATCTAAGTGAAGCCCTTCTCCAGAACTGGCTAATCAGGGCCAAGAAAAAGGACTTCCCAAGGCAGTGTTATTTCTGGTCCATAGACCTAAAGACTAAGTCTATCAGTTGACAGGACCTAACCAAAAATCATGAGCTTTGCTATTAGGCAGACTTGTATTTAAATCCCAAGGTTTGAAACTTACTACTACTGTGTTTCACCAAAAATAAAACCTAGCTGGACAATCAGCTCTGATGCGTCTTATAAGACTGGGTATTATATTACTTTTTGCTCGAAAAAACGCATTAGAGCTGATTGTCTGGTTAGGTCTTATTTTCGGGGAAACACGGTAGCTGTGTGAAATCTCAGAGGAGCTTTCTTAACCTGGTTTCCTTTCCCATAAACAAGAATAATACTACCTCTCTCATAGGGTTGTTGAGGATATTCAATGAAATTATAAATTTAAGTACTTTATCTAGTCACTGGCATATAGTACGCACTCAATAATTGCTAGCCATCATTAGCAATAGTAATAATAATAATAATAATAAATAGTGGCAGTGGGAGTTTTCTCACTCTTATTTAATTTTGTGTGTAGTACAACTGGAATTTTAGGGCTATAGAACAGCATTAAGAACAATTACCATTAGATAGGTCTTGTGTGCTTGAGCCTGGCATGTAAGGATTAGGGGAACAAAGAGATGGAAGGATGCTTTGATCAATTTTGTTGAGGCTAATACAAAATATGTACTAAGCCAAATTTCTCAGAATTTTGCATACAGAATTAGCATACAGAATTTTGTATACTAATCTCCATTTACTTTCAATTCAGGCAAAAGGTCCAATTTAAGATAACGCTAACAGATCTGTTTTAACAGTTGAATTATATAAACTTTATAAAAAAGATAAAAGCTAATACATTCCCTTCATATGTTCAGCCTCTACAAATGGCATCCAAAGTGACATATTAACTTCTTAAAAGAACAATTATGAAAATGTACTGTAGAATACCCCATTTTTAAAATATGTCATAAAATTGAAAGAAAACTCAAAATAAAAAACTGAAAAACAAACAAACAAACAATGGCACAATAACCAAACAGAAAAACAAAATAATGCCAATGAATATAAAAATAATATATACATGTATTTGATCCTAGTCATTCAGATTCTGATAACTGAGTTTTAAATGGCTTATAGGGTCAGATCTCCTTTAAACCCAAACTTGGATTGTGTGGTAGGTAAAGGAAAGAGAAAAGGGAGTCACAGTCTCCCACGTGCCTTAGGAACTGAGGTGAGTATCTCTTTTGTTTTGTTGTGTTTAGGGCTCTTTGCCCTGACTGCAGTACAAGCTCCCCACATCAGGGAGGTCTTACACTAATTGGCATATTCCTTGCCAGAGTGATTGGGTCAGGAATGGGTATGTGAAAAAATTCTGCCCAATGACAGTCAGGTTCAGAATTTCGTTGAACATCTTGGGGAGAGAAACTCACTTTTTTCCACAGGACCTAAAAATCAGAGGATGTACTCCTACTATTGCTCATGAAACATGAGGTTGAAGCCAACAATAGCAGAAGGCAGAGCCAAGAAACGGAGAGAAACTGAGTCCTGAAAATCCCCTTTGGAGCCTTGAATCCAGCTGTGTCTAACCACGCTCTGCTCCCTTAACTTTCCAAATTACGTAAACCCATGAATTCCCTTTTTGTTTAAGCCAGTTTAGGCTAGGATTTTGTTACTTGCAAGTTACAGTGACCTAATAATAGCAAGATTCAGTATCAAAAACAAACAAACAAAGTCAAGACATATCTCAGTTTAAATTAGGCATAAGCAAATCAGGAAATGTTTTATGATCATAGCTAAGAGATTAAGGCCCAGCACCACAGTCTGTTGAACCTAGAAATTTCTACACGTTGATCCACAGACCCATGATGCACCTTTAGATAAAAATAATTAAACAAACAAAACCTCTGATATATACTATGTGGCCATATCGGTTCAATTGGGGAGTTTCAAGAAAGAAACTACAAAAAGCATCAGAATCTAAGATGGTATCTGTGGCAGGAAAATGGATCAGGCTTTGGGCAGTCTTTTCAGGAAATTAGCTGAGGAGTCAACTGTCTTACAACTGCCCTGATCAGGAAAAGCAATGGGGTGGCTTGCTCAATATTGAACTGGGATGTTTGCAACAACTGTATTATTTAGGGCTTATGTGACTTCAAATACAAGTGTTCTCCAAACTTGGGAAGGTGCCTTTAGGGCCAGAAATAAGGGGGCGTGACTCTTCTAGCACACAAGCAGAAAGAACTCAGACAAACGAGGAATTGTAGTATTATGAAATGGGGACTGTACAAAGCAGATGCATTAGGAATTTGGAACCAGCTTAAGACACTACATTGTTTGTTCAATTCCTGGTAGAAATCCTGCCCCTCAAATTATTTTTAATCGTATATGGCAACTTCTTTGCCAAAAAAGGGCTTTGATGCAATGCTAGCATAAAAATTACTTAAAGCCAGCGCAGATCAGAAGAATCTTGGAACTCAGAAGCTTCCCTTCCAAACCACAGCTAGTCCAGTACCCATTTCTGGTAGGGTAGAGTGCAGAGATAGCAAGCTGGGAGATGAGGAAGCAACCAGGGCAAAAGATAAAAATTTTCTTTACATTAAGAACTTTGTATTAGGACTCTGACATTCTTTTGATTCATGTATTTGGAGTATCTGGCACTATTTAATTCTGCTTCTACTGGGTAAACATCAGGAACTGTTTAAAAAAACAGGATAGGATTAACTCAGCCCAGTACACATTCAAATACCAAGGTTTGAGTCCCTTGGGCAACACGACTGCCAACTACAGAAGGCAAGTGCTCCACCTAGGAAGCCAAAGGAATCATTCCACACCTTCGTTCCTCCCTATGCCATAAGATGGCTCATCTGGGTACCATGTGCTAAGCTGCATTTATGGCAGAAAAACATTTCCAGTACATTCAATCCTCATTTTACATGGCAAACAGGCAAAGGGGTCTGACTCTTTGGCTCTCAGATGAAAAATACAGTATGCAAAGTGAAATGAATAGTTCAGTAAAAAGCAAAGAATCAGCCCTAGAATAATGCCTAGGACATAGCAGTTACCTATAAGTGTATGTTGAGTAAATAAAAGCATAAGCAAATGAATAAAGGAATGAATCATTAGATTGATTGATCGGTAGTGCCATCTCAAATGAGACCTGAAAGAGAACTACCTGTAAAATTCTTGGAAGTGGAGCAAGATCATAGTTGGTCAACGGGACAAGTATTTATAGTTCATCCACCTTGCACAAGATGAAGTGGGAAATACTGAAGAGGAGGGGGCTATAAAGATGTATCAACAAGGATTTCTGCTCATATTGCTTGCCATCCACTTGAGAAAATAAATATTCTATGAAAACAAGAACTAAATTGTAAATGAATTCTCTTTGTAAATAAGGGGTACAGAGAAAGAAATCTTTAAAGCATTTGTATAGGTTCTGGGGGTTGAAAGTGAGAGAAGGCTTCAAGTAGAGGTAGCACCAGTGTAGGTAGAATTTGAATCTGTGGATAGTAGGAGCAAAGCTTGCCTGTCAAAGGAATGTATGATGTGAGATATTTGGGATCAGCCTGACATCTAACTATCACTAATCTGTACATATCTCTTGTCTTCTCTGTCCTGTTCCTGGTTCCTGCCATCATCTTTTATCTGAATAGTAGCCTCCTTTATAGTCTCTTTATCTGGTACTCTTCTGACCAAGTGTCCTCAAGGCATCAAAAATGATCTTTTCAAAAGATAAAGCTTATCAATTTCCTCCCCTACTTAAAATCTACAATGGTTCCTCACTGACCTTAGAATGAAGTTCTAACTCACTAGGCTTTCAAATGTAGCAGGATCTGGCCTCTATTTTCTGACCCCAATCTTCACATTTCCAGCCCTAATCCACGCAGCCCCTCAACTACACTGAACTTCTTTCAGTTCCCAAGGGTGCTATGCTATCTCCCCTGGGCTTCATACGTGGTATTCCATCCACCAGGAGAATTTCCCCATTGTCTTTCACTGGCTAACTCCTATTCACAGGGCAGATTTCAACCTAGATAGCACTTTCCCTGCAAAGAATCCCTTGGCCTCAGGGTTTAGGTTATATTTCCCTCCTATGTTCTCTCAGAGTACTCTGTGCTTCCTGCTCACAGAGCTTGTCACATTGTATGATCACATTTAGTGTTCCATTTTGCCATAAGACTGTAAGCCCCATGAGAATAGGGACCAGACTTGTCTGTGTTACCACTCTATTCTCAACATAAAAACGATGTCTGAAACTCGTTAGATATTCAACAAGCTTTTGTTGAATGAATGGGTGGATGAATAAATGTTGTACAAACAATTTGGGAGGGAACTGAGGATTGCAGTGGGCCTTGAAGGACAGGCCAAGCATTCTGAATTTTACCTTGAAAGTACCTAATTATTAAACAATTTGAAGTACAAATTGTGCCAAAGCAAGAGATGATGAAATTTATACTCAAACGAAAAAAAAAAATACATATAACTGACTTTATAGGAAGGAAAAGTTGGAGAATGAAAAAAGAGAAATCAAGGATTTCATTTCACAAAAATGAAAGTTTAGGAGCATTTGAGATATTGCTTCCTGGCAATTGTTGTCAGTTTTGGCTCCAATAAACTCTTACAAAAATTCTCAAAAAAAGAAAAAGATGTAAAAGAAGGAGGCATGAAATCAAGTGGGTAGTCTAGAAGTGCTTCTTAGATGGATTACTAATATTTGGGGACTTTTACAACTGGGTTCAATCCAAAGTCGGTCCTCATAAATAAATATAGGCCATCCTCCCTCCGTGCCATGTCATAAACACTGGTACATGCCTCACCTGGACATTCTCACCCATAGAAAAAAGGGAACGCAAAGTCTTAAGGACACTTTGTAAATAACTCGTCCCACATGGGGTGAGCCACATTTCTTTGATTGGGGACAGAGAATGATACAGATTTAGAGTTGAGTAGAGCAGCTTGACTCTGAAGCTTGACTCCACTTGAATTGCACCGCCAGCAAACATGCAAGCTGGTCCTCAGCTCACCCAACCCACAAGGCTGAACTGGTCCTTAACGAGATTAAAAAGAAGAAGAAAAAAATTAAAATGTTACCATTGTTCTATTACTATGTGCGGGGTAATTGACACGTAGGTAGAGGAGGGACAAAAAGCCCAGCCAGTTTGCAAATATTATTAAGGTCAAAATAGCCCGACCAACTACTATGGGTTGTTTTCTGAGTAGAATATATTGGTCTGGGTGATTCCTGAGCTTCTCTGTGCATTCAGTCAAATGTTGTTTGGATTATAATATTAAACTAGGACTAATATGACCCACACTGCTAGGATTATTAAAAGAGTGGAAAATTGCGCAACTGAATATTTTTCTTAGTCTTCAGAGCCTGAGGGTCATAATTTGTAGGGATCACTGTGCTGGCTTAGATACTGATTATTTGCTAAGCATTGACAGCGTCTTCAGTTCTTTACAAGATAGAAAAGAAGTCCCAGTTCTTCCTAGGGAAGTGACAATACGAGTATAAGTTGGGCAGGCAAAGAATCCAATATAATATAGACAAGGTGTGGCTATAAAGAAATGACAGGGAATTTTTTTAAGAAAAATACCCAAACTTACTATTTAAGAGAGCTGGTTTGCAAATCCATCCCATAGGGGCATGGTACAATTAGTTCCGAGATATATCTATTGCTCAGACATTGCCACACAGTGTGGTGTTGTGCAAGTAGCATAAACTTTGAATTCTGACCTTTACCAGCTACGTGACCATAGGCAAGTTTCCTCACCTGTCAACTCCTTAGCTTCTCTTGTAAAATGGAGATAAGATACCACACTCCAGTTTTCTGAGGATCAATGAGATAACATTAAAAAGTACCAGTCTTAAGAGTGCTCGCCACCAGAGGTGGCCATTCCTTGGGTCTTTTAAGTTCAGTTTTAGATCAATAAGATAAAATCATTCTTGTTAGATAATCATAGAATGTTTCGATCAGCAGCAGAATTACTCAGCTTGATTACTCCTTCAGACATTCAACGTAGTTCCTGTATCAGGTTCCGAGGGCTGATGTAACACAGTATTACACCTTGGGTGGCTTAAACAGCAGAAGTACATTCTCTCACAGTTCTGAAGGCTAAAAGTCCAAAATCAAAGAATCAGCAGGTCCAGGCTCTCTCTCTAAAAGCTGTAGGGGAGGATCCTTTCATGCTGTTTCTTAGCTCTGGTAATCCCCATCAGTCCTTGAAGTTTCTTGGCTTGTGGACTTAATTCTCCAATATCTGCCTTCCTCATCACATGACATTCCCCAGCATGTCTACGCCTCTGTGTCTATTCTCTCCCTTTAAGGACACCAGTTAGATAGGATTTAGTGCCTTCCATTACCCAGTATTACCTCATCTTAACTTACTAGATCTGCGAAGATCCTATTTCTACCTAAGGTCACATTCTGAGGTTCTGGGCCTTTGCGAGTTTTGGGGATTCACTACTCAACACAGAACAATCCTCAAAATCAAACTCTGAAAAGAACAACAAGTTTTACGTTCCTGAGGACATTCAAAATAATCCAATACAGGTTTTACCAAAGCTAGCAAAAAAGAGGAGCTCCAGATGTTTCAGACAGTGGCAGCTGGCAGCTTTATTGGAAAATATAGCTTGGCTATCATTGCGGTTAATTTAAAGTTATCATATCTGACTGTGTATGTATTCTCATAACTTTAAAACTTTAAACAACCGTTTTGTCCCTCCGTGAATGTGGAACGGAGAAGGTACCCACGTATGCCTAGGCTTACCAACTGATACTCAACTCAAAGGAAATAGAAGAGGTATTTTCTCTCTCACAAAGCATAATAAATAATCATAAAAATGGCATCTTCATCTAAATTTGATCTGGCCATAAACTGATTCGAGCTGAATTACTCCCTTTTCATCTCCAGTCTCCAAGATTTGTGCAGTTATATAGTTTGCATTTGTATAAACATCACACATTTCATAGATAGGCAGCATTTATATATCTTCTGGTACAAACAGAAAGTTAAAGACATTCTCTGGTGTCAGGTGAAACCCCTCCCTTGAAGAAGGCAGAATTTAGATAGAGACAGATGCTAAAAGAAGATTTCCCTTGAGGAGGTGTTAGAGAATCCCCGTACAGAGATGGAAAGCACACCAGGATTGGAGGGAGTTTTCAATCACTTGGTGTGCAGCAAGTCTGTGGTCTAGACCAAGCTCTGAGCTTCAAAAGGCTGGGCTGTATCAAGCCGAGCAGGGACTGTGACCCCATTCTAGCAGCTCTATGTCTGATGAGGCAGGTGAGCCATACACAGAAGGCAAGGCATAGATTCAAAAGGAGGGAAGTCCTAATCTAATACTGTGTGGCTGGAAGAGTTATAATTATCACCAAGATCAACACAGGGATTCCTGGGCTCCCCGGGCCAAAATCTAGGAAGCCAAAGGAAATTTGTCAGAGGCCCTAGTGAAGCAAATGGGTATTCTCGAAGCAGTGACAGGGGATTGTGGGACAGAAGCCAACTGAGTCTCAGCATGAACAGACACTCTTCATCTGAGCACTGACTTGTCATGTGCGGAACATTCTGCTCAACTTTTGAGCCCCTGTGATTTCCTCTATGAATGATTATAGAAACCTTATCAACTCTCCTTCTCTTTTAATAAAACATTCCTTCGATTCGTGCTGACCAGTGCTTTTTAAAAGGTGAAGAATTGAAATCAGCCTCCCAAGAAGGTAAGGAAACAACTGTCTCAGGTTGCAGGTAAAAGTTGCTTAATTCTCTTCTGTCATAGTGATTTTTGACACCAGGTTTATACTAGACAAACTTCTCTGAAGGGAATTTAATCTGGGAAGCAAGGAAAACACTTGAAAACTGAAATGCCTGCAAGAGGTGTGGCAAGCCTAGGGATCATGAAGTCCAATGCCTCTGAAGGCCAAGCAGGTAACCTCAGCAAATGAAGGGGAGCTAGTTTACAATAGCAGTGAACACAAGAAACACATCCTGCCTGTCGAATGAAAGCAGTGCCTCCCAGCTCTAGCCATACACAGAAGGCAAGGCATAGATTCAAAAGGAGGGAAGTTCTAATCTAATACTGTGTTGGTGTCACACAGGAATAGAGGCCCACAGTTGTTAAGTTTTTAAGAGAAACCCAATATCCAAAAAATTTAAATGTAATTTTCCCATTTTAACATCTTTATTGCAATATAATTGATATAAAATCAATTGTACACATTTAAAATGTACTACTTGATAAGCATATATATATATATATATATATATATATATATATATATATATATACATTCACCTGTGAACCAGAACCATAATCAAGATAATGAACATATCCATCACTCCCAAGAATTTCTTTGTTCCCTTTATAATTCTTCTTTCTCACCCTCATCCCCATTCCCAGGCAACCACATGTGTGTTTTCTGTCACTATAGATTCATTTGCATTTTCTAAAATTTTATACAAATGGACTCATATAGTGTGTACTTTATTTTGGTCTTTTTTTCTTGTACTTAGCATATTTTTTTCATTAGTGGAACAGATTGTCATCATTAATATTATATATTTTTCGGTATAATTATTTTGAGCCTCATTTATGTAGTATGTATCAATAGTTCATTCTTTTTTATTGCTGAGTAATATTCCATTGTAGGTATGCACCACAATTTGTTTATCCATTCATCTGTTAATGGACTTTTGGGTTGTTTGTAGTTTGGGGGCCACTAGAATAAAATTGCAACAATATTTGTGTGTAAGTAGTTAGACACATGCTTTTGTTTCTCTTGGATAAACACCTAGGAGCAGAATGGCTAGGTCATAAAATAGGTAAATTTTAAACTGTTAGGAAACTACCAAAATGTTTCCAGAATGGCTGTACCCCTTTAGATTCCCACCAACAGTGTATGAGAATTCCATTTCTTCTACATGCCTACTACCACTTCATATGGTCAGTTCTTTAAATTTTAGCCACTTTAATAGCTGTGTAGTGATTACTTGTTGTGGTTTTAATTTGCATTCCCCTAATGACCAATTCAGTTGAGTATCTTTTTAGGTGTTTATTTGCTGCCCATATATCTTCTTTGGAGAAGTGTCTATTTAAATCTTCTGCCCATTTTTATTGGTTTATTTATTTTCCTTATTACTGAGTTTTTAGTGTTCTTTATATAATTTCTATACATGTCTTTTATTAGATATGTATAGAAATTTTTCTAATATTTTCTTTCAATCCATGACTTGTCTTTCATATTCCTAACATTGTCTTTCAAAACATAAGTTTTTAATGTTCCCAAAATCCAACTTTCGTTTTCCTTCTTTCACGGATCATGCTTTTGGTGTTCCAGTTAAGAAATGTTTGCCTAACCCAAGGTAACAAATATGTCTTCCTACATTTTCTTTTCTCCTCATTTTAAAAGGCTGGAAATAATTTTAAATTCTATGACGTGCTGTGTCGGCCAAACAGTACACATCTATTGGTTCTACCTAGCCTGTTTATAACCTTTTACTTATAGCATAATCCCTCATAACCCTAATTGTGTATCATGCAAGGCTAACAAGGTCCTTGCTTAACTTTTTCACAGGACATAATCTTTCACAAGACATAATCTTTCACATAATCTTTCTTGTTCAGGGTCACCTTTTTCACGATCTACACAGCAAATCAACACCTCCTTTTTAAAAAGTATTGAGATGTCTGAATACTTTTAATGAGTATTAAGAAAAAGAATAAATGACGGCTTAGTTCTCCTGAATCTGAATTTGCTTGGAGTTCTGATCAGATGAAAATGACATTCACTAACACGATATATTAGCCAACTATTGCTGAACTTTAAATTAATGAGAAAATTGTGGAATGGATGGGGTTAAGGGAAAAGGGCAGAGGGAAACCAGACTTTTCTGTTTAAATTTTACTTTCAGGTAATTAGGGTCAGTGCCAGTTGGGGCCCTTTATTCTTTCTGCTATCTCAGAACTCAAAAAGATGATTTCAAAAGCACTTGACTAATTAAATGTTCTTCCTTTAACAGAACTCTCCAGGATAGTGTTTTTAATATAGTGGAGGAGATAAAATTCTGGCCCTGGGCAGATGTTAAAAACTATTTCTTTTTTTTTTTTTTTTTTTTTTTTGTAGTCAACAGAGAGTGTTCTTAGCCCCTCTGGCATTGTTCTGGAAATCCACACATGATGCAGGAAATTAGTTGTCTCATGTCCAAACACTGTTCACAGAACAGTTTTTTAAAAAATGTAATCAGACACCACTGAAATGCAGGGTGCTGTTCAGAATGTGTGATGTGTCCTGGGAGCAGCTGAGGCTCAAGAATGTCACTGGGCGGATGGGCAGTCCACTGTTGAGGGGGAGTGGGAGTTTAGCAGAGTCTTTTATTGGAAAGAAGTTTGCTGGACCCTCTGAAACCACTACAGTGTTAAACTTTAGGAAGTCAAAAGGAGTAAAGACAACTATTAAGCCCCAGTGCTCTGTAAATGCATAAAACTTTTATTACAGCGGAGATGCTGGTTTGGATCAACGAGCATAAACTTACTTTGGAGACTCTTCTACACTGTTGATTGTTTCAGCAATGGTTCAGATGAAGTACTGAACTCTTATAAAAAGCATTTGCAGAGAAGTGAGTTTTCCGTTGCCCTTAAAGGAGAATATTACCTCTGAACCCCATTTATCGCCTCTTTTAGGTCGTGTGTGGTATTCTCAAAGCAGTAGGACAGTTTATCCTTCTTCTGAAGCCATTTCAGGGTATTGTGGTTATTTTACCCCACCAAAAAAAGGAAATTCAGAGGACTAGCAAGAGGTGGTTAAATGCCCCCAAAACTTCAGTGAGTCAACAGTTGAGGCCTGAGTAACCCCTGGAGCCTCACTTCCTTGGTTTTGCACCAGTAATCAATTACCTTGGCCTCTTTGTATGTTTTCCAGCATTTAGTACTAGTCCTTGATCCATTCATCAGAGCCCAAAATGAAACCACTGACTCTTGCTATTAATCCAAGGTAGGGGCGGTTTGAAATCTAAATAAATGTGAACTGTGGAATAACCTTCCTAGCAAACCCCATTACAGCATAACTATCTGAGATCTGTTATCTTAAGGGTTTCCTTGATGTCCCTCACAGACAGGATCATCAAAAAACAAGAATTTAGGACATTTTTTTCCCTGAAGTATGTGGAAGGATGATAGTTTGGCTGGGAAAAATTTTAACTCCATTTTATCTAATAGAAAACACAGTGTCCACCATAGTGAAAGGCAGCCGTTCCATTTCAGTTTTCTTTATGTGAGTCCCGGGTGACTCAGTCTAGTAAGGAAAGCACAAGCCGTGGGTTTTATAAACTGGGGTTTGAATAGCAGCCCTACCACTTTTCTGTGAGGCCTTGAGCGAGTGTTCTGATCTCTCTGAAACTCAGCATCATCACATACAAATGGGGCTGCTGACACACAGCCCAGAGGTTTGCTGTAAGGATTCATGCACTACAAGAAGCTGAGCAAGATACCCAGAAGTCATGGCTGCCCCGCATTTGTTCTCACTGCTCTGTAGGTTCTATCATAGTGGTCACTGCCATATTTTATAATTGCTTATGTCATCTCTAATGTCCCCCAACACCCTGTTAGGGCAAGGCTCTTGTCTCACTGGCTCACCATTATGTTATTCACCTAGTACAGAGGAAACTTTTCAATAAATGTTTTTGGAAGGAAAGAAAGAAAAAAGGAAGGGGAAAAAAGGTTTATTGGAATAGCGATTAAACGATTAATAGCACAGACTTTGGAATCAAAGTGAATTTCAAATCCAGTCCTTGTGACTCACTAGCTGGGTGACTTAGAGCAAGTTATTCAACTTTCATCTGCAGAAAAAAGATAATAATATCTACCTCACAGAGGTGTAATAAGGGTTATGAGGTTAATTTTGCAAAGGGTTTAACGTTGTTCTCAGCACATGGTAAGCACCCAGTGACCACTATTCTTCTTATTACTATATAGTTCAATAAAACTCATCTTAAATCTAATTGAAACTTTACAATTGTTTGGCTAATCATTGCTTTTGTCATTGATGGATGAAACAGGCATAGAAATTATGCAGGAATAACCTTCTGCTATCACTAGAAATAAGTTTAAATAATCAGCACTACCCTCGAAATGCATGTGGGAGAGGATGGGCTACCACTATCATCAGCGAGCCTAACCCTTTGGGGAGTGTGGAATTGTAACCAATTCAGGCAGGCATTTGAACTGCACCTATCTGTATGTTCAAGGCATAGGGCTAAGGGTTGTGAGGTGTTCAGAGACAAACCACACTCAGCCCTCCAGGAGCTGGCAAGTCATAAATCACTGTAAGAAAAGGCAGGTAGTGACCAAGTGCTCCAGCCAAAGTACACATCATGATCTGGACGCCACAGAGTGAGGAGGGATGACCTGCTGATTGGGAAGATGCAATCCAGGTTCAAATCACTGTCTCCCTATTTTCGGGCTGGGAGAGAAACTTTATGTCCTCATGTACAAAGTGAGAGCATCCAGAGTATCTGCTTTATGAAGTGGCGGTAAGCATTCAATGAGATAACACGTGTGGCTGGACACAATGCCTGGCATAGGTCAGTAATTGTTAGTCATTATTGTTGTGGCTGTTACTATGAGCTGGCTAGTCTTATTTTAACTGGAGAATCGTAATATTATTATACAATAAATACAAATACTCAGTATAACACTACTAGTATATTAAAACTAACATATTATTATATATCTCTATATTACTACGATTAATATCACAACACGAATCACTATAAAATTAATAGTATTTGTAACAATGTAAGTGCTTTATGGAAAATTGGAGCCACATCTGGAAGAATGGGTAACATTTAGGTAATGCTTGACTATTTGGTAGCTAGGGAGTGAAAACAGGTGTTTTTATCCGATAGCTTTCCAAGTTTCTAATCAGTTCTAAATTTCATATTCTCCAAGTATAGGACCACTGGCAGAAGACTTCGTTACTGAAGGGTTATGGAGGATGAAGCCTGGAACCAAATATTGTCGGGGATGAAGGAGACAAAGGAGTGCACTTGCAGCAGAAATTCCCCGGGTCACTGTTTTCCCATCCTCAGCCTGCTTTCCTCACCCTGACCTCCCCAGGAGAGGGAGGGCAGTGCTGATCAGAGCACTCCACACACTATAAATATTCACTTCACAATTACTAGGTTATTAGTATTTATGTTGAAAACAAATTCCCCTTTGAGACTGCTGCTCAACTCTATTGGCACCTGGTGGATCCTTTAATATTTAAGTTCCTCCATCTTCAAAGATCCACATCAGAGTCTTTCCTGAGGCTGAGGACTGAATGTTCTTGCACCTGGGAATTTCCCTTGTGGCCAGAAAACCCAAAAGGGGAAACGTTTCATGCATAAAAGAAACGTTAAAGGCAGAAGATAAGGCAAAGTGCAGGGGGGTGGGTCTTGAGGTCTAAAAACCACACATAAAGATTTAAATTAGCCTGCCTCCAACCCTTCCCCCACTCCCATTAGAAGCTTATAAAATAGTGTGTGAGTGTGTGTGTGTGTGTGTGTGTGTGTGTGTGTGTGTTTATACACGAATCACATGCGAGCATTAGGAAGAAAGCAATAAATCAGAGCTGAAATTTGCATTGATTTCCCATAAAATGTTTCGTGAAATTTGTTTGTAAAATAAATCTAAGGCAGCCATTCTCAAACTTCAATGAGCACAAGACCACCTGGAGAGCTGCTGAAAATTTGTATTTCCAGCCCCAGAGAGCCTGTTTCAGTAGGTACAGGATGAGAATCTGGAGTCTTTATTTTTAACAAGCATCTCATGTAATTCCAATGCAAATAGTTCTTGACTCACTCTGAAAAATGCTAGTCTAAGGTTTATGTTTCTCTCTCTTTACATTTTTTTCTGTCCTTCTATTCATTTGGGGACAATTTTTAGTTTAAAAAATTTTCCCTATTTTCTTACTAAGTGTAAGATTCCTATCATTTGTCTAGGTGGATTTTTTTTTTCTTCCATTTTTGGAAATTATTTAATCTCTGAAAGCTAAAGTGCCTTTTCATTGAATAGGGCTGGAGCAAATGTAGTGGAGACAGCTTTATTCTGAACCTCAGCTAGACAATGACAGAGAATACCAGAAAGATTGTCTCTCAAGGGGTTTCTCCAAGAGCAGTTAAAACCAAGGGATGTCAGCTGAACTGGGTCTCCCATACGTTGTTCCTTCCCTGTAAACTTAAAAGCTATGTCAACTTCTGCACAGAGCACGTGGTCATGGACACTCAGCCGTGTGTGCCATGGGAATCCAGAGCTATGGTTTGCTATGTGTAAGAAGCTGTGTGCAAGTGTGAGATGAACCAGAGGGACCCTAGTACCCAGTCAAGACGCAGGTTAGATAGCCTGCCCTAATCCTGCTGTTCTGCTGTATGTTTGCAATTGAATAACCTCTGCTCATGGATGAGGTAGAGGAAGGACGAAAGAAGGCTCTTGGGTACCAGACCATTGTCCCTCAGGAGGAGCCCTGTCATGGAGTACATGCACTGGGTGGGGGGAAAGGGGCGATGACAGACTCTGAACTTAGTTGCAGCAGCAAAAATCCTTGCAAGAAATTTGAAGACCAAGAAATATTTTTATCTGGGAAAGTTGTCACAAAGCTGTTAGAATAATAGTTAACTTCGTCACTCTACAGCAAAATGGCTGTAAGTCCTGCTGTTTTAACATGCACGGATTTCAGTTTCTTCTTCCATGAAATAAAGATATTGGAGCTGATGATTTCTATGACCCCTTTGTGCTCTAACATCTTAAGAATGGATGTTTTATCTAAGTTATACCTGAGAAGTTTCTTAGAATTAGCTATTTTGATCTTTAGTAGTTGAAAATTTGTTTAACTGTGTAAACAAACTACTCCAAAATTTAGTGGCTGAAAGCCACCATTTAATGTTGCTCACAATTTTATACATCAAGAATTTAGGAAGAACTCATCTGGGTGATTCATCTCTGATATCAGCTGGGGCTGGAGGATCCATTTCTGAGATTCTGGGATGGCTTCTTCACCCACCTATTTGATACCACAGTGCTTCTCTCTCTCTCTTTCTGTCTCTCTCCCCCTCTCTCCCTACTTGGCAACTTATCCTCCAGGGCCTCCCCATGTGGCTCATGCTGCTCAGGGTGGCATGGCAACCTCAGGGTGGTCAGACTTCTCACAGGGAGCCTTGGTGTTCCAATAGACCAGGTCAGATGCTAGCCCACAGGTGGCACAGCTGTATTTTACTGGTCAAAACATCACAAGCCAACCCAGATTCAAGTGGAGAACCAGAACCCACTGCTCAATGGGAGGAGTAGCAGGAAATTTCAAGCTCTCTTCAATCTGCTACAGTCAGCCTTAAAACAGAAATTAATTTCCAACATGATTAAATTTACCCAATGAAAATAACTCAAAACAAAAAAGTTTGTTCTTATACAAAACTCTAAAGGTTCAGCCTTCTTAAAACAAGAAGGCTGTTTGAGATATCCAATAATTGTTCAATGGCCTCTTCATACCCAGACAAGAAGTCGATTGCTGAGGAAGATCAGGTTCATGAAGACACTGTATACAGACCAAAAAGCTATTTTTAAACGGAAACTGATAGCTGTTAAAAACAAACAAGCCAAAAAAAAAAAAGACTCATTTTAATGTAAGTGACTTTTTCTTTGATAATGCTCAGTCCTTGGCTCTTTCACAAAGAATGGCATGGGAATTGCTAAGAACTACCCAGTAACTCTATCTACAAAGGTTTGTTACTGAGGGCCACTTCATGGGGCCGGCGGATAAGCTCATTGCTTAGTGCTCTGCTTATGGTACTCAGTGTGACACAGATGCCACCCTTGCAGTCTGCACACAAACAGAGCTTTGTTGCTCTGGGTGCAGCAAATTCTTTACCATGAATAATCTACTACAACAAATGTTCCCTTTAGTTCCTTCTCAGTCTTGAGAGTATTTGAGCTCCCAAGAGAAAAGAAATCAGTACTCAATAGGAATTAAATGCTAGAAATGTTCTCTTGAACCATTGCTATGGAAAAGAAATGGAATGGCACCCGTTGTCCTACAAGTATGACAAAAGGAATAAATAGATGCGTTTGGGACATAGACACAAAGTGCTACAGCCATAGGAGGCAGTGTGGTAGAATAGTGAGACATCTGGGCTTTTGAGTGCCCTCATCTGGGTTTGCGGCCATGCTTCATCACTTCCCAGCCATGACACTTTGGATCAATAACTGAGCTTACCTCAGAGGTAAGGAAAAGACCACAATAGAAACATCGACCTCATAAGGCTGCTTGCTGAGGGTTAAATGAGATGACTCCTGCCAAGTACTCAACAAACAGTAAGCACTTGATACGTGTGTGCTGTTATTATTACTATTATCACAGACTCACACATACATTGCTCTTAGGTGTGCAAAGAACAATGTAGTTTCTTAATTTTGTTCGTTACTGATATAATATTCCTCAGGAGTTCCCCCACTGTACTGGGTAGTTGGGAAAGGAAGATTTTAAACGTGTCATTTAATGTTACCTCAATCTCTTCTGGTTTGAATACATTTTGATGACTCCATATTGTTTAGGTCATCTCGGGCATCTCCCCTTCCCAGCACTTTTCACCAAAAATGGAGTCAGAACAGAAATAGAAGGTGAGGACCTAGGACCCACAACCCTGCTTTGGTCCTTGCTTGTCTCTGCAGTGAGGTGTGCCTCGCCCTGGACAGGTACTGGCTGTGCCGACAGCCAGAGTACCAGCAGTCTGATTCCAGATCTCTGCAGTGCCACTGGCCTCCAGCACCTCGGTCCCGTCACCAGGGCAAACTGGAATTTTTGGATTTCCTGCTCACCCTGCATAGGCCCTAGGGAGCCAGGAGCCCTGCCTCAGGCTTACCTACTCACGACCTCTCCCCAACCCGAGCCACTCTATCACTGTCACTCCAACATGAAGGCAAATGTTGGGCATCTGTGAGGACCGTTGTTCCTATGGGGGGCGGGGGGAAGCACAGTTTTGCCTCCAGGAGGCATTTGGCAATATCTGAAGACATTTTTGATTGTCATAATTGGGGAGGTACTAGTGACACCTAGTGCATAGAGGCCAGAGACGCTGCTAAACGAATTACACTGCATGGGACAGCTCCCAAGAACAAAGAATTACGTGGCCCAAAATGCCTATAGTGTTAAGGCTGAGAAAATCTATCCTAGAGGCTCCCGGTAGCTCCAGGCCACAACGAGGAAAGCAAGCCAATAGATTTGGGATTCTCAGTTCTCCTTAAGCCTATCCAGATGTTTCTACCACACAGCACTGCCTCCGTCCCCCTCTAGCCTGGGCTTTACTCGGAGATGGACACAGGTACCTCAGCATCTCATTCTGCCTATCTCTCCTCTCCTCACACTTCACTGGGGCCAGAAACAGCAGGTTTTGCTAGCCTTCCCTGGTGACAGATTTTCTCAACGTCATTTACTCCTCCTTTCCTAGATGTCATTTGCCCTGGGGCATTCTCTGGGGCCAAAAGGGTGGAATGAGTACAGGGAGAGAAACTGACTTATCACCGAGGAAAGATAAACTGAGAGGCATTTCAAAATTACTCCATTGTTCTTTTATTAATATTTATAAATGTTATATAACCAGCTACTTTTCTTATGCCAGGCACTGACTTGATAAAATATGCATTAAATGGAATTACTTACACTATAAAATATTTATTACAACCAAAAAAAAAAAAAAAAGCCAAAACAATTTTTTTTTGGGGGGTGTCTTTTTTCCTAGGTGGCCTTCCTTCTGTACTGTCGTGCTGCTCTCCCAAGTTCTCTGACCAAAAGCAGCCTTCTTTGTAGGTCCGATTCTTGCCTCTCTCCACCTGTGACACCTGCGCTGAGGGCCTACCTCTGTTCTCTCAGCATCAGGCCTTCTTGTGTTGGTGACTGCAGGTACTCTGGGCCTCGGGCCTGAAAGCTGCCTGCAATGACTGAGGCAAACCAGAGTGGATCAGGACAGAAGACAGCGGAGTGACTACCCGCACAGGCTCTGGAGTAGGGCTGCGGAAACCTCAGTTTCCTTAACTGTAAAATAGAAGTAGTGATAATATCAACCATAGAGGGAGTTTCAGTCAGCTCGGCTGCCATAACAAAACCCCACAGACTGAGTGGCTTAAATAACAGAAGCTTATTTCACACAGTGCCGGAGGCTGGAAGCTTGAGATCAAGGGGCTAGCATGGCTGGTTTCTGATGAAGTCTCTCTCTCCCTAGCTTGTAGACAGACAGCCCCCTTCCTCCATGCCACGCTAAGGGGGTGGGGAGAGGGCTCTCTGGTGTCTCCTTCTATTTTTATAAGGACCCCAGTCTTTTCAGATTAGGGCCCCACCCTTATGACCTCATTTAACCTTCGTTACCTCCTAAAAGCCCTACCTCCAAATATAGTTACATTGAAGATTAGGGTGTCAGCCTATGAATTGGGGCAGGGGAAGTCACAATTCAGTCCATAGCATGGGATTTCTTTAAAGATTAAATGAGCTTGCCCATGTAAAGTATTTGAACCTAATAAGCATTCAATAATGTCTATTATTATATTGTGGCTTCTGTCGTTGTTAGGTATATAGAATGCCATTTGACCATGACAGGCAGGTGTAAGGTTTGACACCTATGAAAGGAGTTTACTGAGTAGGGAGTAGGGAAGGAAGATCTGGTGCTGACATGCAGGCTTCAGGCACCGGAAAGAACCCAGAGAAGGTGCCATATTTGGCAGCAAGGAAATGGTAGGTGCCTATCAAAGGCGACCAGGTCACCAACGTTGACAGAAAACAGCATTCATTGATTTATTCCACAAACATAATAATAGCTGCCATTTATTTTATACTTACTATGTGTTGAACACTTTATGTACACTTTATCTCTACTGACTCTCTCTTAACAACCTCGACAGATGGGGAAATAGAGATTCAAAGAAGTTAAATGGCCTTGACAAAGTTTCGCAGTTATTAAGTGGCAGGAGCTTGACTTAGTTCCAAGACTGTTGGATCCCAAAGTCATGCATTTTTCTCCTAGGCTGGACTGTCTCATTCACAAGCTCGGTGTTGTGGACATACAGACTGGAAGATACAGTCCCTTTCCCAGAGTCATTATTAATTAGAAAGAGGAGCTGGTCTCTACTTGCAGCATTTGGAAGGGGCTAGAAAAATTACCCATTAGCCCCTAAACATATTGAGCTGAAAATTAATGTATGAATTGGGGAAATAAAGGGATTAAGGACATCCTATTGATTGTTAGTGCATAACATGTCATTCACTCCAAAAGTCAATGGATTAAAACAATAATTATTTATTCTTGCTCACAGGTCTGCAGGTCAGCTGGGTATTGCTCATCCAGGCTGAGTTCAGCCTCCAGCTATAGATCTGGCTGCACTTGGCTCCATGCTGAGATTCCCTAGGTATCCATCTAGGACTGGAGGAGAGGGGTAGCAACTACCTAGGGAAAGCTCTTCTCACAGAGATGGGGGAAGCGATGCCGCTGAAGACTCAAGTGCAGAACTGGCACTTAGTCACTGCCACTAGCACCTCATTAGCCAAAGCAAGTCTCAAGCCAATGGGAAAGTTTATGCTGCCTTTTGAGGGCATCTTATCCTCCAGGGTCCCTTCATGTGGCTCATGTTTCTCAGGGTGGCATGGCAAACTTAGGGTGGTCAGACCTCACAGGGAGCCTTGGTGTTCCAATAGACTAGGTCAGATGCTAGCCCACAGCTGGCATAGCATGGCTTTCACTGTGTTTTACTGGCTACAAAGTCACATTGCTAAGGGTGTGGATAAGGAACTGAGGCCCAAAATTTCATCTACGAAAGGCATTTACTGATTTGGGTGTGGGTGGCTAACATAGAGGAGAGGGTTTGGATAGAGGATCTATAAAATCCCACTAACTTTTCAAAGATTTGCCAGAAGAACTTTGCCTATGAATAAAACTGCACATCTCATTTCTCTACCCGAGATAATGAAGACAAACCCTCCCACCTTCTCACTTTGATTTCCCTTTTCCTTAAAAAGTATACAAAATTGTAGGGTGCCAGAATATTAGGAAAGCCTGGTTGAAAAGAGAGATCCCTCCAGTCTTAAATTCCAACCATCTCTAAGAGTAGCGTTTGGGAAATATCCCTGAAAAATGCATCCCTCTGCCTTTGGGTCTCAGAGTCCCCATGTGTTGTTTAATCTACAACCCTGTAATCTACAAACGCAAAGACACCAACCTAACTGCTTGACAAATAGGAGCAAGCATGCTAATAAAACAAAAAAGGAAAGCCCCTAGAAACATAAATCAGAAAGGACTGGGGCCAGATTTTATTGCAGAAAGTCAGGGTAGGCCTCTGGTGGTATCACATTACTGAATATAGCTGTATTTACATTCCGTCGTGTTGGCTCAGCAGTTCTGATGCTGGGGTTGTTTTTGAACTGGGAGACACGGTTTCAAGGGAAAACTGGATTGGTCTGTCGTTTCAGTAGAGATCTCTTTTGGCGTCTTTTCCTGTTTTCTCTCTTATTCAGACAAGTTCCACTGCCTCAATTATTTCAATTTCCAGGAAGCAAGGACGCTAGATAAGCTATTCCCTCGGACTCCATGCAGTGTCTGGGTCCCTCCTGCTCCCAGTCTTTTATGGGCTATAGCTCAGTGTAGCTCAGTGTATAGGTCAATATCCAGATGCCTTGTTGCGCCAAACTATTGGGCCCACAGTGTTGTGCAGCCCTGGATTCCAATCAGCAAGGAGTTACAGATCTCCTACAGTGTCCTAGCACTATTGTTGGGCAGTGGAAGGTTGCAAAGGAAGAAGAAGACATATATTCTCTGAACAGAAAGTAGTTACTCTCTATCCATGCATTAGGTTTGTAGCTGCATACTTTAGTTGCACTACAACTGGGGAGCTGGGGGTTAAGAGTTTTAGGCTTTGCTTATAAAAACACAGACCCAAATCAGATAACTAATTTGGAAGCAATTACGATGCATTTTATCCTATTCTTTTGCCAAAGAGCACCTTATCTCAGCTGGCTTTCGTTTTTCACTTTTCCTTTTAAGTCACAGAAATACCTGCTTCTGGGGTCAGGAAAAAGAAGTACAGACCAAGCGGATTGGAAAGGGGGGTAATGATTGCATTGGGTACCCCCAATGTGATGAGGAGAGAACTTGGATCCAACACTCCCCAGGTCTTAGGGTTGGATAGATTCATTCAAGTCTGCTGGACCAATCTCACATTATGGTGAGGATTTTTTTTTCCCCTGTGAACATATGGATTGTGTTAGTGTTTAGGAGGCAGTTAAGTTAAAAAAGAAAATGAGAAAACAAAGTTAAGGTACTGTACTTTTTATTATATCAAGTCCAGGTTCCGGTTTTTGTGTGTGCTATTAATACACTGTTCCTGGTTATTTAAAAATAAACGAGTTTTTTCAAGATAAAGAAATAAATAAGCACTGCTGTCTAATGCAGTGGTTTTTAAACACTTGGGTGCATAAGAATACCCTTGGGAATTGTTAAAATCCAAATTTCAATATAGTTGGCCCAGAGAGGAGCCCCGGAATGTCCAGTTTTAATCCTCTCCAAAAGGTGTAGTTCACAAACAAATTTATAAAGCACTCGTCTGTCTGTCTGGTTTTATTTGGTTTACCTTTATGTCATTTGTGCCATGATCTGTTCATGACTGTATGTATTGACTCTTCCTGCTTTTCAGAAAGCGTTTGCCTAACCCTGGCTACATACATCTGTTGAGGGTTCCAGATGAGGGAGAGATCACATGAGTTGTTAGAGAGGAATACTCGGAGCAAAACACTAGGGATCAGTGGTCTTAACCAGGAGTGATTTTGCCCCCACACTTAACAATGTCTGGAGACACTTTGGCTTATCACAATCTCGGGATGCGGGGGTTGGGGGCTTTACAGTAAGAAAGGGTGCTATTGCATCTGGTGGGTAGAGACAGAAATGCTACTAAACGTCCTGCAATGCATGGGACAGCCATCCACAACACAGGTTTATCCAGCACACAGTGTTAACCATGCTGAGAGTGAGAGGTACTGCTTTAGAACCAGCTGTTCTTCAAAAAGATCTTGGAGAGGTTACACTCTGCCTCCATGTGCTCCTAGGTATATTGAGCCCAGATGGTGGAGGACCTTGAATGCCTTTCTTAGGCATCTACTCACTGTTCCGTATTTTAGTAAGCTCAGAAGAATAAGGAAAATCACCTGTGGCTGCAGAACTAAGGAGACTGTTGTGATAACCAATGCAAAATAAATGGATCTTAGTAAACATGTGCATGCTGAATTGTGACACAAAGAGAACCACATCATAGTAGATCAGTGAGTCTAACTAATTGACTTTAGCAAATATATATTTTAGCACAAACCCATTAAGATGTGTCCAGAACATAAAACAGCACAGTCCCTAAATTCAAATTATTTTTTATGACTAGAGATTATGTATACCCAAGAATTATGATATAAAGTAAAGAAGGATGGACCCAAAATGGAACGTAGGAGACTACAGTAAATAGAAGAGGGGAATCCTGAACCTCTTGATGGAGAAGAGGTAGAGGACATTGGCAAAGCACATGTGATAGTTTTTTAATTTGGTCTTAAAGATCAGAATAATCTGGACAGAAGATATAAAGACAAGGTTATCCAAGCAAAGGTTCAGAGGCAAAATAAATAGAGTGGCGCTGGTGCGGGTGGTGGTCCCAGAAGAGTGAACAATTTTTGTGTATTTTGCTGCATCCCCAGCATATACAAAAGCGTCTGGCGCATTGCAAACATTAATATGTGAAAAGTGAGATTGGCTCACTTTGGGATGGATTTGACTGCTTGGCCAATGTGTTTGGGCCTTTTTCTGTGGGTCATAGCCTCCTTAATCCCTACAGCTCTAAACATTTCTTGGACAAAGTCAATAGGCATATGGGCACATACTTGCCCTGGAAGGCTAGCACCACACCCTTTGCTTGCTCATTGTTCATTTCCTAGCTGCTGACTGGGCTCTTAGGGAGGCCAGTCGAATATTGAGCTGGATGACAGGTGAGGGCATTTGGTTGTTTGCACGTCATATCAGGACTATGAGAAGGATTTCCAGCTTACATAAAAATAACACCCTCCTAAGCACCATGGAGCCAAGCTCCTGGCTCTCATAAACCCCAGGAGCTCACAGACAACTTCTTCCTTAATGTAGGCAGCTCTTTGCTATCAGTTTAGGGATGGGTAGAGAGATGTCAGCTGGACTGACTCTTGGGCTGCTGCAGCTCATGCTAATTCCATGTTAGTAGAGACAAATTTTTGGTTGTTTCTTTAATAGGATGGCTCCATCTAAGCTATCCTCAATCTTTAAAATTAGCAAGAAATTTTCTCAAGTAAAGGCATAAATATGGAAGGCAGATTTCATATAAATATGAAAAGAATAAATAGAAGACAAGAAAACAGTGACAGACATCCCCCTGCATGAGGAGAGCCTGTGGACTAAAGCAGCAGAGAAGACCTTTGAGGAACGTTGAACATGCTGGGGAGAAGCTTCCGTGTACCTGAAGCTGCATTTCTCAAACTGTGTTCCATGAGATGCACTTGAGTTCCCTGAAATAATATTAGGTGTTACATAAAAACAACTCTACAGTCAGGTTAAAAAACAAAATTCCAAATCATACTATATGTCTTCTGCCATCTCCAACGAAGTTTTAAAATTCCCTTTGCAGAGCATCACATTAAATGTTCCGAGAACTAAAGACAAAAATGTAGTTGACTCTGATCAATCTAGATTTTCCAAATGAACTTATTTCATTTGGGGATCTTTTTAATTACTTATTTTTAATAGCCTACCTACCAACATTTCATGGGTATGTAAGTATTTAACAAGCACTTACCATGCACTGGCTTTTGTTCTAAACACTTTACAAAATATTAGCTAATTTAATCCTCATAAAATACCTATGAGATAGATAGTATTGGTTTATTTTATAAATGAGAAAACTGAAATACACAGCAGGGGTGCAGGGACAGCGGGGGGGTTATTTAGCCCATGTTAGCCAGGCAGCAAAGCCCTACAGTGTATGTTTTTTTAACCAATACATGGAATTCAGTGTGGAAAATATAGTGTCCTAGAGGGGCTGTCCTGGGAAAGAAGGAATCTGGCTCCTTTGTTGAGAAGCTCCCTTATCTACTATGCTACTTCTAGGTACTCCATTGGTATCTGTGCTCTGGTTTAAAAGACACTTTCTCTCAAAATGAGCCAGAAGCAAAGGTCGAGAAGGAGAGACATTAGCCAGCCCAGGCTGAAAGTGCACAATGGGAACTGTGAACAGGATGTACAAATCAAGGGACAGTGTGGACTCACAGGTACCTTGAAGCCAGAGTCAAGATCATAAATCCCAGACAGGTCCCATGGAGGGGACTTTCAGGAGCATCGTCTATGCCTCTCAGTTTACACTCAAGTGAGAAACCTGGACCTGAGAGCGTGTGTCTCTTGACCAAGGGCTCATGGTTACAGCTGGGTGTCTATTTTCTGGTCTAGGACTTTTTCACATAGCTACATGCTGCTAATTTTAAAGATAGACAGTAGCTTAAAGACAGAGCCATTCTGATGGCTGAAGCAGTCAAAAATTAGTTTCTGACGACATGGAGTTAACATGGGATGCCTCAGCCCAAAGCCTGGCCCAGCTAACTTACCTCTTTGCCCTCCAACCTCTGCCTTCCAAACCTCTGGTTTCCTTAAAGAAGGGGGGGAAATCGACAGATCTGGCATACTTTTATTAAGAGCAAAATACTCTTTACCTTATGGAACTCCCTGGAACTAAGACTCCAGAGCACAGGACAGGCTGCAATTTCTTAATTCCTCCAAAACTCTCCTATTTGCCACAGTAGGTAGACACACTCTATAATATTCGTCAGAGGATGGAAGTCACTGAGTCAATGGGAGGCGAGAGGTGAGCCCCCTTTGAAGGTCAATGTGGGTGGGAAGACTAGGGAGCCACTTCCACAACTACAGGAGCTGCCAAAGTTTCTGGTAAAGGAGCACATGTCCTGCCCCCACACACGTCATTGTCACTGAGCCAGGCCGGCTGGGTCTTAGAACAGGAGCCCTTAGAGAAAGTTCCTGGCACAGTTCTATGCCTCCCCTTCCAAGCCTTGAATCAGGCCAGGCAGAGCCAGGGCAGGTTAGCTGCTCAGCCCTGGGAGCTTGCCTCTGCCCTAGACCAGACCCACCCTGAACCTCACTGCTAAGAGAGGCGGTATGTAGCATGGATGGCTGCACACAATATGGCAGACATGAGTGACAAGATTGCTCCCCAAGAAGAAACCCAACTCTGAGATGAGCTTTCCAGACTATGAACTATGATCTGAGAAAGTAGAAAATAAGCAAGCACATATGTGCATGAGCGAGAGGAAGTGGGAGGGGGAGGACACAGACAGAATCCTATGCCCAAATCACAAAGAGGTTATAGCATATAAGAAAAACAGAAAGATCTTATAATATATGGAAACTAGAAAGGTTGGTATAAATTAATGAAAAGCCTCAATATCATAGCGTACTAAAGAAATTCTATTTACTACATGTGGGCTCATGAAGCATTTCAACCAAAATCCACCAATTAAATCCCACCTTCTCTGAAAAATCTTCCCTAATCTCTGTAATCCTCACAGACCTGCCCTTTCTGTGCCATGGTCTCTAGTTAATTTGCCTATGTTTGTTCTGTCTCTTTGAGACAGGGCAGGGTGTAGGCAGCAGAAGAGTATAGCCAAGGATTCAGACATGGCTCAAAGTTTCAGGCAGGTCACCAAAATCAGAACAGATGGGGAATGAGAACTCCCTCCGGGTCTGAGAAAGATTGAGACAGTTCCTCTATATCAGAGCAGATGATGGGTTGAAAATCTAGGGAGAAAAATACATCTTAAGAAGTCATACAGGTATCTAAGATGATGAAGGCAGGAAAGCTCCAGAGCACAACAAGTCAGAGAATTTGAAGAAAGAGTCCCAAAGAGCTGGAACCCTAAATTTGGGGCTGATTCCAGGGCAAAGGCCCTTATCCCTCTGACCTTGTTTATGACCACACTTCCTGCTATCATTTAGTTATCCCTGGCCTTCCAAAGGAGACACAGGTTTGGTTATGGTGTTTTGAAGGGTGAGAAGGGGACGTTGAAGGGTCAGTCAGTCAGTATTTTAAATATGTCCATCACTCTTGATTGGGACACCGATAAAGATGCAAAGAATGGACAGAAAATCATTTCTTACACCCTGAGAACAACATAGATGTCATAAACTTCTATCCCCTAGTGCTTTATTGCATTGCTTGTCTGGTCAAAGATTTGTTAAGAGATAAGAGTAATTTAAAATCAGTCGTTCATGCTGAGATCCAAGACGGAGGAGTAGATGAATGCTGCGCTTGCCTCTTTCCAAGAACACGTCAAAATTACAACTGAATTATAGAAAAATCAACCCGGAGAACCATCTGAAGTCTAGTTGAAAAGAAGTTTCATAACTAAGGATATAAAAGGTTATGTTGAGACTGATAGGAGGGGAAAAGACACAAAATAGACTGTTCCCACACCAACATGGGTGGTTGAAACTCAAACAACCCATCTCAGCCACAGAGGTTCCCCACAAAGGAGTGAGGGACCCCAGCCCTCCAAACCAGATGCCCCAGCGCAGAGTACTGGTGCTGGGAACAGGGGCCCCCACAGCATCTGGCTGTGAAAAACAGTGGGGATTTCGACCATCTGGGTGGGATGGAAGGCTGTGGGAAACCCAGACATCCTCTTAAAGGGCCTGCACAGGCATTTACCCTGGGTTCTGGCAGAGGGACGGTGACTGGTGATGTTGGAGACACACAGGGAGAGTCTGAGCTATGTAACTTTGAGGCGAGAACTGGAGGGACAGTCCCATTTTTTTCATGTGGGGCCTTCCTCCCATGCAGTTGGTAGGTGGACACCATCTTTCCTGTGCTGAGCCTGCCTCCATAGGCCAAATCTGAATCTGATTGGCCTGGTGAGCTCCACTGCTCAAACCTGCTGACGCACTGAGAATATGCCTAACAAAACTTATATACCAAAGGAGGCTTTATCAGAGGCTGCACCTTACAGGAGCCAGCAGGTGGCATCAGGCCTCGGAGTGTCCTGGCATTTGCAGAGCTACACCAGACCTGGTACTGGTTGCAGCTATCCTCAGTTTGCAGTATGGCCTCTCCCACATGCCACCAGTATAGCACAGGCAGTGACCAACCATGGATCACTCCTACCAGGTAGTCCCTGGCTGGTCACAGGCAGTGGCTGACCTGGGCCTGCACCAAAGCCCTTCCCAAGAGGCCCCTGAAACAACATACTTGGAGGTTGGTTTCAGACCACAGCAGAGCACCACTCAATTAACCCTACAAGTGGCACACACAAAGGACGGTCTTAATAGGCACAAGAACACACTGAGGCAAATCCCACTCCATGGGGTAAGCTCCCCACACAGCAGCTTATAAACTGTGGATGTGGCCAAAACCCACAGCCAGTCAGCCTGAGGATCAATACCACCCACTGACATGCCAACAGCATTCAAAGCTCAACTATAACGGGAGGGCACACACAACCCACACAAGGGACCCTTCTGGAGCACCTGGCTCAGGTGACCAAGGAAACTGTGCCACTGGGCCCCACAAGACCCCTACTACATAAGGCCATCCAGCAATCCTGGGAGACATAACAGCCCTACCTAAAATACAGAAACAAACAGAAAGGCAACAAAGATGAAGAAGCAAAGAAATAGACCCAAATGAAAGAAGAGGAGAAAATTCCAGAAAAAAGAACTAAACAAAATGGAGACAAGCAATCTACCAGAGACAAAGTTCAAAACAATGGTTATAAGGATGCTCAAGGAACTTAGTGAGAACTTCAACAAAGAGATAGCAAGCATAAAAATGGATGTAGAAACCATAAAAAGAGAACCAGTCAGAAGTGAAGAATACAATAACTGAAATGAAGGAATCACCAGCAGACTAGATGGAACAGAGGATCAAATCAGTGATTTGGAAGACAAGGTAGCAGAAAACACCCAATTGGAACACCAATAGAGAAAAAACAAAATAGGATAGTTTAAGAGACCTCTGGGACAACATCAAGCATAACAGCATTCGCACCACAGGGGTGCCACAAGGAAGAGAGAGAAAGCAAGAGATTAAGAATCTATTTGAAGAAATAATAACTGAAAACTTTCTTAACCTGCTGAAGGAAATAGACATAAAAGGTCAGGAAATACAGAGAGTTCCCCCAAAATAGAAGCCAAACAGGCCCACATCAAGATACATTATAATTAAAATGACAATGGTTAAAGGCAAAGAGAGAATCCTAAAAGCAGCAAAAAAAAAAAAAAGCAGTTAGTTACCTACAGGGGAGCTCTCATAAGACTGTCAGCTGATTTCTCAACAGAAACTTTGCAGGCCAGAGGGCTTTGCATGAAATATTCAATATGATGAAAAGCAACCATGGCTATTATATCCAGCAAGGCTATCATTTAAAATTGAAGGGCAAATAAAGAGCTTCCCAGACAAGAAAAAACTAAAGGAGTTCATCACCACCAAACCAGTGTTACAAGGAATGGTAGAGGGACTTCTTTAAGACAGAAAAAAAAAAAAAAATTATGAATAGTTAAATGACAATAGCCAATAGCTTCATATCAATCAACAATTACTTTCAATGTAAATGGATTAAACACTCTGGGTGTCCATCGAAAAATGAATAAAGAGGTGATGGTGTATATATACAGTGGAATATTGCTCAGCCAGGGAAGGGAATGCAGTCTTGTCATCTTCTGTGGCATGAATGGACCTGGAGGGTATTTTGTTGAATGGAGTATGTTAGACAGGGAAAGACAGATCCAATGTAATTTCACTTGTATTACTATATGGAATCTGAAGAACAAAATAAACGAACAAAACAGAAATTTAAAAAAATAATAAATAAATAAAAAGTCATTCATTGTTTAAATGTCAAAGCTTTTGTTCCAGTCAATCACTCTAAAACTGTCATTTAGTCAACAAATATTTATTGACTGCCTACTATGCACCAGACACAATGTAGGGCTCCATGAATGTGTGGAGAATAGACCAAGAATCAGTCCCCAACATCATGAAGCTTCTCATCCAGTCTAAAGGAAACATACACCTTCCTTTCTTCTTCCCTCCCTTCCAATATATTTTATTGTCCTTGGAGAGTAATTTTCATAGTTTCAGGTTAAATATTGTTGACCTTAAACAAATAGACAGCCAGTAATTTCTCCAGCAAAATGGGTTTATTCGGGACCAAAAAAGAATTGTAATTTTGGACTTGCAGTCTAATGGCAAAACCCATACAAGTCTAGCGAACAAATGATAGGAAAAGGGGAGTTCAGAGTAGCTGTTGTAAAGAAAGAGTCCATTGGCGTAAACTAGGGGTTTGAAGTGTACTGGTTTTTGATTGGCTGAGTTGTTTAACAGTCTTTCATTGGTTAAGTGGTTGCTTGGCAAGGAGAAGATCCTCCTTCCTGCTAGAGCAGTAAAGTAGAAAAACATCTTTCTGTTGGAGATGGAAAATACATCTCTTCTTGTTTGGGGTAATTGGTGATTAGTAATAGGGTATGAAACTCCCCCTACAGGCCCTCCCAACTCCAATTTTAATGAGGTTTCTGTTTATTAATCTTCATAATCTCATCACAAGTTTTTTTTATATGGCACAATTATTACTATATCCTGTGGAGATCTAAATTGTTACTCTGCTTTGTTGTTCAACCTAAAATACATAGAGTGAAAGGATAAGTTATTGACACTTCAAAATCACAATAGGAAAAATTGTGAATAATTATAAAATTAATAACCTAGAAAAATTATATTCAAATGTTAGCATCCCTTAAGAGCTTTTAAAGTCATATCTGAAATGTTAAGTGTGTATACTTTTATTTGTCTATCTATACACACACATTTGTCTAGATAGATATGTGTATACAAACAGGTGGTTCTCTTTGTGTCCTTAAAACATACATCAATATCATGAAAGTTTAGAATGCTAGAACTTGATGTGCTCTAAGAAAACTTTTGAGATGATGAAACTAAATTCCAGATCATCAATTGATCACAATCAAATATTCAGTGTAGGAACTAGAACTCCATTTGTTGACTACCAGCAAAGGAATGTTTCAATCAACATCATTTTAGGAGTTTACTCAAATTTAAAAGTAAGACCTTTGCACCTGGAAAAGATACAGAGCTTTCACAAAGGATTTAAGAAGAGATTCCAATAGTGTGATCCTTTTAACTAGCAAAATAATGGTCAAATGAACAAGGAGTTCTAAAAGATTCTACTTACTTATATTGTTCAATTGGTGATCATAGTAATAACTAACTGTCTACCATGCATTTTCTAAAAATTGGAGCTGGCTTTTTAAAAAGCTAAATAATTCATTTTGAAATAACCCCCCAAAGGCATACAAATTAGTGTTTGAACTGTAATTATGTGAGACTTCAGCCCCTGATTGCATTATCTGGACCTTTTATACAGTGTATCCTTGTAGCTCTAGTGCTTTTGGGGTTTGGTCCAAAGGGAAATGCTACATAGCCACAATCTCTGTTTGACAAACACCTATGATATAATACTCGGCTTATAAAGTCTGATTTTTTTAAAAATAGCTTTTACAAGGGAATACATCTGACATCAGAAATGTCATGTTAATAGCTTAGTAAAACAATACCCTTAATGCTTCCATGGTGAGAAGGGATGTTTTCTAAGATACCATGAATGAATAGTTTATCAAAAAGAAAGAGTGAAATTCACTGAATGTCAAGTAAATTGAGGTGCATTTTAAGACTTTAAGATAGAGAAACAGTTGAGGATTTCTTTTCAAGTAAGGAGCACGGCATGTGTCCAATAGAGGCCCACCAATATTGCTGGGTCAATGGTGCAAGGCTGTGTGCTTGTTTTTATGCAAATGTAATAGCAAATGCATGGCCTTATTGTCCACAGGAAAAGATTGACCAGGATTTTACAAATATAACCCTGTGAGTGAGAAAAGTGAGAAAACAAGCTGAATCAGAAAAAAGTGAGATTTAGTCATAATTAGTCAAGTTCCCTTATGACAAGAGTTATCTTGGTCCTGTATGTGTTAGGCAGAATAACCTAAGTTGTGCTGTGATGACAGATACTTCCCTAAATCTCAATGGCTTAACACAGAAAGGCTTATTTCTTAATCCTACAAGATTTCTGCCTGTGCAGGTGTCCTTCAGGGCAGCTTAAGGACTCAATTTCACTGCATCAAATAGATATGAAACCTGGAACACATAGTTTTAAGGTCACCATGGCTGCACAAGAGAAGGCTCAAGGTACTGCATCAGCTTTTAAATGCTTCAGCCCATTGGCCACCTACCTGCAAGTGAGCTGAGAGATGTGAGGAGCATATGGATATTCAGCGAGGAGTAAATGTCTGTCCTTCCATATGACCCTAATCTACCTCCATCGAAGTGTATCTAGGAGAATTTCTCCTCAGGAGGTTTTCTCCAGCCCTTTTTTTTGTTTATTAGACTCTGATTAATGTCTTCATGAATGCTAGGAACTGATTAATTCATACCCACAACAGATTACTCAGGAGTCTCTTTACCTTTATGAGATGTTCAAGTCCTGTCTCTTTTGAAGAGTCTTCTTGGCAGACCTCAGTGTTTCTCAGCCTGCAGAAGGATGGGACTTCGGTGTGCAGGCTGACTGTAACTCCTGTGGTGCCTACACATTTCTCAGCCTGGAGACTCCCTGGTTAAGTACTTATGAGACCTGAGTGTATGATGCTGTAAAAAGGGTTTTGTTTTTTCCATGCAGAGTTTGCTCCGCAACATTATTTTCTATTGCAGGATATGGTTTTCATATGTTCATTTGATGATTCCCTCTAGAAAGAATACCTGAACTGTGCAATTCTGCTTATCAGACTCAGTAAAGTGAGTTGCTGGAGCCACTGACTTTCTTAGAAAAATGGAGGTGGGAATATTCCAGGCTTCAGAACTTGTTCTTTTTTGTTTAAACCTTACTCAACAATAAAAAACAAATAAAAAAATATATATATTTTTTTTTACCATGGAGGAGAAATCGCCATATAATATTTTCCAACAGAGTTAGCCAAGAACATATCCTAAGTGGGAAGAGTTACATGTGTTACCATTTAGCACTGATATATCACTTAAACACGCACGCAATTGCAGTGCGCTTTACCCAGCAGTGTGAACTCAGGCGTATGGCACCGGATGGGGTGTCTTGGGTTCCTTTCCAGCTCCCAAGCACTTTCATCACACTGTGACCTTGACTGAGTCACTCAACATTTTTCCTCTGGGTTTCCACAGAGAGGCGAGAGAAGAGCAGAGATGACATGTGTAAAATATATGTTCTTTGAGGAAAGGGAGGGTGTTGTGTGAATTTAACAGTGAGACATGAGTAGTTGGCTATGCATTTATGTGCTATATATATGAGTGTATCATTTATGGGAGATGTTAACTCCATCCTGACAGTTTTAAAAAAATGGGATTAGCAGATTTTACTCTGACTATTCTGTTAAGATACATGAAACAAGAATGGTCTTCTAACACAGCCCCAGCCTCCCGAGTCCCTTACTTAACTTCCTAGTCTCTGCTTGTTTATTAAAAAGTTATGAGTTTTTTGTAAAGCTGCTTAAATCTTTTGCCTCTGTGTTTTCCAACCAACATGAAAAAATGTTTTTATTTCATTTTAACAGCTGATTTAATTTTATTTATTTTCTTTGGGATTCCTCAAATTATGACTTTCCTTATCTCCTCTGGTCTTCGCTCATAACCTCTGGGCTTTTTTGTTACACTAGAAATGCAGAGTTGAGCAATACTTTCCAGGAAAGAAGAGTTTGGGGACCTTCTTCCTGGAAATGTCAACAGACCCTTGGTGAGAAAAGACTTTTCCATTAAAATTAGTAAAGTCAAGATCAGGAGATACTTTTCGGCGATGTTTTTCAGCGCACTTGGTAATGTTTTATTTCAAAGGATATTGATTAAATTTGTATTGTTTTTTGTAGCCCAATGATGCAGGTTTAATACTGTATTTTTTTTAATTACCTTTCTTTTTTTTTTTTTTGACATTGTTTTTTTTTCTCTAACTCCTTACCACGTAATAGGTCTAGAAATATCTAGGATAGCATAGATATCAAAATATTTGATTGATTTATAGGGCTTGGTCAAAGAAATGTGTCCACTGTGTGAAGAAAACAACACTCAATTTATGCTATGTCCTTATATGATAAAATTGACCAAATGACTAGTGAAAGGTAAATAGGAATCACATCATGAAAGATATTAAAGACCATGGAATATGTTAAGTAAAAGATGGAGATTCTTTAGAAGCTTTGAGACAGAGATGGTATATATTTCATCTGTGTTTTAACAAAATAACATTTGCAGTATGAAGAGTGTATAAAATTTATATATATATAAAGGAAAGACCAGTTAAGGGGGCAATATTCTAAATGAGACCAAACCTAATCTAGTGTGAGAAGAAAGACAAAGAGATAGAATTAAATGGATAGGATAGGATAGGATAGGATAGGATAGGATAGGATAGGATAGAATAGAATAGAATAGAATAGAATAGAATAGAATAGAATAGAATAGAATAGGAGAACGGGATCTGTTATATAACCTTGGCTTCGGTGACTATATTTTTGATTAACTGATGCAGGTGGAAAGGCAGAGCAATGGGAGATTTTTAAAACCTAGTTACTCCTTTATCTTGATAGGCTCAAGACTGAACAAGGGCAGGGCGGCAATGCAAGAAGAACATGGTATTACTGAAAACACTCTGACTCCTCTTGTCCATAGCCTCTGAGCATTGGTACCTTGGTAGCCAAATTGCTACCTGCATACCTAAGACCTAGAGCACCTCAGGACAACAGAGGCAGGTGTATGGTTGCAACAAAGCATTCCAGTTTGCTGAGCTATGGAGATGAACTAGGATACATTACTGATTACTATTTGAACTCATGTATCACTAGATTAGCTTAGCATAACATTAATAAATAATAAGAACATTATAGTTTACCCTCAACTACAAGCAGGGTCTAAGCAATCTTTTTGGGCTATTGCTCAGGTGACTTATTTACCTAAAACGTTGGATCATCTTAACTCAGTGGTCTAAATTCACAGACATAATAAAGGTTCTTATGAATGTGTAGAAACCCTTGGTGACTAAACTCTAAAGTATTCTTTCTCAGGCATTTGGCAAAGAAAAGGATCTCTCTTTGTCCTCCAGCATGACTGATCAAGCAAGTTTAAGAGACACATACTGACTATTCCACTGTCTTCCCAGTGAACACCCATTGAAGAACATGCAAGACACTAGACAGATCAGAAAGCAGAACATATACTCAGAAAGCTAAATGACTGCTCAAGGAAACATGTGCTAACTGTCAGTGGGTTACAGGAAGTGTCCCAGTGTCTGGGTAATTGAATAGGACATCATCAAGGATCTGGAACTGAAACAAGGCCTTCAAGTAATGGTAGCTTTTAAGTGAATAAAGAAGAAGAGAGAGTATTTGAAAAATAAAAAAACATGAGCTCAAACAAGAAAGCATTTGTGTTGGTTGGGCAAACATCTAACTCAAACTGACTTAAAATAAGGAGTTTATTGGCACACTGAAAAGTACAGGGGCCCATCTTGAAGGACTTAAAATGCCATCATCAGAACTCTGTCTTTCTCTATCCCTTAGTTCCACCTTTTTCTGTATTGACTATACATTCAAGAAGATTCTCAACATGTCGGTTGCAAAAAATGCTGACATTAGCTGGAGGCTCATTCCTCTTTTCAGGCTCATTCCTCTTTTCAGCCAGTAGAGCACTGAAAAATATGATTTCTTTCCAGTTGATCCATCAAAACTCTCAGGATTGCCTTGGATTGGGCCATCTTGGATTACTTACCCGTCCCTGAACCAATCCCTGTGGTCAGGAGAATAAAATACACCGGCTGGTCAAGCCTGGTTTACGTTTACCATAGATCCAGGGACTGGGGCCAAACATAACTGGCTGTTTACTATTGAAAAGACAAAACAAGATATGTCTATTATATCATTAATGCATCCAGATATTGTGTAACTCAATTTTAGACCAATAAAAAAATATCTTATTGGAATCATGAAAAGTATGGTAGGAGAAAGTAATGAAGATCAATGATATAAGTGCTGTGGATTTTTGCTGCAAAATGTTGGATATCACTGAAGTTTTTTAACAGGGCAATGCCATTTGGGTTCAAATGACACTCTAATTTCAAATATCCAACTGAAAATTCTCTTTCACAGAGAAGAAACTTTATTAAAGGCATTAAGGTTATATACTTATGGGAAAGTCATATGTTTGAGAGTATTCATATACAAACATGTAAATTCTCTAAATCTCTATAAGGCATATGAAAGTGAGAAAGAAATCTTGATTTGTCTGACATATTAATTCAACTAGAGCAACTTCACACATTATCTGACATGAATGTAAGGTGAGGTGAAGTAAAGAATAGCCTTATATTTCTTTATTTATTAATTTATTTACTTGTGCTTTTTTTTTTTTTTCTACATGCAAGACGTTCAAGGTATCATGGTTTACATTCAAAGGGAAATACGGATTCAGCTCCCTACATCTGAATAATATCACGGAGTAACAGACAACTCATATGTACCTTTTTCTCTGAACATCAAACCTGTGTCAAGTAGTGTGTTAGGAGATGTAAACACTCTGCAAGGTAAATATTACAGAGGAATAAACTGACATTCAAGAAGTTTAAAGAAAATGCCCCAAATAAACATAACTAGTAAGTGTCAGAGAAATAGGATTCAAAGCCAATCTGTCCAAATTCAAGTCTATACTCTTTCCACTATTCTGGGCTGCCTTTCCACAACTGAACTTGCTAATGATAGCATTTCCAAGGTCAGTGACTAGAGTTCCAATGTTTAAAAACAGGTTCACTGTTGATGAAGATTCTTGTTAGGAATGAGTTTCTGGTTTGTCAAAAGCAATAGTTGTTCTACATCATGGGAACTTAAAATCAGAGAGAGAGAAACTACCCCCATTGTACACTACTTATATGCAATTCTAATTTTAATTAAGTGTGATGTTAGATTCCTCAGAGACTTTCAGTATTTAAAAGAATATTGGAATGGGTTCTTCGGTAAAGTAAAATTTCTTAATGTGGCTACTTTATTGTTTATTACTTCAGATAAGAATATAGCTCAGTAGTCCTAACGTTTCATTCACATGCGTTTTGAATTTTTTTAAAAAAAGTATGATCTGTATGCGGCTCCAGAAAAGAATAAACTTTCCAAATGTTAAATATGCTATCTGAAACCGAATGTTGTTTTAAACTTTAAGCCATCCTAAGCATGAAAGATGAGTGCTGGCTTTGAGCTGGGAACATAGCTGAGGTACATCCGGTCACCTGGGGTGAGATTTTTTTCCTAAATCCTTCATCCACATTAGCAGCTTCCCAAACAACAATTCCGAGTTCTGATGTGGTTGAACGTATTTGAGCACAGCTACTCTTGAGGTTCATGAAAGAGGCAGTTAGCCTTGACCACCTCTGACTAATATGTATGGAGACAATCCCATAAAATAAACATGCATCAAGTTGTTTGCCCAGTAATGGATATTTGACCTACTCCCCATCCTTCCCTAATGCCAGCATAAATGGTATTTGAAGAGTAAAACAAATTCCATTTTGATTCCAAAGCATGGTCAGATGCACTTTGACTAACGCTCCAAATTTTTGGGAGCAGCTTCACCGTAGAGATCTTCTCAAGCAGTCGAGTTGGCCATTATTCCACTAATGCAGCAATTATTTCAATCTACACATAAAATGCAAAGGATGCTAGGGCCAGCTAAGAAGAGGGACGAGATACTGTACACACTATGGAAACCGATAGCTAGAACCAATAATGGAAAGAAAGGAATAGTGGCCTTCCTTTATCCCTTTGCCCCACTCCAAATCAGAAAATTATGCTCTTTAAATTTCACAATGTACTGCACATCAAAAGTCTGAAATTTTTCCATGCTACTTACCCAGTAGTTCCCGTTTAATGAATTTATAAAGAAATAATCAAGGATAAGATACTTAATTTAGCTACATCAAGGTTTAGCTACCAGGATGTTCACTGCAGCATTATTTCCTTAGTAAAAAATCGAAAATTACCTAGGAATGCAACCATTGATGCATTGGTTTTCTATTGCTGTTATAACACATTACAACAGACTCAGTGGCTGAAATAACACAAATGTACTTAGCGCAGTTTGGTAGATCTAGTGTGCTTGACTGGCTCTCTGCTTCGAGTCTCACTGAGTTAAAAGCCAGGTGTCACCAGGGTTGCATTCCTTTATGGAGGTTATAGGGGTGCATAGGTCCCTGTTTCCTTGCAGTAGTAGCACTAAGTTCCCCATTTTCTGAGGGCCATCCCCAGATGCTAGAGACCACCTGCCTTTCTTTGTTCATGGTCTCCATCTGCCATCTTCAAAGCCAACTACAGTGGGGCCAGTCCTTCTCAAATCACATCTCTGAGACCTGTGATTCTGCCTCACTCTTGCACTGTGAAGGTTCCATGTGATTACGTAGGGCCCAGCTGATAATCCAGGATATCTTTCCTATCTGAAAGTTGGTAACTTAAATTTCATCTGTGAAATTCCTTTAGTCATGTAACTTATCAGTCATAGAGTCCAAAGATTAGGGTATGTTCATTTGTGGGCGTGGGGGGTCTACCACAATAGGGTATCAGTGGAATAAAACGTGGAACATTCATGGACTTAAACAGAATATAAATAAAACTAATGTGTGGGAAATATTTAATGGCATGGAAAAACGCTAAGTGAAATACCACATTGAAAAACATTAAAACAATTTTTTTAAAAAAAAGACACCCAATAGCATGGATAGTCTCATCCCATTTCTTACAGAGTAAAAATAAGCTATAGTTTGATATCTCTAAATATCTATATCTATTCAATATTTATATGTCTATCTAGGTGGAAAGGTCTACCTCAAAATGTTAAGTCATTATTTAAGGTTGGGGGTTACTGGTGAATGTTTTTAGATTAATATATATTTTTGAATTTGCCTAAATGATTAAGTATATTATCTACAACACACACACACACACACACACACACACACACACACACAACTTAAATATTAAAACTTTCTCTTAAAGTTGAATGCAATAGATAGCCCTTTGGCCAGCCAATTGGCCCACCCAAAACACTAAACTGTTTCTCCTAGATACAGTGATAGTCTCATTCTCATGGGACTGAACTCAGTTCCCACATGACAACCCCAATCCCAGGAAGCCTGTCCTAATCCTGAGAAATCAAATCTCTTTAGCACAGTGGCCCAGTAGTCACTAAACCAAGAGAGAATGTCACTGACTTTCTACAGCTGCAATAGTATATTGTTGTTTAATGTCATCTCTGAGAAATTTTCTGACATGGTGCAGCCTGAAACATCCGTATGTCAATGTTGAGTTTGGTTTAAATTTCAGATAGCTAAAAATAAGTCTTTCTCCTCCTTTTGGTTTTAAAGTATAAGCAGATCTAGCTTTTGATGTACAAAGCTTATAAACGAAACAATTTGCTGTCTCCACCCAAAGACAGCTAATGCAACTCCAGAAAGAAGGGTCTATCTTTAACAGTTTACTCTACATTCTAACTGTGGTTTCCGTAAGAACATACTGTATACAAACTTTGTTCCTAAGGTTATTTCTGTTAGTGCCAAATTGACTTCAATTCACAAAAATCATGTGGTGCATTCCCATGTAACTTGGATGTTTTGTTCTAAAGAAAACAGAAAGTTTTTTCCCCTTCAGCAACCATTCCTGTTTATGGAAGATCCGCTTCCACCCTGGGGATGAGACTTAGAATCAGTCACCGAATCTGAGCTTAATTCTTCGAAAACCTAGCAAAGACCTTGACCTCCTACCCAGAACTAGACTACACACTCTGTCCTACAAGTAGCAGATTGGTGGGCGTCTTATAGCATTATGGTTAAAAAGTGCGGTTCTCCTACTAAAGTCCTGGGGTAACAAAATCCTTGGATTCAAATCTTGTCTCTGACCTTTACTACCTATGTTACCAGGGGCCAGTAACCTCGGTGTGCCCTAATTTGTAAAATGAATATAATCATACCATCCTGGGACTGTTGTGAGGTTTGAATGAATTAAACATATAAAGCAGTTGGAACATTATCTGGTATATGCTACTAATAGCACTTGGAAGAGCACCGTGTAAAGAAGAAAGAAGTTCTATTTAGGATATTATCGACCATTTTAGAGAGAGAGAAGAGAAGAGAGGAGAGAGGGGGAGAGAGAGAGAGAGAGAGAGAGAGAGAGAGAGAGAGAGAGAGAGAGAGAGAGAGAGGAGAGAGATTATTTCAGAGAATCATGACCATTTACAAAGAGTGCAAGCAGCTGAAGTTCCGCTAACTAGCCAGGCACCCTCCTGCCTCAAGGCCTCTAAACTGGCTTTTCCCTTCACCAGATGCTTCCTTACTGAAATATCTGCATGGCCCATTCTTCCTTCAGAGTTTCACAGTAATAATAACTTCAGGCCATCCTGATCACCCAATTTAAGACCACACCACCAACCCCAGTGTGGTACCCCCATCCTCCTTACCTGTGTTCTTTTCTTGTACTGCATTTTATATCATTTATTTATTGTGTTGACTGTTATGTAAATTACAGGAGGGCAGAGATTTGTGACTGTTTCTTGCTGCGCTAGCCTCAGCACCTGCCATAAATAGCATCCAACTTGCAATTGATCGTTCAATGCATGGACAGCTACCTACCTTCAAGAGTGGAGGTTTTGCCTAAAACGGAGGGGTGGGTATTACAAAACTTGAGCCCAGAGCTCTCTAAGCAAGCTGTTGAAAATCCCAGTGGGAGTCCTACATGGAGTGAGCCTCTCCGGGGACAAGATCTGCAGTGAGAGTTCTAAACACAGCAAGTGAGGAGGAACAGTCGCTGGAAGTGGGGAGACCACGCTCCAGTCTCATTGCCGCCCCTAACCCTCAAGTCACTCCACTTTTCCTTGAATCTAAAATGAGAACTAGGTGATTGGTCAAGACTCATTTGGATGTAAAACATCCATGCTTCTGTGATTGGAATGGGGAAATATGCAATCAGATTAGCATTTATTTAATGCCCATATGCTCAGACTGTTTCAGTTGCCCTTAGCAAAGCTTCTGATAGAGCCCAGCCAGAGGCAGCAAAACAAGGTAGTTTCCATTTTACTTGTGGCTAGAGCATCCCGGTGACTTACATAGAAAGATTGCTCCAAGAATCCCAAAAAATGTTAATTACTGTTTTGTATAAGATCTTTCAAAAAACCCATAACAGAACTTTCTCAGTTTAGTTCAGTGACTGACAAATTTAGAAATAAAATATCTTTTGCAGTTCTCATTGTTTAAAAACTATTGCATAAATTTTTCTGTTAAGGGGGGAAAAAAGATGTGTTTTGCCTCTATTCCTCTCCCTGACAGAAGTAAAGTGTTGGTTTATAAGCAATAGTGTCAGAAAGGGGCCTGATGACATTTGGCATATAAAAATCACCCACATCTTTAGGCAGAGAGTGAGGTTCAGATGGCCTCCTTGCCAGCTCTCTGATGCTGTGGCAATATTAGCATTTCCACTTCCTGTCAAGGTTTTCTGGTCTGTTCTGGGAAATGGAAGGCCGACAGGAGATCTAAATCTTATCTTTTCTCCTCATCTGCCCCTTGAGTTATAGATAAGACTTGACTTGAATCCCTAATGCATAAGCCCTCCACAAGATTTTTGTGAATTTGTGGTTTGGGCATGCTTTTGGTTACCACTTATATTATTTAGAGTCCCGACCAAGCTGTTATAATAAAGGGACTCAAAACAGCAGTGGCTTAAACAAGATAGATAAAAGTTTATTCTTTCTCATGTAATGGTCCAGAGGTTGCCAGAATAGGGAAGGCAAAGCTACTCTGTCATTTTCAACATACGTGCCTGAGTTCAAGGTGATTGGTCTAGCTCCTGCCACCGCACAGGCATTCCAGACAGCAGGGAGAGGAAAATGACATGCAGAGCGCACGCCTATAAAGGCACAATGCAGAAGTGGCACACATCATGTCGGCTCACATTTCATTGCCTAGAACTTATCACATCGCACAACTCGCTTCAAAGGAGGCTTAAAATTGGAGTCATTTTCTGGGCTGTCTAGATCTAACTACAGAAACAAACTTCTATCAGTAAAGCAAGGAAAGAATGAATAATGGAGGCCAACCAGCAGTTTGTGCCACCATCCCCTTCTCCAGCTACTCAAATACCATTTACACCCTTTTCCCCACAAATGGGTGGGAACAATACTTGCCCCATCCCTGAGGAATTCAGCCCAATGCCCTATCTGGAGAGCTCCAAGTCTAGGCTCTCCAAAGAGAAACAGTCTTTTCTCTCATCCAGATGCAGCCTCTCAGGGTCTAGTAGAATGCTATCTGCTTCTTTCACATATAAACATACTCTCTATATTAAGTGATGGAGTAGAGACAAATCAACTGAAATTTATAACTCCCATTAGGAAAAGAGAAGATGGAAAAACACAGCAGTCACTTGTCCATAGCAATTACCAAGTTCTCCTCTCCTGAATGAATAAATGTCTTTGATTTGCTCTTGCTCCTGCCCACTGAGCTCTTCCTTCTCCATTATTCTCACTTGTCACATCTGAAGTGAGTGTTGTAGAGCAGGCCTTCCTTGGGAGCTGCACAACTTTTTTAATGTACTTCCTGTTTGGGGCATATTTGGGGGATTAGGGTTGTTTTAGGGATGAAAGAATTACAGGCTTCTGGTTATGTGGTTCCAGTTGATTCCATCTATATGTAACTACAGCTAAAGAGCTCATCCAGAGTTGTGTGGTTTTTTTAAAAACTGATTTTATATTGTGCTCCACCCATATCTATCTCCTCTCTCTCTCTCTCTCTCTCTCTCTCTCTCTCTCTCTCTCTCTCTCTCTCTCTCTCTCTCTCATTATTGTAGCTCTCTTGGTATCATCTGAAACAATAGTTTGAGTGGGAAGGCAACACCCTTAATCTGATTTTTGCTTCTGAGTTAGCTCCCACTATCTGGACCAGAAGTCTTACTGGGAAGTGATTGGGGGGTCTTGAAGCTATATATAATATTATCAGCTGTTAAAGGTGTCCCTTTAGAATATGAGTCATTTTTGTGATTAGCCAGAGGTCATCAATCGAAAAGTGGCGAGATATTTTTAGAACAAATCAACATTCTGAGTTTTCTTAACCAGTTTCACTAAGTTCCTGGATCTAGCACTATGCATTTTGTCTTCTGAGGTTTCATTACAGGCAATTTTTTCAAATATTTTGTCGTGGCATAACAAGAATCACCAGATTTCCAGTTTGCAGTGTTTTTCTTTGACTCCTGCTATGCAACCACTAATCCACTTATTTTTGGTTTTGTTTTGGGAGCACCCCACTTCTGATAGCAAATTCTATGTTAGGTAAGATATAGCACAAGCTACTACCACAACAGAACCCCAAGTGCAGTGGCTTCAACAAGACAAATTTATTCTATTTAAATTATTTTAAAGTACAAATTTTTCATTTTAAAAAAATTCTGGCATGGGACTGTGTTTTATAATGAACAGCATCTTAGTATTGTGTCACGTGTTAATTGGCTATACGTGTTAATCGGCTATACGCTTTTCTTCTTGAGGTTATATAAAATAATAGTGCTTTTGCAATTTATGACATTTCAGATTGGATTTTTCTCTCAAATAGACTACACACTGACTAGTCAGGACTGGTAGGGCAGCTCTATCCTACTTAACACGTGATTCTCATATTAGGGTCCAGCATGGCTGCTCCAGCTCCTCCATCATTACTAGCCAGCAAAAATAGGGCAAGAGTCAGGGAAGTACATGTTCTTTCTTTGTAAAAGCACAACCTAGAAGTGATACATATCATTTCCACTGCGTCCATTAGCCCTTTGAGTCACATATTCACACATAACTTCAGAAAAGACTTAAAAACGTAGCCCACCTGGACAACAATGTTCCCAGCTAAAACTCAGCAGGGTTTTTGGTTCGTTTGTTTGTTTTTGATGATAGGAAAGAGGAAGAATGGATATTAGGCCTTAACTAACAGCCTTTACCATTCCCTCTGCCTCCAAATTCCTGTTTCCTCAGCTAATGCAGTATCAAACCCAATCAGTTCCTTGATCTCCCCAAATTCACCCACTCAGAAAATTTGCATTTGTAGAGGTGGACTTTACTGAAACCATGGCTTTAGGGAGGCAAGACTTACATCACAACAATAAAATCAACTTCAAATTAAATAGTCAATATTTCGGTTCCTATCTTCCTGCCACCTGACAACCATAGTACTGGGACCTTTTCCACTCTCATTATCTACTCTTGTTCCTCACCTTCTCTGCTCTCCTCTCGCACTACTTGCTCCCATTTTTCAGCCCGTATCCAATGTAGAACAAGTTTGTCTTCCCGCTTTCTTTTAACCCTGTTAACTCATGCCTTCAGAGTCTCATTTTTATCACTAACAGCGTTTCCAGGACTTCTCCTAAATAAAGATAGACACCCTCTCTAAAAGGAATTTTGATGTAGTCAACTGTAAGGACAATAATATTATCATGCTGCTTCGGAAGACTATCAAGGGACCCAGGGAAGGGTACAGAAGTCAAGTCTAGATGCCTAGAATTCTACTAGATGTCACCTGGCAGCAATCTAACATGGAGAAACGAAGATTTAGTAAATCCATAGAACCGAGCATTGTCTTAATACTCTGTGCATTTTGAGAATAAGTCCATAAAGCGATATGTATTTTCTGCCTTGTTAGCCCTGTAACAATGTAATTTTCTATATTTGTCTACCAGTTTCCTCACTAAGGTCTTTAATATTACCACATCCACACGCCAATGAAGGTATCTGCTCAGTTGTAAAACCCATATAGTTTTTCCTTAGATGCCAGTAATTAGGTATTGATGAGTTTCCATCTTCAGACAGCAGCCATTAATATTTCCCCTTGTCTTCCTAGCGCTCATACCATCTATTTATATTCTCATTTCATGCATGGGTATCTGCTCTTCATATTCTCTTCCTCCACATTTTATTTGAACTGAAAACATGTCTGTCAGTGCTAACATTAATATGCACACGATCCATCCAGCGTGGGGCCTGATACTATCCATGATTTCCATCTGGTTTTCCCGGCATCTGCAGCTCACCAACATGCTTGGAAGTTCCAAGTGGGACAGATTTCAGATCCTGCCAGCATCCTGGCACAGACATGGTGTGTTCTAGCGTGCCTCCAACAGTGATGTGTAACTCTGGGTATCTGAAGGGTGGTGAGTGTCTGGTGGCCTCGTGCCACTTATTGTCAGTCTTGAGGTTTGGGTCAGTTCCTGTAATGGCTGAATCACACCAGTAACAGTCCCTTTTAATAAGAGGTAGGCTTTCAGATTTTGCTTCCATGGAATTGTATGTGAATGCCTCATATGGTCAAGAGAAAGAAGCTCTGCACGCCTATATTTAAATGCTGCAAGTAATTCCCGCTCACTCTAACTCTATCCAGATGTGGATACTCTGTGCCCATGTAAATTAGATGGCTTTCTTTCTTTTCGGCCTTGTTGAGAATCTGCACTCTGACTCACACCGAAAAAAAAAAAAATGGAAAGAATGTGCGGCAACTACACACAAGACATGCTATTTTAATAGTACAAGCTCTGTTGACAGGAAAATCAGTGCTTTTGTGCGGCAAACAACAGCATTTGCATTTCGAAGGGCTAGACACTATGGCTCAGTAAGAAGCAAGCCAACGATGGCCTTTCGTCCTGGATGTCAGCTATTCCCACAGTTGGATTTCTGGTTCGGGTTCTACGTATTCTTGACTAGGAGCCACATCTGTTCTCTGCCCCCAGCCTTGCTGCGGTGACTTTCTAAAAAGGAAGAATTATTCTGAGATAATGGGCCCTCTGTGGTGCCTACAGCATTTTCCATTCTATTCCTCTCTCTCAAGTAGTAGACTGCAGTCAGGCAAATGTAGGCACCCAAAACTCTGAATACAAAAAGCAATTCACACGGCCCCATCGTGTTTTGTGTTCCACAGAGTGTCTCATTTAAAACACATCCCACTAAAGGCCCAATTCACTAAATTGGGCTCTTACACAATGGAAAAAATAAAGAAGAGAAGGGGAAAAGGCAACCCATTTCCTTTTTGCCATTCTTGAGTCATTTACTGATTGCTTTTTGGAAAAGCTTGTTCCATGACTGACAGAATTAAATTAGTCTTTAGTCTACCTTCACTCTAAACTCATCCTTTCTCCTTTGAGACAGCAGGGGGGAGAAGACCCACAGAGGTGGAGGTGCCTGTAGCACCAGAAGTAATGATGCTGCCTTTTCATAGAATGGCATCGTAGCTGCTCTCTGAGGCTCACCCCAGCTCTGCTAGAAACTCACCCCTTCTCCCCTTCTCAGATTCTGCTTCGGTCACAGTCTATGGCATTTGACAGTTGTGTTTATTTATCCTGAACTAAATGTGATGCTGAGAAATGAAATTCAGAATAAATAGAATAAATCACCACTGAGACTCACATGTCATTGACCACAAATGCCTTAGAACAATTAAACCACGTTACACTGACCACGTTTTTACTGTTTACAAAGTGCTTTCTTAGCCAATATCACCTTTGATCCTTGCAGATATTCTGGGAGATAGGCAGGGCACGTTTACTACTCAGGTTTTCCAGGTGAGAAAAATAAAACACAGGGAGGAGTGTTAACTCACCAAGATCTCAGAGCTCCTAACAAGAGGAAGGGAAGAACTCAACTCAAGGCTTCTGGTTCCCAGCCCAAAATTCTTTTCACCACATTTGAACCAGACCCTCCAGACTCACTACCTCTTTCTCCTGATTGTCTAACTTGTTAGTGTCCCAAAGGTGGGAATTTTAGACCATGCACTGATTTGGGAACAGGACAACCAACTGTTCCAGTTTGCTTGGGACTTGCATGCTACAGTTGGTCACCCTAGTGGGCAGGACTTCCAGGACAAGGATGGCCTGCTGTAGCCAAACTTCTCTTCAGTCAGGCAAGGTGTGCTATTTCTGAGGGCACTTATAGAAAGTGCTTTGAGAAAGATGAAGTAATCCAAAGGGCTTGATCTTCTAATGAGACATGCAGGAATTCTTCAGCAGCCCTCTCCTATGATGCCAGGCTGATTAAAAGAACAATAACTCTGCTCCTCAGAGTGTGCCCAGCTTCAATAACCCTGAAACCATCTTTCCCAGGTAGTCAGAGAACAGCCCTCCCACCTGGTTGTATTGAAGCCCTGTGAAACTGTGTGACCACTGGAAGGGTGGCAGGTTCAGTGGGAAGGAGAAAAAATAAGAGACTTGTTTTTGACTTTTTCCCCAATGACCTTGAGCTCTTGGGAGCTGTTCATTTTGATGATTGAGTTACTTCACCAAAGAGAAGCCTGATGTTGACATTTTTGCACTAGATGCCCTCTTGCTCAAAACAAAACAGGGCCCCCATTCTCTACGCTCTTTTTAATTTTTTTTTTTTAAATGGGGGAATACTGGGGAACAGTGTGTTTTTACAGAATGTCAAGTCGCTGTTTTTTCAATCTAGTTGTGAGGGGCGCAGCTCAGCTCCAAGTCAAGTTGTTGTTTTCAATCTAGTTGTGGAGGGTGCAGCTCACTGGTCCATGTGGGGCTTGAACCTACAATCTTGGTGTTATGAGGAGCACTGCACTGTAACCATTGAGCCAACCAGCCGCCCACCGGTGGCTCGCCGTTGTTTCTCACTGGACCATGTGGTTCTCACTGGTCCATATGGGAATTGAAACGCAGACCTTGGTGGTATGAGCACCTCACTCTAACCACTGAGCCAACTGGTTGCCCACTGGCAGCTCAGCTCCAAGCTCAAGCCGTTGTTTTCAATCTAGTTGGAGGGCGGGCGCAGTTTATTGACACATGTGGGAATCAAACCGGCAACCTTCTTGTTAAGAGCTCATGCTGTAACCAACTGAGCCATCCGGCCGCCCCCTCTCTACGCTTTTGATGCTAAAGTAAGCCTGGACCCCCCTCTGTATATCAGGCAAAATGCAGCAACATGTATCAAAATCCCTAAAAATGCTCATAACTTTGGACCCAGAAATTTTCTTTGAGGAATTTTAGCTTAACAAAACAATCAAGGATACATAGAATAATATTTAACAATATGTTCCCCATAGCAGGACAATCACCTTGTCATGCTACATTTATTACTGGGGTTCAGGAAGGTCTGAGTATGTTTGGAGCACTGGTAAGACTGGCTGTAAGAGAACTTGTTCACTTTTGGGGTTCAGAAAGAACAGGGCTTGTCTGGGGAACTGGTAGAACGGTACAGAAGTTCACACCCAGGTTGAAGGTGGTAAGAGAGGTGATAGAGTGGCTGAAAAGCATTCTGGGAAGCAGTTCAGCCGAAGGGAGGAAGCCAGACACATCAAGTTTTACCTAGTAACAAAGGCTTGGGCCTTGGAGGAGTATAGAGATGGTGAGGCAGAATGAAGTTTATTATCTAGCATCTCTCCCTACCCATGCCCGGAGGCTTGTCTGAGGCTTAGGAAGAGGAAGGGCTAGAAGGAAAACTGAAAGAGTTATTTCACTAAACTGTGAGACACTCTGGGCCCAAATGATACTGCCTTGGGAAACTTTCTGGAAAAGGCAAGTCACACGAATGAGAGTGCTATTCTTCCCATTTTGCCAGAAGACCCTGCCCAGCTTAGGCACCATGAATGCCCCAAGCAGCCACTGGCCAAGAAATACTGTTCCTGGGAGGGAGCTCCAAGATGGCGGAGTAGATAAACACTGTGCCTGCCTCCTTCCGTGAACACATTAAAGTTACAACTAAATTATAGAACAATCAACCTGTAGTACTATCTGAAGTCTGGCTGAACAAAAAATTTAAAACAAAGGCTATAAAGAAGCCAAATCTAGACTGGTAGGAGGAGCAGAGACGCAAAACAGGCTGGCCCAAACTTCTGTGTGGAGATTGAGAATCAAAATGGATATTGCAGCCGTGGAGGTTCCTCCTGGAGGAGTGAGGAACCCCAACCCCACACAAGCCTTCCCAGCCCAGAGTACTGCTGCAGGGAAGAGGAGCCCCAACAACATCTGACTGTGAAAACAGTGGGGATTCCAACCATCCAGGTGGAACAGAAAGCTGCAGGAAATACAGACATCCGCTTAAACGGCCCACATACAAACTCTTCTTACTCACAGCCACTCACCTTGAGCTCCGGTGGAGAGATAGTAACTCGGGAGGTGTTGAAAACATACAAGGAGCAGACTGGGGTGTGTAGCTTTCAGAGTGAGGCCTAGAAAAAAGTCGCCATTTTCCTTGTGAGGAGTCCTCTTCCCATGAAGCCAGCAGGCTGTCACCATCTTTCCTGTGTTGAGCCCTCCCCCCACAGGCCAAATCTGAATCTGATTGGTCTGGTGAGCTCCACAGCTCCACCCTGCTGACTCACAAGGAACATCCAATCTTTTATGTAAAATCTCTTTTTCCCTGGAGGAAAATACTACAATCCTCACTCCCAAACTAAATTGCCAACTCTATCCAACTTGCCCAACACCTGATGTACTTTCTCAGCAGCTGGGAGAATCCTTGGAGAAGGGAGAGAATCTCATGGTCAGCCTTCTAAATTCACTGTTGAAAAAAGAGAAAATGGAGAGCTCAGTGAATTGATGAAGATTCCACAATTCTTTAATAACATCAGGGCATCTTCAACTTTTCTTCCCCTTTTTTCAGTTAGAATTTTTTTTTATTAGAAATGTGACAAGAGTAGTAGAATTAAAATTATCAAAAGAATCAAACTGTAGGAAAGTTGTCTGGCCTTAAGAACACCCCTCTTCATAATCACAACCAGGTAGTGATACAGTTTGTGGGACCCCTAGAAGAGAGATCCATGGGACTCTATTTCCATGGTATAGCAAGAAGTATGATATGGGAAAACAGGGAGAGTAGATTATTTTCAGAAATATTGGGTTAACCAGTTTTACGTGATTTCTGACTGCTAGTGTGTTTGTGAATTTACATCTCAACCATAGAAACTTTACTCATCTTGTACAATTAATGTTGTACAGATGTAATTTAGTAATGTTGGGATAGAGGGTCCTTACCTCAGGCAAAATCCATTATTTATTCTGAGCAACTACACCTAGGCTGTTCATCACTGTGGTCTTCAGTACAGTGCCCTGAGTCCTTCCTGACATAGTTAAAAATGCTACTCAGTGTGTTGTTTTGTACACCTGAAACTAATAATAAAAGGAAAGAAAGAAAACATGACAATGAAAATAAATAAATAAACAAACAAACAAACAAACAAACAAATAAATAAATATTCTACAGGAATGTTCCTGTACAGTAATCTTCTATTTAGGAACCACATATCTATTTATTTTCGTTTTGCTAATTTTCTTGTTCCATCATCTGTAACGCAAAAAAAACCTTTTTTGTACTGTAAGAGATACAGTGAAATATTTTTCTAAAACTCTAGCATTATTTTGATCATAACTTTATAAGGCCCAAAAACATCAGTAATGACTGAAAGAAGATCCTAGGCAGGCAACATATCAAACAACCTCGATTTGAACAATATCTGTTCAATCCCTTCTAAAATGATAGGACTGCAAAAAATAGCACTGTGCTATTGATTTTCTGTTTTGGGTTGCTTTTGTATTAAAAAAATAGATTCATTTGTCAAATTGAACTTTGAAAAGGCAAGTCACTAGGGTGAACTATGACACCTTTAGACATCACTTTATAGAGAGAGAAGAAGTGGCAAATTAAATATAATCTTGTGGGCAGAACTTGCTATGAATGTGCTGTTTTCTTAGCAGTTCCTAAATATACAAAAATGAAATAGACTAAAAATTGGCTAAATTATCATTAAGTTCTGTAGAGCCAACAGCTAAACCTAGATACAAAGAAAAGTCAAGGCCAAGATAAAAGTCATATATATACAAGAAGACAAACTTGGTCAAGAATAAAACATGAGTGTCACTGAGGTCACTTCATGGCAAAAACTTTTCTTTGTTTCAAACCTATTTCTAGGTATGGGAATATTCATGATGAATGTGACTAAAAATATATTTATAGCAGTGTTTCCAAGGTTCTTTAAAGTCATCCCAACTGTCAGAAGTGTGACACTCCTAGCAAGACAATTTAAAACTTAGAACATCCAATCTTTTATGTAAAATCTCTTTTTCCATGGAGGAAAATACTACAATCCTCACTCCCAAACTAAATTGCCAACTAGTGGTCCTATAGAGAGAACCCAAGACCAATGAATCCAGTGGCCACAAAGAGGATTGACACATGAGTGTTTGTGTTCAGGTATGTGTGTAAAACACACTTGAGATTAAACTCTGGCACACCTGTAGTAGGGAAAGACAAGTAACAAACGACTTTAATACATGTATTTACTTCCAAATGCATTTTTAAAAATTTTTGTTTTGTGTTCCTAAATAACACTGCCTGTCGTCCTGACATTCTTATGGTCATCAGTAGGAGAATATTAGTCTTTGTGACTTACCTTTTATTTCATAAACAGGAGCTTTTCTTAGCAAATACTTTCTCAAGAGGCCATAATTAAAGAAATATTTATCCTTGAAAGTAGAAACGTCAATAGAAGCATAATTAATTAATTTCTTAAATTCATCTTTCCTGTTGTGAAAGTTCGTCTGTGTTTGCGTTGTAGAAAGGGCTCTGATTTAGCCCAGGGCCAGAGCAGAGTCTACACTGCATAGTGGGGTGGAGGTGGTGGCTCTAAAAACTACAGATTATTAATAGCTGTAATGAAAGAGAGCACTCAGAAGAGGAAAAGAAGGGGGCTTAAGTCCAATCCATGTTGGGATCCCTTTCCATATTCACAGAATTATGTTTTTTTTAAATTTACTAAAAAATGACAATACTACTGTATAGCAGATATTTCATATAAGATAAGGTTTGTGCATGTGTGGGACTTTGAGAGTCACACACACACACACACACACACACATACACACACACAATCAGAAGGACATAGAGAGAGGAAGCAGAGTAAGAAAACCTTCCAAGAGCTCTGGCAAAGCCTTCTAAATTAAAACAAAAACAAAAACAAAAAAAATCAGGGATAATGAAGGAAATGAATCTCCACAGCAAAGATGAGCAGGGAAGATTTAGGTATCCAGCTAGGAGGTTTGAGTAGGAGGAACTCGAAGCAGGTCCTCAGACCTCAGGGTTCTCAGACTCCAGAGAGCAGATAAGGCTTCAGCCATGATGGCAGAGGGCACAGGAGTGAAGGTGGTAAAATAGGAATGTGCAGTGGGCTCTTCTGTGAGGAACCTGGTGGACGGGCTCACCTGGGAGTGACCCATGGGGAATGCTAAGATGTTCACCTGCCATGGGAGGAACATGAAAAAGGCCAGGGTTTAGCAAGTAAATATGAGCCCATCTGAACGTGAAGGGACTAAAATAAGGGCATGAGAGAAAGAGGGAGAGAGAGCAGAAAAAGCAGGAAATAGGCCTGGTGGGGAACAAAAGGTACATTTGGAGGGAAGGGGCCCAAGCATTCTCATTTGTGAACACCCTGGATATTTGAATCCAGTTAATCATTCCTGAAATTCTTGATCCTGGTGGCCTTCTCCAGAGGACAATAGGACCTGTCCTCATCTGTATGGGTAACAATCTCCCTTGCTGTGCATTTTATTTGCTGTGATACAGTGCCTTAAGCCTTTGTCTTCCATTAAACTGCAGCATTAAAATTACGTACAATTTTAGGGTACTTTCACTCATACAACGGCAAGTCAAAAACCACAATTATGGTGTTTAGGTAACAGATACATTTCAAAACAAAATATAAGTCATGCCGTTGCATTTTGCAAAAGCAATCCTATTGAAACATAAAGACGTTTACACAGACTTTATCACTCTGCAGGATGTTTTCATTTTGTTTGGTCCATGTCCCAAATTGTATTTTGTTTTAGACTTCTGCTCATTTTCTTTTGTTTGTGAAGAGCTCTGTCAGGCCGAGTCTCAATTTCCTCAAACATTCTGGTTCAAAATGAATTATTGATTAGAATAAAAGTAATGCTATCATCTGGGTGTCTTGTTTTCTTCTTTGGTTCCAGCTGTGTGCTCACCATCAGCTCTTTCTAACCTTCTACTGAAAAACAAATGTATCAAATCAAAAGCAGGACAGAACAGAATTTTGAGCGATGGGGTGGAAAAGGAAATGGTAAAGGGGTAGAGCTGATGGCCCCCTAGCAGGATGGTGTTATAAGAGGAATCGGCAGTGGCAGTCAGAAAGATTCTCTGTTTCACAGGCTTACATGGTGATGGCTGATAAAAGATTGGTATCATTAGAGGTTTCAATTGGTGGAAGTCAAAAAGGGCTAAAAGAGGAATCCAAAGCACAACATTTGACTGTCAACACTGTGGCTATGTGAAATACAGTAGGAAAAAAATCACTTATATTACAAGCTGGATACATTTGGATAAGCCTGAGGCACTCTTAGACCGAGTCACACACCAGGGCAAAGGTGACTAGAATTGATCTTTGGAAAGAAGCAGGAAGTATCCAGGAAGAAACTTAAGGCTGAGGATTTTTTTCCTTGTGTAGAGTAAGCTCACCCAAGGAAATAGACACTTTTCATTAAAGGGGCAGTCCAGAAATGAAATGAAATATTCACGAATCCTGAAACTATTCAAACAGCCCTGCGAAGGCCCCATCAGCATGGTACTTCCTACCCTAGTGTCAGGCATTAGACTTCCTATCTCAGAGGGCAGCATGCTTCATGCCAGGCAACAGTTTTTCCATCTGAGATGGTGCACAGAGAAGAAAAGAGAAAAACAGCAGCTACTGCGGATCTGTGCGAGGTGTCATCCAAGTCGTTTTGATCCCAGAAGCAAAGTGGCTGCAATTCCCACTGACGTGAAATAAAAGTGAAAAGTGTTTGGATTCTTCCTCACCAAAGATCTGGGGAAGCATTTCTCCTCAGTGAGGATACTAGCGATATATCAAATACCAGTGATGTCAAAGGCTCAGATCTTAGCAATGACCTCCAAGGTCCTGTAGTCAAAAAAGCTCATGGTCCAGTACCGTCAGGAAAAGCAGCATAAGAAACTGTGAAGATCCTAAAGGCCATTGTGGTCTGGGAAAGGGGCCAGCCAGGAAGGCCAAGTTAGGAAGATGAAGGTAGGCAGTGGACTCTATTGTGGTCAGTCCTACAAAATAATCCCAGACATAGTATTAATCTCCTATGTTTCTGAAACCTTTACAAGTTCCAACACACTTTCGTAGGCATTATCCCATTTAATTTCTGGAATCAGACAGCGTGTCTTCAACTTCAGCCTCCACCAGGTCTTAACCTTGGTGATCTTGGGCCAGTCACTTCTATAAGCTGAAGTGTCCTCACCTTTGACATGGGGATAATAAAACGACTAACTTCCAAGCATTAATGTCAGGATTCAATGAGATAGTATGTGAAAAGCCCTTTACATGGTATCCGAAAAAAATAGTAAGCACGCAATACATTTTATCCACCTTTTAAAATTATTGATAGACCTCATGTTAATTCTGTGAGGCACCCAGGTCAGGTATTACCATCCCCATGTTACAGGTGAAGAAACTAACATTCAGAAAGTAACTTGCCTAATAGTGCAAGAGTGTGGGCGCTCCGAGAAAGAGACTAGAAAATGTATTGCACAATCAAAACTAAAAGTGCTCTTGTGTTGTGTATCCATGTATTTGTACCCCGTTGCAGCTGGAAAAGGGTCAGAAGAGCAAATGAGTTTCAGATTTTTAAACCAAAGGAAAATTTGACAGAAAACCTTCTAGTGTTCACTTTGCATCTTAGAAGCAGAACCATTCTGATTCCTACTCAGAAAGACTTAAGCTTTATGGTCAGGAGTATCTCAGGAGACAGCAGGGTCCAGAAGGGGAAAGGTAGGGTGTTGCCTATGTGAGAAAGACATGGCACGGAAGCCTGGGTGCACTCATTCACACACATGGAATTTGGTGAGGACTTCCTCCCATGAGCCAGCGGGGCCAAGTGCGTGTGGCTGCCCTTTGGTCACATCTCTCATCTCAGACCGTAAAACATCGACTTTCTGGAATCCCCATGGACTGACTCATTGTGGAGAGAGCTGAGAACTTATTTCTTCAGGCGCCCAAAACTTTTTAAAACATTACTATTAGCCGTTGTAATGAAAATGTGTTAATGGATCACAGTTATCTCTGACTTTTTAAGCAGAGTACGTTGAGTATAACTTAGCCTTTCCTTGACAACTCAAGGACATCTTCCAGGACATCCATTACTAGACTGGGCTCTGTACATTCATCCTCTTGGGATATTTTGAAGCTTATTAGAAAGGGGTTTCCACTGAACCAATTGGTTCTAGATTACTGGTATTTCTCAGTACTTCTCTGTGCTTCTTATTATATTATTTTTGTCTTGTGTCTTATCACGAGCACTGTCCTTTCCCTCACCTGCCTATGTTTGTCTGTTATTGTTCTCTCCAAAGCCCTTTAACTTACCTTTTCTCATCTATCACAGACAGCCAAGCTTTGTAAAGTAGGTTGTAAAATAAGTACAAATAGTACCTTTAAAAGTTAATTTTGTGATACATAAATTATATCTTAATAAAGCTATTTTTAAGTGAATTGCAGACTATAAAATCTTACAAAAGGCGAGGTATCGTGTCACTGTTTATTTTGATGCTAAACTATTTCACTCTTTCATATAAAAACTAAAAAGCACAAATAGGTTCTGAGTGAAGACTTAGAATTATTCTATAAGTAATATGCCTAAGAGTTAAGGTATTGTCTTTCAAACATCTATTTTTGTTTATTTGACTTTTTTGGTTTAGTTCTTAATCTAAAGTAAAGTAAATTTTAGTAAGTGCGCTATGACTATAGATTCTTTGATTAAAGCCACCTCTCTCATCCTCTGTTCATTCATTTGGTTTTTCTGGATGACCTACTATGTGCTGGGCCTTAGAAATAAACACAAATCTCTAGGTAACTTAGGTCTTCCTTGTGTGGACTTTAGGTGTAAATCTCTAGGAAGAATGAGTTTTGATGCGTCCTTGATCTGTGTTCCCATGATAACTCCATGACCCTGAAATCAATTAGTCCCCAGGGAAGGATCATAATCAACCAACTGGAAGACGAGCCCATTGCTAGAAAACTAGACCATGGAGTAGGGATCCTTGGTCAGAAGAGAATGCTAAGTGAACAGAGAGGTACTTTCAGTTGTTGCATTCTCTAGTGTTTTCCCATGGATCATCTAGACCTTTGTTACTCAAAGTATGGTTACTCAGACCAGCAGCATCCGTATCACATGGTAGCTTATTAGAAATACAGCATCTTAGGCTCCACCCAAGACCTATTATATTAGACTAAGCCTTTTTAAAAGTTGCTCAAGTGATTTATATGCTCATTAAAGTTTGAAAAGCACTGAGCTAGATAATACTGTACACAAGTATCCGTGAAATACCTGGCACTTTACCCACTGCAGTAATCACATTTTTCAGAGCCCTTAGATGAATGACGCCAACCACAAGAGGCCACCGTTTAACGCAGAGGCACATCCCACTGGTCAGTAGTCAGAGATGGTCTTCTTGATGCCAAGCAGATGTTTAGCATATTCGTTGAGCAGACAGAGACCACGACTGTTTTCTTAAATGTGCTTGTCAGGTTCAATAACTCTTTTCCAATGACTCATCTCTTCATACACATGTGTTGTAATTTTCTTTAAAGACCAGCTTGTCAGCAGCATTCAAAGCTGGGTATTTTTCCTTTGTTGCAAGTCTTCATCCATATTCCCGGAAACACCCCCTAGCTCAAATTCAACTCTAGCCTTCCTGACACCATTTCATTCATCTACTCATTCATACGGAAAGTACTTACTGAGTGCTTACTATCTTTTGCATTTTCCATTCGGTGACCACCATGTAAACATTTGCATCCCTTCTATGCCAACTACTTTGCTCGCTTGCTTTCCTTTAACACTTAGTTTTACATCTTACATAAGACTGGAAACATATTTTTAAAGTACTAAATATGGTTTCTATCCTTTAAAAACTAATACTATAATTGAGCAGAGAAGATATACAACTTTGAAGTAGCTGGAGAACAAATTTGGAAGACTACACAGAGATGACATGTGCTGTACCAGAACAAGCACTGGACGTGCATGAGTCAGGAAATCGGGGACCAGGTTCTGGTGCTTCTGTTAACCTTTTTCAGACTCTTAGATAAACCTTTTTGTCCCTCTACAATTTTCTCAACTACTAAAAAAATTATTTTTTTAAGAAAAGGTGTTAGATCATCTGATCTCAAAAAAAAATTCTCCTTGTCTCCAATACCCAAATGCCCAACGATGGATCCTAAACTACGTACAAAAACGCTAATGAAATTTACATAAGAAAATAAGTAGCATGGGGTTGGTTAGGGAGACTGTATATTATTACAATTAAAAGCACTGACTTTGATATCAGACAAATTTAGGTTCAAATCCCTGATGGAGTATAAGCTAAATACACTTGAGGCCTTTGACAAGTCACTCAATCTCTTTGATCCTTGGTTTTCTCATTTGTAAAGTGAAAATAATAAAGTACCTATCTCAGAATCATCATGGGAATTAAATGGAATAATTCATGTAAATCCTTAGTATGGTGCCTGATGTAAAAGATGTGCTAAATAGATGATGATGATGATGATGATGATGATGATGATGATGATGATATGATGATGGTGGTGATGATGATTATGGTGTTGATGGTGATGGTAGTGGTATTTTCAGGAAGGTCTTTGTGGAGCACACAGGAATTTCCAGTAAGGATAAACTTCAACTCTAACTTGGAGAAACTAGCAGGATATATGGGATAAACTACAAAGGAACTCACCAGCTGGCAGCAGAGCCGAAGGAAGGAATGATAAGGGGTAGGGAAGACGGGAATGCAGGTAAGTTAATGGACAACTTTGTTGACCAGAATGGATGGGGAAGAAAAGACTTAGCTTGACAGAAAGAGCTGGATGTGATGAAGTAGTGCTTAAATACAGTGTCTCTGTATCTCTGTGAAGATGATGAGGAGTTGAGAGACTGAAGGTAGGGAGACCAGCCAGGTACCTACTGGGTAGTCACCCCTGGGTAAAATGATGAGAGCTGAACTATAGGGCAAAAAGTCAGGAAGAAAAAGCAATCCTCTGGAGTTCCCCAAAAATCTCTTCAAGATTCTTCCCAAGAAATTCCTCTTGATCTCATACAAATATGTGTGTTTAATATTTCTTCCCATTCCAATCAAAAGTGGAGGAAACAAGCGACTGTGCTTTTGTGCATGAAGCTATGCAATGTGCTAAGATCATACCCTGTGTGTGCATTCTGAGTCAGAGACTCCGTAAGAAGATATTGAGGGTTACTAAGCAGGCCATGTCACTTCAGCCTGGCTTTAGTCAGAGATCTTATCGGATAAGAACAGGACACAAGCCCTCAAGGCATGGCAAGGTCTCTGCAGTGCCCTGTGGTTGTTATTACAGGGCCTAAACAATGAACTATGTTCACCATGGTCTCCTTCATAGTCTGCACGCTAGCGCTATGCAGGAAGAACAGAGACTGCCCCGGACATGGCCATGGAAGGCAATCACTGTTTCCTAGAGACATCCCAGTAGTGGAAGCAGGAAGGAGCTTTGCCTAATTACAGACCAAACTGGCCAGAACTTTGCTCCTGTGTTTATCACTACTTGTCCTGCAGCATGCTTCACCTGTGCTTGGCGCATTCTGGAGTATAGGCTCTTTTCCACAGCTTCCTAGATAGCAGACATTGCTCTGGTCCTGCACTATAAACAAAGAAACTATATGATACACAGAGAGGTGCCTGGTAAGGTGGGACCTCATCTCCTTGACACATACTCTCCCACGTGCCCACCACTGGAGTTTAGCATGACTTCATCGTCCACAATCCCAGGAAGCTTCTGCCAGACCAAAAGATGTGATGGGAGATGGAAACATGCTTTCAAAGCAGGACATGTGGCCATGTACCCATGACGATAACCAGGTGGAGAACTGAAGCAAATATACAAGCAACGGACAGAATGGTTTCTTTGACGCCATCCTAGGAAGCAGCTCCTCTGTCCTTTTTTTCTTAACCCTTAACTCACGTATTCAGCAAGCAATATGGTGTTGTCAGAGCCTGAGGATCTATAGAGATGCCTGAGGGGCTCCTCAAGGAGTATGGTAAAGTCCAAGGAGGCCATCTTTCTTGCAAAGCAGCTCTACTCCTATGTCTCTTATGAATTGTGCTTCTAAGTAAGAATTTTCAAAAGGAGGAGGTGGCTGCCGAGAAGTACTGGTACATCCCCTCCTCTAATGCATCTGGGTTTGAGTGCTTGGCAGATATGCACAGTACTTGGAAATGTAGGCCCAAAAATGAGTAAGATCCAGACCTTGTCCTCAAAAACACGCAACAATAAAATGACGAAGAAGAAACCTTCACAATCTACAGGGAGGCAGGTGCAGAAATAAGTAAATAAGTGTGTTTAGAGCACAGACTCCAAGCCAGACTACAGAGATTCTAAGACTTGTGACAAGTTACTTAAACTTTCTGTGCTTACATTTTCTCACATATAAAATGGGTATAATAATTGTACTTACCTAGTTGGTAGTATGAGGGTTTGGTGAGTTACTTTATCGAAGGCACTAGGCTAGAGCCTGACATGTGTAAGCATTGTGTAAATGTTTAAAAAAAGAACAACAATGAGATGAGTGCATTCCTGCACCCAGTGCTGGTGGGTGCTCAGAAGACAGCGTCATTAATTCTGTCTGGGGCATCTCTCTTAAGGCCCAAAGAAGGTGACATTTGTTTTGGATCCTGAAGTTTGCCAACCGGAAGAGCAATAGAAGGGATTTCTAGGTTTAGGAAACAACATTGGTAAAGTTCGCAGAGCATGTTGTCTGATTTGAGATCAATTCCTAGTAAGCCTTAGAAAGCGATCACCATTGGATGAGGCTTAGCGGAACAGTTCACAAGCTATCCTGCAGCAAAAGTTATACAATTACAAGCTGTCGGGACAGTGATGGGCAGGTAAGTGTTAACCTACTAGGAGATGAGGGAGGTCTGATTTATAGCCTTTACCCATTTGTGTGATATAAATACTCCCACCATAGTTGATTTCTATCAGTGATGTCAGTACCCTCATAGCATTCCTGAAAACTCCTCTCAAAAGCAGGATCTGGCCTACCACATCATCAAAGCACTCAGAAATACAAGGTATGGGTCCCCCTTACTCGGTGCGCAGACCGTGGAGAGGACAGATCTGACACCCTGCTCGGAGCATACTTAAGGCAGAAGTCCGCGGGGGTGGCCGAGACTTCCCCCTAAGTGAACCTCACGACTACAGGTCTGGCACGGTTTTATTTCCCAGAAACAGAATCCACCCTGGCTAGTTTAATCAGGAGGCGAGTGTTTTGAATTTTATTTTATTAACAAAAGATTTGGGGTGTTAGAGAAGCAGATCAAAGTCACGCTTCGAGCAGCAATATCCAAGACCAAGATGAAAAAAATCTGAGCACTTAAAAGGCAGGAATGGCACTAAATTCCTGTCACCTCAGGGCCCGTCACTGTTGTTTCCACCAGCACCAAAGCCGCTTCTGCATTTAGAATTGCAGCTTCTGCTGCTGCTTCCACAGAATGCCAGACACACTGAAGCAAAAAGGAAAGAATCTTATTCACACCAAGCCCATTCGTTGCTGTGTTCCCTCCCCTCCAAAAGGATGGCTTGCCTGGGAGCCTGCAATTGACAGCACATAGGTGCCATGCCAGCCTCCTAGCTGCCCTGAAGTCTGGGTGTGAACTCTGTGGCTACTGGGGTAATAAAACTCATAACACAGTCATTTCCCTGAATCAGAAAGACAGTTACAAAATACGGAAGGCAGGCGTCATCCACAAATTCCATTGCCTTTACCTTTAAGTCCTTTTCTGCCTTGTACAGAAATGTTGCCCCTGGAACCTATGCCATTCCTTAACTTCTTTCTATAAATAAAACTGTCATCTATCTGCTAGGGGAGGAATCTTACACATTACGACTAAGTTCTTGTCTTTGCAGACAGTACAGAGTTAGGTATATCCCACTGTTTCTACATAATCTTACACACACCAAAAAATGTATCACAAATTCTAGTATTGTGTAGTAAACACAGTTGTGCTTTGGAATCAGACAGATCTGGTTGCCTAGCCTCCTGTGCCTCAGTTTTGTCATTTGTTAGCTGGGGATGGCAAAAATAATAATACCCTACCTCATTGGTAGTGGTGAGGATTCAATTAAATCTTGTTTGTAGCAGAACTTGTATCACAGTGGAGTTCAAAACCTGTTAAAATTTTTTGTGAAGGCCATTATGGCATAGTAGAAAGAGTACAAATTTTGGAGTCAGACAAACCAAGTAGTAAATGTGACTTGAGCCCCCATTTTCTTCTCTGTAAAATAAAGATAATAACAATTCCTGTTTTACTGGACTGGGCTATTATGAAGATTAAAAATAATGTTCCATGTCTAGCATAAGATGTAGCTTATAATAATTGCTCAATAAATGATAATCACTATTAATATTATTACTGTCTTTTATGCCATTTTACAGCATGACCTAAGTGAGAATATTAGCTATTCCCAACTTAGGTTGGCTTCTCCACAACTAGTAGGCATCGCAGTTAAGAACTTAAGAAACAGTAGAGTTTTATATATTTTTTATCATCATTTGTACCACGCATTATGGTTTACAAAGCATATTCATCATCTCCTACGCACCCCATGCCAGTCTTGTGAGGCAAGCCGAACAACTCCGTAAGTTAATACTTGCTTTGCCTCACAGTTGGAAGAGTCTGCCTCAGAGACGTTAAGTCACTTGTCTAGGTCACAGAGAAAATCACTGATAGAGCCAAAGCCAAAATGGAGATCTTCTGGTTTTTTGTGGAGGGTTCTTTCCTCCACTTCATGCTGTATACGAGTATGTCTTCATTAATTTACACTTCCATTTATTCAATAAACATTTATTTATTACCTTTTGTATGTCAGTCACTACATGAAATAGGTTCTATTGATCCAAAGATGAATAAAAGAAAGTTACTTGCCCCCTAACCAAGGTACCTTAAGAAAACATCCCCCCAGGGAATTTAATAGAAGATACTTTTACCAATTATATGGCTCTCAATGTTTTTAAAAAATCATATTTGGAAATAAGATGATCAAATTTAAAACGGGACAACTGCTTTCACTTGAAGTTAATAACATTAAGAAGTAATACTAAAATCACTAATGTGAGTTTTTAAAAAGAATTACTTTTCAACCGCTAAAAGTTGTTTTTCAAATGAACTTCACTGCTAATAAGCCCAGCCAGTTTGTCAAAAGGAATATAAATATGATGCCAATACATGCTATTTATAACACAACAAATTCAAATAAAAAGCTCCTAGCCTTTTGGGGCTCCGGGTTTTCCTTAGACAACTTTCTTTCTAGCTTTGCTTTGACCTCAGCCACTGTGAGAAGATACAAAACACTATGGGTTCCAGAATGTTCTGTCCTTGGAAGATCTCTATTCAAAGTTTTGGACCAAATGTCCCATTAATTCCCCTCTGACTAAGGCACTTTGGGGTCAGCTGAACTTGGGGTCTACAGGGATTACAGAAAAGGGACTGGGTGCAGAGTTCACGCCAAGGCTACATGTTTCAGGAACTTGGGGTAAAGCCAGATTCTGCTACAGGGATTTAGAAGGAATTAGCTCAGGGAAGCTTTTCCTAAATAAAAGAATTCTGAAGTTAGCATTGTTGTTCTTTTATTACCAATAATAATAACAGCTACCACTTAATGAGAAACAAGTATGTGCTAAGCACGTTATGTACACTATTTCTAATTCTTACGAATAATAATGCTGCAAGGCATTATAATTCCTATTTTACATATGACACAATCAAGGCTCAGAAAATAATTTTTCCAAGGTCACATAATAAGAGGCAGATATGACATTTAAAATCAAGATCTGTTTTATTCCTCCTTCCTCTTTATGTCTTCTACCTCATCCAACATCTTCCCCCAAAGCAGCAACACTATCCCTCAAATATGTATGTCTGTACAGGCAACTTCAGTTATTCATCTCAACCTATTGACTAATTATCACCTACACACCCAGCACTATATTAGGCACGAAGGAATTGTGAAGAATTCTTGGTTTGGGCTTGTTTCTTAACTTGGGAAAAATTTGCCTCTTTGCATCCTGTTCCCACATGTGATAATGATCTATTTCTCTAGCCACTAGACATCATGCAAACATTGGAAGCTTCTTTTTAAGGCTTGGGGAGAGCTAAACGAAAGATTTTGTTCAGTCAAAAATCACAATTCTATTAATAGCATATTTGAATCTCAAACATCTCAAACAACTTAATTTGTCAGAGTGACAATTTTAAAAAGTGTCTCATCAAGAAAGTTGAGTCACTCTATGTGTATTATATTTTTAAATAAATACCAAACCTTCACCTACTTTACTTAGCATTGCAAAGATTCCTGTTGGACTTCCTGTGGAGAAAACCCTGAGAACCTTTGCCAGAATTGGCTGTAAATTCATCGTATCGTGAATAGGTCAGTGGAATTGTGTTGTTCAGTGATCCTCAAGCAGAGGGTGAATGGTAGAAGGCAACAGTGTTGAGGTGGAGGAAAAGGAACCATGTTTTGTAAAAGCTCATTTAATACGATGTTATATTTAGACAAATGAAATGCGTTTCTTTCATCATACAAGCTTTGAAAGTCAAGCTCGACTATTTCTTTGCTGGTGGGTCACTAGCATAAAAAAGTTGGGCTGAGAAATGCTGTTTTCTATAAGTGAGATGATTGCAGATACACTGGCTTACGGCTCAGCCTTAACTCCATAGCCAAGTTCTCAAATCCACGCAAAGGCTTGTACTGTCTGCAAAACTCTAAGTCATCGTTTTAGTGACTGGATTTCAGATATTGGTTTGTTTCATTTTCCATCTTCCTCACTTAGAGGAAAAATAAACCAAGGTTTTCTTCTCCCTAAATGGCTTGTGAGGGGGAAAAAAACATGAATAAGTTATGTTCTGATGGGTTGTTGAAGACCCCTACACATCTACCTGGGTTCCACTCAACTTGGGAAGCAAAAAACATAGTGCACATGCACTTAATAAATAAAGCAAGGCTGTCTGGTACATCTACCTCTGATTTCACATAATTGAAAATAAGTCCTAGCCATCTACTGCACATGTGCTTTCTTCCCCGCCACTCTCCGCCCTCCTTCATCACTCAGGAAGAGAGTTTCAATTGGCCAACTCATCATCTTTTAAAAATTCGTATTCACCAGTTCTTTTACAGCAGAGCCTGAGAAGAATTAGAATACTTTAATGGTTTAAAACTAGTTTGTGAGACCAATGGCAAACATTAATAATTTACTGGAAGGAAGGAAGGATGGAAGGGAGGGAGGGAGGGAGGGAGGGAGGGAGGGAGGGAGGGAGGGAGGGAGGGAGGGAGGGAGGAAGGACAGGAAGAGCCATATGGCTGGCAAGGTGTGTAAGTCTATCTTTCTGAAGGCAATGGGCAATGAGCGGGGTTCATACCAGCAAAAACATATGGTAAGTGATCAAAAGTTAAGGCAGAACGTATCAATGTGGATGGGGAGCATTAAACTCAGGCCTTGTGTTTAAGAGGGGAATTAACAATTGACATTTTTACCAGTATTAATTTGTTAGATAAGCAATTTCAATAAATCATAATATTTGGGATTCCCTTTTCAATTTCTTGTTTGTATTTTAATATATCAGGACCTCTGAGAGGCCCTGGTTAATGCCAGTAAGTGGAAGTTGGGGGTATAAAGGTACCAAAGAAATAAACACCATTCAGGAGCCAAACAGGAAGCATGAAGCAGTTCCTGATCACAGAAGAAAAATGGCTCCTGGGAAAGATGGATGGTTCATGGAATCCTGCATAGTTTTAAGCATGGCTGTCTTTTTTGTGTGTTTTATATATCATTAATCTACTTAACATTTCATTTGAAAAAAATATTTCCACTGCTGAAAAAAATGTTTTAAAATACTATTAATAGATGAATACCATTACAACAGAACAATTTTCCTTTTGAGAACCATTTTGAAAACGGGATAGTATGTTAAAATGAAACATTCTATTAAATGTATTAAGAACAAACAAAATAGTAAGGAATTCCTAGGGCAACATCTAGGAAAAGACAGAACCCAGAGAGATAAGCCCAACATTCAAAGTTGCTTTGTCCTAAGGGCATTTGCCAGCATAAAGTAAAAGCTGTAAATCTAAATTGCACTTGTGGTGGATTTGTGGGTAAGCTAGATAAAAGTCAAAGAACAGAGCCCACATTATGCACTGTTGGTGGAAATGTAAATTCAGACATCCACTACGTATGGAGTATTTCTCAAAAAATTCAAAACAGAACTACCATATCATCAGGCAATCCCTCTATTGAATATATATCCAAAGGAAATGAACTTTATCTCTAAGAGATACCTGCACTCCCATATTAATTGCAGTATTATTCACAATAGCCAAGATATGGAAACAACCTATGATATCATTTTGAACATAAAAAAACTAAGAGAAAGTGCATTTAAATTATTAGAATTAATAACAGAATATAAAACCAATATACAAAGATCATTATAGTCTACCAATAAAAAACTAGAATGTAAAAATGTTTAAAAGATACCATTTATAACAGCATAACAACATCAATTTCCTAAGAATGAATCTAGCAAAAGATGTGTGAGACTACTATGAAGAATACTAGAAATCCTTATTGAGAGTCATCAAAGAAAGAGATATTCCATGTTCATGAATGAGAAAACAGTATTGCAAAAGTGTCAGTTCCCATACTGTTCTAAAAGTATTTATAATTCAAATCAAAATCTCCAACAAGTTATTTTTGTGGGATTGACCAGCTGATTTAAAAATGTACATGGAAATGCAAAGGTAAAAGAAGAGCAAAACACTCTTGAAGAAGAAAGACAAAATGAGAGAATTAGCTCTGCCAGAAAGCAAGCCTTATTTTAAAGCTATAGTGACTAAGACAGTATAGTATTGGCTCAAGAATAGGTAAATAAAACAAAACTCAGAAACAGACATACATATATGTGGATTTGGTGCATGAGAGATGGCACTGCAGATTAGGAGGCAAAGGATCATTTTTCAATGCTAATGGGACAATTGGGTATTCATGGAGAAAAAAAAGCCAGTGGACCTTTACTTACATTATATGTAAAAATTGACTCCAGGGGGATTAAGACAAAACTGTAAACACAAGGTCAGACAATTAAGTTCGTGAACTCATCCTAGAAAAAGTGTTACATACCTCATTGCTATATATGTTCATCTTCGAAGTACTCCCCTTGGGGAGCTATATACCAATGCCAGTGCCTAGTCCACCCTTCAAAGCAATTTTGGAACTCTTTTTCTGGAATGGCCATCAGAGATGTTATCATATTACCCTTGATATCCTGAATGTCATCAAAATGTCTTCCTTTGAATATTTCTTTTATCTTCAGGTAAAGAAGGAAGTCATTGGGGGCCAGAGCAGGAGAGTGGGAGGGTGTTCCAATATAGTTATTTGTTTACTGGCTAAAAAATCCCTCACAGACAGTGCCATGTGAGCTGTTGCATTGTCGTGATGCAAGAGCCATGAATTGTTGGCAAAAAGTTCAAGTCATCTAAGCTTTTCATGCAGCCTTTTCAGCACTTCCAAGTGGTAAACTTGGTTAACTGTTTGTCCAGTTGGTACAAATTCATCATGAATAATCCCTCTGATATCAAAACAGGTTAGCAACATTGTTGCAACAAGTTCGCAAACTTCATTGTCCAACCTCATATTTTAGAAGAAAATAGAAGAGATTTTCATGACCTTGTGGTCAAGAGAATGATTTCTTGAGTAAGATATGAAAAGTAATACCCATATTAGAAATGACTGATAAATTTGACTGCATTAAAATTAAGAATTTCAGCTTATCATAAGACATATTGCAAGTGAAAAGACCAAGCTACAGGAAGACAGAAATTATTTAAAAGACTTGGAACTCAGGCTAAGTAAGGAATACCTACAAATCAAGTGTAAAAAGACAGAAAACTAAAGTACAAAATGGACAAACGACATTCATGAATGGACACTTCACAAAGAGTGACTACAAATGGTCAATAAACATGTGGAAAACCTTTCAACATCACTACTAATCAGAGAAATGAAAAATCAAAACCACAATAGACTACCATACACGTCCATCAGATTGGCAAAAGATTGAAAGGTCTGCCAAACGCAAATATTGGCCAGAATGTGATGGGAGTGAAAAGCAACACTCAACACTTTGAATAATAATTTGACATTACATATACATCCTCATGACCCAATAATCCCACTGCTGGGTATATGTCTTAGACTAGAGAAACTTGTACACAATTACACTTGGATGGGCGTAAAGGATGTTTATACATGACCACAGCGTGGTTGTAATCACCAGAAAGGGGCAGTCCAAGCGGGCTTTGGTAGTATAATGCATTCGTAAATTATGGTACATTATTACTATGTTGGAAAACCAAAGAGAAATGAAAATGAGCAAATGACAGCTATATACAAGAACATGAATGAATCTTACAAATATACAGACATAAAATAAGTAATATGATCCTATTTATATAAAGAAAATGCTAGAGATGCCCACTTGATAGTCAAATTACACAGAAGATCAAGAGATGATTACATGAAATTGAGGATGGCGGTTCCATCTAGGAGCAAGGGGGAGCGCTGTGACCCTGAAGGAAGCACAAGACACTTCCAGAATGCTGCCAATATTCTACTTCTTCACCTGGGTGGGGAAACATGGGTGTGTGCTTCATAATTACTCACATTATTGTGTATCTATTTTATACACTTTTCTATACAAGTATGTGTGTTATATTTCACAATTTTTAAAAGATTAAAGAAAGGAAAGAAAAGAAAATTACCAGACCCAATGATTGCCAAAATCTCTTCCACTGCTGAATCTTTGTTCTTGTTGTTGTTTTTGTTTTGTTTTTCATTTAGATTCCAAAACTGTTACCAGATTAAAACGAGAACATACAAAAGAAGGAGGGGCTTTATGTCTCCTGTAAGATGTTCTGGCTTTTCAGAGTCAATAGGTAACGATACCTGTCTGACCACTTCCACCAAAAAGGCGCCACTATGGTTTTAAATCCCCAAGAAAAGCTGAAAATTCTTGAAGACTGTCCTCATCCTAGAGTGTCCCCTTAGCTCTCTACAGGGAGAAAGCAATGGGTAATTCAATATTTAAGAATAAGGTATGTATAGGTTCTTTCTAAGAGACTCAGAGGCCAAAGGCCGAGCGTTGGCCCAAACCAGACCCTAATGTCACCTGAATGTCCTTGTTTTGAGAAAGAAGAAAAAAATAGTAACCTTGTCCCAGTAACAGAGATTCTTTTACCAAAGCTCTGCAGAAAGACCTTTCAGGAATAAGCCAGCTAATTAAAGCAGGATGCCTAAAATATTCAGCTTCTCTTGGGGCAGGCAGTTGTGTTCTTATTTAACAGAAAGTTTAGCACAATACAAATTAAGTAAATGCCAAAAGCTTAGGCCCTGACTGCAGTCCTCCAACCCCTCAGAAAACAGAATGGCCTAGTGACTCGGATTAATTGATTCAATCAACAAACAATTATTGAACAAATAGTGCGAGTTTAGGCACCTCTACTAAAAATTGAGGGTACAACACTGAAAAGGCACAGGTTTCAACCTTGGAAAACACTTGAGAGGATAGTCATACATAAATAAGTCATTCACTTACAATAAGAATAATCACTTTTACAGAATTTTGTGTAAGTGCAGGGGCAGCACTAGAGAAGTATTTAATTCAAAGAAGTTTTCACCAAAGAAATAACATTATGTTAGGTGACACAAGAGTGTTTGAGGATGGTATGCAAGTCAGTTGATTGGATAGAAAGCTATAAAAGTTTTTTCCTGGTTTAATTGAAATATAATTGACATATAACTGCATTGGATGCAGGTGTACAACATAATGATTTGATATATGTATACAAGTGTACTGTAAAATGATCACCACAATAAGTTTAGTTAACATCTATCAGCTCACATAGTTACAAATTTTTTTCTTGTGCTGAGAACTTTTAAAATCTACTCTCTTAGCAACTTTCAAATATATGACAGAGTATTGATAACTATAGGGACTATGCTGTATGTACATTACTTACCCAGAACTTATTTATTTTATAACTGGAAGTTTGTACCTTTCGACTACCTTCACCCATTTTGCCCACCCTTCACCTCTGGCAACTACCAATCTGTTCTCTATATCTATGAATTTGTTGTTTTTAAATTCCACATATAAGTGAGATCATACAGTATTAGTCTTTCTCTGTCTGACTTATTTCACTTAGCATAATGCTCTCAAGGTCCATCAAATACGGACCTTGCAAATAGCAGAATTTCCTTATTTTTTATGGTTGAATAATATCCCATTATATATATATCCAAAAAATGTATATGAGTGGACACTTTAGTCAACATTGCTCAAGCAGTAGTTCATTGTAATCAGAAGTGTCTGGACGCTGATGGTAACCACTTTGAGCACCTCTTGTAATTGCAGAAGTCAAACGTGACTTGCATTCATCTTTTGTTATCGATATATATTATTTCAATTTTAATAGTTTTTTCCTTTCTTAAAATGTGTGTACATTTTTTGGCACTATATATGTATGTGTATATATATATGTATGTATATATATATATATATATATACACACACATACATATCCTATAATAATTTTTATTATTGCTATATATATATACATACATATATATATTATGTAGATATATATAGTCATAAACTTTTAAAACCCTAAATCTAATGCCTTTGAATTCTCTGGCAGATGCTATCGAAATTCCTATGGGCAGACTTGTCTCTGATGATGTCTATGCAACATCAAAAACAATCCATTGAACAATTCTCAATGGTAATGGCTGCTATTCCTGTTATTATTTTACTGAATTTACAATGAATTAGACATGTAGATTTAAAGTGGAAGTACATCTTTTCCAATGTTTAGGTTTTAAAGCATTTCACATAGTCAAAGTAGCCTTTTTTAAAAGAAAAAAAAATCTTATTTCATCCATATGTTGCAGCGCACATTATGTTGCAAATATATAATAATTCTTAGGCATATTAAAGTGCAAGAACCACTGAGCTAGACTAAAGAAAGATAAAAAGGAAAGTCTCAATGAGGACATCTGGGCACTCAAATAACTCTGGCTTGAATGTAATTACCAAGCTCCTAACAGTGAATGGGAAATGGCTGAAGAATCCTGTAGTGTCCCAGCTTGTCTCCATGGTTTATCCCATTCTGTTTTCATCTTACCTTCTCTAACCTTCGTTACCCTTACCGTTTCTAATCTTAGTTACTTGTTATTGTAAATTAATCTTATGAGGGCGTTGGATTCCAAGAGCAGCATGTAATGACTTTTATGTATATTCATGTTAAATACTTTTTTTAATGAATACATAGTGAATGCAATAAAAGGGTCATCTCAGTAATTTTTTTTCATATCACTTCTACTTAATGATGGTTAGCATGGTGCTGCTAAAGTCTATTTCTGGAATGACATTCTTATCCCCTGAAAGAAAAGAGCTCAATTAGAAGGGGATTTTTCAAGGCAACATCTAAATTTCACATTTCCTTGACTCATAGAATTATATCAACTTAGGGACTGAGAAAATCACCATGTTTAACTCAGGGCCCACAGAGGGTGGAGGATGTGATAAAGTGAACTTGACAAGTAGACCTGTGATCTAGTCTCAGCTCTGCTATTGAGAAAACCACTTGTGGTACAAATTTTCCTACTAGTGAAGGGAGGCTTAAACGATATTCTTTTAATATGGTCCCATCTAACTTGGGTTTAAATAGCCTTGGCCAAGTTACTCTATCTTTCTGTGCCTCAATTTCCTTATTTGCAAATTGAGGATAATAATAGTTTCTATCTCAATGGACGTTGTAAAGATTAAATGTTTTAAAAGATTAAAAGAGTAATTATACGTATGCATATATACAAAATGTGTTTGTGTGTGTGTGTGTGTGTGTGTGTGTGTGTTGACGAAGTGCGCTGTCTGGCAGTTGGCAAGCATTCAGTAAAATTAGTTGCTATAATAATAATTTTTATTATTGTTATTATCAGGCTGTGATTCTTTCTTCCTATGATATGAGATCCAAAAATCCAACCCAAAGAAAGTGTATCATAAGTTACACAATGGTCACCAATTAATTTAACATTTCATGAGCTTCTGATGACCATGACTACCTAGGCTAAGCTAGATGCCCCCAAACACACACACACACACCCCATAATGCACCATTTTCTAAAATGGCAGGTGCTCACTTTGCCCACAGTCGAACCATTTAAACTGCCACTTCTCAAAAGCAGATAGGCAATCCAATGATAACCTTCAAGCACCTTTCCCTACTACAGTTTGTCCTATTCTAATGATATAAAACTGCTCTGGACTATACAAAAGCTTTGAAAATATGCTCATCAGGGAGTCAGACCAGATGACTGCCAACATCCCTTCTAACCCTAGATTGTTAGAATTCTATTAGCTAATAATACATTTTAAATGGAGGAAGTCAAATTCAAAATAATCAGCAAAGATCCAATTGGGGTGTTTACTCAAAACTTTGTAGTGAGTCTCAAGGCGGAAGCTACACATTTCATAGCTACTTTCTTTGCCCTGACTTGAATACTTTCTTGATTAATTTTCTTCTTAACACCGGCTTGGACTCACTTCCTGGGGTGGTTTAATTCTTAATTTTCAATTTGCTCTAATAAGCCACTTTCCTAGTTCCCCAAACTAGTTTGACCAAATCTGTGCCTCCTGTTTCTATAGAATTTACATTGCGGTTGGATATTTCAGAATCCCCAGCTTTTTCAGATTGCAATTACCAGCTACCCTGGACCTTCTCAGTTTTAATTCCAGCCTCCTTATAAAGAAAGAAGGGGGGGTGGGGGTGGAAAGGGATGATATTTAATCCTTACAATTAACATTTTGCAAGAGCAATCACTTCATGTCTCCAGTCTGTGTGGGGCTATGGGAATAAGAAAGGGCCACATTACATCATACGGTGGCTAAAAAGAAATACTTTGAGCTATGTCACTGGGGACGGTCCCTGCAAAACCAGAATGTCTAGTCACTTTGACCTACAGCAAGCAGTATCGAATAACTCGGACAAGTGCTAGTGCAAACAACTGACCAAGTCATTAACCCTAATGCAGCCACTGTGAAAGCAGGACTGATTAAAACCTACCAATTAAAGAAGAAATCTGGGGAAAGGGAGAAGTTGGGTTTTTTTCCTTTCCATTTTTCGTTTTGCTTTTTTTTTTTTCTGAGGAAGACCTGAGAACATGGGTGATGAAAGGGACAGCATTCTTTGACCAATTTGCAGACTTCCCAACTTAAAAAAAATCAGCAGAATCTTTTCTCAATAAGTAAGGTGAAACCACACCGTGTGGTTTCACCGTTGCCTCATGAGTCACTGCTATGGAGAACCAGTCACGGCAACCTAGTGGGTTCAGCCCTATTTTCTGACAGTGCGTTTATGGTTTGCACAGAGAAAATGACAGCATTTTGATGGCAAAAGAAAACCCCTGGTCAGCAACCAGGCAACCTGCTAGCCTTCTACCAAAACAGTTGTGCTTAAAAGGAGTTGTCAACCTGGTGTTTGCCCATCTGATCTGGGTGGATGAGATTATCAGATAAATCAAGACAGTGATTAAGAAAAATAATAAAATAGCTATCATTTCTGCTGCTGTGACTCTGTGGCAGCTCCTGTGCACTTTACACACATCAGTTTATTTAATAGTCTCAGTAATGCTAGGAAGGGCTTCTATTAGTATCTCCATCTTTCAAATAAGGAAAGTGAGGCTTAGAGGTTTTAGAAAATTAGCCCAAGGTCACAGAACTAGAAAGCTGCTGTGTCTAATTAACAACACACTCACTATATGTCCCTCCTCTAGAGACTCTCTGCCAGACTTTATTTCTTTATCTTCTTTCAGAACAACTGCACCAAGATGTCCTTACTTATAAGGCACAAATGTCAAGATCTAGCAACATATTCTACATGTATTTGAATAAAGGCATATAGTTTTCAAAATTAACACATCGTCTCTTTTATCCCTCCACCACACCTTATAGGGTGGGTAAGGCAGGATTGTTTTTCAAAGTCCCTTCAAAATTATATTCAATGACTAAGCATTCCCAGTGATTAAACTTTTAGAAGTTCCTTTCAAAACAATACTTGTCAAGATGGAGTAAGTCTACAACTTTACCCATTAGTAAAAGGACAACAGACATGCTATTTGTTTGGAGCAGTGTCTGAATGTGAGCTGGGAGAGAGAAAGTGCATTATAAAACCACAGGGATGATAGCCGACACCACCCCAAGTAGCTCGGAGACTCTTGGGCACTGGAAATGCTTCTGGGTGTTTTCTTCTGCCTTGTCTTTACAGGTTTTTGAAAGCTAGGCCCAAATACTATAAGCATTTCAGGAAGATAGAGCCATTTGGGAAGATGACATTTTTCCTAAATTCCCACTCTTTTTTTTCCTCTTAAGTATAGTGGCATAAAAAGGCAGGCTCGGTAGACACCCAGAGCAGTGAGCAAATCCCTGCTCTTCTACGTACTGGCTATAGGACCTATAGCAACTTACTTCACCAAATTGAGCCTTAATATTTTCATTTGCAAAATGGGATTATTGGTTAAGAAAATTAAATAAGATAATGCATACTAAGTGCTTAGCACAGTTTTTGATAATTATTAAGCACTGAGAGACACAATTGTCATTTCTATCACTGATTAACTTTAATATTTGACATAAGTATGTGAATAAGGCATAACTGGTAACACAATGTTTTGAGACTTTCAAAAATCCTCAATAAAATTCCATACCTGTAGTCACATTGGGTCACATACCACCTGGTGGTCACATACCGTCAGGTACTGACTACCTCAAGATTTTGAAATGGCTTTTAAAGTAGGAAATAACAGACTGGGATAATCACATACTTCACTGTGTCAAAAATTGCTCACTTTGGGGTTTTCCAGAGATTTGTTCTTTGAATAATCTTGTTTAGCATTTTAATAAATAACCTAACAAGAAAATTTTAAAATGCCTGCCAACAATAGAGTTTCTAGGCAGTAAAATATTTATCAAAATGATAGCGCTAAACATCAGGCAGATCCTTGTGAGAGACCTGCTTAAAAGCTTAATATTTGAATTTGAATCTTGACACTTCTTAGATGCATGAAGTGGGGCAAATTATTTAACCACTCTATGCCTCCATTTTTTGTTTGTAAAATGGGGACACTAAGAGTGCCTACTTCATAGGTTGTAAAGGTTGCATTAAATAATGCTAATGAACCCTTAGCACTGTACCAGAACATAGTAAATGATCAATAAATGTTAACAAAGGATGGAATTGGTGATAGTGGTGGTGAGGTAGACATAAGGATGGTGATGGTGGTGGTAGTGGTGATTATATTAGGTTGGTGCAAAAGTAATTGTGGTCTAAAAGGTTAAAAATAATTGCAAAAACCATAATTGTTTTTGCACCAACCTAATAATAATGGTGTTAGTGATGGTTGCAGTGGAGGGGTTAAAATGATGACAGTGGTGATGATGGTAGTAACAGAACCATATCTAGATGGACTTCATCGTGCAAGATATAAAATATAGGTAGAAATTCACAAGACATAGCCATAGGGTAACATAGTCTCAATTATTAGTTCTGCCTAATAAAAGAATATTGGTCTTGGGATAAGTGGAAAAAGCAGTTGGACACAAAAAACTTTCAGGACCAGACAGAGCCCAGAATGCAGCATTTCCCCCTAGATAATGTGTGCCTCCTCTCTCTAAGGATTGCACATTTAAATGCTGCCAGGGGACAGGCAGGAAATGTAAGTTAGTGAAATGGACAGGGCAACACAATAGGGGATGCTGGGGACAGAGGCAAACTGCAAAGCACAAACTCCATCTCTTCCAAAGAGCAGAGCTGCTACTCAGCTCTAGCCAACCAATGCCACAAGGCAATGCAGACCCAACACTATCAGATTTTCCAATTTTCAAGAAAAGCTGGGGATTCAAAATTGTTTACGAAATCTCTATAAAACAAAGGAAATACGCCTGCAGGCCTGATAAATTGCAACTTTTTATCTAAATTGAGGAGCTCCCCCCCTCCCTTCGTGGTCTTCATTTCCAGGGCTTCTGGAATAATTTAATAGCCTCTCTCTCTAAACACCTGGATTCCTGACTTTACTTCCTGTTTTCTCTGTTTTCCTGATTTCTACTTTTCCTACCTCTGTCTGGCAACTCCTGCCCACTCTACAATGCTTTCTTTCCTTCAGGCCTTGGCTTGGCCTTATTGATGCTGATTATATCCTGCAAATGATGCTACCCAGCTAATAGGATTCAACCAAACTCCTTCCCCAGACTTAAGTGAATATTTTCAATTGTTTTCTGAAGATGTCAGCTCAATATGCCCCTTTCAATTAAATGACTTTGCCAAGGTCAGTCACTTCATCCACTTGCATAGTTTCCACTGCCCTCTATAAGCTGATGACTTTCAAGTCTATAGATCTGTTTCAGCTCTGTCACCTGAGCTCCATATCCATGTGGATGTCACATAAACACCTAGAATTCAAGAGGTACAAGTTGTAATTCTTCACCTTTCCATCAAAGCTGGTGCCTTCTTTTGTACCTTTTCTCTACCTCCCAACCACCCATCATTCCAGGACATTGGCATCACCCTAGACTTGCCTCCCCTCTCACATCATACATTCACCACTCAGTCCTTTAAATGTCATCTCATTGGTACCGACTACATCCATCTCCTCTCCCTTTCTACGCCTTTGTCATGTATTGTCAGGAAGGGTGCTATATTCTCCAAAGTGATTTTGCTGATTCTGATATTGAACCCTCCATTCTCTATTCTGAGCCAGAGTAAACCTCTAAAACACAAATCTGATCATGTTCCTTCCTGCTAAGAGTCTTCAGTAATTCCACATAATCTGTAGGATTAAGTGGAAACACTTTAGCTTATATAATAGAAAGCTCCACGTGATGTGACCCCTGGTGAAATTCACCTGGTTTATTTGTGGTTTTCTCCTTTAAACGTTCATTTCAAAATGTACAGAGTTCCCTAAACACATGTTGTTATAAGCATATAAAAGCTTTCCTTTAAAACTCATAAGAACCCTATGAAACTGGGGCTATTATGATGTCCATCTTACTTATGAGGAACCTGGAGCTGAGGTCAGGTAACTAATTTGCTCAAGTCACACTGCTGGGAGTAGCATAGTGAGAATTTGAGCCAGACTCCAGAATCTGTGTTCTCAACCACGATACTATATAGCTTCCCTGAGTGCTCTCTGCCAACCATGCTCTCTCCTTGGCAAACACCTACTCACATCTCCACCTCAACTCAAGAAACACCGCTTTTGTGAAGACTCTCTTAGCTTCCAACATAGAACTGACCACTCCCAATTTTGTGCCTCTCCTGCTTCTCATATAGCTATCCCTCCTAGTACCTGTAATAACTTAGTGTGCTTCTGTATTTATATGCCTATCTCCCCTACTAGACTGTAAATCCTTGAGAATGAGAAGATTGTTTATTATTCTTTGTTCTTTGTATCCCCAGTGCTTATCACAATGCCAAGCACATAGTAGGTACTTAATAAGTGTTTGGGAAATACACGGTTGGGGAGAGAGAGAGAGAGGAAAAAAAAGAGAGAGAGAGAGGAAGGAAGGAAGGAAGGAAGGAAGGAAGGAAGGAAGGAAGAACTGTCAGTAAAACGATGGGCATTATAAGAAGGGCAATAACATATAAGGCCCCTGTTTCAGCATTTTAAGAAAAACATAAAACTGGAAAAGTTCCAATATACCAAATTTTGAGGGTAAGGAGAAAGAATGGGTGGTAAGGCTTTAATCTTTAGATTCATGGAGGACACGCATTAGATGAGCAAGTACACATTTACAAAATAGTATATTAAAATATGATCTACAACCTTTAAGCTTAAAAATCCTATTAGAACAATAAAACCAGGTACTGCTTTCATCAGGAATGAATGTATCAGTCCAAGAGTTAATTCAAGCTAAAAAATACAAATAGGCTTTCTAAAGGCTGAAAATAGTTTACTGATGATTGACCCAAATCTCATTGATATTTCCGTTTAATTCAACAAATAATTAAGGAGCACATATAGTCTCAGGATGAAACACAAGCATGACAAATATAGTTACTGCCTTGAAGAAGCTTATAGTCTAATGAGAGGAAAGATGTAAGCACACTTTCCAGTGCTTCTCGAGCCATCAGTGGTAAGGAATAGTTTTTTTTATACTTTATTTCCAATATATTACGACTGATACCTTGGGAAAGTCCAATTAAAATAAACTACTAGAAAAATGAAAATTTTAAAAGATACTCAAAACACAGTCCCTAGTTTTTTATAATGATTAGAGTCAACTGACTTAAAATCACTGTCAGATTTCTGTGACTGTTTCTAAACATTTACCATCAGTTCCTGTATTTGGCTCATCATGGAATAGGAACAGTGTGCAGACCAGCAGTTCCACAGGCCACATGTTGAGCACTATTGATATGTAACACAATAATTTAGTTGCTTTAATGGAGACAATTAATGGGAGAATAAGACAACACATTTTTAAGGAAAGCAATTATTTAGGAACCAAGCTTATCCGATTGATTCCCCCTCCCCCTAAACCTTACCAGCTCTCAGACTAAAGGACTATTTTCCTCTTCCTCTCAGGACCTATTTGCTTAAAAATGTAGCCCACATTTAGTGCCTCATCACCATGCCAGAACAATTTGGTAGCCTAGAACAGAAAAGAATCACTGCACTTTTCCAAACTTTTCTTGTAATATTTATATCCTGCAATGTGAGATTTCTCTCGCCTTTCTCATTAGATTTTAAGGTTCTCAAGGATAAGAACATATCGTATTTACATTAATATCCCCACAGCACCTACAAAGACTTCACCATGGTAGTCAATAACTGCTTCTTGAATGAGTGAAAAAGAATAAAGCAATGAATAAACAAGAAAACTAGCTGCTCCTAGAGCCTCCAAAAATATGTTACTGAGATGTATTATGTTTTAATTTATTTAATACCAAAGGTTAATGCTTCCCTTTTGACTTCAGCTGCTGGAATCACTTAATTTTTCTATATTTGGTCCACATGTGAAATTACAACCAACATCAAATGAAAGTTTGATTAAACAGACCAAGAACAGCATGTGTGATAGATGTGAATTCGCCCCAGGGCAGGATGTTGGTATGGAAACCAGAAGACTTGACACTACAGAGTTGAAAGTTCTCACAAAGAGCTGATGTCCCAGCCCCAAAGGAAAACAACGTATACTTTGCCTCCAAAAAAGAAACAACTCAAGTTCAGAAACCCAAAAGTATCTGGATCAAGTGACCAGATTTTGAGCCTGTCCCTCTTGCCTTCGTATTTGCCACTCCTCTTTTAATTGTTGTATCCACTCCCCATCACAAGAGAAAAGAAATGGAGAATTCAGTGGTATTGCAAAAAATATTTCTGACCTAAGGAGGCAAAAGGACAAAGCAGTCTCAGCTTCCAAGACTATTCTAGCTTCTCAGAAGCTCTTGTTGCCCTTGAAGTTGGTTTCCTGGAGCAGCTAAGATTCCTAGGATTCTGCAAGCAGCTCGAGTTATCTGGTGAGTGATCAGAAGGCTCCTGGGAGGAGGCCCAGCTGGGAATCCTTCCAAACCATGTCTGCACCACCTGTAACTCTTCAATACATATGCTTGCCAGAAGATCGTCCCAACCCTGGGGGGATGGGAAGAGTTGCCATTCCAGAAAGAACCACCAGCCAGCTTTGGCAGAGAAGGACGTCCTTGTGCTTTGGGAAGGAGTAAGGGCTTCCAGCTAAAGGCATTTCGCCAGCCCTGGTATGCAGATCTGGAATCTGTGCCCACTGAGCCTGCCCCAACTTGCCCAGGAGAGAGAGACCACGGAAAGACGGGAAAGGTATTCACTCCTCACCTCCTTCCAGTTCTGACTGGCTCCAGGCTCCTTTGAAGTCCTGGGCCGGAAGGCATGTCCAGTACTGATACTGAGGTTTTTGTCAGTGAGCCTCTGGGGTTCGGGTTCTTCCTCTCTCTCTGGAAGGCGGACCAACATAAATCAAAAAGCACGGACTGTGGGAGCAGATAAACCTTGATTCAAATCCTGGCTGGGCCATGGACTAGGTTTATAAACCCAAAAGAAGTTACACAACTTCTCTGGACCTTGGAATTCTTATTTCTGAAATAGCATTAATCTAACTAAGAGTTTCTCAGTCTCGATGCTGTTGACCTTTTGGACTGGATACATCTTTATGGTATTGGGGTGGGGACAGGGACAGACTACCTTGTGCACTATAGAATGAGTCACAGCATCCCTAGCCTGCTCCCTAGATGCCAGTTGCACTCTCCCCATCACAATTGTTATAACCCAAAGTGATTCCAGACACTGGCTAATGTCCCTGGGGTGCTAAATCACCCCAAGTTGAGAATCACTCACCTAACCTAATTGTTAGGATTGTTGTTTGATATCTATTATAGCAAACATAGGGAGTCCAGTACCAATCTTTCATGTCTTTTCTATCTTTGAGTTACCTAATATATAAAAACTGTGACTTTGATGACTCTGAATGTGTTACTTTTTTGATTCATCAGGCTTCTCATTAAGTATTTACTCAGGTCAGGTGTTTCAAAAACAATTTTTTAAGTATTGCAAATAAGCGATTCTCCTCTGGGGCTGCTAAAAATAATGATCCACATATCCCAAACAGTCTCAATGCAAGTAAAAAAATAAGAGTCCAGAATTTTCACTTTTCACTTGGTCCGAAACCCAACTATCCCTACACTATTGCCACACAGCTCCTTCTAAAATGCACCAACCTACATCTGACATGAATCCAGCTGTCTTACCTATTGCTGTAACCTCAGTACCTAAACCCACACTGGCACATGGTAGGTACCCAGTAATATTTGTTGAATTACTGAGTGAATATCATTCTCTTGCTCAAAATCTTTAGATGCTTCCCCGTGTTATCAGTAGAGGATAAAGATCAAACTCCTTCAAATGGTACACAAGGCAACGCTTTCATGACTTAATCCCTGCTTCCTTCTCCAACTTCCTCTCTCACCACTCATCCATTTCACCTTATCCCAAAATATTCACATACAACCTGTACCTTAACCATCCCATATTATGTGTGGTTCCTAGAAAGGTATGTTCTTTCTGTGCTTGTGCTTTCACATACGTTGCGCCTGAGCTTGGGATATCTTTTCCAGGTCTGTCCCCTGCCGACACCTACAGGTCCTCAGGGGGCTGCTCAACTTTGACTTCCTGGGGCGGGGTGGGTATCTGCCCTGATCCTTTGAGTAAAGGTAGCTCTTCTTTGCTGCCATTACCCTACTGAACTTTGGGAGTTGCTCATTATTCTCCACCACCAGAGAGAGAGTGCCTTGAGGTAAAGGGCTATATCTTTGAGTTATAGGTATCCCCGATGCCTAATACATTTTAGGTGCTCAGAAAATAAAAGCTTGTGCATTAATGAAAGTAATAATGCAGTAATAATTTAAAGAGGATTTAGTATGTGCATTAGTCAGAATTCTCCAGAAAAACAGAACCAATAGGCTATATATAGATAAATAGAAAGAGTTTTATTATAAGGAATTGGCTTACATGGTTATGCAGGCTGAGAAGCCCCACAATCTGCCATCTGTAATCTAGAGACCCAGGAAAGCTGGTGGTGTATTTCCAGTCCAAATTCAAAGGCCTAAGTACCAGGAAAGCCAATGCCGTGAGTTCTAGACTGAGGCTGAAGACTTGAGTATAAGGAGAAATAATGTCTGAGGGCAGGAAGGGATGGATGTACCAGATCCAGCAGAGAGCAAATTCCCCCCTCCTCCACCTTTTTGTTCTATCCAGGCCCTCAAAGGATTGGATGACACCCAGTTGCATTAGTAGGAGGGATCTTCTTTACTCAGTCTACTAATTCAAATGCGAATCTCTTCCAAAAACACCCTCACAGACACACCCAGAAATGTTTACCAGCTGAGCATCCCTTAGCCCAGACAAGTTGACACATAAAATCAACCATCACAGTAATCCTCATTCGTCTGAATCAGTAACTGACTTCTGCATAGAGAGAATATTTGGTAAATCCCAGGGATTCCCCAAGGCTAACCATCTTCAGAAAGACAAACCACAGGTACATGAACCACATTGTCTAAGCCTCCTACTATTATGCTTTAAATGTACTAGTAATGATGGGAAGAATCTTCTGCTTTGGCCAAAGAATACTGTGACCTGCCACCTGGGCCTGTGAGGAAGGCTCAATGTATGAACACACACTCCTCCCATATTGCACAACTGTCTGTCGTGATGAGAACCCAGAAAAGTTGTTTGGAAGTTGTGCTTTTCGTTGAGCTGAGTTCTTTCAACCTACAGCATCTTCAAAATGGAATTTTTACAAATTCAACATTAGGCCATAAATTTTAGAGCTTGTGTTTAATACTAGTGAGTTGGTTCCATAGAAACAGAAGATAGAAAACAGGGAAGAAGAAAATGTGCTGGTTCTGCTCTTAGAAAAGTCCCCATTAATACCACATTTAAATCCTCTTCAGAGAAAAGGATCTACCTGGGACAAAATGACAACCCCACCCCCATCCCCGCCATTTCCTTATTCAACTGTCATCCTCTCAAGGCAAAGCTGGTTGAAGAGCCCCAGATATTTCCTTTCCAAAGCAACCTTAAGAATAAAATCTAGTCATATGAAAAAAGAAATCATAATGGCAACAAAGAACATAATGAAAGGACAGCTTTCATTATATTGATTCAATCATACAACCAGCAAGCATTGAGCATCTATGACCAGTTGATGCATGGGGGTGGGGCGACCTTGTTTGACAATATTTACAAGGTGTATATGCTTACTCAGACAAAGAGCAGGAGTCAAATGCTGAACGTGATGTCTGAAAAGTAATAGATGTTCACATAACATTAAATCTCCTGTATTCTGGCTGTATGAGACACTAACTGAAGTCTCTGTTGCTGAGCTAAGAGTCAACCAAACTCCATTTTTAATGAAGTAGAAAGCATAGGTCTTCTACCAGAACCACCTGAAATTTTTCCTCAGTTCCAGCTACCTAGTCTTTGAACACCCTGCTGATAAACTGTTTATCTCACAAAATAGGTCATTCTACCACTGCATCATAAACCCCCAATTTTCCAAGCCCTTCAGGCATTGGACTGCCTAAATCTCCATGTATCAAGCTGAATAAAACATGAATGTTGTCATTTTCTTCCTCTCTTTCTAAACATAGTTTCCATTTGACAACACATGATAACATACGCCATTACAACTGCAATTCAGGAGTAGATCTAAATAGCACAGGGACGTCCCCTCAACTCCACAGACAGTTGCTTAGGATGAAATTCTAGGAATTAGTCCATTGAAGACCATGGAAATTCCATATGGAAATAAATGTAGAGGTGGGAACTTCCTCAGAAAGAAATCATAGAACCACCAAGGGCCCAAGCTGGAAGCAATTCACAGATACAACAAAACCAACTAACACGATGGCTGAGGATCCTTCCCTAAAAGTCAGGGAAGATATCTGATATGCTTAAGTTTCACTAACAGGGAAGACCAGTCATGACAGGACTTAAGTCTCCTGATACCCACATTATATGCTTTCTATTGCTTCAGACTACCTCTCATCAAGCATTCCCATTACTGAACCCCTCAGCATCGTGAACAAGCTGGCCTGGCATGAGTGGCCCCCAGTACTGCCGATATGTTTGAACCAACGGTTTAGACAATCTAGAGGAAGAGTTTAACCTCATTTTCCACGCAAGTACTAAAACATCACTTGTTATTCACCTACCAATAAATCCATGTGGACTTTATCAGGAAACTCAAAAAAGTTTCTTACACATATTGAATGAAATAATTAGAAGCAGAGTAGAGACTGGATTCCAGTTCTCCAGACTCCATATACAGCGTTCTTTCTATTCCTTTACAGTCTCGCATATTCCACTGTTTTTGCAAAGAGATCTCAAAGAGGAAATGATGAATTTCGACATTCAACACTCAAACCAATCATTGTGAAGCCAACATGCTATATGATATCCCATCCTACATATCTAACATTAACCAAGACAGTCTCCTTCAGCTGGAACCATCCTGGTACCAACTACTTCTGCGAAAGACAAACAAGAGTCCAGCGAAAGTAACTGATACTGCTGTTACAAAAATATTCTATTACTTGTAGGGCTCCACAGAATAAGAGATAATCTCTTTTTATGTGCTGCAGTAGCAAGGACATTTAAATGTCATTTTTATTTTGACAGCGGAGGGCATTAATGCCACATTCTATTTAGATAGACTTTTATTATACCAAGACCAGTTAGTGCCTTTCCCCATTGGGTTCTCTTGATAAACAAAAGGCTCCAAAAATAGCAAAAACAAAACAAAACAAACAAACACCTTTTCTTTTTTTTTTTTTTTTGTAAAGCAACTATTGATCTCATGGAAAAAAAATTTAATTCTGACAGAAAAGTGTTGGGTAGGTTAGCTTGGCAAAATTGCATCAACAACACTAGCGATTCAAGCTTGGTTTTACTTTAACTTAATGGTCCTAACACCTTCCTTCTCTAAAAACTCCATTCCTGACTAGTAGTCTCAAATTTTATGTGGTTTTCTTTTCAATATGTCATGCCTAAGGTATGATGAATAGTTTAGCCTTTAGACAGCTTAGCTGGTGAATTTAGACAAATAGCACACACAGAAAGATCTTTAACCAAAAAACGGAAAAGAGAAAAATGAAGAAATGTTCCAGCTTCTCTTCTGCTAGTAAAGAGAGTGTCAATTAGCACAGCCCATTTAGATAGCACAATGGTGAATGCTGAGCATCTTTTCATGTGCTTATTGGTCATTTGTGTTTGGTATTCTTTTTCAATCTTTTTTTTTTTCAATTCAGAAAAAATGTTTAGAATGAGAAATAGCCTCTTTCTAATAAATATGTAGGTGATGTATGTAGGCAATCACACTGGGCCTGTGAAAATAACCATCAAAAGAAAAAAGTACAAAAAGAGAGAGAGAGAGAGAGAGAGAGAGAGAGAGAGAGAGAGAGAGAGAGAGAGAGAGATCCAGAGCCTGACTGTGGGGATGACTGAGGACTTCAGCCCCAGAATCAAGTGGCAGTTTCAGTCCTTATTCCAGGCACATTACTCAGCCTCTCTGAGTCGTGGTTTCTGCATCTGTCAAACAGAATACTAATAATAATATAATAATATATATTATATAGTATATATTATATATTATGCATTATAATATAATAATACTACTAATAATATATCCTAGGGCTGGTGTGATAATTACATAAAATGTGCATATAATGCACAGCCCCTAGCACACAGTAAGCAGTCAATAAGTGCTTGGTGTGGGAAACTAGGTTAATTAAATCATCAGTTTTTGTGTGTGCTTTTTTTTTTTAATTCTAGGACTTTTGGAATGCTTTATTATGCAAACGTGCATTAAGACTCTCAAAGAAGAAAGAGTTTGTTTCCCAAATGTAATTGACCGTGGAGCCCTTTTTCCAAAGGTCATCTGGCAGGTCAAGTGGTCCAGAAACCCAGGAGCTGATAATCTACCCCCATCTCTTTTACAGACCTGAAACCTGGGGCCCTCAAAAGAATTGGCCCAGAGCATTCAGTTACCTAAGCACAAATCCAAACGAAGAACCCACGTTCCCCTGCTAGCCATTCTTTAGCGAAATTCTTTCCGTGACACCATCACCTTGAGAGTGTGGAAAGAAATCCTATGCTCTGCCCACCCCACACCCCCCTATTTAGTCCGTCAAGCTCAGTCCCCACCCTCTCAGGCCCATCATGACATTGTCACAGACTAGAGCACGAGGACAAATGGAGATCCATATGTCTAAGTACATAACAGACATAAGTCAAGCCAACAAACTGCTAAAGGAAATATGTTCTATTCCCCTGCACTGGCAAATAAACTTTCATAATGACCTGGAAGGCCAGGTACAAGTTTTGAACCCCTTAGAGTTCCTCAGTGAACATGACACATGAAGAAGACGGGGCCAGCCCCTAGCCTGAGGGCCCCATTCTTTCCCATCCCTGGCTCTGTCCCACACTGTGAGGGGCTTGTTTACATGTATATAGAACCCCCTGGCCACAATGTCCATGGTTCATCCACAGCCCCCTGCAAAGCTACCTCTTGATGCTCCTGCAGAACTCAGAACTCGGAGTCTGTGACCAATCTCATGGAAGTCAGGTAGACCCAAAGGAGAGGCCTGTGTGTGGAAGTGCATTCAGACCTGTTTGAGCAGGAATGTGGGCTTTCAGGTACCTGAAGTACGGAGGGGCATGGGTTCCAAGTGGACGTGGTCTCTCAACCCTGCAGATTCATTGCCCTGTAGGGAGAGGTGCAGTGGGAGGAGGACCAGAGCAGGCTCTCCAATGGTGCAGCCCAGGTAAAGGGCAACCTTCTCGCTCAGCCCCTCTGTTTGCCACCAGGACTATTGCGGGGAAGATGCCTGAAAAAGAAAGACCTGAGAAAATGAGCATGCAGCGCCCCTCCCTACACTTTTTAACTGAAACAGCCCTCAAGCCCCAGTGGGGAGAGTATCCCAGAGACACACAAGCAGCAGGAAGACTTCACATGACACCCTGAGGTATCACAAAGGGCACACCAAGGTGTGTCCTCCCCTGTCCCCATTTGGTAAATTAGAGAAGATCAGTAAAAATTGGAAGGAGACTCAAGGCTCACATTATGTGTGGATGGTTTGCTACATGTAAATAATAAGAACTTTATGGTAGCAAGCAGATTGTACATTATCATTAGTATGATTTCAGCCAGCTTTATGGCTCCTCAGCTACTTGGAAACATATTTTTAGTTCTAATATCAAAACCTGTCAGAATTTGTTTTGCTAAAGCTAACAGAATGATACAGGTCAGATCAATTATTATGAAAAATTCAATTAAGAAAGTACCATATGTGGCACTAAAAAAAGACTGCAATGGCACATATGGCTGGAAAGAAGTAATGGCACTGTGTCCCTGAACATGCATGACACCATTCTGCCCTTCAATCCTTGTCACTGTGGCCCTATTGGAATGGGAAATCCCCTCCTCCTTCTCGATTCCAGCTTCATACTCTCTTTTGTGTCCCAAAACCTGTTCTCCTCTGTCGCCCCAACCTAGGAGAACTGGCAACCAATTTAATTGTGTTTATCTGCAGAGGACTTGGTTAACAGGACTTTTGGAATCCCAGAGCACTGAAATTTTTAAACAGGAGACAAAGAAAGTGGTTAAACAATTAAATACAAGGGCCCATGTTTGATTGGATGCTCTACCTCTGGCCTGTCTATCAGTGGTCAGGGGTTAAGAACACCAGCCAGCTCTGGGTTCAAACTATCTCGAGTTAGGTCCCTACTCTCCTACTCCCTCTTTATATGACAGTGAGCCATTTACTTAATTCCCCTAAGCCTTGGTTTTTCTCACCTGTAAAATGGGGATAATAACATCAGCTCCCTCGTGTGTCTGTTGCGAAAACTAAATGAGATAATGCATGTGAAAGTACTTAGCGTGATGCCTGGTGACCAGTAAAAGCTCCATCCATGTTAGTTATTCTCTTTCTTTGTATGTCATTGACAGGCATCAGGTTTGGGGGGAAAGGATACAATTTAAGTCAGGAAGCCTGCATCTATCACTAGCTCTAAGATTTCGTGTTAGTCAGTTCACCTCTCTGGACCTCCGTTGCCTCATCAACAAATTGGGGATAATCATACCCATCTGGCAGAGTTGTTTCAGGCTTCAGTGAACTGCTGCATGGGGAAAGTGCTTGCAAACTATTATGTGATATGCAAGCATAATTTAATGTAATCATCTCTAAGCTAGCCCTGAGCCTTTGGAAACACTGGGCAGATGCCATCTCGGTGAGTTTGTTAGGAATATGGCCTGTCCAGGCAGCTGAGTAATACCTAAAAGCATCCTAAGAGTTTAATGATGCAAAGCAAAATTGAGGCACAGAAACATGGAAGCCTGAACTCAAAAGGGTCTGCGATGTACTGCAGAGCTTTGTTAAGAGAGAAATTGCCTGACTGATTGTAGTTAATAGCTTAGCATCTTTCAAATAGATTGATTATATTTTTTTAAAAATGCCCCAAATCAATATGCAATAGCACAGCTTCCTTTCAGGTCTAAAATCTATAATGTTTCTGTCCCCTGACACCATAACGCAAGAGATAAGGCAGTGTGGGGTGGCAGAGATACAGCACATGGCAGCCGTTCTTGGGCTGGCCAGACCTTGCCGCAGGGTTTTGCTGATTGAGGCAGCCAGCGATCTGACCAGTTGGCTCAGATCATGGAATTTTTCAACCTTCTGGTCCGCAGCTCTTGGCTAACAGTTATGCTCTCTGCGGGCCCTTCCAGCCTGGTCATTCTCCAAGGCAAAGTGAACTGATTATTTACACACAACTATTCCTTCTTGGACTCTGAGGCCTAGGGTGTGTTATGCATTTTTATCCTGAATCTCTTATTTTATGAAAGCCTCGGGGATATATAACACAGAAAATGGAACAGGGGAATGAGTTTTGAAGAAAAATGAAAAGAAGGAGGAGGAAGCAAGTGTTCTCGTCTGACCCTGCTTTGCCTCTTCAGGTAAAGGAAGAGGAAGGGTGGCGTCAAGGTTGCACCAGAGCGGTTCTGAGAAGGAAGTAGTTTGGGGAAGCAGTGGCTTGCAAAGCTCAGGGGAGCTGTCAACTCCTGGAGGAGGTGGCCTCTGTCAGGGGAGACTCAGTCTCAGCTGGCCACAGGAGAGCAGCGTCCTACTCCTTTGGTATCAGAAGGGGGGCTGTAGGCAGTTACACCTGGAGTAGGAGACACAACCCCAGGCCCCATGGAGAAGAGGCAAAGCTGACATGAGCGTTGTGGACCCCATTATCTCATCACTGTGTTCTTCTGGTCTTTACATTGGTTTCCTCTTAGCTGTGGTTAAAGAAAAAAAAAAATCACGATTAAAACAAAAAAAACTCCTCACGTGTGTAATTTCAACATTTTATTCGATTGGGGGGTGACTATAGCTCAGCACGCATATCCCTTGAGGCTCTTCCTGCTCTCTCCTCTGGGTCTCCTTTCTCCTCCACCTGCTCCCTGCTCCATTGCTTTCTCCTGCCCTTGGCCTCTCTGCTCTCTTCCCCCTCAAACCCCTTCACTCAAAACTCCTCCTTCTCTGCTCCCCTCACTGCTCCCCTGCTCTCTCAGTTCCCCACATCCTCTCTCCTCTCCCAGTGTAGCTTTCTGTTCCCAACCCATCTCTTCACAATGCCCTGATGGGGACTTCCTGATATCTCTGTTTCTGGCTTCTAGGACTTTAAATGTAGTATAAAATCTTAAAGGTAGCTGTCAAAAAGCCTTCGAGCTGATGGGGAAAGAATAGGGAGAAGGGATGGTAGTTCAAATTAAAATAAAGGATAATGATCAAACAACGTTATTGTAAATTTTCTAAGAATACACACTACTTCTCATACTTCTTTGTCGCCTCCATAGAGCCTAGCATCATGACTAACACACACACACACACACACACACAAATACTAACAAAAATTTGTTGAATAAATGAATGAATACTGAAAAAAACATAGTTTTATTTCATTATGCACCTAGATCCACAGTGTCAACTGAGCCAGAGAGCAGAGATGTGGTTCTTCAGAGACTCTCAGGAATCCTCTAGTGAAGGTACATATTCACTTACACTTAGCATAAGCATTATTAAAATGTAATGTTGCTGCTAAGGTTTGCCTGACTCAATGGGCGAACATCTGTCTTGTTTACCTTGCTAATTTTCTTGGCAAACCCCCTTTTATACATACAAGTAGGTTCCTAATCCACAAGCTCTGTGCACAAAACGACTGACTCCGCAGCTGTCCCATGGTGACAATAGATCACTACCCATCCCCCCTGCGCTCCACTGGGTCACCTGCTGGATTCATCTAACTCATCCTTTCAACAAATATTTATTTTATATCTTTTTTGTGCCATTCTTTATGCTGAGGCCTTCACTCATACTATCTCATTTAATGCACATAACACTCTGAAGATGGTACTATTATTATCCCTACTTTTCAGATGAGGGAACTGAAGCTAAATTGGTCAAGTATTAATACATTCACCAACTATCCCAATTTGCCCACCTCAAAGGGAGTTCCCCAGACATGGGACTTGCAGTTTGTGTGTGTGTGTGTGTGTTGTTGTTTTTTTTTTTTTTAACCAGGACAGCCCCAGGGAAGCTGTCCCAGTTTGCCAGGAACTGGGGAGTTCCCAGGTCATGGGACTTTCAGTGCTACAACTGGGAAAGTCCCATGCAGACTGGATGAGTTGGTCAGCCTACCACAATCACATGCCCAAGGTCACACAACTGGCACTCATAGAGATGAAATTCAAAGCCACCCCATGTCTGACTCCAAGACCCCCCCCAATTACCTACACTGCCTCACCCCCAAATCTCTAATCCTATTTCTGGCTGCTTCTAAGACATCTGACAGTTACTTCACACCCTAAACACCACCACCCAAAAAACCTCTCTTCCCCTCAAACCAACTGTGCTAACTCTGACTCCACTGAGTTACCTAAAAGCAGCCCCAGAGTCCCTTCCAAAGCTCCTCGACCCTCCCCTTCCTTGCTACTCCTTCTCAGCCCCTGAATTCCTAGGACCAAAATGCTTCTCAACCTCCAACGGCCCACCCTGCACACCACTCTGAGATGCACTCTCTAGAATGGTCACCTGAAAGAGAACTCGCAGACAAGCTTGCACTTGGATTGGTAAGAATCTAGGGCAAAGAGAATGAAAGGGCAGAGGCCAGTCTAGCACTGCATCTTCCTAACCTACGGGCCAGCATGCTTTCCAAAGCACCAACCTTTGCCTCTCCAGTGGTTCCCCTGGGCCTCAGAGCAAGTGCAAATGCTGCATCTGGAGACATATCTGCCCTCCCACGCTCCCTACAAGTCCATCACATACCCTCTCTGCTCTGCTATGTTGAACTGGTTCTGGCAGACCTCTAATTACCTCCGAATCTGCTCCTTTGTTCTTGTCTGCCCTCTTCTCTCTCCATCACTAAGGAGGTTGTGATTGAGCACCTTCTATGGGCTAAGCCTCACACTAGGGACTACATATTGGAGGAAGACACAGCACCCAAAACAAGCAGCTGCATCCTAGCTGAGGTCCCACCTCCTTACAACCCCTCCTCCTGACCCTATTCCTCATGACTTTCCAGAACACCCGTGGTCTGTACCATGCCTTTTGGCATTGAAGCTTTTCAAATCATTTTCTATCTGCTCCATGTGGATGGGTCTTGCTTTCTTAGTCAGATTGTCTGGTCTTGGATCTAGTAACACTGGAAAGCCTTTCTTTCTGTTCCCACAACACATCTGGCCTTGTGCTGGGCATATACTAGGTACTTGAGAAGTACTTGTTAAGCTGAATTAAATTGATCACAACAGATTTTCTGTCACAAACAATTCTTTCCACCTTTTTTGTTTTTGTGTTTTTCTCTGATTCCAGTTTACATAGCAGTCGTTCTCCCCAAGAAAAACTCAACTGGACACAATTTGCACTGGAGTTCAAGAGGGACAGAGCTGACATCACATTGACCCATTTACATTTCTTTATTCCACCAGCTCAGGAGAACCCACCTCCTTTCTCTGCTTTTCCTCCTCCCCCAGACATCTTAAAGAACCTAATCACCATCTTCTGAATCCTTCCTGTCACCTTCCACCCCCTCACCCAATGCACATACCACCTCAAATACTAAACCACAACTCAGATTTTTAAAGTTCAAGATCTAAAAAGAACGAGCAATTGACTCATTTTTCCTTGATTCAAAGAGCTGCGGGTTCTCTAGAGCAGCACTGGCACCCCTTATGTGGGTCTGATCCCAATGCCAGGGCACACCAAGGGGATTCCTATTTCCCTAACCAAATTCAACAGTGGACCATAAATGACACTGTCTTGATATGTGACCATGAGCCTGTAAATCCTTTTACCGCTCTGGGCTACAAAGGGAGGGGCCTCTTCTCTACAGGTGCCCCAAGGACCCTCAGCTCACATGTGCTATGCCTCTGATTTCCTTCTCTCTACTGGGCTCTTTCCACAGCACAACCTGCTCAGGACACAACACCAGCCCCAATACATCCTCTGCTGCCAACCGAGCTTTTCTATTGGCAGTATAAAAGGTGGGAGGATGCTTTCTTTCTTCTTTTTGTTAAATTCCAGGCTGAGAAAAGGTCATGAAAACTGCTAGTTCATCAAAGAACTGGGGGAAGACACCCCCAGTGAACGGGCAAACAGGCGTCAGGGGCCATAAACTCTCAGCTCTCCCATGGAGATAAAGCTACTCCCAAAACTTTGGTGGTTTGATTTCAGCAGCTCATATAAGTTATCTAGCCATTTACCATCTCAGAACAGAGCAGTCAGTAAATAATTAGTGGGCCTCTGAAAAGCCAGTGCCCGCTTTGGTATTTTGGGGAGTCTTCCCCTGGATGACACATAGGGCATCAGGCTTCCATTGGCCTTTGCTTGGAGAACTCACTTGCAAAGTAAGGGGAAATGCTGTTTAAACCACCATTGCCTTCTAAGGAGAATGGCTTTTAATAAATAGGAAACCCTTTGAATCCACAGAGTACCTTGATGGATTTGGATATGCAAAATGGGCCCAGAGTTAGGTATGGGAAGAGAGATCGGGGTAGAGTTGAATTGTCCTACATAAATAATAAGAATTGGAATTGATGGGGAGAACCCGGAAGGGGAGGGGGGATTAGAAAAAGAGAGGTGGATGGAAAGAGAGGACCAGCAAAATGGGTGAGACAGGGGCTCTCTGTGGGGGAGAGTGGCCAGTAAAATACCAGGGTAGGGGTCCAGATGTGTCTATTACAATAAAAGCACCTCCATCTTTCTTTTAAATCTGTTGTAAAATCTTTTCTACAAAATTCCATGTGTGAGTGGGGTTGTTTGTCTGTCTGTCTATGTTGGTGGAACTCAGAGATGAAGTTCAATTTCAGATATGAGTCAGATGTGGACTAGACTAACAGAAAGAGCAAAGCCATAAAATAAGAAAACAGGAGTTAGAAGCCAGGGTGGATTATAAGAAAATAACCCCCGAATAACTTGGAGAAATCTCTAGATATTCAGTGTATTGAATGGGTGGTACAATCTCATCTTTCTTAGATTTCACTGGGAAGAAGGACACCATGCATGTATGTGCATGTGTGCACACACACGCACACACACACGCGCACACACACACACACACACACACACAACAGAAAAATAAAACTAAAGAAGAGGCTGAGGAAGACAACTGGCCAGATCTGGGCCCAGGTACAGGCGAAACCTGGCGAACAATGAGCTGGTGTCTCTGGAATCTGAAAGCTCTTCCTTGAAGGAGCTGAGCAGGTAGTCTCGGCTGCTGTCCAGGACATGAGAAGTCCTCATCAGGAGAAGAGGCAGCCGCTGGCTGCAAAGCGGTGTGGATGCCCACCCCAAGTGCTCTCCACAAGGAGGGAAACTGACCAGATGAGGTATGAATTTCTCTTGATGGTTCAATGCTTTTACATTGAGTATTTGGAAATGTCTAAACACTATGGCATCTCGAAGATGGAAGATGGCTTTTCCTTATAAATCCAGCACCTGTTAAAGCTATTAAGGAGTGTGCAGATATATATTTGGAAAAACTGAACCAAGAAAGGGAGAGAGCAGGGTTGGCAACCAAAATATAACCCCACAAAAAAATGGATGCTAGCCATGGAAATCGACTATTCAATAGATTGTTATCTGGAAAGAAACAAAGGGAATGAGGAGGAGTCCGGCACAACCTCAGGCAGACCCATCTGGGCTCTATAGCTTCTACCTTTAAATGCTTTATGCCTTCAGTTTCCTTCATTTTTCCACATATATTTACTGAGCACCAAATACAAGCCATGCACTTTTCCTGATGCTAGGAATACAGAGAAGAAACAAACAGACAAGGCCCCGGTCTTGCAGACTTAACACAGAAAATAAACAATGAAAAAGTACATGAATGAATGAGATCATTTTAGAGACTATTGAGTAGCCTACAAGTAATAGAAAGCAAAGAACTGTGATGGAGAACAACTTGGTGTAGAGACTGCTATAGAGATAGGAGTCAAGACAGATCCTTCTGAGGAAAGCTCATTTGTGCTGAAATATAAGCAAGAAGGAGCCAGCCTTGAGAACATGCTGGAGAAGTACATCCTAAGCAGAGGGAAGGAAACGCAAAGGCCCTGGGGAGGGCAGAAGAGCTGGTGGGACTGGAGCTAGAGAAGCACGTCTGGAGACAAAGGGAGAAGGGTGGGCAGGAAGCCCAGGGGCAGGTCCTGCCGGCCCTTGAAAGCCACAGTGAGGAAAATCAAAGAGGCCAGCCATCTGGTACACTGTCGTGAAGACAAGTCTCTTTCCTGAACTGAGGGGAAGCCATTTCTCCCAGAAGAGAAACATGGAGGGAGCCCAGCCCACATGGAAGCAACTCCAGGAGCGGTGCTTACAGCAAAGAGCCACCAGATGGCTCTGTGACAAGACTGTCCAGCACTTTCTCCTAACGTTGCTGACGCCTTTCCTGTTCTAAGGTAGAAGCACTTTTTTCCCACCAAACAAAAGCTTCTTTAGCAAACGGCCACTTGACTTTTTTTTTTCTTTTAAACAAAAGGAACCAATAACAACCAGTAACAATAGGGCAGTCAGGTGACTTATCTTTTCATCCTGATGGCTAAATGAAGCAACCCCCTATTAGCCAGGGGGTTCCTCTATACTCCATTCCCAAGCTCTTGCTTTTTCAAAGTACTGTGCTCAACCCCACTGGCTTGATCACCCTCCTTTCCAGATAGACAATCCTAGGAAAACAAATGCCAGTAGCCCAGGCCACAGGTCAAATTCCAACTCTCCAATGAGCCGACTTGCCCAGGAAGTAATGGCTTCCAGGCACTTCAGAACCTCGGGTGATGGTGTGTGTGAGATTGTGGAGCTGGGAGGGACAGAATGAAAAAGGCAGGGAGGGTGTTTGCTATTTATACCAAGATTTCCTTGCAATGGTATGTTTTGCATCTTAGGAGGCATTCCCTTTTAAGGGTTTTATAGTTTTAACTCTTATAAATTTAGATCTTTGATCAATTTTGAGTTGTTTTGTATATGGTGTGAGGTGAAGGGTACAGATTCATTCTTTTACATGTGTATATCCAATTATCTCAAGACCATTTGTTTAAAAGATTATTTTTTCCCCCTTGAACTGTATGATAAAAAGAAACATTTTTAATATAATCCTGATTGCAGAGGCAGCCCTGGTAAAGATCATCGCAGTCTGAGGTATGGCTCTCAGGAATGCAGAGATTGGCTGGGTCATTTTATGCAATACCTACTAGGTAAAAATGCCATGGGCACTATTTTAGTCCACTTCTTTCTATATGTACCAGTGGTTCGTAACGTTTTTTAGGGTAAATAATCCAATGAAATTGTGGACTTTTTCATACATGCAATATTCTGCTTAAAATGTTAAGTTCACAGACATCTTCTCATCCAAGAAGCCCATCCACAGACCCTAAGCTAAGAACTCCTGCTCTACTCTCCTTCCCACAGAGTTCGTCCACTGTTAAGCCTCCAGACAACACCCCCACAATGCAGCTGACTCACTTTGTTTTTGTTTATTCATTTGTGTGTAGCCTTACCCTCTCCTCTGAACCACACATTTTCACTAGATGTGTACACTTAGTTCCTGGGCATCTCAAGTTCAGCACATTCAACTTGTCATCTTCGCTCCCCCAATCAAGCTTATACCCCAACTTCCCTTTTTCTGGTCACAGCACTGCTCTTCCCATCACCCAGGCTAAATCTCAAAGTCATCTTCACTTCTTCTTCCTTTCCCCACCCTTCCCCCACCATCCAATCATGCCTTTCCTTCTTCTTCCCTCTTCATGCCTGAAATTCAGACATTAGGACTATAGTTCAAGTCTTCAGGTTTGTATAACTATTTCTTCAACCTGACCACCTATCAGTACCATTCCTGGTCCAAGCTCTTATTCTGAGACCTGGCTGATGCAATAGATGTCTCTGGCCTTGCTTGTTTCTTGTCTTTGGGTTCTTTACTTTCTAATGCAGTAGAGTATCAGACTTATCTGCTGAGAGCACAGTTCTGAGCATTTCACTTTCTGGCTTGAAAAAACTTAGTGGGTTGCCATGGTCCTCCAAAGTTAGTATAAACCCAATTGGTCAGGAATTCAAGATTCTCCACCCTATGACTCACCAATGGTTTGGCCTCATCTCCCAACTCTCCCCAAAAGCAGACCCTATCTTCCAGCCCAAACTGTCAGCACTAACATCCTCTGCCTCTTGCCTTCATTCACTGTCCTGCCACCATTCTTAGCAAGCTCATTTTACTGAGCCTTCAAGCCTAGCCCAGTTGTAATCACCTCCATGAAGCCTTCCTGATTGCCCCTGCTGGTTTTGTGTTTTCCCACTGCTGGAATTCTGTATATGATCTCTAATGACATATACTATTATTATGCAACTTACATCCTTCTTAGCAGATAGCAGTGTCTTGAACAAAATAGTACCTTAATGGATATTGGTCACAATCAGCAGTGATTTTCAAGGCAATATGAATCAGAGTCACTTGTGGAACTTTTTCAAAATGCCCCACTTGGGACCCAGACTTCTAGATATTGAAAAGAATCTACTGAGAATTATGATGTATATCACAAATTAAGAACTACTCGTCAAATTAACAAAACGCATAGTAGTAGTGACAGTTAAAATATGCTGAATATTCACTACAAGCCAGGCACTGTGTATGCATTATTTCATTTAATCCTCAAGAAACCCTATGAGGTGGGCAGTATTATTTTCCCATTCTTTGGATGAGAAAACTAAGGATTAACTAAGTCATTTGCCTAAAGTAGGCCACTTATCAATAAATGAATTAGATGAAAGAAAGGTCCCTGAAAGACACTTACAATCTATTGAGAAACTTAACAGTGATTTTCCAGGAAAATCTATGTCTGGATTTAGTCATTTTTCTCCAGTTTCTCCTTTTTCTAGTTTTGTGACCTTGGGCAAATGACTTGCCCTCTCTGAGTTTCTGTTTCTTCTTCTGTAGAATGAGCATGATATAATACTTATTATGGTAGGAAGAATTAAATGAGTTAAATCATGTAAAGTACTAAGTGCCTACACAGAGTAAATGATCAACAGATTGCCTATAGTTATCATAATTATTTTTGTTCAAAAATATGCTTCAACCCAAGGTAGTCTTTCCTAGCTTCAGTCAACAATGATGGGCTGAGCCGCACAATAGCTTAAATAAGTCACATGTAATACTGACTCTCATTCTTTAGGGTGGGGATAAAGTTAATAAATAGATTTTTACTGAGGAACTTCTAGGTACCAGGCATTAAAATGCAGCAGTAAATAGAAATAGCATGCCTGACCTAAGGGAGCTAACAATTTTGATTGCTGAGATCAGAGCCACTCCACCCACAGTGGAGTTTGTCCATTGGCCTGGAGGCCTGTGAGTTCTTCAGGAACTGCCTGTGACAAGGTTTTTTACCCTCTGAGCTTAGAGATGGTCCATTTCTACAACATAATATTCCCCTCCCAGATATCTAAGGCATGAAGGGATATGGAGGAGGCTTTGGGGTTTGATCACTTCTACCTCTGTCTGGAAACTCATTGTTCTCAAACTTCCCTTTGATGTGCACCAAAATGTGGTCCAGTTCTGCTTTCTCTCTTTCACAAATGTACTTCAGAATAAGGAAAAAGAGTGATTATAAATGATTGTAATGGGTTCTTTTGCAGGAAGAACACAGACCTATGTGAAATGTTTCAGTTATTGCAATTGGCACTGGGCTGCAAGTGCGATTTCGATTTAACACTTGCATTTGCCTAGCATTTTTGGATTTGCAGTGTTCTTTCCCATACACCTTATGAGGTAGGAATTATTGCTGTCAGTTTTAGAGATGAAAAAACTGAGCCTCAGAAAGTTTGTGTCATCTACCCAAAATTGCACAGCTAATGAGCTGCTTTGACAAATTCTGGAGAGGCTCTTTAAAAGGGAATAGACAGTGAAGGTGGGGAAGCGACAACTTGTACCTTTCCTTCTTCTTCTTCCCACTTCTTGCCTGAAATTCAGACATTAGGGCTATAGTTCAAGCAGCCACATTGTCATTGTGAACTTGGAAGCCGTCCAAAAAAGATGGCAAAGCAGAAAAACAGAAGCAGCTGAGGCCACTGATGTCTTCTTGCATCACCAGACGAGCTTTGAACAGTCTACTTTTGGCTTTTTTTTTTCTTTGAATGTGTTTAAGATTCTATAGTTAGGTCTCTGTTTCGAGTAGCTATAAGCTCTTCTTAGCTGCTAAACAGTACTACCTATAATTGCACAAAACTGGTAACAATCTTCAATAGGGACATGGTTTAGCAAATGATGTAACATCATTATAATTGTGCCTGAGAGTAACACTCTCTCCATTCCTAAGAGGGACCTATGCTGTCCTCTCCTACATAAGCCATTCAAATGACAGTTGTGAATAACATAGATGCAAATTCCCAGGCCCATGATATACATCATTTCGTATACAGTATAATAGAAATCCTACAAAATATCTCTATATGAAGGAAAAGAATAAAACCTGATATACAAAAATAATAGGAATTTAAACTGGTAGAATCATGGTTGATTTTTAACTCTATTTTGAAAATTGTCTTTAATACTATTGTCTTAGCCTCTGAATTAAAAAATTATTTAAATGTTGGGTTCTCCAAATCATCACCCAATAATAAATCCAAAATCCTACATTACAGAACTAGGATTCACCTACTCTTTCTCCAAACTTATTTGAGTGCAGTCCCCTATCCCATCTAAGACTGGAGCAAGTGTTCACACTTCAGGGAAGGCTGCTTTAGGGGAAGAGGGTACCTGGCACTCAGCAACTTCTCCCCTCACACAAACTCTATGGAACAGCTAAGGGCCACTTGAGTATGCTCTGATCCTTCTGCATCTATTTCGCTCAGTGTTTCTAGAGTCAAGTGGATTTTTCCATTGGTAATTTGCATGTCATCCCCACGATTATATTTTAAAGTTGATGAGTGAAATTTAGAAGTAGAAGGCTTTCCACTTCTAGTTCCTCTCATTGGTATGGAATGTGGACAAGTTAATTAACCTGTCTGGGTTGCATCTTGCTTTCTACCAGATGGAGAATCATGCATAAAATGAATAATTGCTACATCCTTTCAAATATAGCCAATTATACTTTGCGAGACATGTCATGCCCAAACCCCTCACTCCCCTGCCCTCAAAAAATCACAAGAATAATTAACAAACTGAACAGTAAGACCTATTTACTTAGAATTAGAAACCAAAAGACTGATTCAGTCATTCTACCTGCATGACCATGTTTTCCCACCATTCTGTGAATTTGTCACTACGGTAGCCAAAGGGGGTTCGGCTAAAAACCAGGAGACTGGATACTAAAGTTGCATGTGACAAAAAGTACACAGGAAAAATGTCCATATCTGTAAGAGGACATATTTTCTACTTTGCTTAGGAAAAGGTGCTCAGGAGAAAAGAGAAAAGTGATGAATCAGGAAAGGCTGAACCAGGCCTGATCCTGCAGAGGGAGATTTTATGAAATAGGTAATAAATAAATAAATAAACAAATAAATATTTAATTGCCAAATAAAAATTAAAATAAAGAAGTCACTCTCTACTATCACCACATTTCAGTAAAGAAAAGAGACATTTCTCCAATATAAGAGATACCTCGTTTCAGAATAAAAGAGAGTTCCTAAAATTGAATAAATTTAGTGATGTGAAAATCTCACTACCTTGCCCTTACTTTTCTCATTTCCTCATGCATCAGTGAAAACTCTATCCCATACTAGCTCCAGTCTAAGGAAGAGTAATTAGGAATGACTCCTTTAGTGAAAAGTCTCCTTCTGGCTCAGTTACGTGACCTGGGAAAAATTACTCCACTTCCCGGAGGTTCAGTTATCATCCATAAAATGGAAATAATATGAGCTTGCCTGGCCTGTCTCACAGGACTGTGGTCAAATGATACATGGTAACACACACAAAATGGCTCTGGAAAAGGTGAAGAATTATACAAATGTTCAGGATTGTTATTCTTTCTCAACTTCAGTTATATACTTATTCCCAAATTCTTGGGATTAGATGATTTGACTATAAAGTGGTTCATTTCAGAGAAACAGCAAATGCCAGTTGCTCACACATTTTTCTCCATTAGGAAAATAAAATAAGAATTGATAATTTACCACGGAGACTAGGAAGCTGCATCTACATTTAAGGAGCACTGCCCAAAACTCATCCAGTAAGGAGGAGATTTCACTTGATCCTTTGAGTCTGCCTAAACGAAGTCACTCGGATAGGAGTCTTTACTGTTTTTAAAGATTCCAAAAGAAGTTGTACAGATTCAAGATTCAGCACCTCACTGACAACATGTTTTATTCACCTCTGCATCTACATAACTGAGAGCAATGGCAGGGACAAAATAAGGGTTTGATGAATGCTGAATAAATGAATAGACCTACAATCTTGGCCATGGGAAAGCATGTTTCAGTTTATCACCACAGATCAATAACCTGGGAAGAAAACACCAACTAGCTCCTGGGTGGTCACAAATATTTTCTATTAAAAATAACAAAAAAGTATATTGCTGGTAGGAATATAAAATGGTAGTCACTTTGAAAAAAACAGTTTGACAGTTCCTTAAAAGGTGAAACACAGAATTACTATAAAACCCAGCAGTTCTACTACTAGATATGTCCCCAAGAGAACTGAGAACAAACATACCTTCATACAAGAAAACTGTACATAAATGTTCATAGAAGCATTATTCTGAATAGCCAAAAGTGGAAACAACCAAAATGTCCATCCACTGGTGAATGGATACACAAAATGTGGTATATCCCTTTAATAGAATCTTATTTAGCAATGAAAAGGCATGAAGTATTGTTGCATGCTACAACATGGATGAAACTTGAAAACTAACTGAAAGAAGTCAGACACATATTGTATGATTTCATTATATTAAATGTCTAGAATAAATATAATATTGAATGTCTGTAATTTAAAAACAATTTTTTTAAAATGTCCAGAATAGGCAAATTCATAGAGACAAAAAGTATTAGTGTTTATCAGGGGAAGGGGGTGGGAATCAGAACTGTTAATGGGTATGAGCTTTCTTTTTTGAATAGTGGAAATGTTCTGAAATCAGATAGTTGTGATGATTGTACAACATAGTGATTATACTAAAAACCACTCCAGTGCACACTTTTAAATGATGATTTTTATGTTACGTGAATTATGTCTAAATGTAAAAAAATTTAAATATTAAAGGCTGTAAGAAATAAGCCCAAGATGGCAGATTAGGTAAGCACTATGCCTGCTGCTTCCCAGGCTCACACTGAAATTACAGATAAATTATAGAACAATCAACCTCAAGAATCATCTGAAGATTAGCTGAACAGAAACCCTATAACTAAGGATATAAAGAAAAGGCCACATAGAGATTAGTAAGAGGAGCAGAGGCGTGAAATAGGCTGACCACAAACCCACAGATGGTGGTTGAACACCACCGTGAGGGACATCTTGGTGGTGAAGGGATCCATCTTCCCCCCGGAAGAAGGAGGGATCCCAGGCCCACATTGGGCTTCCCAGCCCAGGGGTCCTGTACCAGGAAGAGGAGTTCCCACAACATCTGACGGTGAAAATCAGCAAGGTCTCTGTCTGCCCATCCCGGTGAGATGAAAGGCAGCTGGAAACCCAGGTGCCCTCTTAAAAAGCCCACACACAGACTTAGTCACTTGCAAATACTAACCTGGTCTCTGGTGAAGGGGCTGCAGCTCTAAGGGCACCAGAGATATATAGGGAAAGACTGAGGCTTCAAGGAGAGGGCTGGAGGGATTGGAGCCATTATCCCTGTGTGGAGCCTGCCTCACATATAGCCTACAGGAGGGGGGCATTTTTTCTATGGAGAACCCTCCTCCAAAGGGCCAAATCTGAGTCCACACCGGTCTGGTGAAATCCATGCATGTGTACTACCTTGGTGATGCTCTGGGACCCTGTACCCCATGGCTGATCCTGCATTGCCTGGGGCACTCTCAGCTGCTGAGTGGCAAGCCCCACCCCCATAAGTTGCAGAGTCCTCTTACAGCAGCAGAGAGCCTACAGCAGTTCAGACACTGTTGGTGGTGGACAGTGACCCAAAACCTGTGCCATAGCCTCTCGTGGGCTGCTCTCAGAGATTTGCAAGCCTGAGGTAAGTAGTGACTGGCTGCAGTGTTCTCGGGATTCTTTGCAAAGTGGTCAGAGACTGGGTACGTGCGCAAGACCTGAATCTGCATTAACTTTATAAAAACCATGGCCCGTGCCTTGTGACACCCTCAGACCCGCCCTTCCCAGCTAGCGCTGCATCACTAGATGCACTCTCACCTCTGGATCACCCAGACCAGCCCATGCATCTAAGGAGTCTCTTTCAACAACTGAGACTTATGGGCAGAGAGCAGGTGATAACAGGCCTAGGGGGACCTGGGTCTTTTGCTAAACTGCCCCAGGCCTAATACTGGTGGCAGCCAGCCATGGTTCACAGGAAGGCCAACCCCACACACTTCCAGGTCCAGCATGGGCAGCAGCAAACCACATATTGCTTTGTGGTTCTTACCAGGTAGCCATGGGCCAGTTACAGGGAAGGCTAAAATTGGCCTCCACAGGAGACTTTCCTAAGAGACACACTAAGAAAAAAGACACCAAGAGGCCTGCATCAGACCACACTGGAGCACTACCTGGTTGGCACCACAAACAACACACCCAAAGGGTGGTCTCAATAGGCACAAGAGCTGACAGGGGCACATCCCTTTCTGAGGGGTCAGCCCCCACATAATAGCTCATACACTGTGGGTATAGCCAATCCTCACAGTCAGTCAGCCTGGGAGGAAATCCCACTCACTGATGTACCAAAAGTACTCAAGGCTCAACTACAACAGAAGAATGCACATAAGGGTCACTCCTGGAACACACATAAGAGACCAGGGAGACTGTGATTGGACCACACAGGACATATACTGCATAAGACCACCCAGTAAAAACTGAGAGACATAGGACATCTACCTAATACATAGAAGCAAATACAGAGAGACAGCCATTATGAGGAGACAAAGAAACATGTCCCAAATAAATGAACAGAAGGAATCTCCAGAAATAGAACTAAATAAAATGGAGGCAACCAATCTAGTTGAGACAGTTTAAAACACTGATTATAAGAATGCTTAAAGAACTTAGTGAGAATTTCAATAGATAGCAAGCATAAAGAAGGACATAGAAACTATAAAAAGAACCAGTCAGAAATAAAGAATACAACAACTGAAATGAAGAATACACCAGAAAGAACAGCAGATTAGATGAAGCAGAGGATTGAATCAGTGATTTAAAAGACAAGGTAGCAAAAAATGCTCAACTGGAACAACAAAGAGAAAAAAGAATAAAATAAAACAAAGATAGTTTAATGGACCTTTGGAACAACATCAAGCATAACAATATTTACAACATAGGAGTACCAGGAGAAGAGAGGGAGCAAGAGATCAAGAACCTATTTGAAGAAATAATGACTGAAAATGCCCCTAAGCTAGTGAAGGAAATACACATACAAGCCCAGGAAATGCAAAAAGTCCCAAACAAGATGAACCCAAACATACCTACATCAAGACACATCATACTTAAAATGACAGTGGTTAAGTACAAAAAGAGAATTCTAGAAGCAGCAAGAGAAAAACAATTAGTTACTTACAAGGGAGTTCCCATAAAACCATCAGTTGATTTCTCAATAGAAACTTTGCAGGCCAAAAGGGAGTGGCAGAAAATATTCAACGTAATGAAAAACAAACGTCTACAACCAAGACTACTTTACCCAACAAGGCTATCATTTAAAATTGAAGAAGAAATCGTTTCCCTGACCAAAACCAAAAAAAAAAAAAAAAAGCTAAAGGAATTTATTACCACCAAGCCAGTATTACAAGAAATGTTAAAAGGATTTTTAAGCAGAAGAAAGGAGAAAACAAATAGATGAAGATCAGAAATGTAGCTAGCAATAATCACCTTAAATGTAAATGGATAGAATACTCCAATCAAAAGATAGAGAAGCTGAATGGATAAGAAAACAAGACTCATGCATATGCTGTCCACAAGAGACCCACCTCAGATCAAAAGACAAATACAGACTGAAAGTAAAGGAATTGAAAAAGATATTTTACACAGAAGGAAACAAGAAAAAAGCTTGGGTACCAATACCTACATCAGACAAAATAGACTTTAAAGCAAAGACTACAGTAAGGGACAAAGAAGGACATTACATGATAATAAAGGGATCAGTTCAACAAGAGGACATCACCGTAGTAGACATTTATGCATCCAAAATAGGAACATTTAAATATATAAAGCAAATATTGACTGACATAAAGGCAGAGATCAATAGTAACACAATCACAGCAGGGGACTTTAACACCCTACTGACACCAATGGACAGATCTTCCAGAAAGAAAATCAACACAGAAACAGCAGCCTTAAATGACACACTAGACCAGATGGATTTAATTGATATTTTTAGAGCATTTTACCCCAAAGCAGCAGAATATACATTCCTTTCAAGCACACATGGAACATTTTCCAAGCTAGACCACATGTTAGGTCACAAAACAAGTCTCAATAAATTTAAGAAGATTGAAATCATATCAAGCATCCTTTCTGACCACAATGGTATGAAACTAGAAATCAATTACAAGAGAAAAACAGAAAAAACACACAAACGTTTGGAAGCTAAATCACATGCAACTAAATAATAAATGGGTCAACAATGAGATCAAGGGAGAAATCAAAAGCTACCTTTAGACAAATGAAAATGAAAACATAACAACCCAAAATCTATAAGACACAGAAAAAGCAGTACTAAGAGGGAAATTTATAGCAATGCAGGCCTACCTAAGGAAACAAGACAAATTTCAAATAAACAGTCTAACTTTACACCTAAGGGAAGTGGAAAAAGAACACTGAAGCATAAAGTGAATACAAAGAATGAAATAATAAAGATCATAGTGGAAATAAATAAAACAGAGGCTAAAAAAAAAAAGCTCAATGAAACCAAGAGCTGGTCTTTTGAAAAGATAAACAAAATTGACATACCTTTAACCTGACTCATCAGGAAAACAAGAGAGAGAATTCAAATAAATAAAAACAAGAATGAAAGAGGAAAATGGCAACAAACATTACAAAAATTCCAAAAAAAGTTTTTTTAATACTATGAGCAATTATACACCAACATACTGGACAATCCGGAAGAAATGGATAAATTCACAGAAACATACACTCTTCCAAGGCTAACTCAAGAAGAAAGAGAAAATCTGAACAGACCCATTACTAACAACAACATTGAATCAGTAAGTAACACACTCCCAACAAACAAAACCCCTGGACCAGATGGCTTCACAGGTGAATTTTACCAAACATTGAAAAAAGCATTAACACCTTTTCTCCTAAAATTATTCCAATAAATCCAAGAAAAGGGAAAGCATCCAAGCTCATTTTATGAGGCCATGATTACCCTGATTCCAAAGCCAAACAAAGACACTACCAAAAAAAAAAAAAACTATAGGCCAATATCCCTAATAAACATAAATGCAAAAATTCTCAAAAAAAAAAAAAAAAGAAATTAGCAAACCAAATTCAGCAATACATTAAAAAGATTATACACCACAATCAAGTGGCATTCATTCCTGGTATGCAATGTTGGTTCAATATCTGCAATCAATTAACGTAATACACGACATAAACAAAATAAAAAATAAAAATTATAGGGTCATATTAATAGCTGCAGAAAAAACATTTGACAAAATCCAGCATCCATTTATGATAAAAACTCTCAGCAAAGTGGGAATAAAGGGAACATACGACTATCTCAACTTAGTAAAGGCCATATGTGACAAACCCACAGCTAATATCACACTCAACGCGGAAAATCTAAAAGTATTTTCCTTAAGATCAGAAACAAGACAAGGATACCCAGTTTCATCACTTTTATTCAACAATGTAGTGGAAGTTCTAGCCACAGAAATCATATGAGAAAAAGAAATAAAAGGCATCCAAATGGGAAAGAAAGAAGTAAAACTGTCATTATTGCAGATGATATGATATATAGAGAGAACCCCAAAGATTCCACCAAAAATTATTAGAACTGATAAATTAATTTAGTAAAGTAGCAGGATACAAAATTAACATTCAGAAGTCAGTTGCATTTTTATATACCAAAACAAACTATAGGAAAGAGAAATTAAGAGAACAATCCCATCTACAACTGCATTAAAAATATATATTTACTTAGGAATAAATTTAACCAAGCAAGTAAAAGACCTATACTCAGAAAAGTATAAGACACTGAAGAGAGAAATTAAAGAAGATACAAATAAATGGAAACCTATACTATGTCCATGGATAGGAAGAATTAAAATAGTTAAAATGTCCATACTACCCAAAGCAATCTGTAGATTTAATGCAATCCCTATCAAAATAACAAAGGCATTTTCCACAGAACTAGAATAAATAATCCTAAAATTTATATGAAATCATAAAAAAACCCAAATAGCCACAGCAATCCTGAGAAATAACAAAGCTGGAGGTATCACACTACCTGATATCAAATTATACTACAAGGCCATAATAATCAAAACAGCACGGTACTGGTATAAAAATAGACACCTCGATCAATGGAACAAAATAAAGAGCCCAGAAATAAATCCATGCCTATATGGTCATTTAATCTATGACAAAGGAAGCAAGACTATATATTAGGGTAAAGACAGTTGATTAAATAAACACTACTGGGAAAACTGGAAAGACATATGCAAAAAAAAAAAAAAAAAAAAAATGGAATTAGACCACCTTCTTATGCCATATACAAGAATAAACTCAAAGTGGATTAAAGACTTAAATGTAAGACCCAAAATCATAAAACTTCTAGAAGAATATATAGGGAGTAAATTCTCAGACGTTACCCTTAGTAATATTTTTACTGATATATCTCCTCGAGCAAGGGAAACAAAAAAATAAACAAATTGGACTATATCAAACTAAAAAGATTTTGCACAGCAAAGGAAACCATCAACAAAATGAAGAGACATCCTACTGAATGGGAGAAGATATTTGCCAATGATACATCTGATAAGGGGTTAATATCCCAAATTTATTTAAAAAAAAAAAATAACTCATACAACTCAACACCAAAAAAAGAAAAAAAAAATTAATTAAAAAATGGTCCAAGGACCTGAATAGACATTTCTCCAACAAGGAAACACAGATAGCCAATAGATATATGAAAAGGTGCTCAATGTCACTAATCATCAGAGAAATGCAAATAAAATCCTCAATGAGATACCACGTCACTCCTGTCAGTATGGCTATCATCAATAAATCAACAGACAAGTGTTGGCGAGGATGTGGAGAAAAGGGAACCCTTGTGTACTGTTAGTCGATATGCAAATTGGTGCAGCCATTATGGAAAACAGTATGGAGATTCCTTAAAAAATTAAAAATAGAGCTACCTTATGACCGACCCAGCAATTCCATTAATGGGTATTTATCCAAAGAAATCCAAAACACTAATTTGAAAGGATATATGCACCCTTATGTTTACTGCAGTGTGTATGTGTGTGTCTGTGTGTTTGTGTGTGTGTGTATGACTATATATATATGGTCACAGGATGTAAAGTACAGCATAGGGAATATAATCAATGGTATCGTAATAGCGATCTACGGTGTCAGAGGGGTAGTAGACTTGTTGGGGTTATCACTTTGTGAGGGATATAAATGTCTAATCATTATGTTGTTCTGTACACCTGAAACTAATAATAAAAAAATAAAAGGCTGTAAGAAACGGGGAATTTAGGAGTGCCCAGGAGGTTTATATTTTATTGAATCAGCCTTAAGGAATTAGTTTCTAGTTACACCTCCTCTACTTTGAAAAGAGCATTCATCTGCCAGGGCTATTTCTTTAAATTTCTGTCAGGAAACCTTTTCCTTTTACAGCACCTGGTAGATAACATGCATTCAATAAATGGTGAATGAATGAATATGAGGACCCACATTCAATTTCCTAACAAACAAAAATTTAAAAAATACATTTGAGGACATAGCAGGAAAACCTAGCAGACTTGGCTTCGAAAATCATAAAGAATCAACAAATCTCAATATAGTGACCCAGCGAAAAACTGAATAAGCACCAGCGCCTTGGATGAGGGAGTTCTCAAGTCTCAAGAATACTCTGAAGTTACAAAAGTGTTACTCAATGAATTATTAGAAGCGGAAATTCCCAAACTTTGAGATACCTTCAGTTATATCAAGTGAAATCTCAAAATCTAAGTTTTCAAAATAAAAATCAACTGAACTTCCTTAATAGTCAATCTATTCTCTACAGCACACTTTGGTAGAGAAGGGCATAGTACATCGCCAGGCGTAGAAACTACAAGATTTGCAATAACACTATTGAAAGGTCTTGACCGAAACTTCGTCAAACCCTGTGCACAGTTCCAACAGCCCAGTGAGTTGTATTTCTAATGGCTCCTCAAGCTGGGACTGCTCGGGTCCGCCAGCCCCTAGGAAAGCATATAAACGGACTCCTTCATTTGTAGAGGAGGAAACCATGAACTAGAGACACAGAGGGGCCAGTCTGAGACCACCCTGCTGGTTAGGGTCCAAGCTGAGCCTAGAACCCAGATTTCTTCGTTTCTGGTTTTGTGATTTCCCACTGCTGCAACTCTGTATATGATCTCTAACTACATAGGATGTGTTGAGAAAATTTTGGGATTTTAATGCTGCTAAGGTGACCATAATGTATTTCCTCCAGATTCACAAATTTTATAAACACTGTAAGTAAAGGTTTGGCCCAAGTTCAATAGAAAAAAAAAATATTTCCTACTTGTGCATAGGCTCCTTACCCTGGCATTGATGCTTGGAACTATTTGAAGAGCTGCAATTTTCCCCATAAATTTAGCTATCCCCTTCAGGTGGGTTATTTCATCCCTGGACGCACAACTTCAGTGAATGCCACTCATTCTTTGAGTTGATGGGGAGGTGGGGGTGGGGAGGAAGCCAGCTTTGACTTTAGACTTTGCCAAGAACAAGTCATATAATTTACAGCAAAACTAAGGAAGGTATAATCTGCAAATTGGCTGTGTATTTATTTTTCTAAGACATAAGTGAAGGGTCCTTGGGAGGTAATACCACATGGCAAAGTGTAAGCTCTTTTGGAGGCAGGGGAGGAAAAAAAACAACTTCATGAGGAGAAACAGCAGAGGCCAACGTGGAGGGCAGTGGTTAGTTCTGCCTGCCCAACATTCATTTTGCCTTCTTTTGATAAAAGTAATCTAATTTCACTTTGGAGAACACCCACTCCCTCTCAGTCCTGCAAATGTGGACAGAACTCAGATTTACCACCCCCACAAACTCCAGGGGTAATCATGTGACTGAGATTTCAGCAGTCAGAATATTCTATCCCCCACAACTGTGATTGTATCAAGGATGGCCATGTGGGAAAGCCAGGCCAATGAAACTCTACTACCAGACTTGAGCTGAACATTTTGGGAAAGAAAACTCTCTTGCCACGCATGATACCAGCTGTGAGAAAACACCAAAGGATACCACATGGAAAGCCCAACTGTAAACGAAGGCAATGTGAAGCTGAGCCAAGAGATGGTCAGCAAGAACAGTTCAGGCAAAAGGGAGACCTGGTGGAATCCTGACTACCTGAGGCAAAAACTGTCTCTGGGCTTTAGTTACATCAGATCTTTTTGCTCACACCAGCTTAAATTCAGTTTCTGTCATTTCATTTGCAGTAGAAACAGACAGTAAGTACCATGCAGTAATGATGCAGACTGTCAAAATACGGGAATGAAGTGTGGATCCTGGTGCAGCCACTTTATAGGTATGAGATCTTAAGCTAGTTACCTAATCTCTCTAAATTTCACTTTTCTCATCTGCAAAATGGGAAAGGGGGGGGCAATAATATCTGCTGCTGCGAGCAATGAGTCAATAATGTAGCCAAATCGCTTGTTAAAGTTGCTGCCTTGTAGTTAGTGTCCAATAAATGTGAGCTATATTTTTTTAATGAACAAACTCTAATAAAAGCAACCCAAGGCCTGCTACCACAAGAATAAAGTTACTGCAATATTATTCCACTTCTACTAAGCTTCACTAGTACGTGAGGGAAACTTGGCCTTGAAATTTAATAGTTCATCAGAAGGAGGCATAGACATGAACCTGAACGTCACATTTTCTCATGTTTCTAAAGAGTTTGAAATAACAAGGAAAAAAATGCCTGTGGTGATATACTAAGAGAATAAAGAATGCTGTAATATAGTCCATGCTCTATTTGGCAATGATGTTCCAAAGGAAAAAAAGCAAAACAAAATCTTTAAACCTGTGCATGAAAAATCCTGGAAGAAACTGCAATAAATTATGAGAGAATGACAGTGACTGTTGCCTGACACTTAGATTTTTCTTCTTATTATTTTTCACTGTTTTCCAAGTGTATTTTAATAAGTATTAACTGTACTTCTGTTTTGAAAGTTTTGTCGTCTGTGTGTTCCACAACCACGTCATTAAGCTTTACAATGTTGGTTTAGGAATTGGAGAATCCCAGACTATTAGAGGCGAAAGAAGCCATAGAGACCATTTTATCCAATTCTCTCATCTTACAGAAGGGAAAAACTTGTCCAAGATCAAATAACTAGACCCTGGCAGCATTGAAATTATAGCCTAACATTCCTACTAATCCAGGAAAAATCCTTGAGAAAGACATTATTGATTGGACAATATCACCTTGATTAATTCTACTAATCTTTCAAGGACCCATTTAAATATCACTTCCTCCAAAAACCTTTCCCTGGACATTAACTAGAAGAAATCCTCCCAACTTTTAATTCCCAGAGCACCTGATTTTTACATTTATTATTGCCAGTATTATTCTCCAGGCAAGCTTAAGTCTTCTTTATTAGTCAATAAGTTCTTTGAAAGGGGATTTGAGTCTTTTTTATAGCTGTACCCCGACCACCTAACACCATGCTTTGGTACATAGTACCACTTGATAAATGGTTGCTGAAAAACAGGCTATTACACTGCATTAAAATCTATTGAATCCAATTGGCTTAGCTACAGACTAGAACTGAATTGCATACACAGAGGTGTCATCACCATATGACCCTTCCCGGGCATAAGGAAGATGGTGTTTCCTAACCCTATTGCAATTGGAAGGGACGACATGACGAGTTTTGGCCAAGGGATTGTAAACAGAACTTCCATGCTGGGGCAGTAAAAAGCCCTTGTGAGACCCTCCAGTTAGTTATATCTTCCCTTAACTCAGCATCCCAGAAGCCACATGCTGAGAAGGGGGCATAAAAGGATATAGTTGGGTGGGGGGTGGGAGATGAGGGTAAAGGGGATCAAATATATGGTGATGGAAGGAGAACTGACTCTGGGTGGTGAACACACAATGGGATTTATAGATGACGTAATACAGAATTGTACACCTGAAATCTATGTAATTTTACTAACAATTGTCACCCCAATAAGTTTAAAAAATAAATTAAAAAAAAAAAAAGGAAATAGTCATTACATGGAAGGGAGCTACATTTCAGAGCTACTGGACTTACACCAGACTTTGTGAGAGCAAGAAAGTTGTCTTTGTTACATCAAGTCACCAAGATTTGGGGGTTACTTTGTTGCTATCGCATAATCTAGCCCAACTAGAGAATATCCAGACTAAAATACAGCTCTTGCTACAGAGACTGCCGATTGCAATCCATTCTTTCTTTATTCCTTACTAACAGGATCTTTGGCAATATGCCTAGCTGAAAAACTACATCATATTATATTATGTTACGTTACATTACGTTACGTTACATTACGTTACGTTACAGTACAGTACAGTATAGTACAGTACAGTATAGTATAGTATATTACATATTAGCTAGGGGTGGCCAATGCAACCTAAGTAGAAGTTAATGACTTTTTCAAGACGTCCTCCCTCCTATTTCCTGATGAGGACTCAAATATAATGACTGGAGCTCTAGCAGCCATCTTAGACCATGAGGAATTCTTGGCAATAAGTCACAAACTAAGGGTGGTGGGCAGAAAGATAGTATAAGCCTGGTTTCCTGATGACACTGTGTCATTGCTGTACTAAGCAAAGACTGCCCTACCTTTGTGGTTTTATTAAAGAGAATGAAACCCCTATGTGTTTAAGCATATAGCTAGATCTCTGTTACTAGCAAACAAATGTAGTTCTTAATGAGTAGGGAACTTAATGTCACATACTTCAAAATAATATCCTTGCACTAAAGTGTAAACAAAAAGGGAGCAAAGGAGCACTATTTAATACCAAATTGGGAGAGAATAGTACTCTATTCCATTCTGCTTTGATCTTCTAAAGAGCTGAAGAAAAATTTTCACTCTCATTCAGTCTAATATCATTTTAAAGGGTGCTTTTTTCACATTAGCAAATTCGGAAAGAAACATAACCAAAATTACATTTTTCCGACATAATCATAAGTACCTTAACTGTGAAAAAATGAGAAGGATGAGGCTTAGTCAATGTCAACAATTAAAGAGTAAAAATGATTTGATATTTCACATTATTAAGAATAATTTAAAATGTGAGGCATTCTTTCAGGAGAAGCTGAATTTTGAGAGATGAGGAGAACGTAAACATTGGAGATTTTAAAAGCAGATTCAGTGAAACGTTTTTAATTATTTTTCTTACTGCGAGTGATTCTCTCAGGGATTTGTCTACCTTCAATAAAGTTCCATTATGAATCTGTCTATTACTTTAATAAGAACTGACAAAAAATTACAACTGACTCCAAACTGAAGACAATATTCAGAATCACCAAGAGCTTCTTTCTTGTCTGCATTTCTTTCTATACGTAAATGTTAGCTCACTTCATCTCAGCTACATATCTCTCAAAATCCAGATTTTCACAAAACAGAAGCAAATTATAAAATTGCCCAGCCACTATTCCCATCAAGTTTGCCTCTTCAAATAGACATTTAAAAACCATGATGATCTGTACCTCTGGTGATGGGGACAAATTCTATCTTTCTAAATTATATGACTGCTGTTTATAAGACTAGGTGAGGCCTTTCTCACCTTTCATGACCAATGGGGAAGTATTTCCAACATCAAGCATTTCAGGCCACCTGAACTAGTGGAAACGATAAACACAGGGCAAGGAGCATGTCCCCAAAAGAAAACATTTCGTTATCTGCTTTAAAATATAACCGCCAGGAGGATTCATTTCCACTGTGAAATTTCTCAGGAAGCCTTTCACCCACCAGCTTTCCTAGAAAACATTGTAATGCCTGTGTCCTTTTACACACTATCTTCTCAGTTGTCCAGAACTGGGCTTTCAAGATAGAATGCACTTATGACCAAGCAGCAGTTATTTTAAACCTTCTTTTACTAAATACGACAAAACATCTTTTCAGCTGAAACCATGTCATTTCTAAAACAATCCTCATTTCAATACAAAGCTTTTCCAATGACAAAGGCTATAAGTCACAGGGTTCATTTTAACAATGAAAAGACTTGGCGTCTTTAATATTTTTTATACCCAAACCTGGATTGCATAGAAGGGTTAAAAGTTAAGAATAAAAACAAACAATCCTGAATTCCCCTGCTAGCAACTGTGTGAACTTGGGCAAATTACTTTATCTCTCTTAGCCTCCGTCTCTTCATATGTAAAATGGAGGTGATAGTCCCTACCTTCTGTGGTTACTGTGAAGGTTGAACAAGACTATGCATGTAAAGCACTTAACACAATGCCTGGCACATAGTAAGCACTCAATAAACATTAGCCCTTCCTAAAGCATTCCTTTTTCTCTTTAGCTGACAACTCTGGGAAGAATCTCTGAAGGACCAATCCAGAAATTCTTGGAATTATTGCCAGACACAGATACTAACTAGGGCCTCTGTGGGTTTTGGCCATTCTGAGCAGCAATGCTTTGTCCAAGTGGGTAAGCCAGGCACATACCCTGTGGATCTGGGCTCTAAGATCCATCCACAGGATTTTAAAACTACATTTGGCAGACTGATGTCTATTTTGTGTCTACATCTACCATGCCGCCCAGAGTGATTAAATCCTTTACAATAAACTGTTCCAGATTGCAACCTTTTCTCCCCTACCAGACATGCATAAAAATGAATCCATATGTGTACGTTGAGTAGCAGTTCCAAAAGGAACGGTGACTTTAGATACTGTAAGACTACAGGACAAGAGAAACAGTCCTGAAGTAGGATGGTTAGGAAAGCGTCCACTAAGGAAATGAGGTTTGATCTGTGTTTTGAAGGATGAGTAGTTATGTGGATTAAAGAAAGAGGATGTCTTGGGTAGCATAGAGCACGACAAAGCACAGAGGGAGGAATGACCAAAGTGGGGACAGTGGGTGATGAGCAGGGCTGAGAGCCTGTGCAGGGGAAATGTGAGGGTAGAGTAGGAGGGCAGGTTGTGATGATAGAAGGAGCTGGAAACCCCTAAGTAAGAAAAGGACCTGACAGGGTCATTCACCTTTGTGTCTATAGGACAGGACAGCACCTGGCACAGAGACATGCTCAATACATTTCTGGGAGCGAATCAGTGGATCCATAAAGAAAAGAAAATGACATTTTCAGATTTATCTGGCTGGATGCATTGGAGGAAAAAGAGTTGAGACTGGTAGATCAGGTAGGAAGTTACTGCAGGTCTGAGCCTGAGGTGATAAAGAACGGAACTAGAAGTACTGTGGCAGCCATGAAGACTTAGAGATCAACAGGAGAAATGTGATGAAAGAAGAATTCTAAGAACTTGGAGATTGGCTGCATTCGTGGAAGGAAGACAATTTCCAACATACTTGAGGCTTGGGGCCTAGATAATCAGTTGAGATAGCAATAAGGACAATATCATAAGAAGCAATGGTGAGCGTAGAGAGGGGGATGTACAAATCCAGTTTTGAGTATTTAGGGTGATGGGAGGACAACCAATTGCAATCTTCCTGTCCTCATTTCGAGATAAGAGTCTAGGAATGAATTAACAGAGCCACAGTCCTCTTTATGGAGACATTGGCATCCCCAGCTTCAAAAGCTTTTTTTGCTCAACTTGTTTCCTTAGATCTCAAAATTATGTTACACTCATCACAGAGTATTTCCTGAAAAACTGAGATTCAGAAAACAATCTGAAAAATATTAAGTCTGGTATCATGCTAGGATTCTACGTAAATGTTTTCACCGGGGCTGGTGTAGAGCCTTGTTGGGTGTGCGACCCTGAGATCTGCATTTCTAATTTGCCCCTCCAGTCATTCTGATGCTCACTAAAGTTTAAAAATCACTGGCACAGGAGAAAGGAAGCCTCTCAAGGCCCTACCTACCCTGCCTTTCGACCTGCTCCTCTGGAAGGCAACCTAGGGTAAGTGGTCAAATGGAAGAACTCTGGAGCCAGGATGGCAGGGTTCAAATCCCAGTTCTAACTAGCTGCCTGTGCTTGGCTAAGTCATTTAATGTCCCAGTCACTTCATCTTTCCAATGTTCTCTGATCAAAAATCAGGGCATAATAATAGTACTACCTCGTGAGGCTCCTCTGAAGTCTACGCACGTTAATATATATGTAAAATAAAGGTTTTCAAATTTGGCACTACGGGCAGTTGAAAAGGATAATTCTTCGTGGTGGGGGCTGTCCTCTGCATTCCAGGTCGTTTAGAAGCATTCCTGGTCTCTACCCACAAGAAGCCAGCAGACTCGCCTCCCAACAGTGACTATCAAAAATGTCTCCAGGTATTTTCAAATGTCCTCTGGAGGGCAAAACCACCCCCAGTTGCGAACCATCGACATAAAACAGTGCTGTTTACTGGGCATTTGCTAGAAGGAATGTTGAACATGACATTCAGTAGTGCCTTCAGTCTCCCAAAATCCAATTAGGTATTAGCTCCAGCTTTATAAACAAAGAAACTGAGGTTCAGAGGGATAAAGGCCTGACCTAAAGTCACTCGGCCAGCAAGTTATGGGGAGAATCCCCAACCAGGGTCTACCTGACCCTCAGTCCCCCGCTCCTTCTGAGCTGCCAGATAATCAGACTCTCACAATATGGCTGCTGGGGAAATGGGCCTCCTTGCACTCCTCCAAAGGGAGGCAGAAATTGCAGTCCCTGGCAGCCCTGGGACCTAGCATCATGGGAATGCACCATCTTCCTACCCCAAATCCTGAAAGTCTGCCAGCTATGGGTTTTGCCCTACATCACTCATGGGGTGAACTTCGATTCACAGGAACTGACACCTCCCACTCACCTCACAATGTCTGGGTTAGGGCCCTGCTCTGTACAGTTACGGGCAATGGTCCTTTGTCTCTGTGAATGTCTGTTCCTGGGACCACATGCACCCACACCTCTGTTTCCACAATACAAACACGGGGCATGGCTCGCACAAGTGTGCAACATGTGGACTGTTTCTTGAATGAATGAATGAATGGCCTCCCTGTCCAACTCTCTGAGATAAACGCATCAGCGTTGGCCTCTGCCTCATTCTCAAGTTCTATGAGCTCAGGGGAGGTACTGAAGGCTTTCAGAGGCTTATCCAACTAGCCCTTCTACATCTGAGCAGTGCCTGCAGATGAATCTGAGTGCCTGAGTCCTTTAAGCAGGCACTGTAGCTGAGATGATTTAAAAACTGCCTGGTGCCAAGACTGTACTGAAAAATCAGGGAACCACCGGAACATGTCATTTTAACTCACAAAGATGCCTTCCTCTGCTACTTAACGACATCTCCATCTGTTTCAACATTGACAGGTTAAAGAGCTCTAGCTTTGGTATTGGATGGAAGTGGGTTCGAATCCCTGCCCCATCACTCATTAGCTATGATTTTGGAGCAACATAACTTACCTCTCTGAGCCTTAATTCCCTCATCTGTGGCATAGGGATCGGAATAACAACATCATAGGATTGCTGTGAGGTTTAAATGCATCAAGATACCTAAAATACTTAGAACAGTGTCTGGTATACAGTGAGCAGTGTTGTTAGCAATACTATTTGTGCTGTCTTTTATGATAAGAAACAATTATTTAATGGTACTAGGACGTTAAAACAAAAACTGGTCCAAGACACACTTCAAAGGGACAAAATGCACATAATAAGAGTTCAAAAGAGTATAGTGGTTGTTACTCACTAGTTGGGACCACTAAGTTCATTATTATTATAAAAACACTAGATATGTGCCTACAGGATGCAAAGGTAATCTGCAAATGACAGTTGGGCCTTGCAGACAATGGGTAGAGAGGAGAAAAGGGTAGAAAGAGAAGATTACAGACCCAGATTTCACACAGAGCCCAGCCAGTGAGAAAAAAGTGTGAAGTGTGATTTGTACTTCCTGCTACAATGCTGAGAACCGATTTTCAACGTGCTGCATGGGATAGCACCCAGGGCGCTTCTACCCCCACCCCGACCCCACCCTCAAGCTGGACTCTTTAACATTGCAGCCTGGGTCTAAAACAGGTACTTAGTGAACTCTTCCTCTTAACTCTAGTGTCCTGAAAAGTTGGGTATGAAATGTCACGCAGAGTGCATCTCCTCATTGGCTGTGAAATAGAAACTTTCAAAAGGTAAGCTCATGTTTAACCGCACAACTTGTGTCATTTCATAATTCTAAACTTTCATAACCTGCACTTCCCGGGTGCAGCTGACATGATGAAAAGTGCCGTGTAATTTACTCAACACAGTCCTAAGAAGTAATCAACAAGATTCTTAGGTGAATTGAATCCATCGTTGAAGAATATACCAAGTTAGATTTGGAATCAGTTTAAGAATACAGGCATTGCCTTTCATTTCCTTGAATTTTCACTTGAATCTCTACCTCCTAAAACTTTGCCATCTCCTCCCAGCTGCTCCTCACTCACCTGCCTTGAAGGTCCCACTCCTGTTTTCTACAGTTGATTTCTCCAGGCACACACTTGACCACCTCTTATCCCCCACCTCTCTTGTATCTTCAATCAGATTATTTCCCCCATGGCCTGGAAAAAGTGTTCAAATCTCTTCTAAAAATAAAATTAAAGAAAAAAAAAAAACAAACAAACAACCAATGAAACTTCCTCAGCCCTACCCACCTTTTATTGCCTACATGGGGTCCACAAATGCTGATCTGTGGACTAGCTTCATCTGAGCCACCTGTGAAAACTCAGTTTCCTAGGCCAACTGACCACTAAAGATTTGACTCAGAAGGTCCAACATGGGGCCTAGAAATTTGTATTGTTCAAGTTCCCTCCAGGTGATTAGAATGTTTCGCCAAGTTTAAAACCCAGTGATCATCTTCCCTATATTTATTTTATCACCATGGACTCCAAACACCTGCCAAGCTGATTTGTTCACTACTGCTTTCTCAAAAGTCGCTCATGACTTCTAATAGCCAGAGATCAATCATTCTTGGCTCCTCTGTGACAGTCAAAAAGGAAACGGTGCTCTATTTTCTTGACATTCTCTCCTCTTTCTTCTGTCGTGAGCTGCCTAGTGACACTACTATCACATGAGCTGGTACCCCGTGTCTTCTGCTAGGTCCACTTCCTCCTTCCACCTTCTAACATGAGAGCATCAGCAAGACTGAGACAATGGTTCTCTCTGGCTCCATCTCTGGAGATCTCATTCAGTCATATCATTTTAATGAGCCTTGAAAGTGACTGCCAAAAACATTTCTCCAGCGCTGACTGCCCTCTTGAACTAGACAATCCCCTTCACATGTATTCTTACCCTTCGATTTGGGAAGTCTTGAAGTCATCATTTCCCCAAAACTATAATCACCCTCCCAGAAATCCCCACTTCAATCAATAGTATCATTTCTCTAATAATCTCTCTTCACAACCCTGAAATGTCTCTTGCTTTTCCTCCTTTTCCCCCCACACAAACTTGCTGGTTGATTCTTACTTTGCAATATTTACCTGCTTAACTTCAAGCACATCGCCCTGTGACCCCAGAGCCTTTACCTGAGCCATCTCCTCTGCCTGGCACTCCCTCCCAACTCTCATCTCCATTTGTCTAAACCCTGGATTTCCTTTAAGTCCCAAACCCAAGTCTACCTGTTCCATGAAGCTTCTATCTCATGTCCACTTTAGCCCATAGCAGTGTCTCCTTCCTCTGACCACCGTTAGCATTTATCTTGTGTTCTATTCACACAGCACTTACGACTTGCTCCCTGGTAATACTATTTCTCTCACATTCTATCCCTATCACTGGATTATGGGGGTTTTTTGAGGACAAGGACTCTGTCCAATATCTCTTTAAAACCCCATCTTATTATTGTACCATTCTTACGTTTAACAAATATTACTGATCATAATAATAGAAACAAAAGACTTTTTGCCATGTCAAAAGCAATAATAAGCCTAATTATTTGCACTAAAGGTAAAAGACTAAAGGAATAAATTCCATTCATCTGGTAGAACAGCTCATGAATCCATCACCCTGTTGACACCACATACATGAGTGCTTCTCTCTTTATTCCAGACCAGCGTTCCCAGCCATTGTGTCAGAGCCTAGTAGACTGGCACATGGTATCAAGACAAACACCCAATCCAGCTGTGCTGGGAAGCACGGAGTCCCAAGGTAACTTGTGGCCCAGCTCCTCCTACTCACCTGGCTCTGTCTCCTGTCCTAGAGGTACCCACCCAGCTGGACAGACCCTTCTTCTATTCCCATTCTCTGTTGCCCTCCATGGGTGCAGGTATTTAAGAGCTGATGGACTAGGTCCCTGCCATTCCTGTAAAACAGGTGGACAAACACCAGAGGAAGGCATGATTTGTTCCAGTTGCCCTATGGAGGGCAAGAAGAGCTCAGTGACAGGCAGCTGCTAAATCTCAAGCATTGTCCCAGCCACCGGAAACCATGGTCAACTAGTTCAACACCCTCTAGCTTTAAAACGTTGGTTTCTATATGATGAGGCCTCAGCATAGAAAAGCAAGACTCTTGGGGTTGGTTTCCAATAGGGTGTGTTTGTGCTCCCTCCCATCTCCTCATGACATATTCTTGCACACAGGTAGAAGAACCAAGTGAAGTTAGTGGTTTGTACTATGGTGACACTGTAAGCCAGATATGTCACAGACAACGCAATTTCCAATCCTCTTGTAAACAGCAAAACAGCATGTTTAGGTGGGAGCTTGCTGGTCATTATTTAACCTTTTTCTGTATGTTTTCTAATAATTTTCCTACAATGTTTATGCATTATCTATGGAATTATAATAAATAACAAAATACAACATTGTACTAATTGGGGGAAGCATACATATACTGAGAATTCTTTTCAGCCATTAACATCGTTTATTCTTGTTGCTGTCAGGTGCTTTCATTTGGTTTGGGAGGTCTGCTTACCATATAATGCCAGGTTAGCCTCCTGCCCTGGGCTCTTTAATTTTCTCTAGCCATGCATGCAAGGGAGTGAGGTGTTGGGAAACCAGGGGCACAAAAATGCCCCAAGAGTTTTCCACAGCAAAAGTACTTTCCAACTTAAATGATGCAAGGCAACTCTGATCCCCTCCAAGAACAAGGAAGAAATTTCAAACAGATTGGCTATGCCTGCTGGGCTCATTCTCTCAACCTTAAAATGTAATTCTATGGATATTTTGTGGAAGTAGAGACCCTGCCTCGGGCATGTGTGTGGATACCTGTCTTTGGTCCCCTAATTTAGACAATGATTAGGAGAGGATAGTGAAATGAATCAGAGATATTTCTAGAGGACTCCCTAAGCTATTTAAAAGAATGAAGTAGACTTCTCTATACTGACATGGGAAGATCTTCAAGGCATTTTAAGCAGAAAACAATGTAAACAATATGATCTCACATCCATAAAAGAATAAAACTATAAATTGTGTACATGTAAATGCATAGAAAAAGTCAAACATGATAGGGATTATCTCTTGGAAAAGAAGAACTGTGGTACAGTAGAGTGTTCAATTTATAGTGTATGATTTTTTTATAAGAATAAAATAATGGTTTACTTGTATAATTTCCAAAATTAGAACATTGTTTAAAAAAACATAAGAAGTATCTAACTCAAGGTAATAAATGACCTAGGTAGCTTCCCATCTAGGCCTAAAAATAGCTAAAATCATTTTAGGTAGGGAGAAAAAAAATGACTTCAAATAATTTATTTCTCATTGGACATATCCATCAGCAAATCCATTTGATTCTTCCTCAAAATATATGTAGAAGTCGACGACTTCTCACCACCTCCCCTGCGCACCTTGTCTGAGCTTCACCGTCATTCACCAGGGGCCTCCTGATCATTCTTCCTACTTCCGTCCCTGTGTTTCCACAGTCTGTTTTCCATACTGCTGGGCCCCGTCTCCTGCTCCACAGACTAGCTCCAGCTACGCTGGCCTTTTTGCTGTTCCTTGAACCCCCTAGACACATGGCTGCCTCACTTACTATTTCCTCTGCCTGAAATACTCTCTCCAGATGTCCCCATCATTTGTCCCCTCGCTTCCTTCAAGTTTCTGCTCAAAAGCCATCCTCTTGACAAGGCCTTCCCCAACTGCCCTAAACTCTCTCATCTCATTTTCCTGTTTTGTTTTTTGCCATCATCAAACATACTATGTATTTTATATCTTATTTTGTTTCTTGTCTGTCTCGCTTTATGAGAATAAAAAAGCGCCATTTATATGAAGGTTTTTTGTTGTGGTTGTGGTGGTTTATTTGCTTGCTTGTTTGAGTTTTTTCCCCAACGTAATTGAGATATAATTGATTTAGAACATTGTAAGTGTCAGGTGTACACCGTGCTGATCTAATACACTTACATATATTGCAAAATTACTACCAGAGTGTTACCTAACACCTCCATCACAGCGCATTAATACCATTTCTTTTTTGTGGTGAGAACCTTTAAAATCGACTCTCTTATTTGCTTGTTTGTTTTTCATCAGTTTAATTTGTTGCTGTATCCCAGCACTTAGATCCATTCCTGGCCCATATTAGATGCTCAATAATGCTTTGTGGAATAAATGAGGTTTGAACAAGCCTTTTTGATTTCCATCCTTAACTGCTAGTTTCCTTTTCTGGGGATATGGTGGACACCTCCCACCTTTGAGAACAATGTTAAAAGATGAATGGATTGAAAAGTCCAAACTCTCTGTATCCCTGGCTGGGGGATGTTGCACAAAGGCACAGCTCTTTGTGCTTAAGGGCCATTCCTTCAGCCCTCTGTCAGCTCTGTCTGTTGTGCCTTAAGCCTAGAACAGGGATCCACCCTGTGTCAGGAGACGCTGCCTACACAGATCACACTAGCAGAGCAAGGAAGCCATACCTTCCTCTGCACTGAGATGGCTGAGCTACTGCACATGCTACTGAAAGGGAGCCCAGCTCAAGTCAGCAAAAGCAGATTGACCTGTGGAACAGTAAGAGGGAAAAAGAAAAGGTTAAAAACTTACAGGGAAGGAGAAAAAACAGAACTACACGCACAACTTTTGGAAAAGACACATGCGGCAAAGAACATTTTGAGGTTGAGGCCATCCAAACTCTCAGTAAGCATCAAATATCTAAACACTAACTCCTCATCCTTGGCTGGTCACAGAAGTGACCGGTGTCATTTCTATGTAAGCCCCTGCATATTGTTTCTCAGATGTTCAAGTCAAGGCTTCCCCGGCCACTACCTACCGGAGGCAGCGTGATGATGTGGACACATTAGGGCTTTGAGGTCAGACAGACATGTGTTCCAGTCCTGCCTCTACCTCACTAGCAACTTTCCTCTGAACAAGTTGCTTAAACTTTGTGAAACTCACTTTCCTTGTGTATCAAATGAAATAGAAATAATAATATCTATCTTGCAGGCAGGTTTTTTGTGTGGATTAGAAATAATATATATATTTTATATGTGCATATATACTTGTATATATATTTATGATGATTACATATATATCTATATCTATATCTATCTCTTTCTATATATATATAGATATATATGTGTGTATGCATGTATGCATGTATGTATGTATGTATGTATATATGTATGTACTACTGGCAAACAATGAGACCTTAATAAATTACAGCAGTGGTCATCATAATCAGTACCACTACTGATAATATAATGAGTCTTAGCCCTTGCAAATTCAATTTAAATTTGACTTGGACTACCCAGGGTTTTATTTGTTGTGGGTTTTTTGTTTCATTTTGTTTTGTTATTTCATTCCTTCAGAGCTCACAGACTGCCTTTCTCCTTACTGTATTTTTTGGCTGTTTCTTCCTCAGAGAGTTCTAGGGCCCACTGCCAGTGAACAGGACAATTAAATGAGGGTATCATTTTGCTTCCACAGTCATTTTCAAGTGGGGCTGAATTTCAGGTGACAATCCCCAGGAAGATCTGCAGCTGTGTGCCATCCTGTAAAACCCAAAAGGGGGACCCAAATCTGTACATGTCATTCTTAAAACCCTTCGGTGACCTTCCAGTTGTTCTTAGGACAGACAAAGTTGCTTCTCGAGGACTTCCAAGCCCTTCAGATCTGGCTCTTATTCATCTCTCTGTCCTTCCTGGCTCACCACACTCCAGCCACCCTGACCTTCTGCCAATTTTTTGAGCACGGTATCTCCTCTGCCAAGAATAGGCCCCTCTCCCATCTCTTCACTGTCTAACCCTCACAGGTCCCAACGGAAATGTCATTTTCTTAAGGAAGATTTACTGAACCTCCAAACCAGATTAGGTTCCCTAATCTCACAAAGACCTCTGCTTTTTTCCATGGATATCATATTGCTATTAACTCATTATTTGTGTGATCCCATTTAATGTCTGCCACTTCTAGACATTACGTTTCATGAGGGCACTGACCGTGTTGTCCTTTCTCATGGCTGAAGCGGTCCCTGGAGATTAACAGGGCTGGGCATAGAAACTTGTTTTATAAATATTTGTTGAATGGATAAGTGGAGTAATGGAAGGATGGACGCTGTTTTAGTCTAATGGCGCCCAGTTTGGATCTCTGCAAGGTCCCTCTAGGGAATGTGGGTCATTCTGAGAAACAGATGGGCCATAAGCAGCAGTGCTCTGTTGACAGAGGGAGGCCCTCGCACCACATTCACAAGAGTTGGCAGCTCTGAGGCAACTCCATCAACAAAGAACACAGATACACTTCCCGTGGAGGGGTGGGCATAGTACTTCTGCCCTCACCTGGGAGGTTAGCCCTGCCCTGCCCAATACAGTATAGCCGTTAGCCACATGTGGCTATCGAGCCCTTGAAATGTGGCCCCTGTGACCAAAGAACTGATTTTTAAGTATTATTTCATTCTATAATTGACATTGTAATTTAAAAACTGATACTCAAATCAGTTATTAGGACAAAACTAATTATGTTTGGAACAACTTGGGTAGGTGAAACTACTTTTTCAACTATAACTTTTAGGAAGTCTAAAAATGGATTCAGTGTTTCTTAATGAGTATTTAGAATCCCATTTGAAATGTGACATATACCAAATTTCAAAGATATTATAGGACCTAAAAAAGGCAAAATTTCTTACTAATAATGTTTATGTTAGTTACACATTGAAAAAGTATTTTAGAAATATTGGATTAAATAAAATGCAGTACTAAAAGTAGTTTCCTTTGATTCTTTTTCTCTTTTCAATGTGGCTGCTATAAATTTTTAAATTACATATGTGGCCTGCATTATATTTATTTTGGACATTTTCTATAGACTGCTAATTATCTGGGGGAGCAGGGAGGGATGAAAGAACACATTCCTTTCAAACAAAAGCCAATAAATTTTACACAGACATCACCATGGCCCATACTTGGAAGGAGGTAATTGAAAGGAGAATCTTCTTTCTTTACACGAAAAAATTATCATATTAAAACCTGAAATGGTAGACGTCCGAGTAATATCACGGGTCGTGAAAAAGAAGCACAATTTATCTTTTACCACAGCTGCTATGTTCCTCGCTGGAGTATTTTCAACCATGAGGGAGCTGTAGATTGTGGAGAGGCTTCTTTGAGTTGCCTGGCATATCAGCTAAACCGGTAATGAAATGATGATAGTGACTATAAATTACTTTGTTCTTCTGAAGTACCATTCCTCCACAGATCTTGCAAGCTTTCACAAATGCTAATTAAATCGTTCACAATAGCCTACAAGGTCAAAATCTCACCTCCTTATAACTGGTGAGACAGCAGAGAGTGGTGATTTGCCTAAAGCCACAGAGCAAAGCAATCAAGACCAAGAAGGCCAGATGCACAGTCACTTAGCCGGGCTGCTCACCCAGGTGGCTTCTCTGAAGATGCCAGCCAATGAATCACAGAATCATTCTTGCTTCCCAGAGCGCCAGCCTCCACTACCTTTTAAAGAGCCCCTTGTTCAAGAGAAGTGATATTCTTTGGTCAGTGGAAAAAAACTGATGTTACCAAGTACCTCTCCAATGGAGAGCAGATGGTTAAAAAACAAAGTTTAGGCTGGTAAATTGTTACTGTTGCTTTGTGTGACAGTTGACAGTATGGTTTGGAGCCTTGCTGCTCAAAATGTGGTCCACTGATCAGCAACAGGGACATTGTCTGGGATTTGTTAGAAATGCAGAATCTTAGGTCTCACTCCAGACCTACAGAATAAGAATGGGTATTTTCACAAGCTCCAGAAGAATTCGTGTACACTTTCAAGTTTCAGGAGCACTGTCTGTAGGCGTTGGGTTATAATCTTAACTTCCTCACTGTAAGTAATTAAAGGAAATTCACTTGGACTCTCTGAATATCTGCCCCCTTCCCAATATCTATCTATCTATCTATCTATCTATCTATCTATCTATCTATCTATCTATCTATCTGCTGTCTATCTAGCTATCTAACTATCTCTCATACACACACACACACACGTGCACACACACACATTTTTTTTTAAATGTCTTCAGACTTGCTTTTTTTGTAAGGCTCTCAGTTTCTCCTCCGCAGTGACTCCAGTTAGCCTATGGATATTGGTCTCATGGTGCCCATTGAGCTTTAACTTTGCAAACTTAGCACCCCAGTATTCAAAAATTTGACTGGAAGAGTGGTGCAGACTCAAATGCCTACAGAGGCTAGACAGGTAACATGGATGAGTGTAGAGAACCATGTTTGTTTCAGAAAGGAATCTTCATTTGTGTTCTTTCAGTACAGATGCATTTGGTTTCCTTATTATAAGCCACTAGAATTATTGTTACTTTCACAAAGGAATATGGTATTTTCTCGTTTTTTATAAAACATGGTCTTTCGATAGAAAAAGAAGGCACAAGGCATATTTCATATTTGTCTGAACAGTATTACATAAGCAAACTACCGGAACAAGCACAGCCACTGGTTGACCTGCCCAGGGACTGACAGGAGCCACGCAGATGGAGAGGGCATGCTGGTAGGAGGGGGCAAGGGATCTCTGCTCTAGCCATTGTCTCCAGGCGGGAATTTGGGTCCATTTTATCGGAGCCTCCCATTTCTTAAAGAGAAGCCGGAAATCTGGATTTTTATGTGAAATCTCCCATTTTTTAATGTTGGCCATTAATTCAATTTCTTTAAACACTGTGTGGGCCAAACCAAACATATCTGCAAGCCAAAATCTACACCCTCTGGACTGTGGTTTCCATGTCTCTTAGAGCAAAGTCTCAAAGATAGCATGTTTCTGTTTTAATTTGGGGTAGATGTCTACCGTTGGTCCTATCGAGTGGGGTCAGGGTGTGGAATCACCTGGAAGAAGCCTAACCTAAGCCCACCCTTTCAGCAGGGACGAGGGGCCAGGAGGCCATTCCAACAAAGCAAGTATGAGTTGGGTAGCCATCCCAACATATATGTTACACTGACAAATATAAAACTAGGAAATTCTGAGGGATAATACACCACATACTTTTTTAGAAGTCAGATTTGTTGGGGTACGAGTTCACCTTTTTTAGGGCATGGTTCTATGAGTTTGGACATGTGTACACAGTCATGTAATCACTACCACAATCAAGATGTGGAACAGTTCCATCACCCTCAAAAATTCCCACATGTCCCTTTGTAGATAGCCGCTACCGCTACCCCTGGCAACCACTAATCTGTTCTTTGTCCTCATAGGTATGCCTTTTCCAGAATGTCATATAAATAGAATCATACAATTTAAAACATTTTGAGTCTGGCCTCTTTCATTAACATAATGCATTTGAGATTTAACTATGTTATTACATATATCAGCAGTGCGATTCTCTTTATTATTGAGTAACTCTTCATTGTATGGATGAACCACAATTTGTTAACCCATTCACCAATAAAGGACATTTTTGTAATTATAAGTAAAGCAACTATAAACATTCATGTAGAGGTTTTAGTATGAAAGTAGTTTTAGTTTTTCATGGGTAACTATCTAGGGGTGGGATTCCTGAGTCCTGTGGGAAACATGTGCTGAACTTAATAAGAAATTGCAAAACTTTTCCAAAGTGGCCAAACCATTTGGCATTCTCAACAGCAACATTTGAGAGTTCTCATTGCTCTGTATCCTCTCCAGAACTTGTCAGTGTCAGCATTTTGGTTTTGTTTTATTTTGTTTTGTTTCAGCTCTTCTAATAGGTGTGTAGTAAACACCTAGTAATTCACCCATTTTTGATTAATTGTGCCAAGCATGAAGATCACCCTTTAAATCTAGGGTATCAGCAGAAACAATTAAATACTATTTCTGATATAATGTCTTATTTTTACATAGTTACTCATCCATCCTCGATACAGTCACATGTGTAATAAGGTAAGTGATTTTTAATTCCACCAGATTCAAATCCCCCTGACATGACTTACCGCTGTTCTGCTACTGAGCCTTGAGAGATTATGGGTAAGTGCCAAGAAAAAAACGATGACTTTGAACTGCTCTTTCACCAATTAAAAATAATACTGAAACCAAATGTAAACATAAAAGAAGTGGTCAGGTTCGGGTTACATATTAACGGTGTTTGGTCAGGCTGGAGCTGAGGCACAGCTGCAGAAAACACCTTTCACTTATCACTGTTTCCAAACCTCCCTACCTGGGTGAGACTTGACTGGATTTACAAGAGATCTTTTGAAAAGATGCGGAGAAGGCAAGCAGCACACATTTCCTGGCAATAAATTTCAAAGGTTGCTAAAACATTCCAGAGATTTTCACTCAACATTCCTCTGGCCAACACATCTGCAATCTGCCAATTTTTTAAAATTGGTGTTTCTGCATCTTAATCTCACAAACATTTTTTAAAATACCTTTCCTCTCTGCCATATGTCAAGCAAATCCAACTTTTTCCATTTTCTAAAACCACAGAAATATAATGCTATTTAATTCATGCAAGACTGAGCTAATTGAAGTTAAAATAAATTTTCAGATAGTTTGTTTGGCTCACTCTTCCCTACCAGATGATTCCATTCTTGAAATGGTCCTGTGATTATATTCTCTCATTACAGAGGTGTCCAGCAAAATAAAGGAGCTGAGTCCTAAAATTCTATAAAAGCAAAACTATTACTCTAAAAATAAGAGCTGTAATACATTGTGTCATTGACCCAATTCTTCACCCCTCCATGTATCTATATGAGTTTTTCCATGTTCTTCCCACTAATGGGGCAGAGTATATCTTCCCTCCCACTGATTTCGGGTTCATCTACATGATTTGCATTAGCCTATAGAATGAAGCAGAGGTAATGAAGTACTTTTTCCCAGCCTAGGCCTAAGAGTCCTCATGTGTTTCTGTTTGTCATCTTGTACCTCCATCATCACCATGAGATGAGCATATCCTGAGAAGCCCCCTGGTCCCAGGAAGATGACGAGATGGACATGGAGAAGAGCATGGCCATTTGCCGCAGCCCCAGATGACCCACAGACTTACATTGAGAAGCAGAGATGCCCCATCAAGTCCAGCCTAATGCTGCCTTGTCAGTTCCAGCTGAACCACAGCCAATCCAATGTGTGAGCTATAATAAATGTCTTTTTAAGCCACCAACCTCTGGACTGGATTGTTAAGTAGCAACAGCCAACTGATATAAGCACGTTCCTGAATTATTAGTTTTACCCAAAGAAAAATAATACCAGCTACTTAGTATTTTAAACTCTGCCTGCTTCCCATATGGAGTAACTTTGTTAAAAGAAACTGAGGTGAGGTCCCAGTGTCAGTTGGAGGAACTTCCATATTGTCCCATTTAGCAAGTGAGCCAACACATAATCATCACCATTGCTGATAGATGGGGACAGGAGCTGAAGTCACTGCAGCATCATACACGATTCCATCTCCAACCCTTTCTCTTGCATCTTTTCTCATCTTTTTAAGGCAGTGATTCGCAGTGGGGGCATATTGTCAAATGTCTCTGCAATATCTGGAAACATTTTTAGTTGGCACAACGGGGTGGGGGGAAAGAAGGTGTTACTGGCATCTAGTGAGTAGAAGGCAGGGCTGCTGCTAAACCCTACAATGCACAGAACAGCCCCCAGCAACAAAGAATCATCTGGCCCAAAATGTCAATAGTGCCAAGGTTGAGAAACTCTTTTCTACGGTATAAGTTGAAAATATTTGATTTTTTCCTTCTTATAAGTGTGCAAGTTTCAGTCTGAGGAATTGTATGGCACAAATTTATTAATTATATGAAAATTATTCTTTTTATAAAATTCAAGCCAACTTGCTGTATGCAAGGTACAATACCTATGAATGCATACTTTCTTCAAAGTATAAATGACTCTTTTTCCATAAATGTCTTGAGCAAGCAATCGCTGAATGAAGAAAACCTTCGTTTGAATATTTCTGTACCTCTAGAAACGATTATTTATACCTCAAATTAGTTGTCAAGAAATCTCACTTCATTCCCAATATTTTTAATAAACATAAATAAATAAATAAATAAATAAATAAATAAATAAATAAATAAATAAAGGCGTCCATTCCTGATTGGGCCTTTCACCTCACCCCTTGCCCCAAGGGCACTAGAACTTTAAAATGTGACTGTCACAGTGGTCTTGGGCATGAAGCCATTTTGAGTGAAACTGTTGCATTATGACAATATCCGTTAGTGTTTCAGTAACTAAACCCTCTTAATGACATCCTAGAGAGACCAGGTTAATATTGAATTCTAGCCTCAATGTTTTTGGGTCTGTGCCAAGAAAAATAACCCAGAATCGTTGAGAATTGATGGGGGTCATCAGGCTGGTGAGTCAACTGTAGCTGAAATATGGGTGTAGAATAGTACATATGTGGTTATTTCTGATGAAAGTTTGTATTTGGCTAGGATGTCTAGAATAATGGAGCTGATAAAACTGGGAGAGACTCATAAGATTTAGTGAACGAAGGATTTTAATGCATTGAGTGTGTGGTAGGTTCTGTGAGGGTGTTTCGAAAGACATAAGCAACTTTAAAATAGACTGGGAATTCCACGAAAGAGAGGACCCAGATGGTTTGCTCAAGATTTGAGAGGATAAAGAGAAAATAAGTCTGTGGGAACAGCATTTCAAATCACAGACAAAGGATAAAGTTACAGAGGAGGAGCCATAACTCTAGAATTAAGCTTAAGGGACTCAAAGGGACAGGTGAGATCAGGGAATTACCACAATCAGGGTCCAGGTGACCTGTGGTTGGTATGGTCATTCCTCAGCTATGTTCCGTGGGAGGACAACAAAGCTAGCAGTCAAGATATGAGTGGTTTGAAAAAACAAGGCCACAGGAGTAGCCTTACTTAGAATTGAGACTGAACCCTGGGTAATATTTTTTAAGAAACTGGTTACTATTAACTTGTGCCAAGCTTAAATAAATACCATATTACTAACCTAAATTTACTGGGGAACAAGAGTATTCAGTCTATAAAGTGGCAACAATTTAAATTGATGGTAGCACATGCTCTGGCAGTGGATTTTAATCTACGCTTCACAAAGCCATAAGATTCAGTAGAGAACCACACCAGAAAGAAAGAGGCCAAATGTGTGCATATCTGAGCTCCCCAACCCCACTTCAACACAGAAATCTCTACATTACCTGTTTTAAATATTGGAGCCTCTGTCTGAATTCCCATCTGAAAAAAATAGATTCTGCTGCTAAAAAAACTTTGAAAAACAGTATGCTAAGAGGCAGTGCTCCTGGCTGTGGAGGAATATTGCTAGAGAAATGAAAGAAGTCAGATTGTAACTCTAGGGCCAAGAGTCTTGTAAACAGAAACATTGAAAATGTCTCTGATCAAAGCAGCAAAATGAAAAGGGAAGTAGGTGTGTGTGTTGGAAGTCTTCCCTCTGATTTCATTCGTGTTGGAGTCTATATAACTTATTATCCTAACTGGAATACTTTTGAGAATGAAGTAGGGTTTATGCAAATTTATTGGTTGGGACCAAAGGCATAATAAACTATGACTGCTCTGGGCAAACCAAAATGTTTGGTCACCCTAATTAAAGTAGGTACTGGCCATGTCGACACAGGCTTTAGTGGGAAAGATAGACCCGTTTCTAGGTTCATCATCAGTGTGAATTGCTGTTATACTGACGAAAGAAGATGGTTCCAACCAGGAAGTTAACTTATACAAGTGCATTGACCGTACATATCAATGTCTATTTTGTCCACTAAATGGGAGAGAAGACAGACAAGCCTTCCTAAAATTTCTATACTATTAATGTCATGATTTTACATTATAGGCATGCCCCTCCTCTGACTTTGAAAGCAAAGAGAGTGAGTTGTTGGGGACTGTCCGACTGAAGTCACTAAAAGGACAGGGAAACAGTTTGTCTGCCGTTGCTCATGGATAGTTCGCAGGAATAGATTTGGTTATGCATCAACCAATATCCACACCCACGGAACACTGCTCTGACTGTAGATCTGTACATTGTACCCCTCCTCTTTACCACTGTTGGCCACCACTGCCTCCCCAACCCCAAAGCAGTTCAGATTCTGTTTGGGTGATAGTTAACACGTCTAACCACTTCACCAAAGACCAACAAGAGGAAACCACCAGTGAGAGAGAAAGTTAGCTTATTATGAGTTCTGGCCACCTCGCACCTTATGTTTGTTCACTGAGTTTGCCAGAGAGTTCCCTTCTGACAGCCTAATTTACAACTTTCCTTGAGCTGCCAAATCATCACCCAGTAGATTTCTCCTGTTACTCCTACTCGGCTACCCATCTATGGCCTTCTCATGGAGCATTAAACAAAAACGCTCAGACCCAGCAAAAGTGTGACCCACATCAGGCACAAATAATCTACCTGTCACTCACCGGCCACACTTGGCAATAGGCAATAATACTGTGGGCAGCCAAGTAATTACAGCAGGGAAGTTGGAAGAAGAAATTTATGAGTTTCAATCTAAATGCTTGGCATGCTGTATTGCTGGAAAACTGAGCTCCTAAACGTCAGGAACAGAGAACTATAAGAAGTATATAGATTAAGGGCTCTGAGTTACATAGTAAGGGTCTCATCGTTGTCAAAAATATTTTATTAACTAGGTATTCACAGTTCCTTGCCCTCAAGTGGTCCCTGGATCTCTCCATGACGAATACGCAAACAGAAGAGGAATAATAAAAACCAAGGCACCAGCATCAGCACTCAACTCCAGCGCAAATATCATTGCCAACAATACTTGTGTGGTGACCATCTCCATGTGGTAGAGTTAGGGTTGTCTTTAGTTCCTTCCTGCTGGCTTTCTGTATTTTCTAAATTTTCTAGTATAAACACATATGCCTTTTATAATTAGAAAAATATAAATGTTGATAGGAAAAAGTTGTGGAATGAGGATTCAAACGCAAGTCTGTCTGATGACAAAGACCCTGTTCTTTCTACTGCTCTTCACCGCCTCTCACCCATGTCCATCTTTTACACACTATTTATTTCATTTTTATTTAATGAACAAGTAAATAGCATTGAATACATGCCAGGTATCTTTTTAAGCACTTTAAATGCATTAACTTCTTTAAGTATTACATCAATCCTGGGATGTGGGTGTTGTTATCCTCATTCTATAGTTGAGAAAACTCAGGCACAGAAAGTTTAGGAAACTTGCCTAGGATGGCACAGCTGGTGAATAGCAAAAGTGAAATTCTTCCCCAGGCAGTCTGGCTCCAGAGTCTATGCTCTTAATTGCTCTGCTAGGCTGCCTCAACCTTCTCCTTCTTAAGATAGATGCTCTCTGGCCCTCATATTCTTTTCCTACCTGGCCAGACCCTCCTCACCTACGTTAGTGTCAGAGTGGGGCAATCAGGCCAAAGAAGCATGTTCAACAAGAGAATGACGTAGCTGGATTACTAGTAGAATCAGCTCTAGCCTCAAAGCCTCAGGATGAAAAAGTTCAGAGGAAATCAGCTCCAGTCAGTGTTGACAATGAAAAATAAAAGATGTGAACAATCCTCCTGCCTGAAAATAATAATCACAGAATCATTTATTTTCATCTCCATCTAACACAGATTTAAATTAAGTTCCTTGAAAATGTCTGTGCCTCCTTGATGTGTCCCTGGTTTTCTATTGTTCTTCAGTTTTACCTTCTCCTCCAAACCCTTCCTCATCACACACATACCACTAACACCCCTCTCTGTAAAAGAACTTGTCGACACTGAGCCAGACTCTTGACCTTCCTGGACCCCAAATTTTCACCTGCAGATTCAGAGGTTGGAATTGAGGACCTCCAATTAGTATGCCACCTGACCTTTGTATAGGGATTTGTAGTTTGTAATCTACTTCCACGTCCATTATCTCACTTTATCTCCTCAATGACCCTGGATAAAGGACACAATAGGTAGGTTATCCTCAATTTCCAGGTAAGGACACTGAAATTCCTCTGTAGCAGAGAAGAAATCCCAGATATCCTAATTAGAAGCCAAGAGTCCCTTCCTCATCACCTCCCAGCATCTCTGAGGGCTCTTTCAAGCTCACAGTCTGGGCTTCTGTGCCTGCCTTCAAGGCCTCTGTACCTCATTAGAGCAGTGCGTCCTGGAAAATTGACGCTGGCTGCTGCAGCATCCGGGCTCCTAGAGACATCTGAGAGGCTCACTTGGTACCTGAGGACCGCAATGATGAAAGTTCTCCCTTAAATTTTTATCTTCATGAGTCTGGAACATCAGAGCCAGCCACTGCGACAATGAACAGATGTCAAATGGCCTGGGTTTTCTGGGAGTCTAGCTGGTTGGCCTTTCCCCAGCCTGTTGCTGCCCTCCACAGCTGGTTGTCATGGAGGCTGCAGGCCTGCCTGCCCAGGGGGGAGTGTGGCGGTGAGGGTGGGGCAGGGGGACCTGAAGGATTATCTGAATCCTGGGTTGGCTTACCTTCTGCCTTTCGTTTGTCTCATTATGTATATCAGACATGTTCTTTACATGTGCATTGGGCCATGCATTTTAACCTTCCTTCCAGAAGGTGCTTACCTACATAATGAATCATTGGCCAAGGAGGGAAAGAACTTGACATGATTCAAAATGCAAGGAAGCCAGGTACATAAGAGGCATATAACTTGCACAGACTTTGGGGCCCAAAGTGTACACCTAATCAGTATAAACTTATACCCCACTTGCCTGAAACAGTCCTAATTTACACCTGCTCTCCAGCTGTAATGTTTAATAGCACCCTTTTTCACTCTCAAAAGTTTCCTAATTCGGACAATAAATTATACGAACACCCGTCCATGAAGGTGAGATCAAAAACTACCACCGAATTACAGACTCTCTAGGCTGAAAGCCACACCAAAGACCTTCAAGCTCAGGGTGCCATCCGGGGCTCGGAATCCCCTTTTAAACCTCACAACAGAATTTAAGCTCTATAAGCAGCACATTTGGAACCACAGCTTCTTAAGCCACTTCACATGTGTCTGCTTTGTGTCAGTAGCTCATACTATTTGAAGACATCACAAATGTTAATGAAGGAGAGAACGATGCAAGAATAATTTGGCTCCACACGATGCAACGATTTTTATCAGAAAGGAGAAGGGAACTAATATTTAGAGTACCTACTATGTGCCGTAAACTGTCATAAGATATTTTGCCTCCAATCTATCCATGTTGGGAGCAATGTCAAGAAACAGGAATTATTTCCCCTCCGACAAGTGAGAAAACCGAAGCGTAGAGAGGTTAAGTAAATTGCTCAAGCACTCCCAAGCTAACATCATCAAGACTGGGATTTGAACTCCACTCTTTCTGATCTTGAAGCCCACAAATATTGGCCCTATTACAGCCGATGGCTTCCCACTTTGCCTCCCCTCGCCATTTCCTTTCTCCATCGGTGTTTGAGGTGGGAAAGCAAGAAGTGTTATAGCTAGCTCTCACCTCTTATGCCAGGCAAACTTCTTCCACAATCTGTCGGAAGGACATATTTATTTAGTGAAGGTCAGAGACAGAGCGCTCCACTGAAGAAATTCTGTTACAATCTTACAAGTATCAGCTTTTGTCCCAGTCCAGATCTAACGTGAAGTGACAGTGAATGGTGAACAAAGTTATTAAATCATTTTAGTGTTCTCTTTCCTTTTGAGAGAAAGGCAGAGCCTGAGAGAAAGGAAAACAAAGAGAACTTGGAGCTGCTCTGTTGCCCTGGAGTGACACAGCCGTGGCCCCATTTCCTGCCTGTGGTATCACTTCAGAGCAATCGTTTTCTTCTGTGAAGACACTTCAGAGACTCTTGGAGACAGATGCTCTTGTGACTGGCCATAGCGAGTATCAAAAGGCCTGGGTAGAATTACGAAGCATTTCTCATGCCCTGTATATTAGGAAGTGCCTCACAACTGTGTGGCAGATATGAGTGGGCACAGCAGCAAGGGAGCGGCCCCAAAGGAGGCGGCAGAGGAAGCAACAAGCTAGGGGCCAGCTGGACCCAGCAGAGCAGCTGCAGTGGCAGTTTGTAAAGTTTCACAGGTGAAGCCAGGGATTGGGGGGTGATGGCAAACTAACATCACCCCATTAAATGAAGCCTGAAGAAAACATGAGGAGGAATGTCAAGGGTGAACCAAAACACTGACAGCCACTAACTTTAAACTCAAATGTGGGTGTGCAAGCTCGTGTGTGTGTGTGTGTGTGTGTGTGCATGTTCTACGTTGCTTCTCCAAATAATTGTAGAGTGCCTGCCCTATGGTGGTGGGCGAGACGGGCTTGGTTCCTAGCCTGACGGAGTGGAAAGTCCTGGACTCTGTGCATTCTATTTTGAGGTCCTGTGTTTTGAGGCAATGCAGCCCAGTGAAGAGACAGAATGGCTCAGTGACCACGTTCAAATCTTTTCACCTATTGGGGTCTCAGGTAATATTTTCCAAAGTGCAGTCTTTGTGGTATTGGGTAGTGAAGATGTTTTACTTTAGTTGTTCTATAACTATTGAATGTATAAAGATCACACCAGATCCACTATTTTCATTTATTGTATGCCTTAGAACAGGCTAGGTCAAAACAGTGAGTCAAAATTTTTTTTAATTAAATAAATAATATTGGATGTGGTATCAAAAAAACAAAAAAAGCAGCAAAGATTGTGAAAAGACAACTCAAAGAACCGATGTTTCCGAATCACTGAGATAATAAGTATGAAAATAAAAATCCATGTGATCCATAGAAATAAAAAGAGTTCGAATTACCCCTCCATGGGTATTTGCTCCCTCATTTACCCAACAGTGATAAATTCAGCAACTATTGTGTAAAGAGCACTGCTCTGACTGCCTGTGCCCTGTTGACAGCTCAGCTCATCCACCGTTCAGAAGGCATTGAGGGCATGTTGATGCTGTGGGGAACTTAATGCAAAGTGAGACCTCGGCCCTGATCTAAAAAGAGTATGATTTAGTAGAAAAGAGAAGACAAGCACGCAAATAACTGTAAAATGGGATAAGCCCCAGAGAGGAGGTACAAAGTCCCCTTAGAAGGTGCTCAAAGGAGGGATAAGTCACGCCTGCTGGGCAAGGTCAAGAAAGACTTCATGGAGATTTGAGATAAGCCAGGGAAAGATGGATAGGATTTCAAGAACACCACCCCCCCCCAAAAAAGGAGGGAGCGGGGGATGGGAGACATTCCAGAGGAGAAACACTGGAGCAATGGTACAGAGATGGGGAAGTGGTATGAGAATAGAAAGTCCCTCTGTCTATCTGGCTGAGATGGAGAATGCATGGAGATGATTAGGTGGGGTTATCGTGTGCCCGGCCTTGAGGGGCAGACTAAGGGTATTTTACTTAATGTAGTGGAAATGGGGTGGGGAACAATGGAAAGTTTAAAACATGGCTGGAGCTGCACTGGAGAAAACGAAGCCTGCAAATGGGCTGGAAGTAGAGATTATATTCATCCCAGCCCGGTCATTATGATTGCCTAGGGGAGGTATAATGAAAGGCTCAATTTGGGGGATCAAAGTGATGACTTTACAGACAGTATCTCTAGGACCTGGGAATTGATGAAAGATGGGAGACACGGATAAAAGATCCAAGGATAACTAGACAACCATATGCCTCCTGTTCCTCTGATTGATATATATTAATAACATTAATTATTCTTATTAATTACACGTATCAATTATTATACAAAATATATTATATAATAAAAATATTATATATCACATATAATGAATCATTATCATGTGGTGTATTTCATTTTGACTTTTTTTGCTATGCTTAGATTTGCATGTGTGAATGTACAGATAGGAAGTCCCCTATTTTCTCTTCCAAAATAAGGATCATCCTCTCGGTCTTCTACTCCTTTCATTTACCCTGATATTTTCTCCTGACCATGTTCCTCTCTTGAAGCTGAGATTATCCTGGATCTTCTGGGAGGGCCCAACCTGATCACATGAATCCTTAAAAGTGGAGAACCACTTTTTCTTTTTTGTAGCTGAGGTCAGAGAGAGAGAGAGAGAGAGAGAGAGAGAGAGAGAGAGAGAGAGAGACTGATGACAGAATAAGGGTCATAGAGAGGTGATGTTTCTGATTTTGGAGGTGGAAAAAGAAAGCCATAAGCCAAGAACTGTGGGCAGCTTGTAGACATGGAAAAAGCAAGGAAACAAATTTTCCCCTAGAGCCTCCAGAAGGCACACAGCAAGAAGGCATGCAAAAACTATGCTGCCTACCTTCTCCACTTACTAGTTGTATGGTTAATGGCCTGAGAAAGTCACTCAAACTCTGAGTCTCCTTGGCCTCAAATAAAATGGGTGTGATGCCTGATCAAGAAGGGTCAGGAGGTTCCATGAAATCTCAAATCCATTGTCCTTTGGTTCTCATGCATAGGCCACTCAGTAGGAAGTGTCAGTGCTTCTACAAAAATATTATATATTATATAATAGCTAACTCAAAATTACTTTGTCACACCATGTCCCTCCTCTGCTCAAAACCTTCCAGAGGCTCCCCTTCTTACCCATAGAACAACCTAAAAGACTTCCCTGTTCTCAAGGCTCATTATGCAATCTAACCCCATTTCCTCTCTGACTGACTGTATTTCCTTCTACTCTCCCCATTGCCGATTGGGCTCCAGTGGTACTTGCAGCTTTGCTGTTACTAGGGCACACCGGGCAGCTTCCTGCCTCAGGATATTTGCATTTGCTTTTTTCTCAGATTTAGAATCCACTTCCCCTATATCCACAAGGCTTTCTCTCCCAAGTACTTCAGATCTTCACTCAAATATTTTCTTTCTGAGGCCTTCCCTCTCACTGGACTGAAAATTGCAGTACTCCCAACCAAACACGCCCCATCCCCCTTTTCTATGTTATTTTCCTCCATAGCAATTTTACCTTCTAACATAATACATATTTTGTTTACTTTGCTTCCTTCATTGAATTGTAAGCTGTATGAGGACGCTTCATGGAAGACTTATAATAGGTACTTGATAAATATTTGTTGGATGAAAAAAATCAGTGTGTACACAAGTCTATAATCAGGAAATAAATATAAGCATTGTCTCTTATTAAAGATGTATCCTTTCAGTTACAGATGGAAAACAAAGTCAAAATAACAGTAATGGACCTGTCACTGAACAATGATGCTGCAGCTAAGATCAAGTTCTTGGCTGATTTTGCTGAACCTAACCAACTCAAAGAAGGAGTAGAAATATGGCCAAGGGTCCCAAGACCTAGCCCTTGTCTCCTAAACAGAGAGAACCCAGAAAGAGCCAGCTTTCTGATTTCTTGTCCTTCCTGGTTTCAGCCAGCCTCTAAAAACCATAAGAACAGTCTGTCTCAGTATTTCAGTACTTCCGCTTCCAGGCCCGGGAAAGAGCAGGAAGTGCGAGGGCGTGTGAAAATTCAGAGAAAAGAAGAATTAAACCCACTACACATAAAGAGCTCAAAGACTTCCTCTGTGGCCTGTCACAGTACATGGGTTTCAATGTGCTTTCACTGTAAGCCTAGGGGGGCCTTTCTCAGGCAGAAGACCAAAACCCAATGTGAGGGCTGGTACGCATTCATCCAACACAGATGTACTCGAGGACAACAGTGTGCCCTGCAGAAGACAGATGTGGTCCTTGCCCAAGTAAGCTTACAGTTCAAGATGGTATAACATTAGAAAGATAAACTCAGCTCAGTTTCTACCTATCCAATATCCATGCTGACCAGGCTGAGTTTCTAGGCAGGTCCCCAAGGGATGTATTAGACTACGAGGGATTGTGTGTAGGGTTTAAGGCAAGCTTTGGAATCAGGCCAACAGAGGCTCTAGTCTTGGCTATGCCATACTTATTAGCTAACTGTAAAGTTCCTATAGAAAAGACTGTGCTTATTTCATTTACCACTCTATCCCTAGCACTTAGCACAGTACCCAATACTGTCAACAAATATTAATACTTGTTGCCTAAAAAATTTGAACTCTCAGAGCCTCAGTTTCCTCATTTGTAAAATGGGATTATAAAACCCACCTCATGAAGCTGTGTGAGGATGACATGAAATTGCGTGTGTTAAGTGTTTACACCGTGTCTGGTACAGGATAAGCATCCATTTACATGAACTGCCATCTGGGTGGCAATGGTGGTGACTTAATGGTGGAGGAGCTTTCGTTAGCTCTGGATAAATTATAGCACATTCCTATACCTAATGATTTGTTCAATTGTTCAATGGAATTTTGGACTAAGCGTGGGCTGGATGAGTTGGATCTCCGAGTGATCCATTTCTATCAGAAAAATCTCGTTCAACTTGAGTCAGAAACTCTGGAAAAGGGAAGGACATGTTCTACATCCCAGCTACTGGCGCGACTGGCAGCAGAACTGAAACAGCATGACTAAGCACAGCCCATCTTGTTTTATGACATGGCGGGCGGGCTGAGGTCCTCCCTCTCTGCTACAAGGGACTGGAAGAGGTTTAATTGCATCTGATAAACGGATTGTAAAAAGCAAGGGCAGGCGATTGGAACATTTTCCTATCCTCTCCTCTGTTAGACTCTCAAAGCTTTAAAAAAAAAAATTACTAACTGTCTTTTCCCTAACTACATATCTTCATGTGAGGCCCAGCTAAGTTTCCCCTGAAGTTCACTAGCCCATTTCCTCAGTAGGTTTACAGGGCCACCTGCCAATGTGCAGGGGTTAAACAAAGACCTCAGGTCTTTCTAGAAGCTAAGAACCCTAGGAATTCCTTAAAGCTTTGGAGGTTCAGCTTAGAATCTACTTAGTTAAAAGGTAAGGGTCTTAGAGCCTCAAACCAAGCCAGACTTTTTAGAATACTATGCTCTTTATAATACTTTTCACTATGGTAATAATATAAACGAGATCTCTTCCAGAAATAAAAGCAAAGAGCCTCGAGCTCGATGCCAAGGATATTTGTGAAAGAGATCTGCAAGAATAGGATATTAGCAGCCCAGTCTGCAGTAATCATTTCAGAAGTGCTTGCTGATACACGTGGGTTTTCTGTCAGCAATCGTGGTATAAATGGGGACCGTCTTCTCAAAGAAACGGAAAATGCAATGACTCAAATGATTTCAATTAATTATCACTATTACTGAATTTCGTTGTTACCTTTTCTTTCCTTTAGACCCCTACTTTAAATTAAGTGCTCCAATAAACAGCAGCAGTTTGGTTAGTAATGAGGAATGGGTTCTTCTGATTTTTTTTTTTTTTTTAGGACTATGTGGTTGAGAAGACTCCTGATTTCCACTTCTCTAAATAACCAACTATTCCTCTCTGTCCTTCTGTAAAGCCACCACAGCTGTGGGGGAACACAGACATTTCAGGAACAGCTCAGAACAAAGTACTAATTTAAAATCGCTTCCCATGGCAAGCAGCATCATTCACTTTTTCATCCTTTTACTGAGGGCCTGCTATGTGTTATTCCCTGTGCTAAGTATTGGGAGTATGGGGGTAAGTGAGGAACAAGACCCCAGCCCTGAGGATCTCACACACTGGTGGAGAACCTACATAAGAGGACTCTGTGTAAGCAGACAAATGCAAAAAATCTGATAGGTGTGGTGATCCAAGCATGAGAACAGTGCTGAGGCTGCGGAAGTCAAGCCCTGCTTTTTGGAGGGTAACATTCAGACTACCTCTGAAAGGGTAACTAGGAGTCACAAATCCAAGAGCAGCAGGCCAGAGACACAGGCTTTGCTTCATTTGGGGCTTTGCTTTATTAAGAAAAGCTGCCTGAACCATGTAGAGGGACCTATAGTTGCCTTGAAAAGGGTACAGTGATGCACTTCATCCTGACGTCTTTACTTTTTATTCTGGAGCTAGAGGTAATTTTTCTCAGCTGTCTCTTAGTAAACCTTCCAGTCAGCTACACCCGAGGCCATCAGTGTTACAACTGAACTAAAAGAAAGGAGGGTGTGAACACTGCAACAGCCTTGCTGTAAGCAAGGTGACTTCACCCCCTTCCCCCCACTTAGGTTTGAAATTGAGAAACTCAGAGATGACCACAGCCCTAGGCCACTTGGTGCAAAAATGGGAAATGTCCCTCACCAGGTCCTCCCCTGTGTTTAACCAGAACCATCCTCCTATAGAATTGGGAACTAAGTGGCTTGACCATGTTGCACGTAAGCCACATGCATTGGTCCAAAGGAGACCAGTGAGCAACAATTCAATTTAGAGTTCACTGAACCCTCTGGTTTGGGAAGGAAATTGCTGGTAATCAATTGCAGCAAGCATACAGGCTCAGGGCCAGGAAGAGAAAAATCACTTTAATGGGCAAAGCAGATGTTGCTAAACTCATTGCAAAAGTGAGATGGGCACAGAGCCAGGCCTTGCATGAGAGATGCTGATCTTTTCTTCTGAATGAAGAAAACAGAGACACTTCAAAAGAAGGGTTCTACAAGGGAAGCCAGAGGTCTGTGTCCCCGTTAGATGGAATCAAAGAAAATGTAGCAAGGTGTTCAGGTCTCCCATACCACCACAGAACTTACAGCTATTAACATCTCATAAGGGTTTTAAGCAAATCCAGATACTAGCTGAAAACTGGGGAGCCTTCATGCTCTTCTAAGGAGACTACGTGGTATAGTGGAAAGAACATGGGCTTTGGCCTCAGACCTGTTTCCTTCAATCAGTTTGTTTCACCATCAGGAAGTTTTATGACCTTGGGCACAGTTCTTAATCTCTCTCAGTCTGAGTTTTCTCAGCTGTGAAATGGGTCTAATCTCATTTACCATATGAGAGCAGTTGTGAGGACTAATGATAATATCTGTAAAGTACAGTAGTGAAATGCACTTAAGCAATAACCTGTTCTCAGAACCATGACAAGACTAGTGCCATTAGGATGTGGGAGAATTGGCTCAGGATGGGCTGAGGAGGTGGGGAGGAGGGTGAATTTCTGGTCCCATAACAGCTAGCTTTGCCACGGCCTCTCAGTGGTGGGTTACTTCACAGGCCAAATTTTTTTCATGTTTAGATAGACAAAATATCTCTCAAATATATGAGTTCAGAGAGTGCAATATCAAGGCCCAAGGAAGGTCACCATGTGTACTAAAAATATTTTCATGAAGTAGTTTCCAATGCAAGTCCCGTAAAGTTGGAGTTGATTCTGATTTCCCAAATCTGAAACGTTCCTCAGTTACTTAATTCCTACTCATTCTTTGGGAGCAAATCAGGTGTGTCTAAGAATCATCACAGACTACTCTAGAGTTCAGTCTCTACATACTAACACGTTCCCCCATGTGAGTTTTTATCAGCTGTCGTTAAGTTCTTCCTGGAACAAAATAGGTTCAATGTGAAATGTATTCATTCTAAACTATAAGTGCTACTTTGCTCAATTCTTTGGCCAGTAATCGTAAATTGTCTTACATTGCTCTTTACCTGAATCATATAGGTCTTTCCTACATATTTTGTGACTTCCTGAAGTTCAGATATTGATTAAACTAGTTAAAATCTTCAAACCAGAAGGCATAAACGAAAGGGCTCCATAACTAGACTAATTGTGTGAATTTGAATCATTTCTGACCCTTCCTGAGCCTTCGTTCCCTCATCTGTAAATTGGAGATAATAATAGTGTCTTCCCTCCTAGGGCTGTGAGGATTATGTAAGAGCAGTTCCATAAAGTGCTTAGCACTACAATGGTACCTGAGTAGTAACAGTCACCCTCCTGGAAACTTCTCCACCCAGAGGGGCCAGCTCCTGCCTAAGCACCTAGAATGTCAAATTGCATTCACATCCCCTGAGATTTCCAAACCTCGTTCCACTTCCATAAAGTGGCCACACTTCTGAAAGCTATGTCCTATTGAAAGTTTGTTTCCACGTTGCCATCAGCTTTTGAATGTTCCTGATAAGTAAGCAGAGCTGCCGAGGGACTTTGGCAGTGAATTTCTGGGGGCTGGTGAGAGGAGGATGTTTACCAGAGTGCAAAGGCCAGGTCCTGAGCAGAGAACATTTTGGCCCAGAGAGATCCCACATTTTTGCCAAGCACTGACTCCATTCTCAGGTCCTGAAGTCAGCGTTAGAAACTAAACAAACCTTCCCGGTTCACATTTGTTTACTTTTGGCAAAATGCAACTTCCTGTTTGAAAGGAAAGGGGCAGTAAAGCTTTCTATAGCCTTCTTGGACCTACAGTCTCTCCTTAAAACAACTGATTTGTTAAGCATAAATGAATCAAATGTACACAATGGGGATCTCCCTTCCCCTTAAAATGTTCACGTTTTAATAGAGACAGCGCTCAACAAAACCAAAACAAATATTTTTTCAACTGTTGGCCCATGAGGATTGTTTAGGACATTTCTTCTTCTGAGAGTATGAAAAACAGACATCAGGATGGAGCCAAGTTACATGTGCTGTGTCAGAGAAGTCACTTCGACACACTTGGGGGTTGAGCTTTTGGTCATACATAAAGTCAGAAAGTTTAAGTTCCCACAGCCACTCAAACCACATTAGCATGACTAAGTCCCCAGCCACGTCCTTCAGGGTCCTGAATTCCCTTGGATGGTCCCATGCCCTGCATTCAGTTTTGAAAACTGACTGACAACCCCTCACAAATCCACCAGAAGCCTTTTCCAAGGGTTCTAGATAACTTACTCTGGTTGGGGGAAAGGGGCTGTTTCTATAATTAACTTTTAATAATCTAGCAAAGTTAGCATAAAATTTGGGTTTATGTATAATCAAGTGTTCTCTATACATCGTAGATCTTTTCTGTGATAGAATATTAAATTTGTAAAGGACTTTAAAAATCATCTGGTCAACCTCTCTGCACCGACCTATACAGAGACACATAAAGAATATAAATGATGAGGATAAAGAAGGTCCCTCCCTAGATGGTGCACTTCTTGCTCCTTAGGGCAAGAACTATTTTATTGATCCTTGCGTTCTCCTCCATAGCACATGAACACAGCAGGACTCAGGAAGACAGTGCTGCATGAGCAAGATAAAAGGCTGTCCTCATCTGCAAAGCCAGGAATGCCACAGAAGCAGCCCCACCCTCGGGTCTGTGTGTTCCCCATCATCCTTCCTCTTGTGTATCCACCAAACTGTAAGCTCCTTGAGGACTGATGAGGTAACTTACAGTTCTTTTTTACCATCCTATCCAAGACCCTGAACTTTGCAAGTATTCTATAAAAAATATTTTAAATGAGTAAAGGAATTAATGATACTGAGTAGATGAAAACAATTACATGAATGAGATGACTAAATATCTTTCTTTAGTGATCGCAATATTATCCCACCTGAAGGGGGAAAGTCTTCCCTTTTCTCGGATGTTGGGTTTAAGGAGAAGTAGATTTATCCCCCTACAATGCTTCCAGTTCTCGTCTACGAACCAAAGCTAACTAAGTCCATCACCTACTTAAACCTTTAATGAAAACGGGTCCATCTTGGCCCATGAGGTCCTTACATCTGGGTTCAACCTACCTATCATTTTATTTGCTACCTTCCTACCAAGTGAACTTCTCTTACTTTCTAGACTTGGTGAGCTATTTCCTGACTTTTTGCTTGTGGACATGCTATGGCTTCAATCTGGAATACACTTCATTATCACTGATTACCGTAACTACTACCATCACCATGGCCACCTCATCACTACTGCCATCATCATTTTCACCATTACCACCATCACCCACACCACTTCCATTCAAAATCAACATTATCACCACCACCATCACTGCCCCTCCACCACCATTACCATCCAATGACCACCACCTCACCACTGCCCGCTTTCAACTTGAAAAAAAGTCTTCTTCCTCTCTTAACAGCCAGCTCAAATGGAACTTCTTAAATCTGTCCAGAATTTGGTGTCAAGCCCCTCTCTGAACTCCAACAGACACTAATTTTCTCTAGTTATTGTTCTTATATACATACAAACCACCCCCACTAGAATATGAGTTTCATGAAATTTTTGTCTTTTGCACAACTGTATTCCCAGGACATGGCATATAGTAATTACATATCAAATATGAATGAATATATGAATAAATGAATGATCATGGTTTGGCCTTCTATTCCAAGGCTACACTTCTCTCCCATACCCTAGGCCCCTATAGCAGGACTTCAGCACTTCATGCTAAAGACCGCTAAAGGAAATCTCAAGAATCAACCAATGCCATGGCTGTGGGTTAGCCTGTAGCCAGGGTTTCATAGTTCCTTACTCTTTATTTCACCCCAGCAGCTACCAGGAGCTCATTCCAGCTCTGGGAACATTCTGTCCTTACTCGCTCAGCTTCCGATATAAGCCCTTGGTGTTTCTGGTCAAAGCTACCCTCTCCACCCTGACCGAGTGGAATTCTTAGGTTCTGCATCATCCTTTCTTTAATCTGTCTGGCTTTTTCTAGGCCCTATGAGCTACAACCAACTTGTGCTCTTAAAATTACTCTTAAAAAGACTTCCCTCTAGTCAGATAAGTGGTCTCATTTTGCTGTTCAATGAGCATTTCAGCCTGGGATTGATACACTTTCCAATTTTCCATTTTTCCAAACCAGCTTTCTCTTCCTGAACACCATCTGTTTTCTCCCTGACTACAATGGGCACAGATCATCATTGCCAAGTGTTATGGAGCATCACCTCAAGGCCAAGTGCTGTACCTGGTATGGGGAATTCTAGAGAAAAGACAGAATCCCAGTGCCCAGAGACCAAAGTGACCTACACACAAGAAAAAGAAATAACCTCCAAGGATATATAAAGCGCCAAAAGGGTGGCACACAACACCGAAGTGCCATGCAAAAGTGAAATGGACCCAAGAAGTCCACTTTCCTGACACTGCTTTGCCCTCCTGGTTCTCCTCACTGGCTATTCCTTCTAGTCTCTTTTACAGCAATTATTCCCCCTCCTTACTTCTAAATGTTGACATGCTTTGGGTTTAGCCCTAGGCCTTTTTCTCTTCTATTTCTATACTTTCCTGCTCTGGGAAATCTCAACCATTTACATAACTTCATATACTATCTTTATGCTGACAATTGCCAGGTTTCTATCTCCATTCCAGACTCTTCTTTAAAGACAGGGTTGTATAATCAACTATTTAGTTACTATACCACAGAGATGTCTGTAAAACTTCTCAAACTTAACATATCCAAAACTGAAGTCTTGGATGCTCAGTCTCTCTCTCTCTCTCTCTCTCTCTCTCTCTCTCTCTCTCTCTCTCTCTCTCTCTCTCACACACACACACACACACACACACACACACACGCACACACTAATGTTCACAACTCCCATTTAAATTTTGTTCTTCACTCAGTTTTCCATTTAAATGGTTTTTGGGGGAAACAACAAAACTAAAATTCTCTTTGATTCTCCTTTATTGTTTCCCCTATATCCAATCAAGTTGCCCTAGGTGGAATAGCTTGCATCAACTTAGCTACAGCTGTACGTGACTTTAGACAAAGCATTTAACCTCTCCATGCTTCAATCTCCTCATCTATAAGATGGAGATCATACCACCTACTGCATTGGATGCAGAGAAAATAAAATTATATGACATACATAAAAATGCCTAGCACACAACAAGAAATATAGCAGTAGCTTACATTTCTCGACTTCTTACTATGTGCCAGGATCTGTGCTACGTGTCTGGTATACATTCCATCATTTAGTCTGCAGACAAGCCTATGAGACAGGTACTTTTTTATTGTCTATCATTGTTCCTATTTTGCAGATTGGAAACTGAGGCTTAATGAAGTTAAGTGATTTTTTTTTCCAATTTTGCACAGAGCTTGCATTGGAATCCAGGTCATCAGATTTATGAGGCTGTGCTATAAAATGAGTAACAGTCACACCAACAATACTAACTGCAGCTTACCTATTTTGAATGCTTATTTGATGGTAGATACTTTTATTAAAGCTAGGGTCATTTAATCCTTATGTCAGTCCAATGGAGCAAGCATAGTTTTCATAGACTGGGAAACCAAGATGCAGAGATGCTAAGTGCTATAATTTCTTATCTGTCTTGTTTAAGTTGACTTCTCAGAACTGACTTCAACTCCTCAGGTAGTTTCTCTACTGGACATTAGGAGCCTATACAATTAATGGTCTAATTGATCCTTCTGAAAACATGGAAAGAGAATTATTCTCTAAAAGGAGAATTCGGGATTTATGGCAGCAAAGGCTAATGATCCAAGACTCCTTTCCCTCCCACTCACCATCTCCATTCAGGTTCTTCAGTCTCACCTCCTGAATATTCCTCTAATTCATGCCTTCTCTCCATTCTGTCCTGACTGACCTAGTTTGGGTCCTTTGTCTCTCAGTAGTCTCCTACCTAGTCTCCCTGCTCCAATCCCAACTGCTCCCCTCATCCTCTTGAACCCACCCTCCACACTGCAATTTCCCCACTAAAATGACCACCCCACGACCTGCAGAATAAAGTCCATACCCTCACACTTATTTCCAGCTTCATTTCGTAGCTTAAAATATATATTCTAACATCAACAAGTAGCTCATAGGTCCTCTTCCCCATGTGGTCATTTCCCACCTTTGTGTCTTTTTACATGTTATCGCTGCATAGAAATCCTCTTGCAGCTTTCTGCAGGTGACTAACTCTTGTTCTTTCTTCCTTACATAGCCAGGTTAATCCACTGACCTCTCTGTTAGGCTGCTAATAATGAACCCTGTATTCTTAGCACATTAAATTGAAGGTCTCCATTTATATAGCTGAGTACCTGGCATACTATATGTTTCCTGAGAGCAGCAACAGTGGTACTTTATTCTTTTCTATATCCATCACCCTTAATACAGCATGTGACATATAGTAGGCACTTAATGAATATTTGTTAAAGAATCAAACTAAAGTCAGGGGCTAGAGATTGTAATGGACGGTGCATAAATTTGTAGCATGTTGTTAGTTATAATTTACATTCAGTGAACTCTCCCAAGTTTGAATAATTCTATTAAGCAACTAACATGAGCCATTTGTTCTTCTAAGCACTTTACTTCATTTCATCTTTTCAATAGTCTTACGAGTTAGGTGCTGTTACTGTCCCCACTTTACAGATGCAACAACTGAGAGAAATTGGATGACTTTCTCAGGATCACAGACTAAGTAGTAGGGCTGTGGTTTGAATCTGACTCCAGGGTCAAGTTTTTAACCAATAACCACAAGACTATGATGCCAACCGAAAAGCAAATATCATAAATTCAAGGCAATAGTTACCAGTGCTGCTCGTACATGGGGGCAAAAACAAGGGCATAGCATCTTTTTGAGAAGGAGAGCCCAGAGAGATTTGTAATCAGCTTAAATTGTCAGGGCATGACTAGTGTCAAGATGAAAGTCACCTGGAATACGAGTACACAGCTACATGTAGTTCCAGTGCTCCAAAATAAGGAGTTGATGCTATGACCACGTCCCTTAAGCCACTATTTTATAGTTAAAGACAAAGTTTTTGGAGTTAAGCAGACCAAAGTTTGACTCTCAGTTTCATTCACTTTAGCGGCAAATGAATGATCTTCATCTGTACCCTAGAGATAATGACACTTAACCGATTTTGAGAATTAAAAGGAAATAACATTATGTATCTAGTGATGTGCCTAACACATAGATGGCACTCAGAATAGCTGCTGTTGTTTTTGTGATGTTGACTAGAATCATGCAAGCACCAAATCAGAAATCATTCCAGGAAGGGGGAGGTCACACCATATGCATGGGGACTGGAAATACATCCCTCTTCCTGGAAATGGAGGTTCATCACGATCTGGTTAGATACCCTAAAAGCTGTCTCCAACCAGCTGACTGCACATTTGTCATGAGTGGTAAGAATAGTTCAGCAATATTCATGATGTAGTCTGAGGAAAAAAGCCCTGGAAGCTTCCAGTTTCACATTTCATTGGACTTCATTTTAAAAGCCAGTGGATCAGACATGTAAGGATGGATCAGAAAAGGCGGTCTTTCAGGAGTCCCCATCTCTACCAGCCTCTGACCAGAACATCCTTGAAGAAGAATTTTCCATCTAGCCCCTGTGAAAAGTGATGTTTGCCTCCCTCAAAATCTCATCACTGGTATTTATTTGATCAACTGCTGATAAATGTAGTCTTTGCAAAGACTTTTCATGCTAGCAAGGCATTGCAGGTAGTGGACTAGGGGTGTTTAAAAGCCTTACTCACGAGTCTCTTTTAAAAATCTTGTTATTAAACTAGACCAGGATTGTGAAACAACTGACAGGAAAAACCTTAAGGAGATTGCCCAGCCATCAACCTCTGGTGGTGCTGGGAAGGAGTCCCCACCGCCTACACCATCCTCTTCCACATCTAACACAGAGGGCCCTCCCACTCCTCATAGCAACATTTCCCGGCTTCTCCCTCTACCTCTCCTGCTGTCTGTCCATGTCCAGAAACACCATGCTGTGTGAATATAGGCCAGGATAATACAAAATTATGTCCCCAAGGGTAAATAAACTCATTTCACTCCCTTCTGTACCATATTTTTTATGAAAAAAATCCTTGTGATCTATTCAAGAATGCAACATTTGAGTATGTCGAGGAGTATTTGTACAACTCCTTGACTCAGCTGTAATAATAAAAAAAAAACTAATATTTCTTGAGTATTTACTATGTTCCAGGATCTGTGTTTATACATATATATATATATATATATATATATATAAAATATGCATTATATATTATATGTATTATATATATTAAATAAAATTGTATATATATTATACATATTGTATGTTATATGTATTGTATATTACATGTATTATGTATTAAATAAAATTATATGTATTATATCTATGTATCATATATTATGTATTATATATGTATATAAATTAATATATACATACAATTTTATTTAATACTCATGACAACCTTATAAGGTAAATGCAATTATTATCCTGTTTTATAACCAAGGGAACAGAACATAAGAGATAATAAGTAACTCATCCAAATCACACAGCTAGTAAAAGAATAAAATGGTTTTTAAACCTAAATGTGATACTGAAATTAATATAAAATAATATTGAACGTTGACTACATTGAAAAAAAAATAGGTATTATCAGAAAAAAGCTAAATGTGATAAAGTCTGCACTTAATATTCCCAACCTAGACCCTTCCACTATTCTCCAACACAAACTGTTTACTGATTGTCCCATAACAAAGTTAGTCAAGGGGCTCTTGATGTCAGTTTATGTGACCTTATTTGGGAGCTTCTACATCTGTTTTTAGATAGGTTGAGAAAGACAAACTCTTCCCAGGTGGCCCTTTCTCTTACAAAAACGGCCCTCAGTACCTAAGATATGCAAGAAGAGCGTGGGCAGAGAACACCCTAGTGGCCTGCCCTCAGGGAGGGAGTCTGCCCTGCTCTGCAGTTGGTCTGGAGGATGCCCAGACCTTGATCTCTTTGCCCCATCCCCTGCCTGTGCATTCAATGCTTACATTCAAAGCCACCCCCCCTGAGGTTCTACGATGTGTCAAGATGAAGAATTATCAGACATAAGTTCATATCAGACGTAAGTTCCTTTCTAGGCACTTATGTCTGATAACTTTGGGATGCAGTTTGAAGGCTTCAGCCTGAGCATAGCGACACCATTTTAGAAACATACAATGCCAAGACAGCAGGCAGGGCTCTGAGCTATAACCAGCACTGCCTGTCACCTCACTGCGGGCACCTAGACCTCTGAATAATAAATGAAAGGGCTGGTAAAATGCACTCTCAATAATGCCATGTGCACTTTCCTAGAAGAAAAAAAAATACAACAATAGGTTATTCTTAGTTCATAGTTAGCATGTGCCAGGGCACTATAACATGCATTATTTCACTTAATCCTTGCACCCGCTCTGTAAGGTCGGTACAGACAAGAAAATTGATATCTCGAGAAGTTAAGCAACTTGTTTGGTAACTCACGACTCATTAGTGCCAGGATTTCAACAGGTGGTCTGACACTCTTTACATATTTTTATGCTATACTCCATGAGAAAATGAGGGAGCCAACATCTAGGTCTTCAACACGGCCCAATGCAGCCATTTTCATCAAAGACTTACAGGGCTCCCAGATGGATGTTCTATGCTAACTCATTCCACTCATAAATTTCCCCTGCCTATTGTGGTTCAGATTTTGCATTTTTAAAAATAGTCCTTTACTGAAGGAAGAGCCACAAACGCCACTGAATAGCAGCAGTGGATGTCCAAGGTCAGCTACTGGAGATTTTTTGAGTTCACAGTTCCTCGGTCTCCATTTTGAACAGTGGTGGTATCCTGGATTACTCCCAGAAAGAGTGGTCCTTTCCAAGACTGGACATGTAATAAGGAAAGGGACTGAATATAGAAACTAACATTAGACTACTTTAGTGTTTCCATGAGTGAAATACTTCCCAGCAAATCTCTAAAAATTAAGATGTTTTCTCTGAATTTCAAATCCCAAGAAAAGTTGATGAAGAAATTGAGAAAACGGGAGAAATTATTATAATTACACTGTGAGAACTAAAGCCTTGCAATCAACATAGAAACATTACTGGTCGGAAGGAATTCACTAACATCAAGTAGAAAATAAGAGCAGTATAGCTTACACATGCAGCCAAGGGTTAAGGCCGACATTTCAGGGAACTGGGACAGACATCGTGTAGGAGGGAGGCTGCCCCGATCCAATCAGTCAAACTTGCTTGTAGCTGTTATGGTCTTATCGATGTGTGTTCCTGGTCCCATTTGTTGTCAATGGTGAGTCATTTTTTTAAGTACTATTCATAAATTTATATGTATATATACTTTATAAAAATCCTATGAGTGGTATACCAAAAAAATAAAAAGTTTTGGAAGTAAAATAAGTTCTTAAATTGGCAGTTTCAATATGAGAATCTCTGTTGTACTTCCTTGCCTGGAGATCCAATGTTACATTATTCAAATAGTACCCAATAATGTTTGCAGGCATTTTCAACCATTTGAAATACATTAGTATTTGCCATAGGCTACACTTTTTTGCAAATACTACTAAACTTAATGTTTCTTATGTATTAAATACATTTTCTTAGATATCCATGATAATAAGTAAAGGACATGAAAAATGTTAAGGTACTTGAAGAATAACTTAGAATTGGGGGAATTCCTAAGTATTCTTGGGAATTCTGAGTTCTCATCCTTGAATCCCAAAGATTAACATCGGTTAGAAACTTGCAAACACTAGAATTCTTCAGTGAGACGGTTGGAGTGGAAAAGGTAGAGCACGCTAGTGCATGCTCAAGAGCATATTCTTTATAGCTTTTGGAAGAAACAGCGACAGCCCCCTTCCCAAGTCATCCCACATGTTAGCTGATTGCTAACATGTCACTGCTGGCGGGAGCGCTCACGCAGGAGACTAGGGATCAGCTAAGAACTCCAGAGTGAGTGCACAGAATTCAGTCTGCTTCTGATACAGCAATGTCATACTGTCCATATTATTCTCCCATAAGTTGTAGGTGGCACTTCACGGACCAATAAAAACAAGGTAAAGCCAAACCTAAATCCAAAGGAAAGGAGAACGAGCTCTACTCTCCTGAGACAACATGTGGACCTTATACAAAATTTTCTACTCAAATTTGTGCAGCAAAGATCTGGAGAAAAACCTATCCTGTTAGATCAGAGAAAGGAATCAGAACCTACCACAAGCTGTAAAACTGGAGGAAACAGTGACCCCAAAGAATATCCCGCAGGCAGTGAGCACTTAAGTGTCAATAAGAACTAAGCAAGAGGCTAGTGAGTACAGGACAAAAGAGGAGCTGGCCTGCTTCCTCTTCTCCCATGTTTTTGTACCTTCCACCGTTTGTGGCAGTCGCTGTCATAGCCCTCTCCTCTGTACGGAAAGTGCCTGTTTTTTAAGAAAGGAGATTATTCCCGTCATGTTTTCTATCTGAATTTTCCTTTCTTTTGTACCCTTTCCCCCACGAGGGTCAGGCAGCCCACCCACTCACTGTGTATCTGTATACAGATATATATACATAATTTAAGTAGTTGAGGACAATTTATCAAGAAAAGGTCACTAGTATAGAAGGCTTTTGTCTGCGCACGAACATTTTACTATGTTTCCTCGTTTACAAACGCACCCCACTCAGAGAGCTATCTCAGAGTTCTTCATGCAGCTACTGCACCAAAATGGAACTTTTGAAAAACAGGCTATCTTTGTGCAAGGACCCATGCCAGTCTTTTCTCAATAGATTCGGCATGAGTGTATGTGCTGCCAAAATATGATCTGGTATAGTTTTTAATTTGTTTTATTTTATTTATTATTTTATTAGTAAATTCAAGCATTTCTCCAGGAAAGATGTGGTGGTAGTAGCACTTTTTTTAGAAGGAATAAACAACATCCTTTTTTTTAAAGGAACAAACAAGATAATCCCCAATTTCAGTAGTAAGCAAAGACTCAATTAGGTCCCAAACCCTTCCCACCAAGAGTGACATGCAGAGTGGCCTGGCACGTATTGTCCAAACAGAATTTGGTCTCTATTATGGGGAAAATCAAAAGTCCTTGGAAGATTGGTATAACATGCCCAATGAAATGTTTTTGGAAGATAAATCTGTCTCCTAAAGGGGATGATACAGTCACCTGTCAACCAGCAGTTGGCCCATTACCAAAAGTACTTGTCTACAAATCATTTGTATGGTTTTAGTCAATTTTTGTGTATGGAGAAAGAGGCTGCAATACACTATAAGGAACCTAATGAAAGCAAAAGACTTGGTAAACAAATATATGAATGGGCAAGTCACTGAAGTTCTCTGAGCCTCAGTTTCCTCATCTGTAAATGGAGAGTGAAGTATTTTCCACATGAGAATGTGTGTAAAACGCTCAGCAGGGTGCCTACCACATAACCCTTAGCTCTCCAAATGTTAGGCAACATTGTCACCATCACCACCAGCCCAATCATCACCAGTGGCCACAGCAGTAGCAGCATATGCTGCCCACATAGGGCCTCCAGAGCAGGCCTCCCCAGAATCTCTTGAAATCCTCTCCACAGGCCTCTCCATATTTCTCATCACAGGATCTTCTCTAGCAGGAGAAGATATAATCAGGGGCAGGGTCTGAGGAAATCATTAAGAAGGCTAAAGGAGTTGACCAGGAAAACAAATTAAGTGTTAATTGAAGCACAATGACCAATCCCCAGAAAATTTAAATTGATTGGACACCCTTTGTGTTATTCAAGTGTTCCTTACAGATGCTAATCCATCCCACTGGGACTTCTTTACAAATGGCAGCTGCCAACAAATATTCTGGGTTAAACTGTGCTCTCTAAGAACCAAGTTAAGATCATTTGTTCCCCACTCAATTCATCTTTTACCCCCAAATGCATTCTCTGGGAGCAATCTTCCTCTTTAGAAGTTCCTCTCTTGGGTTTTGGAGAACTTTTTGGCTTAAATTAAAGCCAACTGCTGTTGCTCTCAGATGCGGTGATATTTCATTCTGGCCAGAGCTGACTATCACAGAAACATCCCAAACCACATAAGTTCTTATTGTTTAAACTGTCTTAAGCAGCTGTTAAAACATGCCCTAAGATATCAAAGCCACTCTAATTAACTTCCTGTTTCTCTGGGACTTCAAAGTCTTTCAAAAAGTTTTAAATAGGGTTTTTATAGAGAATTTGACCTAATATTTAAAGAAAAGTCTGCCAGCTTAGCCAAGAAACTCCAACTTTTCCTTCCCCTTTTCACCCTCTCCCCTCTGCAACTGAGGAGTGAGAATTGAGGAAAAAAATTAAAATCAGCTATAAGCACAAAGGTGAATCTCTTCATGAACATCCATGCTATTTCTCCTGCCTGAATGGCTTTTCTGGCCCCAGCCTTTCTCAGCCTAACAGCTCTTTCCCATCCTTCAAAACAGTTTAAATGCTGCTTCCTTCTCTGGAAAGTGCCTTGACTCTTCCAGACTGAGAGTACCACTCCCTTCTCTGTCGCCCACACAATCCCCACATCTCTACTTGGCCTTAATCATGATGAATTGGAATGTATGTTTATGTGTCTGTCTCCCTGTCTAAATTGTGAGGTCTACAAGCAGGAACTGTTTTGTGTGAAGATCTGTGCTCCCACAGTCTCGCACAGGTTCTACATAGCCACGGTCAGGGCTCAATATGTCTCTTAAATGACTGAATCCCAACTCCTTCTGGGGGAGGTAGGGTTGTATTTTAATTGAGCCATCCCTTACTCATTTTGATCTTTCTCCCTAGGCTTTCTATAAATATCATAACAAAGGCATTTTACGTAGTGATCACTGCTCTAAAAAAGTGTCATAAAAATAGCCAAAACTTAGAAATAAGACAAAAATAAAAAAATGGGTGGCACACCTTTCCAAGGCTACCTCAGGCCCCTTTCTTAGGAAAATACACTTAGTCCATCTCATTGTTTGCTATTAACTAAAGATCCCAAACTTAGTGAAATTACCCATGATCTTATAGATTTTTGTCTGGTAGAGATGCAAGTAATTTCTGTCTGGTAGAACAGATAACTCCTAAGATTTATGGCCTGTCAGACGTTAACCAGTTTATATCTAATCCAGTAATCTTATCCTAGCATTTCTTTATTAAGTTGCCTGTACATATCCTCTCTTCATTGATAGTTTTTGAACAGACCAACATGGTTCCCTCATTAATTAATGAATTAAATAAAATCATTGACTTGTGTTCTGTTTATGTTTTTCTATGAGTCAAGAGTTTACCTTTTTGAAAATTAGTTTGCAACACAAGGTGTTAACCAGATTGACAGTGTAAATCTAGAAGGTCAACAGAATAGATTTGATGGAGTTGCAGAGAGCCCTGGGCAGGGAATGTAAGAACCTGGCTCTGCTAGGAACCTCCTAAAACCTCTGGACCCAATTTTTTACTTAACTGTCAAATGGGGACAATATCCTCAGCTCACAGGGTTATTGAGATAACCAAATAAGATTTACTTAAAGAACTTTGGAAAAATCTTAAGCACCAGTCCCCTCATGAAGCACTTGTAAAGGAAGGCCAGGTTTTCCCCCAGGAAACAGTGGTGGGAGGGCAACATGAAAGGAGACTGGAATGAACACAGATAGGACGAGAGAAGAAGGAGATGCTGCAATACCTCTTCTCCCTCTTTCCCCCTCCCCAGGTTAAGCCACTCTCACCTCCTGCCTGAACATCAGCTAGTGTTTTAGAAAGCTTCCACTTTTGCCTCAGTCCCCATCCATTCTCCACACAGCAGTGGGTGTTCTTTTAAAATTGTAAGAGAGATCATGTACACCCCTGATTCGAGCTTTCCAGTGCCTTTCCAACATTCTTAGGATAAAATTCAAGCTCCATTTCTTAGTGTACAAGGCACTTTGTGATCCAGCCCCATGGCTAAGTCTCCAAACTCATCTCAGGTCTTTCTCTTCTTCACTCACTTTGTTCCAGCTCATCTCAGTCTTATTAGCTTCCTCAGACATTAGCTTTCTCACCTCAGGGCCTTTGCACCTGCTGTTGCTTCTGCCTAAAACATCCATCCACACCCCATTTTCTCCGCATTAATGGCTTCTTCTTTTGATGTTAACTTAAATTTCACGCTCCTGGAGAGACTATCCCTGCCCACCTTTTGTAAAGTATACAACCATTTTTCTATCTATCTATCTATCTATCTATCTATCTATCTATCATCTATCTATAGCCGGTTCTTTTCTTTCACAACACTCCCCAGAATGTAAATATATTTATGTATTGTCTGTCTGTCCCACCAGACCATAAGGACTACATCTGCAGAAATTATGTCTCTTTTGTTCACAAGTCAATTTTGTGCCTGGCACATGGTAGATGCTTGGTACATATTTATTGAATAAATGAGGGTAAAAGTATGAGAAATGCAGCTGGTGCCAAGAAAAGGTGCTCTTCACTGTTTGTGTACCTTTCTGAACCAGTGCAATACAACTTCCTCCATCTTGAGCACATGTTTCAAAAGACTGCAGCCAAAAAGAAAAATTCCTAAGTTCCCAAGGCATTGGCTCAGAGCTGCTTTCAAGAACAGCGATCCCCAGAAATGCTTTGCCTCAGGAACCAGTAATAACAGGTCTCCTTACCAGCACCTCATTCCGTAACTCCAAAGATATGGAATCTGTTCAGAAGAAGAGAACAGCCCTTCCTTCCAAGAATCAAATGTTACCCAGAAACACCACTGCCTCTGTACCCGAGGGCTTAGGTTTGAAGCAAATGAAAGAAGCAACCAGCTGGAATTCAAGAAAATTTCAACAGCACCATAAAGAGAGAAAATCTCAGGCGTCCTCAACAAACTCCACCCCATGGGATTCAGGGTATCAGATTACATGGCTCCCTCTAAACTAGCCTGTTTCTTAATCAGAATGGAAGCATAGAGCTCCATTTGCAGGAGCTTAAGGTTTCACAAATTCTGTGATTACTCTTCCCAGGCACTTCCATCACTTCTACAAAATGCCCCCCCCCCCCCCCCCCCCGTGACCTTCAAGATTCTCCCATAGGCCCTAGGCTGTGCTGGTTCAAATCCAGGCCTCCTATGAAAAGATATCTTTGACAGGTGATGCTCCTTAAGCGTTGCTAGTTGATGGAGTGCTTGTCTGCTTTCTCATTTTTCATGTCAAGGGTATCAAACAGCAGCAAGAGGTCACGGCAACAGAAAAGTTGTTTCCTAGAAAGGTGTCTGGTGGGGGAAGGGCTGAAATAATTTAGTTCACATGCAGCTGGCCCCCACAGATTTGCCTTGAGATCAGACTCTGCTAGAAATCAGGCTCAGGAAGACCTTCCCCTAAAAGGCATATGGTCAATTGTAACACTGAGACGGGGGGGCCAAGACAGGGCTGCCTTGCTTTGGGGGAGAATATTACATTACGATCCAAGACAGGTTCATGATAGCCAAAGAACACCTGTCGTCAAGGGGTTTCCTTTTTTCAGGTGAGAAAGGTATTTATTCTTCTTACCAGCCAATCTGCCTGTACTCGAAGGCCTTGCTACGTTCACAGACAGGATCCCACCCCACCCCTGCAGCCTTTCTGCTCAGGGCTCTCAACTCATGTCCCAACCTGAGAATCCAAATTGAATAGTTCCTCTTATCACTGAGAGACCAGCGCATCCCAGAAGCTGCCCTTCTTCCCCCAATGCATTACACTCTTAAAACTTCTTCAAACTCAGAAGACTACACACATAAACTTGTTACCAATGCTTTGTTTAATTTTTTTTTCCTCAGAAATATTCTTGTGGCCAAAAATAGAACATTTTCCATTCTGAGGAACAAGCAGCATCCATGGGAATTAAAGTAGTGCTTCATGCCTCTCCAGAAAATTCCTGCCAAACACGCACACTCATACACACATAGCTGGGCGCTTGCAAGTTCTAAAAAGCTGCTTTCTGTAGGTACAGCGGTGGTCAGGAGCCAAAAGTCCTCTGTTTATTTTCTATCCAAGAAAGTGACCAGAAAAGAGCACTGGGGCACCTCACGCACGCTTTATAGGAAAAATCTAACTTGATCTAGTGCAATGATTTTGAAAATGGCCCCATTGTCCACCCTTCCTCCCGCCCACTATCATCCCAGAATGCCTCTCAAGACTTAATCCTCTAAAATTCCAAAGCGTCCCTCAGTACAAAGTTCATGGCCTTTGTTCTAGAGAGACACTGTTGGATGATTAGCCGTAAGGTCTCTCTAAAGTTATTTCTATGATAGAATCAGAAATGGCAAATTTAGGAAAATCTTCCCAAGCTTCAATACTGAATAATACAGACGAGTAAAGTCAGACTTGGGTAAAATGTCAGAACAACAGTAATCTGGAAAATTCCTACTAGTACTAGATATGGGAGCGTTTTGCTAAAAGTTTATTATTCTCAACATTTCTATAATCTTCTTTTTAAATTTTTTCAATTACAGTTGACATACAATAGTATATTAGCTTCAGGTGTGTAACATAGTGAATAGACATTTATATAACTTACAAAGTGATCATCCTGATAAATCTAGTACCTATCTGACCATCTATAATCTTCTTTAATGGAATTTACATGGCTACAATGATATTTCATATTTTTATAAAATAAAAGTTTGTTATTCTCAACATTTCTACAGTCCTCTTTAATGGAACGTAAATGGCTACGTTTCATATTTTATATTTAAACATTCAACCCATTGTACGTCCTCCAGCCTCTCGTAAGCAGGGAGTGGGTCAACTATAAGATCTGCAGGGGCTGTGTTTTTATGTGCAGCTGGTAAGCATTTGGTTACTGTTAAGAAAAATCAGAGTTGTTTAAAATAACTATCTATTGCTGATACCAAAAGTAGGAAAGACCAGTAAGCCAATGTAGGGAGAGTAAAGAAGAAGCCAAGAAATGGAGGAAAACATGAGAATCAGAAGGAAAAGAGGTAGTAGGAGACAGGGAAAAATCAGAATGTCAGCCATTAATTGATGGTGAGTGGAGGCAAACATAAGCAGGTGGTCTGATCCAAGATGGAACATGGAGAGACAAGCACGGTAAAAGAGAGAGGATGGGAGAGGGAGAGGAAGAGGGAGACAGTATTGCCTAGTGGTGAAAGGTCAATAATTTACCAGCCAGGTCACATTGGACCAGTTCACCACTCTAAGCCTCAATTACCTCATGTATTGAATAGAGATAATGAAATATCATGGAGCTGTGTGCAGGTTAAATTAATTAATATATATCATGCTTAGAACAGTGCCTGGTGCTCAGTAAACATTTAAGAAATGTTGGCTATTTTTATTGCCAAAAGACAAATATGTTGTCTATTTCCATCAGAGAACATTTGTTTATGAGTTAATCCTCTAGTTATCTTGTCCTTGAATTCTTCTAGTACACACAGAAGCACAAAAATTATGAGGGACCCATGAACCCAAGCAAGCATTGGTGAAAGAAGGAGCTGCCAGATAACAACCCAGATGCTAACAAGTGCTTGGAACAAGGAGTAAGGTCCCTGACAATGAAAGAGAAGGAATTCATAGCTGCCAATTAGTTGCAACTGTTCTTTTCACCTTCAGTAGTTCATTCACTCAACAAACATCGTCCAAGCAATTCTTTAAGCCTGCACCCATTTAGTGTTGTCCCAGATTACCTTTTAGACACCCCTTCCACCAACCTCACCATTTCGTAGCTGCACCAGGATAACTATTCAATATATATTTTTCGTAATCCTGCCCCTCTGCATTTGCTCAAGTTATTTGCTCAGTCTGGACTTCTCTTTGTTTTTTCTTTAGTCTAGCAAGATACTAGTCATCCTTCAGAGCCAAATGCTCTGGGGTTTACTGTGCCCTCTGTTTTCTTCTCCTCCGCTGTCCAGCAGAATGACTCTTCCTTACCTCAGCACCCTTGTTAAACACATAATAAATACGTATACCTTGTTATGGGTGGAATTGTGTCTCCCAAAGATGATATGTTGAAGTCCTAACCCACCATACCTTATTTAGAAATAGGCTCTTTCTAGAAGTAATTAAGTAAAAATGAGATCATCAGGATGGGCCCTAATCTAGTATTACTGGTGTCCTTATACCAAGGGGAAATTTGGACACAGAGACAGACTTGCACAGAAGGAAAACTATGTGAAGAAATACAGGGAGAATGCCACGTGAAGGCGGAGGATTGAAGTGATGCATCTGCAAGCCAAGGAATGCCAAAGACTGCCAGCGTACCACCAGAAGCTAGGAGAGGGGCACGGACCAGATTCTTCCTCATAGGTCCCATAGGAAGCCAACCCTGATGACACCTTGAGTTGAGGCTTCTAGCCTCCAGAACTGTAAGACAATAAGTTGCCCGTTTATGGCACTTTGTTATGGTAGCCCTAGGAGACCAATCCATAGCTCCGTTACAGTACGTGTGCTCAGTTTCCATGTGAGCTCCTTACGGTCAGGAACTGAGTCTTATTTGACATTGGATCCTCAGGCCTCTTACAGCAAGGGGCATGTAAAAGGGTCTCTAAATTCTAAATTCTTATTAAGTAACACTTTAAGAATTCAAAGTCTAGAACAGGGACAGCAAACCATCACTAATGGGCCAAATCCAGCCCACTGCCTATTTTGGTAAATAAAGTTTTATTGGAATACAACCACACTTATTCACTGATGTTCGGTCTATGGCCAATTTCACACTACAACCACAGAGTTGAGTAGTTATAACAGAGACCATATGGCTTGCAGAGACTGAAATATTTACTCTCTGGCCTTTTACCAAAAAAAGTGTACTGACCCCTGGTCTAGAAGAAAAAAAACATAAATGAAGCTAACAGAATAAAATAAATGCTATAATAATGCACAGATAGTACAAATGATGGGTTGAATAAAAGTCTAGAGAACGTGCCATTTGAAAAGTGAGAAAGATTTGACTCAGAAAAGGAAAACTACTTAATTTATTCACTCTGCTGCTTTGACTGACAATTTTTGCACTAGTGGTTGCATAATGGTTAAGGGTTGGAGTTGAAACTAATTTGGGAAAAGATGATGATAGGTTCTCTTCTCTACACATTGAGCTTGACTATCCAAGAAGAGCTGTTCAACCACTGGACTCTGCTGAGCAGTCGAGCTCAGCGACACAGATTTGGGCCTTAATACAATTAAGATGAAATCATCATAGGAGAAAAGATCACTCAGAAAAAGAGTGGGAAGTGAAGAAAGATGATTGCACTTGAAATTCAGGGGAACTTCAGCACTTAAGTGGTAGGCAAAGGAAAAGTAAGAGACCCTGAAGGACTTGAACAGAAGAAAGGAGGGAACCATATGCCTAAGGCCCAGCTAATGGAAGGCTCAGCAGTGTTGAATGCTGCCACAGGCCAGGAGGACCAAGCTATCAGATTTAATGATTAAGAGGCCACATGGCCTGGTGACAGTAATTTCAACTACTCATCACTGGTACAAATTATCCCTCAAACTAAATCATAAAGACTGTCTCTTGACAGCATTGTCAAGAGAAAAAAAATTAAGACTGTGAGAAAAGGAAAGAATAAATAAAGAAAAGAGTTAAGAAAAATATTAAAATCCAAGATAACTGGGCCGAAATTAATACTTCATCCATAAATGTAAATGTATGTAAATGTTGTACTCTTTCTATATAGATTCTACTTTTTATCTAAACTCAACAGGACTGAATATTACTCCAGTGCATAGGATCCATTCCTTTTGACAGCCAAGTCAATTAAACAACTGACTTAAAGCATATTAACAGGTATGGAGGTAATCACAGCTACAAATTGTTGACGGCCTGTTTTGCGCCAGGGCTATGCTAGTTGATTCACACAGATTACCTCATTTGACTTCCACTAAAACCTTATACAGTGACTATATAGTGAAGTATAATCTGTATTTTTTTTTTCAGATGAGTATGCTGTGGTTCAAAATGGTCACACAACTAACACCACTCCAGGAAGAAGCAAGAGCAGGGGGCTTGGGAGATGGAAGGGGATTGAGGCCAACATTTATTGAGTACTTACTCTGTGGAAGTATTTAAGAATTTTACATACTTTGGCTTATTTAAACCTCACAACAACCTATGTGGAAGAGGAAATGAAGGACAAGAACTTGTAGAGGTTCAACAGAGTGTCAAAGGTCAAAATTGAGTGAAAAACTTCTTGGTTTTCCCACGAAGTCCTGCAGAATTCAGAAATAAATTATACACTGAGCTATCTGAAGGTAAGAACAGCTTAAGTTAATGCTAAAATAATGCAAAATAACTTCAGGTACCTTCTAAGACATTTCTGAAGGGCTCCTCTGACAATGAATGAATAGGAGAACCCCCAACTCCTGCAGCACCCCCTCCAGAAGGAGGAAATGCTATGAAGGAGCACCAGTGACTTTAAGCTTCTCTTCCTTGAAATAAGGGGTGAGGCCAGATGACCCTGAAGTTCATTTCAGCATTGAAAGTCGATGTTTCCGAGTACTCGTACACGATAAACTCTGGCAGGTAAAGGATGTTCAGTAAATGTTATTTATTAAATAAGCAATTCAACTGAGACTAAGAAAGACCTTAGTAACACATTTTTGGAAAACATCCCAATTGTCAAAAATCACTTTCCTGTCTTTGAAAGATTTATTCTGCAAGGTTTTTACTCACTTGCTTTAACACAGCTCCCAATGCAAAACAAGGTTGCAAGTCCGTGCTCTCTCCCTGTCCTCACACATGCATTCATTCCACAAACAAAAAATCTTTCTCTGAAATGTAGGTGGTACATTTTAGTCAACACTTAGCAGATGCTCTTGAAGTAATTGAGCATGCTACAAAACAAAAGGAAAGCCTTCAGCTTAAGAGCTGATGTTCATAATGCCGGATATAAGACAAGGAAATATTGTTGTTCTTTATCATGGTTCTAATTAAGTCTTTGGGTTCTTGGTTGTTGACTCGGGGGAAATAAAACCCTCCTACTCTGCTAGTGGAAGTGCTCACTGCTACTGGAGAATGACCTGACAATTTTTATCATGAGCTTCAGCGTAAGGTCAGCCCTGTGACCTCAGAATTTTCCTTCTAAGGATATAAACTTAGGAAAATCACGAGGAAAGTAGGCTGAGAGAAGGATTATAGTGTACTGCTTTATCTCTGGATTTATAGTGCCCGTATTCCAGTGTTCACCAGTTGTAGAATATGAGCTACTTAACCTCTCTGCCTTGGGTTCTTCATCTGCAAAATGGAGATGGTAATAGTCTCTGCATCATGGAGTAGTTAAGAGGATTAAATGAGTTATGAAATGTATCATTCTTTACAAACATTTTCTCATTTATTCCTCATAAAAACTCCATAAGGAAGGCAAGAAAAATATTGGTCTGATCTCATCAGTAATAAGCACTCAATTAATGGTAGGCTCTCTTTTATTATTACTACGTACATTACAAAGACACCAAGTTGTTCATCCCAATATTATTTATGAGAATGGAAATTTCTTCAAAAATTAAATGTTCAACAATAAGAGACTGGTTAAATAAATGATATTTCCACATGATAAAATAGGCAGCTATTTAAAATGTTTTCAAAGAGAAGTTAATGAAATGGGGAAAATTCAGCAAATAGTGTTAAGTGAAAAGATAAGCTGTGAATTTGTATGTATGCGATGATTCCAATTTTGACATGACACTGTCGTGAACAATGCAGTCTTTGCCCAAATCCCTTCTTTGGAACACATATCCCTCCCCAGCTGCTGTGAATGTCACTGCTGATAGCTCACAGCTGCATCCCTCACTGGGAATTGTTCTCGGCCCTAGGAAACAGATTTATCCAAAATTAGCCCCCTCCAGGGTGCCAATGACTTGCTGATGCAGAGATACAAAAGCGCTCCCACTTATCTTAATTTGGAACCACTCTGCGAGGCCATCCCAGCTCCAGCTCACCCACATCGTCAGTTGAGTATCAGTGGCAACTGCATTTGGAGTCAGATTCTCCCTCTGCATGGTTCCCCCTCACTGTCTTAAAGGGTGTCTCCAGAGAGAACTTACCCAATGTTCAGCCTGCAGCTCGCCTCTCAGGGGACCCAATCTAAGATATTTTTACATTGAAATATTATGAGGGAATATCTCTGAGTGATGAAATTCCTGGATTTCCCAAATTCTCTCTATATGGCTTATTTTAAATGAATAAAATGACATTATTTTAAAAGAGGTAGGGTCCTCCCTGGAGTGTTGGAATTAATGAAGCCCAAGATTTTCGATACATAGATTTCATTTTTCTTCTCTATCTCAGACTTGATTTTTCTTTAAAAATATGTAGTACTTTAATTTAATTGCTATCACTAGTAATTAATGAGCCTAGGTTAAATACAGAGGGTGCCAAAAAAGGTATACACATTTTAAGAAAGGAAAACTGTATTAAAATCGTAATACTTGATATATACTGATAACAAAAGATGAATACAAGTCACGTTTGACTTCTGCAATTACAAGAGGTGCTCAAAGTGGTTACCATCAGCATCCAGACACTTCTGATTATGGCGAACTACTGCTTGAGCAACGCTGACCAAAGTGTCCACTTGTATACAGTTTTTTTGGCATCTCCAGTATACGTGTACACACATTGTAATATATAATGCTGAGACCTGGCCATCAACATGGCTGATTCTATGTCCCAATGATGCTTTCTCTTGGAGAACTGTCTTCACACATAGTGCTGTTCACTAGTCACACACACACACACACACACACATCAGCCTCATTGCTTTACAACACTAAATTGGTGTTTTATTTTTATTAATCTTGTCCCTCTACCCACTCACCTCACTGTCCACTCAGATTTGATTCTGAATACCACTGAAAAGCTCAAAAGATCCAGTTCTTCCTTAAAGAGTTAAGATTTTTTTTTCTTCATTGAGGATATTCAAAAGAATGTGCAAGAGGCTCTGACAACAGTTTCAGAAGAGGAGGCCTTAAAACATCTTGAGTGATGATACATCGTTGGAAAACACTCAGACATCTATAGGAACTGCTTGGAGAGGACAACGCTTTGACTATATCAGCTTTGCGTGTTTGTTTAAAACATAATCCACTACACAACTTTTAGTGTCACTTTTATGTTCAACATAATCCTCTAGTTCTAATGCCATGGGTTGTCTATCAACAACTTAGGTTAAAAAATAATAATAAAACTGTAAAAGTAACTGAGTCAGACTTTGTACTTGTATGTGCAGCACATCTCCTCCTATGGATAAATGCCAGGTAGTTGTAATGAGGCCAGAAAAAGCCATCAAGATCCATAGAAGCTGGAGATGAAAGAAAGCAACTTGTGGAAGACTCCCAGCCAAACAGTACGTACTACTCTCAGAAACGCATTGCTACAAGAACTGATACATGGGGAGAGAACAGGCAAAGCTTTTGGCTTTACATTTTTTGCATCATTAATTTAACTATCATGAAGATGTACAATGTTCTTGCATCAGTAGCAATCTGATCTTTTTCCACCAGAAATGTCAAGTACAGCCTGATATAATATAGGGTATCCAAGACTCCATATTTGCAGGGAAAACATCATGCGGAATCTAGGGAAAGGGAAATAGCTTGTTTTTTTTTTAAATGGTAATATTTCTAGTGATCCCAATTCTAGGAGTCTATCTCAAGAAAATAATCAGAATTGTAGGGAAATCTTCATGTACAAAGATGTAATCATTATTTATTTATAATGACAACCAGAATAAGCTAAATATTCCACACTAGGAAAATGGTTGAATAAATTGCCACATTTAACTAATGTGTCTGAAGGCTTTATAATAAAGAAAAATATTAGTCATTGTATGGAATTAACAAAGCAAGATATATGGTTTTACAACTGTTGCAATGTTAACTACAAATACACACACACACACACACACACACACACACACACACACACACACACAAGCTAAGTAAGCAGTAAAAACCAACTAGAAGGAGAAACCACAATATACCAACCAGTAGATAGATGTCTTAGAGTAGTGAGATTATACACGACTTTTTTTTTCTTTAACTTATTTGCATGTTACTGGCTTTCCATAATGGAACAAAAATTATTAACTTATATTGTAAAACTAAGAGAAGGAAGAGAGTGACTATTGCTTCACTCTGGTTTCTGAGGTGATTGGGGAAAATAAAGCTGAAGGATCATTCAAATCAGGCCCTGGGGCCACTGAGATGGAGGGCAGAAAACCAGCAATGCAAGAAGCTGATCTAAAAGAACATGTGAAAATAAGTAGTGAAAGGGTACCTACAATGACAATTTGCATTAGGATAATATTTTTAAATGTTAGCCAATATGATTTTCTTGTCTTTCTTTTCACCAAATCTTTCTTCCATTCAGTCAGCTGTGTGTTCTGAGACACTTGTTCAAAAAGTAGGGAAAACTATGAGTCTGTTTTTGGCCTCAGTTTCACAGCCGAAGGTCTCTGAGGAGCTAGAAGAATTTGGGGCATGAAGTAAGAGAGGCTTGCTGGCCCTCAAGATTAAAAAGCATTGCCCAGATTAGGCTGAAGGGAAGGATTGGAGAGGAAACGAGGAGAGGTTGGACACTGGTGGGTCCTCTCCCCTGACTTTGATGGAATGGGAGGCAAAGGTCACAAGCCCTACACAGGCTTGAGGGTATATGTGCCCCTTTCCCAGGTAGGTCCAAGAAGGTTGCAAGAGCAGATAAGGTGGAATTGCAGATGCAAGCAGCTCAAAGCATTCCAAAGTGATACAGAAGAGAGGTTAGGTTCCTGCATGCCTAAGAGTAGCTTGGGAGGAGTGAGTTCTGACCAGTACCCAGCCACCCAGCTGGATGTGTAGGGGGCAGAACACCCTTCACACTCCAGAGAACCCACCGAGTGGCTTACCAGCGTCAAAGAGTTTCTGTATCCAGGAAGGTGCACCCAAGTCCTCTTGAACTAGCAGAAAGAGCCATCCAGCTCTGAAAGAACCCTGAGCTGAGAACCAAAAGGACACAGCAATGGTCTGTGTGGCCTGATAACAAGGATCAGATGGAATGGACAACTCAGTGGCTGCCAGCACAGATAGGAAATGATGCTCAGCAAATGTACTTCTTCCAGTCTAAATGGGGGCCACAGGTGAGCCTCAGGAAATGCAATGTAATCATGGGGAAGGAGGTTGCTGAACTAACTCAAATTTAATTTCTAATACCCAAAGGAACGGGAGTTCAAATGAGAAAATAGCTATTTCATTGATATTAAGAAGCCATTTGTAGTAAAATGCATCACTAATGTGTAGTACCACTAAGAAAAAAAAATGCCAATTAATCTATGAAACAATGCCTTGTCATCACTTAGAATTTTTATTTTGTACTTGCTGAAAAAGCTCCTCTAGACTTGTTGGGACATAGACATTATATATATATATATATATATATATATATATATATATATATATATATATATATGCATATAAATATGCATATATAAATATTTAATATATTATATATGTATATATCCATTAAGAAATTCCTGAAATTATCTTTACTTTCAGAATTTAACTCTTCTGAATCAATGTTCATATTTTTCTGCACAGTATTGTCCTCTTGTTGATGATGAAATATTTCTTACAAGAGCTCTCACTTTTGGCTCCAGGTTTTCTTCCAAGAAGTTGCCACCCATTCTAAAAGGTTTAATGTGGGTGCATTCTTCCTTGGCACCTACTAAAAGGCAATGCCTTTATACATAATTCAGTAACATAATCCAGAGTTTCATATACTAGTAGTAATCTACCTTTAATACCCTGTATGAGGTAGTTGCTTTGCAGTAATTCCTCAGAAAAATCTATTTGCTTTACTAATATATTTACTTCCCACTGTTCTACTTCCAAACCATTGTGTTAACTTTGCTTCATTTCAATACTGAAACTGAAGATCATCTTTTTGAAAACATTTCAAACAGCAACTAAACTTGACTTGGGTAATACCAATAATGCATATAATTCAACTGAAGGGACAAAATATAAATACCAATGGCCAAGTCTGAACATGCACAGGCAACACCAATTATGTCAGCAATGTCACCTGGCCAATAGCAATTCAAAGATGCCATCCATTATAAGATCCTGATTTCAGACATGTTAATATATGAAAAGGCATATGTTACAATTAATGAAGCATGGTAATTTGAGTTAAAGAAATATTTTTTTGCCAGATACATTTTTTTTTAAGTTACAGGTGTGCAAAACAACATAATGATTAGACATTTCTATACCTCACAGTGACAACCCCAATAAGTCTATTACCCATCTAATATCCCTGTGACTATTTTTTAATTATAGTTGACATTCAATATTAATTTATATTAATTTCATATGTACAGAGTGGTTAGACATTCATATAATGTATACAGTGATCCCCCAATAAGTCTAGTACCCATCTGACACTATACATAGTTTTTACAATATTACTGACTATATTCCCCATACTATACTTTACATCCCTGTGACTCTTTTGGAACTACTAATTTGTACTTAATCCCTTCACCTTTCTCACCTAACCCTCAACTCCCTTCCCATCTAGTAACCATCAGTTTGTTCTCTGGATCTATGAGTCTGTTTCTGTTTTCTTTGTTCATTTATTTTGTTCTTTAGATTCCACATATGAGTGAGATCATATGGTATTTTTCTTTTTTTTTAGTCTGACTTATTTCACCAACCATAATACCCTCTAGGTCCATCCATGTTGTCCCAAGTGATCAGATTTATTCTTTTTTATGGCATAGTAATATTCCATTGTATGTATGTACCACTTCTTCTTTATCCGATCATCTACTGAAGGGCACTTAGGTGGCTTCCATATCTTGACTATTGTAAACAGTGCTGCAGTGAACATAGAGGTGCATATATCTTTTTGAATTAATGTTTTGGATTTCTTTGGATCAATACTAAGGAGTATAATTGCTGGGTCATAAGATAGTTCTATTTTTAATTTTTTGAGGAACCTCCATACTGTTTTCCACAGGGGCTGTACCAATTTGCAAACACACCGACAGTACACAAAAATTCCCTTTTCTCCACATCCTCACCAACACTTGTTTTTTGATTTACTAATGTTGGCCATTCTGACAGATGTAAAGTGATATCTCATTGTGGTTTTTATTTACACTTCTCTGATGATTAGTGATGTTGAGCATTTTTTCATGTCTGTTGCCTATCTATAGGTCCTCTTTGGAAAAGTATCTATGCAGATTTTACCAAACCAATGCAATCTCTGATTTGGCCCTGTGGCTGTGGGTTCAACACAGAAAAGATGGTGCTCTCAATGTAGGTTACATGTGAGACAGGTTCCATGCGGGGATAATGGCCATCCCTCTAGCCCTTGCCCTGAAGCCACACAACTCAGTCCTTTCCTATATGTCTCTGGCACCTCTCAAGTTGCTGTTCCTTCCCCAGAGCCCAGGGTGAGGGTTTGCAAGTGAGTGAGTCTGTGTGTGGACCCTTTAAGAGAATGTCTGGGTTTTGTAGCCATATTTAATCTCACTGGGTTGAGTGGAATCCCTGCTGATTTTCACAGGCAGAGGTTGTGGGGGTTCCTCTTCCTGACTCAGACCCCTGGACTGGGGATCCCGGTAGGGGGCTGGGACCCTTCACTTTTCAGGGGGCACCTCCACCACTGCGATGTCCCTCCTGGTGTTCAACCACTACCTGTGGGTTTGGGGTCAGCCCGTTTCACGTCTCTGCCCTCCTACTAGTTTCGATGTAACCTCTTCTTTATATCCTTAGTTATAGGGTTTCTGTTCAACTAGTTCTCAGAAGATTCTTGAGTTTGATTGCTCTATAATTTAGTTGTAATTTTAGTGCGATCCTGGGAAGCAGCCGGCAGACATTTACCGATGCCACCATCTTGGACCTTCATTGAGTTAAAGAAATATTTTAAAGTACATATGTTGCACATCTGAGCTTGTAAAATAAAGTCATGCCCATTACACAGGTGTCAGGCCCTCCCCAGACAGCAATGGGAAGCTATACTTGCCATTCAGAGGTATCCAGCTAAGTGCAGGAGCAGGCTGGACACAAGGTAAGAGCCCAAGTTCTTAATCTAATTGGGCCTCATGATATCAGGAATTGGTTAAGCAGAAACAGCACCACGGAGCTGCTGACATGAAGACGGAGGTTTTATGGCTTCGTGGAAGAAGTATCAGAGCATCTATTTTTCTACTTCTTCAAATAATTCATTTTCAGCCTGGCCTTTAATCAGATGGTGAGAATTCCTGACAAAGAGCAGATTATAACCTACCATTCATGGTATGGCTGTAGTGCAGTATACAAAAACAAAAACTGATAGGTAAAGGGAATAAAAGGGAACAGAGACATATGGTTAACAGCTTGGCCTTGGAGTCCAACTGAGGTGGGTTTAAGTCCCAGATCTGCACTTATTTATTGTCTTATAAGTCACATGACCTCTGTGTGACAGAAACTACTCGATACTCGCTAAAACCATTTTCTCTTCTTCCTGGATATACAACAAGACCATATTTCCCAGCCCCTTCACATTTAGATGGGGTTATGTAATTGATTTCTGACCAGTGGAATTTGAACAAAAGGGATCTGCCACTTTTAGGCCTGAACTCTAAATCTTTCTTTTTGATTGCCCACATCCTCTCTCCTTTCTCTTAAAAGCTGCCACCAGATTCAGAGGACCTCAGGGAGGATTCTGACACCCTTGAGTCTAAGTCCCTGAACAATGTGTGCAGTAAACACCCTTGACCACCAAACCACATGGACGGTAACATGAGCAAACAATAAGACTTTGCATGTGCCAGTCGTTACCCCACTCTATTTAGTGCTTTCTGCAGTCCTCAGCTTCCTTGTCCACTGCAAAGATTAAAGGAGTTCCTTAGAGGAGTTAGCACAGTGTCTGCCACACAGTAAGTAGTAAGGAAATCGTGTTACTACGTTACTATTTTTGTTGATATTGTCATTGTTATTATGGAGGCCAAGAATACAGATATAGAATTCTAACAGGAGGCTTTTTTTTGCAGTGGGTAGTAGAAGAAAGTAAAACTTTTATAAATATCAACTGATACAGCCAGTATTTCAAGTGAAATTTGAGCAATCACAATTTCAGAGACGGAAAATAATCTGCAAAAAGTAATAAAGACCCCAAAACAAGGAAGTGATTGATTCCCGAGCAGGCAGAATGGATTAAGGACCAGTGTCAGACTCAGGAGGTCACCGAAGCCAGGAGAAGAGGAATCTGAATGAACCACTCTGGCCAATGGTTTTTGGCAGTTCCTCAGGGAGGAGGAAGTGGTCATTGTCTTCAAAATTCCACTCACTGAATATATAACGGTCAAGTTAATATAGAGCAAAATATGCGTAGTTCTTTTTAAATAGCATTTCAGTCATCTTCACTGATTCCTTTGTTGCTTCCCTGAGGTCCACAGTTAGAGGATCTTTCAGGCGAATGCCATGGGACACAGCCCCACTGGCAGTTTGGAGTCAATACTGGTAAATAAAGTGGCTCCTAATGTTTCTTTGACAAGTTCTTCCTAGTTGTGTGTGCAATGCATTCTGCTGGCTTTGGAGACTTTCCCCAATCTTGTCTATTTTTAATTAATTAATTAATTAATTCATTCATTCATTCATTCATGAAACATCTATTGAGCACCTACTCTGTGCCAGGCACTGTATTAGTTACTGGATATACAGCAATGGCAAAAATGATATAGCCCCCGCCCTTATTGTTCTTACAGCCCAGTGCAGAAAAATAGAAAGAAATAGGTGAACAAAAGAAATGTACAGAGGGTGCCCAAAAAATGTATACACGTTTTACGAAAGGAAAACTGTATTGAAATTGTAATACTCAGTATACATCGATAACAAAAGATGACTGCAAGTCACGTTTGACTTCTGCAACTACAAGAGGTGCTCAAAGTGGTTACCATCAGCGTCCAGACACTTCTGATTACGGTGAATTACTGCTTGAGCAACACTGGCCAAAGTGTCCATTTGTATACATTTTTTGGCACCCCCAGTATAATTACATATGTAGAGAGCTCCCTGAAGTGAAAAAAAGAAAGAATAAAACCACAAAGTTCTCTGTGGGGAAGAACAAAAAGGGCTCTATTTAGAGAGCTCATCCAGGAAAACCTGCCTGAAGAGATGATAATATTTGCCTTGTGTGTTCAATAGACTATAAATGTCTTCAAGACAGGGATTCCCACAGTATTTGGCAATGCCCCCATGCATAATAGGTGCTCATTAAATTCACCAATGAGCCTTTTCTTCTCGACGGCATCAGCCAGGAATCTGAGAGTTTTGACCTCTCTTCTTCTGTTCATCTATTGCTTTCCCTTTCATCAACAGCACCAGCTTCGAGGAGATGGCCATTATTTTTCTATGGTTTTATTCTTTTGTAAGATTTTCCCCAGTGGCCTCTCACGCAGGCTTGATCTTTGTGGTTTCAAAAAAGCTAGGGGATGTTTGGGAATAATCTCCATAACTGCCATTTCTCGCACACCAGTCTTTGATGGTGGTTCAAACATCCCAGGATGGTTTCCAGGACTGTCTCCTCTGTAGGAGCACTGTCTACACCTTAATCTTTCTTTATCCACTCTCTTAAAATATAGAAACACAACAGTCAGAGTCATTATTAAACGGAAAAATCAAACAGTAATAATACTCCAGAGACACTAGAAGTATTATGAAAAGGAAGTGTTTAAGTGGAAAATACCCAACTTTGGAAATAAAACTGAAGGCATCAGGACTTAAGTATGAAACCCAGCTAAGGGATGTGAGAAATGGTGAGAAGCTCTTTTGCCATTGAATCAAGTCTCTGGCAAATGATCCTTGATGAATCTAAATTTGCACTGGGATTTAAAACTTTCCATGCTCTTGTATTTCATCAGCTGCTTTGAGTTACTTTTAAAGAAACACATTTTTAATGAGAAATTTTTGACAGAGAATGCAGTGCAGATGCAATTCTTTGGAACAATTATTTTCTTTGTTGATGGTGTTCTTTTCTCACAGTACCCACTTGCAATTAAATAAAGCTGTAATTGAAACTCTAAATTCACTCAACATTACTGTCCTATTGGTCACCTCCAGAGATCATTAATATGTCAATGTGAAAAAAAGGTCTTATCAGAAATGCAATGTGCTAAGACAGAAGACCTTAGATTTTTCTAATCTGGAGGCACAAATTGGTAATATGCATGAAACTTTTAAGTGATTTAAAAATTCTCACAATGAAATAAAAGTTCAAGACTGTAGACCATACTACAACTTAACTCTCTTGGGGGGAAGGGGGAAAACTAGTTTGTGTTTGTTTTGGGTTTTTTTTTGTTGACATTTTTATACAAATTACAAACATAATGAAGAATTTAGTGACATATACGTTACAGACATAGACCAACACACTTCCCGTAGTGCAGACATGAAATGTTCAGTCTAATTTCGCCATGACATAAGTGCATTTGTCTGAGTCTTTCCCTAACTGAGACGGGGTGTGTTAACTCATCAATTGAGTCTTTGAAGCATCTTAAAGTAATTCAAGACTGCCCGCCCCTCCCCCATTGGGTCCTCCTCTTCCCCATCCCCTCCCCCTCCTCTAGCATTCCCCACTTTCCTAAAAGGCACAACATCCTTCCAATAACACAAGCAAGCAACTTCCAAGAGTAACTAAGACTGCTTCTTTTCATAGCCCATCTGAGCCATTCATCTGTAATTTCTTTCTCTTCTGTTCCCATCTTGTTCACCTTTATTAAAACTACACTATCCTTTTATTATCTTTTACCAATTCTCCTGATTTCTGCTCCCTCCTTACTCCAGTCCTTACAACACATTGCTTCCAAGTTAATATTCCTAAACACACCTGATGAATCATTCTCTTGTTATTGAAACTCTGACGCTTACTTTTTCTGCCTAGGAGCATTGCAGGATTTACTCTCAATTTACCTTTTTGCTGAAATATGCAACCTTTCCCTTTTTGGTACCCTTATCACCCCAGTTGAGTTGAGTTGTCCTTAGTTTTCTGTATAGACAGCATACTTGACCCTCTCCCATATCTTCAATCATGCTGTTTTCTGCACAAGGAAAGCCATTCCTCTCATGTTCACACGTCCAAATACTATCCATCCTTCAAGACCCATTTTGAGCAAAGTTGCTTCATGAATTGGTTTTTGAAGGATGATTGCAGGTACCATAGGAATCCTAGAGTGCTCAGAAAATTCCTGGCACTGACTTCTATCACATTCATGCCTTCTCTTTCTCCACTAAGTTTGGATTAGAAATATTATCCTAATATGCTCACTTCTTACAATTAGTTCTCACTTTTTGTTCTTTATTTATCAAAGAATTGAGTGGCATAGTCACCATGAACAATTATGGAGGTGTAGTGGTTGAGATGGGTAAACGGCCTACCCAGTGTCATTTGTAAATAATCCCTCATGACTTGAAAGCATTAGATGAAACCTCCTTGAGGAGATAAAAGGTCACCAGGGGATAGAAGATGAGATCTCAGACCTGGCAGTAAACCTTAAATCTTCAAGCTCTGGACATTCCCAGTCTGCACCAAGAAATTCATTCTCTGATCCTACAGATTTTCCATGAAAATTCCTGTCCCTGAATTCTAGGCAAATTAGATTCCACTGCATACCTAAAGGTGGACTTCTCATATTGTCAGTGTTTTGGGCCAGGTCCTCTGATTGCAAGAACTCTCAAGCTAATACATATAAGTGGTGGGTATTATGAGAATACATAGGGATGTGACAGAAACCCAAGAACGGGAAACAATAGCACATCTTGTGCCTTGCGAGATCTATAGCTTAGGAACCATCAGAAACCAAGGTCACTTTTATTTCTTAAAATGTATCTTCTTTTCTTAACACATCTGCTCTTTTCTTCTCTTTTTGCTGTCTATTATCCTCTGTTTCCTCAAAGTGTTTCCTTCTTCATAATTTTAATTTGTACTTGGTTTCTTAAAACCTCTCTTGCCCCAACTTAACCTCTAATCTTGATGCCCATTCCCTAACTGGCTCAGTCTCTCAGTGCCCCAATTCTGCCTTACTGCAAAGGCAATGTGATTCATCCAAAAACACTTTAAACAAGGTCACTGACTAGCCTAAGTACAGTGCCCACCTAGCTTGTTATGTATATGTATGACGAGGCAGTGGTAATAGGGACAAATAACATAATAGCTGTGACCATTTCCTGCGAGAAGCTTCTCCTCTTACAAGGGAGTTATGATTAGCGTAGGCAACAAGACCCTTTGCTGGTTCAATAAGCAAACATGCTGCAGCCTAGGAGTCATTTTAGAGTTTCCTAGCTCTCCCTTCAATGAGCATATTTTTGAGTAGTGAGAACACCCTAAATACTCTTTCGCAATTTGGGAGCCTAGCCTATCACCTCATCACTAGGGCCTTAAAATGTTCTAACCTGTTGTCTTACCTTGTAGTTAAACACTAAGAAATGTCTTTATAATCGTATACTCAATGAAAGACAGCCCACTTTCCATGACTCTCTGGAATACTTGAAAAAAAAAAAAAACTCCCCCAGACATAATTCATTAGCCTTGTATTTAGTTAGAAAGGTACAGGATGTACCTTGTGGAAATAACTGTAAGCATAGCAGATAATTGGGCACATTTGCTGAACAGTGTTCACAAGAAAAGCATTTGCCCATAGCCATTAGAAGTCCCAAGATTTAGTACTAAGAGTTCAGCATTAAGGAAAATTGCCAAATATGAAGCATTTCAGAATTAATTCCCTTAGAAAACAAACAAAATGGGGAGGGGAAACAAAAGCTACATTGGAGAGAATCTTAATGAACTCAGTCCCTGCATGCCCTTTTGGCATGTTCAACTGCCAAGGAGAAAACTTGTGATGTCTGCACTTGGTTATTTAGTTAGTAAAGAGCCAAGGCATAATTTCTATACTGTTGGCTTCACCTTGTTCAACAGCTACAGCATGTACCTGGTACCCTCGCCAGAAAGCAGACTCTGCAGGCCCTTGTTCTCTTCGGGGATTGGTTAGGTTTTGGGAGAATGATGAAAATGTATTGCTACCACTGAGAAAAACAACTAGGAAAGCACACGACAACGCATCCATCTTGCCATCTTCACTAGCAGGAGACATCTATCACTTGTCTTGATCATCCTACTCTGCAATGACAGAAAACCAAGGAGGAAAGGATGACAGTGACCTCCCTCAGTGAGGAAATGTATTTATTTCATTAAGTCAAAGGGGAAAATATTGACTTTCTGCATAAAGGTCAAAAGGAATCTGATTAAAATTCAACATAGACACTTAATATTTAAAAAGATAGCTTAGTAGTCTAGAAATAGAGGAAGCAACAATGTATAACCCAAACAAGATAAATTCTGTCTGTATGAAACCAACAACAAATAGTATACGCATGGTGAAAAACTGAGTTCTATTAACATCAAGATAAGATGAAGATGCACTCTCTCTCATCACTGGCATTTAACATGGTCTGGAAGTTGTAGTCATAGAAATAAGACAATGAAAATAAAGATGTAGCTTTTGGTAAGGAGATAAAATTGCTGTTTGCATATTATGCCATTGCTTATCTAAAAAAACCTGAAACAGTTAATAAAAAAAACTGTCAGCCTGGAAAACATAATTTAATACGGCAGAAAATTACGAAATACACATTGAATTTTTTCCTAAATATAGCAGCAACTATATTGAAATTCGATCAAGATGATACACCGAACACAGATGACTGTGGAGCCTGCCACCCAAAATGTTTTAATATAGCAAGGATAAACCCAACGAGCACTGGAAAATAGAAGAAAGCCTCACGAGTGACTAGGAATTGTGAGTAATTCTTTGAAAATAGAAGCATTCACAAGATATAAAGAACCAAAAAGTAGATCAATACTAACAATTGTCACCCCAATAAATTAAAAAAAAAAAAAAAAGGAGATCAGAACATAAGAACCTCAACTCAGACTGGATAAACAAAAATTGCAGAGGAGGCCTTGGATCAATCAATGTGTGAGTAATAGTTCATAGGTAAATTTTACTTATGAACTGATACAAAGAGAGCATTTGAAAACTGAATCCACCAGAATATTAGGAAAATAATGCTATGACCAAGTAGAATTTATTCTATATTCTATGTAGAATATATTCATGAAATGCACTACAATAACAGATCAAAGGAAAAATGTATGACTTTTAATAGACTTTAAAAAGCATTTAGTAAATTTCAATACATATTCCAATTTACAAAGAAAAGAACCTTAGAAAAGGAATAAGAGAAAATGTCTTTAACTTAAGAAAGGTTATAAGAGTATATAGTAGAAGCCTCTAGAAAGCACAATACTAATGCAGAAATATTGAAATAATTCCCATTAAATCAAAAAAGACCAGAAAATATGTTATCACTGCAATTATTAAATAGTTTACTAGCAGCACTGACAAATGAAATAAGAAAAAATTTTAGAAACATACATATGGGACAGAAAAAGAAATATCATCATCATTTGCAGATAATATAATTGTCTGCATAAAACCTAGGGGAATAAACTAAGAAACTGTTGGAACTCACGAGAGTAGATACGGCTAATATAAGATCAACATAACAAATTTAACATTATCTCTAATCATCTGTAATAATCATTTAGAAAGTTAGACGAAAAAACACATTGTTCATAACAGCAACAAACACTGAAAAACCCAGCAAGAAACATTGAAGAACTATGAGTAAGATAAAAGAAAACCTAAATAAAGGTAAATACACCATTGTTTTAAATTGAAATAAACAATATTTTTTAAAGTTAATCAAATTCCAATAAAAACTTTTCTGGACCACAATAGCCTGATTCTAAATTTCATATGGAAAAAAAAAATGAATGAGAGAAGCTAAAACATTTTTAAAACTAACAGCAAGGGGTAACTTGAATGCTAAAAAGCTAAGGGAAAACATGTTAGTAATAGCTGATGAATAGAGAGATGACTCACTGAAACAAAATATTCAAAAATGCTATGGGAATTTAAAATATTATAAAGGTGGCATTTCAGATCAGTGGGGAAAGAATAGTCATGACATTGTGTAAAATGGGTATTTGTTACTTCATTACTTCATACCATACTAAAAATAAATTGCAGATAGATTGAAGAACAAAATGTTTAAAAATAAAATTTAAGTTTAAAAAACAAAGTATCTTTTTATAATCTTACGAACATTCAGTGTGGGGCAGAAAACCCAAAAGCCAAAAATAAAAACAGACATTTGACTATATAAAAATTTTGAGCATGTGTATACTAATAGCATAAAAGTCTTAAAAACATTCAACAGACTGAGAGAACATACAACTAACAATAAATTACTTTTCCTAATTCAGAAAAGGCAATTACAAATAAATAGAGAAAAGAAAGATAACTCACTTGAAAATAAGCAAAATATTAGAACAAGTAATCACATAAGAAAAAATGCAAATGACCAATAAACATGATATTTGCTCAACCACACTAGGAGTCAGAATGATGCAACCTAAAACATTAAGAACATATTTTTTTGCCTAAGATAAAACTAAAAAGATTAATAGCATCCAATATCAGCAAAACTATAAAGAAACATTATTACCAGAAGAAAAAAATTTAAACCATGACAAAATCCTTTTGTAGAGCAATTTGGAAACATGCGAGTAGCATTTCTACAATCTGTGAAAACACAAAGAAGCTTGGATAAAGATATTAATTGAAGGATTTTTGGTTTTTGTTGTTGTTGCTTTTTTTTACTGTAGTACATCCATTCAAATGACTCAAGCCTCCTGACTTTCTTTCCCCTTCTTCACTGCTGAAAATGGATGGAGCTCATCCCAGCTCAGGGGGTCAATTTTTAAGCTTCCATTGCTGAGAGTCCAGGATCTAAAAGGTACAGAAAAGAATAAAGGCAGAATTCACCACCCCCATCACTGCCCAGATTCAGCAGCAGTTTAAATATTCCAAGGGTCAGATCAGAGAGCCTGTACCAACCAGATGGCCTCTACATAATACCATGACTGTGTGGTCGTGTCAATCCTACTTCCAGTGGATGGCAAGACATTGTAAAGTGAAGGGAAGATCTGCACTGTTTATTGAAATTTCTGGCTATGGATACAACTCAATTCAACAAGCATTTACCTAGACACCACATGGGACACATGGATGAGTAAGACACAGCTCGTGACCTCTAGAAATGCATGTTTCTGTCTTTGTTTTCTACTTCAAATACTTGGAGATAATTATGATTACCTGGGCAAAGGTTCGTTACACCAAACTAGTGGTTCTCAATGTGAAGTCCTGGGACCAGCGGCATAAGCATCTCCTAGAAACTTGTCAGAACTGCAGATTCTCAGGCCCCACTCCAAAACCTACTAAATCAGTATCTGGGGGTGGGGTCCTCAGGTGATTCTCAGGTGACTTAAGTTTGAGAACCATCACTCACAATTCTATATTAAGCATTAAGCAATGCCTAGATTATTTTCATTGTAAAAATTTTGCTTAAGATCACTTATGAATACAAAAGAAACCGCTGTATAATTTGTATATGCTATTTGATTATAAAGAGGTGGGACACATTTTGCACATAGGACTTCTGGAAACATCCCATTATCATAGAGTTAGCCTATATAGAATGTTCCTGTAGTGAAAACATTCATTTACTGCTAGGTCAATGGATGATTATTTCCTGAGATCCTAGTCTTTATCTGACACTATAGATAATGTTGCAATGAACAAGTTTGTGCATATAGATTTTTCTCCCCTGAATTAATTCCATGGGAGAAATTTCCAAGCACGGGATAACTGGATGGGGAGTAAAAATTAGGAACATCTTTGTAGTTCTTGACGCATGTTACCATGCTGCTTTCCAGATGGGTTTGTCCTCAAATGATGCCAGCTGTCCCGTGAATGTAAGTTTCATCACCAAATTCCCCACACAGGGCATGATCGTTCCATTTTTATGTGTTTAAAATGTTGCCCCTAGGCTGCTCTATTCCACTTTCTTTGTTTTCTAATGAGGTTGTAGATTTTTTCCCATGTGTTTCTTTAATACTCACGTTGCCTCTTGTGTGACTCATCTGTGGATGATATCTTGGTTATCAGAGATATCACTTTAGAAAATAGTCAAGAAGTTCCTACTAGACTCTGGGAACAGAAATGTGTTCCAGGTCTGTTCCAAGTGTATAAGAATAAGGAATTAAGCATCTAAAAGATAAGAAATCCCTCACCTGGGGCATTGGTAGAGCTTCTATTAAAATATGTTTTTCTTTTTGAGTTTTTCCAGGGCTGCTTCTAGCACATATGGAGTCTGTGTGAATCAGAAAAAAAAAAAAAAAAAAAGATGTCTCTTCCTAGGGTTGCCATCCCTTGCCCCAGGCATGGAGCTTGATACACGGGGGTTTGGGTCTCCTTTCCCTCCCTAGCCCAGGTGCCCTTGTCAAGTACATCTGCTTGACCTTATCCTACTGCTCCAAGTTTCTATGCAGAACTCCTGATTTTCTAAAATCCAGAAGGAAGCAGGAGGAATCCTGCCACCCCACCCTCACCCCCCATTTCTATGGCCTAAGCTGCTTGCATGGTGGCTTCAGGTTTGAGGGTAGCCTCACCACTTGTGGTTGGCTTTTCTGTGGTTTAGAAGGAAGCCCTTTGTTTAGGCAGGTTGGACACCAGGAGTTGGAGGGCATCTCCTGCCATGGCTGTTGAAAGTAAGTGCGGTGTGTGTCACCATGTCCCATTAGTGAGAAGGGAGGTCTTAGCTATGGAGCCTAAGGAACCTCCCTGCTGCTCTCCCTCCATCAAAGAACTCTCAGTCTCTACCTCGCCTAGTCCCTGACCACTCACCTCTCACTAATGTTTCTTATGCTGTCAAATATTGACACTCATTTATACCATCAGCCAAACATGCCCAAGCCTTTCCCAGCTTAAAAGAAAGATTCATTCTTCCACTCAGCACCTCCTCTAACTACTGCCCTTTCTCCTTCCCTTGACAGCCAAACTTCTAAAGCAATCCTATACAATAGTCTACTTCTTCACCTCCCATTCAATACTCAGCCCGCATAATCTGGCCTCCAACCCAACAATTCCTCTAGAACTGTTCTCACCATGGATACCTGCTTAGTTCTTTAATTGCCAAACTGAATGGGCACTTTCCAGTTCTTATTTTATAATAATTGGCCTAGACAAACTATTGATCCTTGAAACGCTCGCCTCAGTTTCCTTGATTCCATCACATGAGAATGTATATGCTCCATAAAGACAGGGATCTGTCTGCTTTCTTTCTAATGTATCTCAAGTGCCTAGAAAAGGGTTTGGCCTATTATAGGCCCTAAATAAATATTTGTTGAATTAACTGTTCTTTCTGGTTCTCCTCCTGCTTATCTGGACATTGTCTCTCAGTGTCCTTCCACCTCAGTATTCAGCTGATGTTCAGCTTCAGCTTTGAAAGTCCAAATAACTGAATGCCAATGTCACTGTTATTTCTGGCATCCCTGAACTTGTGCAAATCAATAATCATACGATAGCACAGGTTTCCATTGTATCCGACCATACACCACTGTAATACAGAAAAGGCATGTCGTTCAGATTTATTTTTAATATCGAATGTTTTCTTTCAAATATAAATAAACATTCTAGATGTAACTTGGAATGAAAATCTTGAGTGATGTGTATGCAGAAACTCGACCACTTAATAAAAAAATAGACATCACTACAAGAATAAAATGCTGAAATAATTAACAATAATTTGAAAGCTGTCTATTTCCTGTACAAAAGTAATTAAAGGCTTTCAAATAGTTAAATAAGGAAATTATTATATAAACATGGTTAGCAGTTTTGTTTGCTAAGTATCTTTAGCAAGAATATGCTGTCCTCTGAATCAAAAAGTGTTTATAAAATTTTAAATTATAATAATACAGGTCAAAATAGTAAAGATAAGATACCATGATTTTAGTCTTCGTAGCATTTCTTGATATAGTAGCATTCATGAAAATAACTAAAATCACCATTAAGAACCATATTTAATGTTCAATTATTTAATTGCATTACGCCATGAGTCTTTCAAAAAAAAGTCCTATTTGGGAATCTTTTCATGACTTGTGAGGATAAATTAAAAGGAAAATGTCACCTTTGCCACCCCCAGCTTTCACAGCAGGAGGCTCTCCAAAATCTGGACAAACAACAATTAGTTTATCTTTGGTGCAAACACAATAAAGACCATAAAGGAAATAAAGAAAAGAAGAAAGTATTAGAGAACAATGGGTTACACCCACTGAGGTCAGTGCTTCTCCACTGACCTCAACTAAAAGTGCAGAGCAGTTCAGTATTATAAATGTGCAGATGCTTGACCACAGGAGAAGTCCAGGAAGAGACAGTACTAAGAAATAATGGTTTCTACACTATGTTATCAAAGTGTTCCAATTTGACAACTCAGTTTTTAAATAACCAAATAATAACGATTACATTGAAAAACAAGAATTCAAATTTATTCTTACATGCCAGAATTCCATTCTATGATAGTTTATTAGTTTTGGTCACATACTAATCTTAACGCTAGGCCATTCCACAAAATGACCTACTTATAAGTCTTCTTTCTCTGATTACTCCTTAAATATTGATGTCTGTATGAGAAATACAAGCAAGAAAGAGAAATGTTAAGTAACATGGCTATCATCAAAGAGCAGACTATGGGACAAAACAAATAACCTATTTTCTCTAGCAAATAAATGTAATCCTTAAAAAAAAGAAAGAGTGAACCGCCAAATGAGTTCATCAACTAATTGCAATATCAACTAATTATATCAACTAATTGCAATATCTAGACCGTAGTGGGATTTTCATTCAAATAAAGAAATTGCAAAATAAATAAATATATAGAGGGTGCCAAAACAATGTATACACATTTTAAGAAAGGAAAAAACTATTAAATTTGTAATGCTCAATATACACCGATAACAAAAGATGAATACAAGTCACGTTTGATTTCTGCAATTACAAGAGGTGCTCAAAGCGGTTACCATCAGCATAATTTTAATACAGTTTTTTTTCATTCTTAAAATGTCCATACATTGTTTTGGCACCCTCTATATTTATATGTATATACAAAATAGTCAAGGAAATTTGAATGATTACTAGATATTTGATTCCATTAAGAAAGTACTATTAATTTTTTAGGTGTGAAAATGGTATGAGCCCTTACCGCTTAGAGATATTCACTGCAACATTTATTAATAAACTGACACAATGTTGGGGATTTATTTCAAAACAATCTGGGTGGGGAGAATGGAGAGGGGCATAGACAAAACAAGATTGGCTATATGTGCTATGGTAGCCAGCCTCCAAGATGGAGCCAATGACCCCACCTCTTGGTATTCATGTTCTTGCATAATCTCCTCCCACATGGAATAGGGTTGACCTTGTGTAACCACAAGATATTGTAGAAATGTCTGACTTCTAAGAATAGGTCATAAATACAGATACTGCCTTGCTATCTCTAAGATCAGTACTTTCAGAGAAGCCAGCTAACTACTTATTGTGAGGACACTTGTGCAACACTATGGAGAGATCCACATGAGAAACTAAGACCTCCTGCCAACAACCAACACGAACTTGCCAGGCATATGAGTGAACCACCTTGGAAAGATATCTTCAAGCCCCTGTCAAGCCTTCCAATGACCACAGTTCCAGTCTGACACAGAGCCACACAGCTATGCCACTCCTAGATTTATGACCCACCAAAAAAATATGCAATAATAAATGTTGATTAGGTTTTTAAATCTCAAAGTTTTTGGGTAATTTGTTTACATACAATAGATGGTTAGTAAAAGTGAAATTATTGAAGTGTGGTGATGAGTGCCTAAGGAGTTCATTATACCATCCTCTCAATTTTATAAATGTTTGGAATTTCATTATAAAAATATCTTAAGGCCAATATTAAAAAAAAACAAAATATTGGTATTTCATAGACGTCCATTATCTATCCTATTCTCTACACCTACTTTTATACTTAAATGAATAATTTCATACCATCATAACCTTATCGTCTCCCAAATATTTATTTAAATCCTAGACTTCTAAATTAAGCCAGATTCATATACCTAGCACTTGTGACAAATCAATCATCTTAAAAAAAAATGAAACAAAACAAAATTGTCCTCTCAAAACTGTTCCTGGTATATCCCATCTCCCATCTCCATGCATGTCAACGTTGTTGGACTAGTTACCCAAGTCACAAACCTGGGAGTCATGCTGGACTGGCCTCCACTCTCATTCATTAAGGCCACCACTTTCCAAGTTTGTTCTGTGTCCTGGACAGCCTTTTATTGTATCCCGCCCCCTGCCCCCATCTTTCTGTATCCCTACTTCCACTGTGCTTACCTGACTTTCATTTTCTCACTCCAATATCTTATCTCACTCTGCGTTATTAGAGGAAGCTAAGCTACGGTAATAGATCCAAATGCACAATAACACAACATTATAAATGTTTATTTCTGGCTCACATAACAGTCCAGGGTGTGTTTCAAGACAGCAGGGAATCCTATACTGCTGACGGCACTATAGTGTCTTCATGACTTGGTTTTGAAGGTCTCAATCCAGACAGCTAATAGGAGGGAAAACATAAAACCTAGCAAGCACGTGTGAGGTTTTAATGGCCCTGGCCAACATGCAGCACAATTCACTTTTACACACGTTCTATAGACTGGAATAAGGACAGATGACCACCCGTAATGGCAAAAGAGACCGAGATATGTGGTCTGTCTCTGAATCCAAGCAGAAGAAGGATGTTTTGGAAAACAGCTGAAGTTCTTTGTGAAATATCTTTTATGTATTCATCCTTCACCTTGCTTCCAGTGTCCAACATCGAACTTAGATAACATTTACTGAGTGGCAATTATGAAGATTCTCCTCCAAATTCTCCAACGGCTCCCCATCAATTACAGGGTAAAAATGATAACTTCTTACTATTGTATCAAAACCCCTGCTGCTCTGCCCCTAATACCTTCTCACCTCATTTCATGTCATTCCCTCTCATACTAGTATTCAACTAGACTGGCCCATTTGCCATTGCCTAAATAATCCATGTTCCTCATGAGTTACGTCCTGACACACTTTTCTTCTCTCTGTTCCACTCACAAACTCCTACTCATCCCTCAAGCCTCAGTGCAAGCATCACGTCCTCTAGGAAGCCTTCACAAATACCACAGCTCCACTTCCACCCAGGCAGACTACGAGGCTAGCTCCTCCTTCAGCTCTTAGCACCTTGCACGGACCTCTATTCAGTATTATCACTTTATCTGCTTGGTAACCTATCTCTCTTCTAGGACGTGAGTTGGCTAATGGGGAAAGCAGTGGGTATGCCATGTATTCTTTCCCTATCATTAATGGGACAGCAACCATTTAGGCAGTTTTAACATTTCAAATTCCACCAGCGTACAACTACAGACAAAAATAAAAATCAATATACAGAGAACATCAGAAAGGGAAATACAATTTCCTCCTCCTGTTGAGTAAATGGCACCCCCACCCCCCCATTACTATATATATATAATATATATACACAAACTATATATATAGACACACACACACACACACAAGGTACCCAAAAAATGTATTTACATTTAAAGAAAGGAAAAAACTGTATTAAAATTGTAATACTCAACATATACCAATAACGAAAGATGAAAGTCATGTGTATACATTTTTTGGCACCCCTGGTATATATATGTATATATGTGTGTGTATACATATATATATGTATATACATTCTCAAAGACATGAGTGGCTCCCACTGGCAGGTGTTCATATGAAACACTCCAATCAGATAGACGGGCCAAGAAAGAAGGGACCTCTACAGGAAAGGCAGAAAATTCTTCTAAACTGACCCTGACCTCTGGCCTTCTTTATTAAAATCAACCAGTATTCCATTAAAAAGTTTCAGCCACAAAATGGGGCATTCTTTCCTTGTGATTCACATTACCCAGAAACCTCTGGTTTCCCGGAATTTGTGTTAAGGAGTAGCTTTCAAAGATGATAATATTTGCCAACAATCCCTGAGGCACTACTTTACATTTTCTTAAAACAAAAAGGGGATTATTTTGTCCATATTTCTCATTTCTACAGGCTTTTACATATATTAGTTCTTCTCCTCTGGCATCCAATAGCAACATGTTCCCATTAAATAATGAGAATTATGCTATTGTCTTTTAAACATCCGTTGTCAATTAAGGTTGACAAACAATCTCCCTGACATTCTCATGAACATCTTACTCAGCATGTGGATACTAATTTCTCACTCATTTTGAGAAATACTGGTCACAGGCAGGCAGTAGTAAATACTTGAGAATTTGATTTTTACCATCTTCCGTAATTACCTGCTTAATTCTATATGCCTGCATTGTCATCCCAAGTAATGATCTTTTTAAAATGATCCTGTGAATATTGTGGATCTAATCCAATCAAATTACTCTCTGTTGACTATTTGTTATCTTTCTTCTCTGCCGTTTTTCATCCTTTTTCATATCCCAGAAGTGTTTTTTATCACACTTCCTCCTGACCATGGATTAGCATGTCCAGATTCCAGCTTTCCTGTAAGGTCTAGTTCAAATGCCAACATCTCCTCTATGAAACCTGTATGATGCTGTCCTGCCCAACATAACCTAGCTGTCCTCAATGTAGTTCCATCTTCTCTAACATCTTATACTGTGTTTGTAGACATTACCATGCATGTTTTATATTTGTATTTGTAGACATTACCATGCATGTTTTAACTTTTCTACTGTATTACAAGGTCCTTACGAAAAAAATACACATTCTCTTACTATGTTATCCTTATAGGACCTTTCAGAGTATTGGATTTATAGATGATTCTCACTAAGTGCTTGTTGAATTAATACATTTTTCTTGGATATAAATTGCTACCCTAGGTAAACTGTTGCTTTAATTAAGAGAGATTTGGGACAAGGTTTTTATAACCACTTGTACAGTATTTGATGTACATAATGTAATCCAAGTTCCTCTATTTGTTTGCTCAGAGATTCACCTTCTTTGCCCAGAAAACTTGTACTCGTCACTAGAATGTAAGCTTCAAGAGGGCAGAGATGAGGTCTACTGTTTTCCCTTTATGCTCCTATGTGTAGTAAGTACTCAATACATGTATATCAAATTAATCCTTTATAGTCCAGCTCGATTTCTTTCAAAAGCTTTTTCAAACTGACTCCAGATTCATTTATGCCTAATGCTACATCTATACATGTAATATACATATATTCATACATATATATGTATACATCTGTGTATATACACTTTCTTTGAATAATTCAATATAACAATCATCCAAGGAAAGTATTATTATTCCCATTTTACAGATGAGAAAACTGAGGGTCAGAGACCTTTAAGTAATCAGATTACAAACTGGTTGAATGTCAGTCCTTGAATTCTAATTCAAACATGCTTAATTCCACTGGGCTCTTTTTGCTGCACCACAGTGTCTCTTATCATTTCAAGAGGCTTGAAATTTTCTTCACTTTCCAAAATCAACAGCATAGTAATATAATCCTTCCAGGATTCGCATTAATTTTAATATCTATATTCCTTTGAGATGTATTTTTCTTTCTGTTCTTTACTTCGTGGTATGCTCCGCTTGGGAAAGTGTTCTGCCTATGATGAGAGATTTCATTCTAGTTTTGTACTGTCCTGGCTTCCTTTTCTATATATGAACTAATGTATTTTTTTTGGATTTCTCTCAATTCTTGTAGCTTAGTAAAGCGTCCTAAAACACACTGAAGTTTTTTTTATTTTGTTTTGTTTTGTTTTTTTGGTCTCTGTGCACACTTCCTCCTTCCTACTGATCACCTCTCTCTTATTATGGTCCATTTTTTTTCTAATATTTCATTTTAGCATAAATTGGCTAGCTCTTCCTTTCACTTTTTAATTACACAAGTAATACATCTTTATTGCAGAAATGTTAGAAAATACATATAAATGAAAGGAAAATATTAATAATTAAAAATCCCACAATCCAGAGAAAACACTATTACTATTGCAGTTGCCATATTGCTTTGTTTTATCCATATAAATATATTTGTGTAGATGTATACAGATTTTTAAAATAAAATTCTATTATACAGATAAGTTATTTTGATTAAAATTTTGTCATTTAGTGTTCCATGGACATTAAAAAGAAGAGTTTTTCTCTGCAAGGAATAAAATGTGTTACATATTTAAATAAATCTGTTAAGACAAGACTGAGACTCTCAGGAGAAATGTGGGATGGAAATATAAATTTGGGAGTCATCAGGATACAGAAGGTATTTAATATCATGTGAGTAGATTAGAGCACCTTGTGTAAAAGTATAGAGAGAGATGAGCAGGTAGAGATAAACCTACAGGCTGAGGGACTCCCAAATTAGACCTGTTACAAAGAAGAAAGAGGTGAGAGAAGAACTCGAAGACTGTGGAGTCTTAAAACTTGGGACTTGGGACCTCTTGTTTCTCAATATGAATGGACAACCAAGCAATATCTGGAAAGACATCCCACTAATGTGAAAAACAGAGAAATAAACTGTAAAAGGGAACTTGAAGAAGGATAAAACAATGCAAAGAGCAGAAGAAATCTTAAAAAAAATTTTAAACTCTTATTGTTCCCTTGGAATGATGAAAATATGTTGTGTCTAGAAATCCAGACAAAAGAAAAATTCAGAGAACAAGGAAAAAGATCCTGGAAGTGAAACTATGACCAAAATTCTTGTTTAAAAAAAGGGGGTGTGGGGGGGGAAGGGTTGGAAGAGAAAGCCAAGAAAATATCCCAGAAAATTGAACAAGGAGAGAAAAGAGTTTTCAAAATTAAATATGAATTTAGAAGTTCACATATGACTAAGAGGAGTTCCAGAAAGGGAGAACAGAGAAAACAGTGGGAGGGAAATTATCAAACACACACACACACACACACACACACACACACACACACACACACACAGATACACTTAATTCCCAGGATTAAAAACCATAAAACTATAAAGTAAAAGCGTCTACTATCACACAAAATGAATAAAACAAGGTTCTCGGGACACATGATCATGAAATTTTAGAACACCAAAATAAAAAGAAGATCCTAAAATCTTCCAGAGAGAAGAAACAGGTTTCATAAAAGGAACAGAAATACAAACGCTATTGAACTTTATAATAGTTATATCAGATGTGGTGACATAGTGTAAAAGCTGGGAATCTGATGCCTGAGTTTCAATCCTGGCTCTACTCTCTACTAGCAGAGTGACCTTGCCCAGGTTATTAATCTCTCTGTGCCTCAGTTTCCTCATCTGAAAAATGGCATTAATAATGGATCTACCTCATAGGGTTATGATGAGGATTCGATGAGTTAATGTTTGTAAGTGCTCAGAATAATGTCTAGCACCTAAATATTTCCTATTTAACTATTTTCCAAATAAATTTAAAGAAGACAAATTGACGAAGACTACAGAATTCTAAGGGAAAATGAGTTATCACCTAGAAGTCAATACCTAATTAAAACTCTTAAAGTGGTATGAGAATAGAGAAACCATCTTTTCAGACAAGCAAAAATCTCAAAAAATGTTACTTCCTTTGCACATTTTTCTTGGGAATCTCCAAAATTACGAGCATCACTAAAAGAGGGATTAAATCAGGAAAGAGGAAGACACAGTAGCCAGGAAATAGGGAATCAAATACAAGAGAAAAGTCCCAGGATCACAGGAGTATAGCAGCAGGCCCAGAAGGCAACCAGAGAAGATCAAAGAAATGTCTCCAGGAAAATAAATGGAATGGGTAGGTTGTGGCTAGATTTGACCATGTGGAACATTATATTGAAAGGAAGAAGAAAAATTAACAAAGGGTACAAGGTACAAGGAAATGGACAAGTGAAAATAAATTGGGCAATTACAAACTACAGGAAAACCCAAAAGTTATATAAGAAACAATCTGTATACTGCTTGGCAAACCAGAGAGCAATATTTATCTAGTCCAGTGATGTAAACACTATATAGTAATTTAACTAAAAACTGTGACATAACTGTACCTGGAGGATTGGAAAAGGATAAGAATTATAGGTTGGGGGATATGTGCACTAAATACAATTTCTAAAATTAAAAAAGAAAGAGGTTGAGTATTGACATATTATTTAGAAATGTGGAGGTAAATACCAGACCAGATATTTGCCCCAGATAGTTAGTATATGTGAAGTCTCCTTGAGTCTCCTCACTGATCCTGGGCACCCTTTAAACTTCCTCTTAGATCCAACTGGAAGGCTGATGATACATGTTCTCGTAACCATTCCAAACAGAATCTACAGAAGGCTGGAGAGAACTGAGGCCAGAGGTCAGATTGGAGTGGGTGTATTTGTGTTTGTTGTTTGACTTCCATATTTTATTCGGTCTTAAGAAGGCGATTTTTCATGTCCAGTTTATTGTTTGGCTTGGTAGCCACTCGGTACATCCACTCATTTGGAACAGTCTCTCATCCATCCTCTTGCTGAGAAAAATAGGCATTGATACTATTCCTGTTTGGGAAAGTCCTTATCTGCCTTGATGTGAAAGGCCGAAGTTACTGAAAAGATGGATTGAAGAAAATTCCCAACTTGCTTTTTGTTGCTATAAGCTGTGCGTCATATTCTTATTATAGCGACATCTCCCACCCTCACTCTTAACCTTGATCACTTTAAGGGGTGCCAATAGGGTTTCCAGGATTTCCTTTCTTCTCTGTCATTTCAGTCTGTCCCCATTGCACCATATCTAATAGAAATTCTTTGAATTTTGTGGAATTTCATTGGCACTATTCCCTGGTTTCAAAACAAATTAGTTGGAGGTATTTTGCTTTTGTTTCTTTAATGTCTCTTGGCTATTTCCAATTCTGAGAAAACTTCAGAAACTTATACATAAGCTACCATCTTTCCCAGGAGTCTGTGGCAGCTGGCAAGGTCTCTTGATTCTCCTAAACATGCTTAACTCGTATCTAAATATTCTTGTAAAATGTATTAAAAATTGACCTATTCAAATTCACAACCTAAAAGTGAATTATGTTTTAATGTATACTAGTTCACACCACCTGGTCCTGTATTGATTTAGGAATCGCAGCAGAATTAAGAGGTAGGTAGGAAAACAGTAAGCCAGACACTAAAGTCATTAGAGAAAAACAGATGACCAGGAAACAGCAGTAAGGAGTATCGTATTGTCAAGTCTAATGGCATAAACTTCAGAGGAGATGGACATGTGGGGTGTGTGTGTGTGTGTGTGTGTGTGTGTGTGTGTGTGTGTTATTTTTGTTTTTTATTTTTTGGACAAGAGAGGTAACAATGAAGAGCAAGATCTATACCTATTTCACCACTCCACCCTACCAAACCTTGAATAATCTGAAATGCAAAGGTAAAATCAGTTTCCACTTAAGAGGGCTACTAAGGAAGCAGTACATTTGGGGGGGGGGGGGCAGCCAGATATCATCTATAGAGTACTAATAACAGAGAATATCATGAAATAGAAGAAATCACCCAATTCGGTTGTGAAGGAAGAGGGAAGGGGTTACGATCCTGGAAAACACTGACATCAAAATCTTATGCCTAATTTGTAATTATTTTGTATTAAAACTATACATGTACCTGATTTTAAACTTCATATAATGCTAAAAGTTTTATAATGACAAAGAACAGATTTCTATCTCCACCCGTCTCCATGCTCTGGCCCTACACTCCAAAGGCAATGTCTCAACTCATTCTCAACTATTCTTGTTTTTCTTGGTATTTGCTTTTGTATATTTAACTGAAAATTGTGCTTCTATCTCTTTATTCATGAATTTTACATTTTAGGTATTAGCTGTTGACTTCGTATTATGGTGGGTGAGGACTTACCTGTTACACTTTACCTTTCTCCTCACTTCACCACACCACACCAACCATCTCAACAATTTTTGGTAAAATCGTTCATCAGTGTTTAAATTATAACAATGTACAGTGATGCTTCTAAGGAACCAAATAGTCTTTTGTAACCATACAACCTGTCTTGTTCAACCCTTCATTTTTCTTAGAGTTGATAATTACCCCATCTTTTCATTTGTTTGATTTTCAATGTACCTCTAACACTAACATATTTTTCCAAAATGCTGCAACATCTCTGTCAACCACTTATTGATAAATTTTTGTATACACTCAAACACACTGATTCCATTTTTTCCCCCCTGGAGGCCTTTCTTCCAGGACTCCACGTTTCTGCTTCAATTGGGACTGGTTTTTCTCTAGGCCTGCTGCATAACTTTTATTTTTAGGACTTCCCTTTGCTGCTCCTCCTCCCCTTTCCCAGATCCCATGTCTTCCTCTTTCTTGGTTTACTTCTGCATTTTGCTAGAACACATTCTCCCATACCTTCCCAAGAAAGATTACAAGAAAATGAAGTTTCTGAATCCCTAAATATCTGAAAATTTGTATATTCTACCTTTATACTTGATTGACAATTTGAGGAGGTCTAGAATATTTCTAAGTTAATATAATATCTTACATATGTGATTTTTGAATGTGCATTTGTAACTAAATCAATATAGTAAATATTATAAATAGAAAAACGAGTGAATGAGATGTGAGGAAGTAGAGACAGGGTAGAAATTTTCTTCTTGAACTTGATTTTAAAAAGAGAGCAGTGATAACTAAGTAGAAAGCAAGACAGAAAAGGCTTTCTTTTTTTCCCCTCCCTTTACAAAAAAGAAAAAAAAGAGGGATTAAAGAATATTAATAGACTCCAAGAAATGATCCAAAAGAGACTAAAATGTTAAATGTCAAAAATAGGAAGAAAAGGAGATAATTCTATAAAACAGGATCTTGGTCCCAGGAAAGAGAGGAATAGAAAATTAGCTTTAAACAAAAGCGGAAATATTTTTCCTTTAAAATGAAAGAGAGGCAGATTGAAGGAGGTAGACAGTTGGTTGATGATAGAAATAAGAAGGTCAGGAAGTCCATGCAGTTTGATAGCTTTTATTTCCTCTATTCAGTAGAAGGCAAGGGGCAGGGGCCGGTTCTGAGAGAGAGAATAGAGGAGGTGGAATGGATGGATTGAGCAGGGCAGTGAAGGTCTAGGGAATGAGAAAGAGAGGCAGACAGAGGAGTATAATGGGATTGCCAATAAATAATCATGACTCACCATCTAGCTCTAACTTTTAGAATCCTAAGTGTCAGATAGAAGGCATGTGAGATCAACACTTTACTTCCTTTTTCCATGCTGCCAGGATGGTCAGGGTCAGGTTTGGATGAGAAATGCAGAAATAGAGAGCGAGCACCTTGGGTCGCTTTGCACCTAACAGGTCTTTAATGAGTATGAAGTTTCCACTTCCCCACAAAGGGCCCTCCCACCAGAAAATCAAGTTCCCAAGGGTGTCTGGGTAGTGTACACATCTGCTTTAATCACAAGCACTGGGGAATTGCTTCAAAAACGTGCTGCACAGGTGGTGACAGAGGCAAGGAAGTGAGAACATGTTTAACAACTTGTTTACAGGCAAGATATTTTTTAAAAGGTTTTTTGTTTTTGTGTGTTGTTTTCTAGTGAAAGATGTGATTTACATGATAGCATTGACAAATATGTTCAGTAGCATGCCGTGCATCCAGGGAAATCTACTATGCTCTATTCAAAATTGCACATGCAAACTCCGTGTTTTACGTATGGAGAAACTGAGGCACAGAGTGGGTAAGTAGGGTCACAGAGCTAGCAAACAGTCGCATTGAGAATCAAACTGGTGGCCTGACCTGGTCCAAAGCCTGAACCCTAAACCATCATCTGTTTTACCTGAAATACACACACATATTTGGTATGCTAATACATTAACTCAATTAATACATACTGAACCATTTTCTACTTGAATAAAGGAAGGGAGGAGAGAAAGTCCCTCATGCTCCATATCAGGTATCCCTCTTGGTCCTTTTCCTTACCCGCCACTGACAAATCCTGGGAGGAGAGCTGGTGGAGCTCTAGCATTCATCTGAATACAAACTGAGAACATAATATAGACCAAATGCATAGCAAATTGAGTCTTCTGCGAGGTTCTATTGTCGAAACTGTGACTTATGTACCTCTGCTTATGTACATCAAAAATTAAAATTAAAAGAAAATTTAGTTTTTATTCTTTGTTATTCTTTGTTGAAAACTCTGTTAGCTGGAACAGCACTGTCCAGTAGAAATATAATGCAAGCTATATATGTAATTTAAAATTTTCCAGTAGCCATATCTTTTAAAAAGTACAAAGACACAGGTGAAATTAATTTAATAATAATTTAATCCAATATACCCCCAAATGATCATTTAACATGTAGTCAATATAAAAATTATTGATGAGATATTTCATATTCTTTTTCATGCTAAGTCTTCAAAATCTGGTGATTTATACTTATAGCACATCTCAATTTGGACTAGTCACATTTCAAGTGCTCAATAGTCACATTTCAAGTGCTCAATAGCCAGCGGGAGCTAGTGGCTATAGTATTGGACAGCACAGAGCTAGAAAGTTACTTACTGTGAGGCAAACTTGGCCTCTCCAAAATTCCACCCATAAACTCAGCATATGCTCCATTGGATTGAGAGAGTACAACCCCATCCCTTTCAGGGGACTTAGCCTCTTTAATATTACAGATATGGAACATAGGTCTAGAATTGAAGTAACTTGTCCAAGGTCATCCATTAAATTGGTGAAAAAGCCAAGACGAGCACTCCAGTGTTCTAACTCGTATGCTGTGCTCTTCCCATAGCACCAAGTTACTTTCTCTCACCAGGCAGACTTCAAATATTTTATATTTGAAAATACCCTGGGGCTTCTGTTTTCAGTTTTCTTCATATGTACTTCTCAGACCTGCCATTTACTTAAAATAGCATTTTGCATATGGTAGGTACTCTATAAATGGTTTTTAACCAAATGAGATTTGTGTAGTTGGCATAAGCAGTACCTATACAAATTATTATTCAATTGTGTTTGTGTAGTTATTCAAACATTTTAGTATGTATACCATGTAAAGCATTGTGTCAGATGATCAAAAAGGGAAAATGAACTTTGAGATGACCTACCTAGCCTTCATGATATCTGGTGGTAATTGCTAAATTATTTTCTAATGTCCTTAAACTACCTGCTACAGAACAAAATATAGTCTTTTTCTGGGAATCAGTGTTAAACATACTGGCCTTTGTTACCCAGAATACATCCCTCTGGGGAATTAAGGCAATCTTTTCTCATTTCTGTGTGTCTGAACTCTCTCCCATTTCCCCTAATTTATCATAGATCACTACCAGTGATTCTGAGACCTCATTCTCAAGTACCTTCGGCTCCCTGAAAATTAATTTGTTTGGGCCTTGTAGGTAAATGTTCTCTTACTTGCTTATTCCCCTCTAAACTCTTACACCAGTCACCCTCAAAGTGTGGCCTGCAGCTCCTGTAACATATTGAGACCCTTTCAGGAAAACAACTAACAGTATTTGTTGTTAGTAATAAAATTCAAGGGAGATACAAGATGGCAGAATAGATAAACACTGTGCTTGCTTCATGTGGTGAACACATCAAAATTACAACTAAATTATAGAACTATCAACCTGAAGAACTGTCTGAAATCTGGCTGGACCGAAGTTTTATAACTAAGGATATAAAGACAAGCCATGACGAGACTGGTAGGAGGGGCGGAGACGAGGAACAGGCCCCACACCTGTATGAGGCAGATGAGAATCGGGAGGGATATTTCGGTCGCAGAGATTCCCCCCAGAAGAGCTAGGGATGCCAGCCCCATAACAGGCTCCCAGCCCGGAGTACTGGTTCCGTGAAGACAAGCCCCCATGACATCTGACTGTGAAAAACAGTGGAGATTCTGACTATCTGGAACCTGTGGGAAGGCTACAGGAAACCCAGACATCTTCTTAAAGGGCCCGCACAGGTACTTACCCTGGGCTCCAGTGGACGGCCAGTGATTCTGGGGGCGTTGGAGACATACAGGGAGAGACTGAGTTGTGTAACCTTGCGGGGAGGTCTGGAGGGGCAGTTGCCATTTTCCCTTTGCGAGGCCCTTCTTCCGTGGAGCTGGCAGGCAGGCGCCATTTTTCTTGTGTCGAGCCCGCCCCCACAGGCCAAATCTGAATCTGATTGGCTTGGTGAGCTCCGCTGTTTCACCCTGCTGACTCATTGAGACCCCCACCACAACCAACTCCTTACCACAGGAGGTTTTTATCAGCGGCTGAACCTTACAGGAGCTGGCAGGTGGTAGCAGGCCTTGGAATGACCTGGCTTTTTGTGGAGCTACCCCAGACCCAGTACAGGCGGCAGCCATCCTCAGTTCGCAGCATGGCCTCTCTCACTCACCTCCAGGTACAGCACAGGCAGCGACCAACTGTGGAACGCTTTGTAATTGCTTTCAATGTAAATGGATTAAATGCTCCAATCAAAAATATAGGGTGGCTGAATGGATAAGAAAACAAGGCCCTTACATATGCTGTCTATAAGAGACTCACTTTAGATAGAAAGACACACATGGATAGAAAGTAAAGGGATGGAAAGTTATTTCATGAAAATGGAAACAAACAAACAAAACATCTGAAGTAGCAATACTTATACCAAAGAGATTTTAAAACAAAGGGTATAACAAGAGACAAAGACCTAGTAATCTCACTTCCTGGTTTTTATCCAAAAAACCCAAAATTCTACTTTGAGGAGACATGTGCATCCATATGTACACTGCAGCATTGATTACTATGGCCAAGATGTGGAGGCAGCCTGGGTATCTGTCAATGGATGAATGGATAGAGGTGGTACATATATTCAGTGGAATATTGTTTGGTCATGGAAGGGAATGGGTTCTTGCCATCTGCAGCAGCATGTATGGACCTGGAGGGTATTGTGCTGAGTGGAGTATGTCAGACAGACAAAGATAGATGCAATGTGATTTCACTTATATGTGGAATCTAAGAACAAAGTGAACAAACAAGACAGAAACAAACTCATAGAAACAGAGAACATTTTGTTGTTTTCCAGATGGGAGGGGAGTTGGGGTGATAGGTGAAAAAGGGGAAGGGATTAAGAAGTACAAATTGGTTTTTACAAAGTAGTCATGGGGATGTAGAGTATAGCATAAGGATTATACTCAGTGATATTGTAATAGCTATGTATGGTGTCAGATGGGTACTAGATTTGTTGGGGTGATAGATGGGAGGGAGGTAGGGGGCAGGGTGAAAAAGGTAAAGGGATTAAGAAGTACAAATTGGTAATTACAAAATAGTCATGGGGATGTGAAGTACAGCATAAGGAACATAGTCAATAATATGGCAGTAACTATGTATGGTGCCAAGTGGGTACTAGTCAGGGGGATCACTTCTTAAATTATATAAATGTCTAACTACTGTGCTATACACCTGAAATGAATATAAAATAATATTGAATGTCAACTGTTAACTGAAAAATTAAAAAGAAAGGGAAAAGGTGAAGGGGAATAAGAGGTCTAAATTTCCATGTATAAATCAAGTAAGTTATGGGGATGTAACATACAGCATAGGGAATATGACTAATTATTGACTAATAATATTGTGATAGTGTGGTACAATGTCAAATGGCTGCTGGACTTACTATGGTGATCACTTCTTTAGGTATATGATTGTTGAGTAACTATGGTGTACATCTGAAACTAATATAATATTGTATGTTAACCATATTTTAATAAAAATTTTAAAAATAAAATAAAATTCAAGCTTATAAGTAAAAATTAACATTTTAAAAAACTTGTATCTGCCACCAGGAACTTGACAGCTTCCCAATATATAAAGACTTATCTGCTGAGCTCAGGGTGATATTAACAGACATGATTTTTTTATTTTACATTTTATAATGAAATATGTCAACATTTGGAAGATCTACATAAGTCAGTGAACCAATATTTTCCAAATAACCCATGTGTGATGTTACAAAATCATGCATGGGTAAAAATTTCATTCAAAGAACAACATAAATCAATGGAGCTGAATTAAACAGAGTACAGAAAGTCCATTGAGGGTTACCAATTCCACACTGCAACTAACCTTTAAGAATTACAACTTGATGAGTTTGGTCGTATCAAATAAAATTATCTACAATTATCTGAAAAGGCTGTTAAAATACTTCTCCCTTTTCTAAATACATATCTCTGCAAGGCCATATATTCTTCATATACTACAACAAAGACAACACATCACAACAAATTAAATGCAAGAGCTTATATGAGAATTCACTGTTTTTCACTAACCAAGTGTTAAAGAGATGAAAAAATGTAAAAAACACAGCCACCCTTATCACTAAATTTTTTTTTGTGGAAAGTATAGTTATTTTTATTAAAAATGTTATTTATGTTAATATGTAATGAGATTATTGTTATTTTTTAATTAATTGATATTTGTCAGGTAAAAAGGAATGTCTCCATTTTAATTTTAAATATGGTAAATATCAATAGGTATAACCCGCACAAACAAAGGCTGTTTGAGGTCCTCAATACATTTTAAGAGTGTGAAGAAATCCTTGAGAACTGCTTCTTATACCACTGTTATACCCTTTCCAGTTTGAAGACTATGCTCTTCAAAGAAAATGAAAGGTCTCAGTAAGTTGTTATAGGAAGTAACATATATAACATATATAACACTAGTTAATGGCCTAGGCTTGGCAATCAGTTTGACTTGGATTTAAATTCTGGCTCTACAACTTACTATGTTCAATAAGTTACCGAACTTTTTTGTACCTCAATTCCTCATATATCAGATGGATATAATTGTACTTACTACCTTATGAGAATTAAATGGCAATGCTTGTCAAACTCTTAAATCCAGAATTATCATCGCCACTACAATAATTTTTATTACCTTTTAAGAGTAACGTGCTACTATAAAAATAAGAGGTATTCTAAAGTCTTGAATTTCTTTTCTTTCATCAGAAAGTCATTTCTCCAAACATATTACCAGTTCAGTTTTTCCCCAAACTTACCTTAATGATTTCTCATAACAGATTTCTAGGTATCAGTGGCATTAAAAATTGCATTTCCTGTTATAAAATTGAAAAACATGTATTGTGCTTACATGAAAGGTTGATTTTTGTATGGCATCTCTCTAATAATGTCATATCGGGGCCTGATTGCAAAGGCTGAATCAAAGCATTAACATGAGCAGGCGAGCAAAGCAATTATCAGGCACTGACTCGGAGGACGAGCTTAGCATTCATTATCTAGTGATAAGTCTATTATGTGTCAAAATTGCTTTTACTGCAGGTACACAAGTTAATGGATCTGATCAGAAAACTTTTCTTTGTCAATGCATTCTTCACCTTGGACATTGTAAATCGTAGACCATTTGAAACATGTTTTTTACATATTATGCCTGTATAAAACACTGTAATAGAAAATTCTCATAATCCTCATGGTTGGACCTGTGATAAAGCTAATTCTTTACTCAATGTAATTGACAAATAGCAGAAACTTCTTCATATATATCTGAGGGAACCACATGAATGTACTTGGATTAATATCTTATTAAACTTCCTGTAGCTAATTATAATCAAATACATTTTGCTTTTCAAAGCGTCATCCACCTTTAAGACTTTAAAGTCATCATTGAAATTGGACATTTATTAATATATATATTTTTTGGATTCTTTTCTGTCACCTCTTTTTCTATTGCCCATGTAGTGATTTTTATTTTTAATTTCAGACGTTGTACTTTGCTATAAAATTTCCATGTGGTGTGTTTTTTTTCATAATTTCTCTGCTGAAAATTTCTCTCTTTTCTTTCTTACTTTTATCTCATGGAACATAATTATAAAGGGTGCTTTAACATTTCATAATTCTACATCTGGGTTATCTCTTGTCTGTAAAAGACCTGTATCTCATGTCTTTTCCCTTATGGATTGGTCACATTTTCCTGGTTCTTCCTAGAAGTAATTTTGGATACTAGGTTGTATCAATTTTGAGTCTTGTGAAAATTTTCTAGGAAATATTTTTTGTTTGTTTTTGTTGTTGTTTAAGCAGGCAATCAACCCAGTAAGGCTCAGACTGCAAGTTCTGTCTCACCTTCTATGAATGGTGGTTCTGATGCATTTCATTTCCTTTTCTAGGACTTTGCTATGGTGCATGCCTGCTCAGGAGTGAGCCCAGAACTTGTGGAAGTTCACACACAGAATTACAGGATCCCCGTTTTCCAGCTCTCTCCTCTTCAGGATTTTCCCATAGCCCCCAAACTCTGTTCTCTGGCCCCCAGAAAACTCTTTTTCCTGGTTCTTCTGGCCAGAAAGCTGGATTTCTCTCAGAGTTTCAGCTACTCATGTTCTCCACTGCTGTGCAGCTCTACAAGTGGGGCCCACCCTTGGGGCAAAGCCATAAGAGATAAAGGGGGAAAATGGAGAACATCCTTGTATGACTTTTCAAAGTTTTGACTCTCCTTCACAATCTGCCTGCTTCTGTTTACTTTGCGGAGTTCTTCGGTACTTGCTTTTTGTTTTTACATTTTTGGTTGTCATCAGCAAAAGAGATGGGCTTGAGTGGTTTTATTCCACTTTTGCTAGAATCAGAGATCCCCTGCCTACTTCAAATTTTATCTTCCACCACTGTCCTGTCACTCTGCTCTAGCCTTTTTCTTCTCTTATGGTTTCCTAAATGGCCAAGTTTATTCCTATGCCAAGCCATTGCACTTGCTCTCTCCTCTGTGTAAAATCTGTTTCCCCAGAAACGTAAGCGCTTCTGACTTCTACACTACTGTCCAGTAACATCAACTGGACACAGGAGGTAGGCAACAATGTACTGGTTGGGTGGCTGTTTGGCTTGAGAACCAATTACTTAAAACTGAGTATTCTTTCTAGTTCAAGCAAAAATAAAGTACAAGTTTATTCAATGGATTTAACACTAAACTAGCAAATAAAAGAGCTCTCATGCTGAGTCTTGATATAAAAATATGTGCCAACATCTTATCATCTTACCTGTCAAGAACTTTGCAAGATACATAGTTTTCTCTTTTATGGCTCGAACAATTGTTAAATACTTCTCTGTGCTTTTCATTTTGCAGTACTTATGCCTTGTACTAAAGTTTGTGTTTCTTCTGTCAGTAATAAAGAACACTGGTATGACTTCATTACCTATTAATTGTTTAGGCTTTTACTTTTTGTTTGCTTTGTAAATTTGATTCTGCTTAAGAGGTAGCAGACTGCCCTGGATTCAAATCCAGTTCCCTACTTACTGGTTTTGAGACCTGGGTAATTTAAGTACTTTCAGTTTTTGTGCATAAAATGAGATAAAACCACCTCCCTTGAAGGGGGTGGTAAAGCATGTGAAATGTCTATCAGTGTCTAGCATAAACTGCAGGCTCAAAATGATTATTATTTTCCTATCCCTCTAGTATCTAGAGTTAGTTTGAGCTCTCCCCATGTTTATTTTCTTACTCCAGCTTTCTTTCTCTCTGTGCTTCTTTATTTTGGTTTCTAGGTAGCTGACTTATCACAGAATTCCCATGAATTTTAAGTATGGGTATTCAGGCTTTCTGAGGTAGAAATATGTTCAGTTTTCTTGAGAAAGATTCAGATTGCTTGAGGCTTTCAAGCACCTCTTAGCCAAGATTTTACCTCAGTAAATCATGTTCATAGTGATATCTTTGTTTTAACCTTACTGGATTTTTTTTATAGAAACAATGACTTCAATCTTCTCCAAGGACAGCTAAACACATTACATGGTGTCTGCTGAGTCTGGCAAAAGGGAAATTTTACCTTATGCCTACTATTTTACAACAGATTAGTTACTTTCCTTCGCAATAATCATTTAATATATAGTACTATTAATCCTAAGAAGCTCAGGCATTATTCATATGAACTGTGATGACTGTACACAGTCAACAAAATATTAGCTAATTACTTAAATAAAACTTAGAGATCCCTTGTTGAGAATTAATGATGTAAAATGTTGGGCTTTCTCGCCAATGATATCTTCATGGAATTATTGAATAAACTAAGAAGTTTGCAAATTTTCACATCCACTTGTGAAATTTTAATACATTTCTTTATAGATAAGGACTAGAAAATTAGATCTTTAATTTCAAAAACATGATTAAAATTGAAAAGAGAAGCATAAACATGACTAATTTGCTATTTCCTCCTAATTTACATGTCATGAAGTGTTCTAATGTCAGTGAATTGAACTAGTTTAGCTCTCTAGAAGTTTTACTACATATAGCATTTTCATACTTAGCATTTTTATAGATATTTTTGATAAGTTTCACACTATTTACAGGTCACATTTAACTGCAAATATTAAATCAAAAAGTATAATTCACTAAATTTTTTCCAAGTGTAAGGTATTTCAAGAAAAGTAAACACTACTGTAAAAACGTGGCTTATTCTCTTTAAAATTAGGTTTGAGGCTTATTTATCAATGTTTAAAGGAGCAATCACAATACTATTGGAAAATACTTTCAAATTCCAATGCGGTAAGTTCAGGAGAAATTCCCAGTAAGTGGAGTTTAACCCTTAGGCCAAGACCAAAGGAAATACACAATATTTTTTTCTGAATTTACATGACAATTTTTCTCACATTAGTGAAATCCATTAAGCAATCTTAAATTTTTCCTGAAGCAAAGTAAAATAAAAAAATTAAAAAAAAAAAGAAAGCTTCATTAAACACAGAATTTTGAAAAATTGCCAAGGAAAATGTCTTAAAACCGTTTAGAATCCTATTTTAAAATTAAGGAAAAGCTAATAGTTAATATTTTCTTTCAAAATTTCATGTCCAATTCTAAGTACCTGCTCTGATGGGACTGATTACTAGTAAATACCAGTAATGATGACCTGATAGTTGTAAATTTCTACTGTATCAAATTAATTCACTTATACTATTTTCCCTTGATCACAAAGTTAAACTGCTTGAATCTTAAAATGGGGTAGGTGATGAGTTCTTCTTTGTGGGGGAAAAAAAAATTTTACTATTTAGATGTTGGTACTTTCACAGAGGTTTTTGCTTATGAGTTAAGAATTAAAACATATAGCACTAGGCCATAAATTTCACCCCTCTTGTTTTTCAAGTAACTCGAAATTTATAACTTGTTTCCCATCAATAAATCATAAATGACATTTCCTTTCAGTTTTACAGAAATGATTCAGGCTGTAACATAACTTCTACTGAAAAGCAGTATTCTATATTTTCAAAACACAAACATACATTTAGCAAGATTGTAAGAAAAACTGAAAAATGCACTTAACTTTGAGAATCAGGAGGGACAAATTAACCTTTTGTCAAACCAACTTAGAAAAAATGATTTAGAACGTTCTATTTGGGGTGATATTCTTAAAATTTCCCCCTAGGTATCCCAATAATAATCTAATAAAGTCAGGAATTAATATAGAGTTGTAAAAGATGAGAATGAAATTTTATAGGGGATAATGAGTGCTTCTTGCTAATTGAAAGGATCAAAAAATTCTAACACCACCGTTTCAGGGGTCTGCTCAGTTCTCACCTTCCCAGTGAGGCCTGTTCCAGACTACCCTATTCAACACTGCATGCTCTTCACCTCTGCAAACCCGAGCTTCCTTACTGTCTTCCATTTTCTCCCCCATAGCACTTACTACCTTATATATGGTATGCTTATTTATCATCTATTACCCCTTACTAGAATGTAGGCTCCGTGAGAGCAGGGATCTGCTTTTCACCCATTTGTATCCCAAGCATCTAGAACCGTGTCTGACATATATCAAGTGTCAATAACTATTGAGTGATTTATAGTTTCTTTATTGCATTATGTTGTTTACAGATGTCATTTTTTTGTTTTGCTTCATTCTTACCTCCCTGGTGGTGGCTCAAGAAATCCTTCCCTGATCCCTCCAAAGCATTAGTCAGAATATAATTCATTATGCTATGGTAACAAATTATTCCAGAATCTGTGTATTTGTTTCTTGCTTATGCTAACGTCTAACACATTCAATGTGGGGGAAGAATTTGAGGGAGTTCCGCTCCAGATAGTCGCTCAAGACCCAGGCTGACAGAGCTGCACCATGCAGAACAAGTCAAGTCCTTTTGTTACCACTGTAGGGAAAGAGAGAAGCTGGGTACGAGGGATTTTATTTTTAATACTTTCCTCAGAAATGCCACATAACTTTCACTGTTATTTCACTGGAATAAACTAGTTACAATGGTCCCATTTAACCTTAAGGGGGTAGAAATTTCAGAGAGCATATGGAATGTTTGGTGATAATTACTGTAACACATGCATCTCATATTTCACAGCACATATCACAGTTCATAATTGTTTTAATAAAGTATTTCCTCTACTAGAGTGGACAATCCTTAAGGGCAGGTGTCTGCTTTGATCACTAATATATTACAAGCATCTGTTATATATAGCAGGGACTTGATAAATACTTGTTGAATAAAAAGTTTAAAACCAATTATTCAAAAATTATCCATTTTAATTTTTTTAAAGAAAAAAATATTCTCCAAAGGAAAGCATTTCTATTTTTATGTCCATCATTAGCCAAATGGAATTTGGTCTAAACATTTCCAATACACCAACTTTTGTTAAATGCACAACTTTGAAAATAACTCATTAATGTACACATCAAGATGCTTATAACAAATTCATTAATATCCAAGATTCATTACTGTATGTCAAAGGTCATCCAGGGTTAACATTTTCATTACAATGAACTGTGAAGTTCCAGTGAGAAATGGTTGCATGAATCGAACTATTTTAATCTCTACAGCTGGAGTCTAGCACTCTCAAAAATCTAATTCTCTTTCTGTCTTACACACACACACACACACACACACATACACACACTTATAAACTGCCCATTAGGGCATTAGGGCAATTTAATGGTAAAAGAGAAACTTAAAGGGTATTTGTAAATATGGGATATCATCTGGACAACTGTACGGAGCAGGCAGAAAATCCTAAAGATGCACATAAATAAAATCCCAATAAATGATAGGCTACAGGAAGCCATACCTAAATATTTTAAGAATTTTCACTACAGTAAACGAATTTCACAAACTGAAACACGAGAGCCATGATTACAAGGCTCCACTCCAAACAAAATCTCTAACCATTTTGACAGATGAAAATTCACATGCAACAAGGGAGATATAAATTATTTTTAATTAAAAAAAAATCAAAAATATAAATCCTTGTTAAACATTTCATTTAAAAATATGCAGCTTTATTTTAAAATGTGGTAATGCTCAAATATGGCAGTTGGCTTCACTCATATATGTAGAAATGTTCTTAAAATATCAATACATTGATTTATAAGTTATGTACTGCCCTCCAGCTAAATTATTTTTCACCAAAATTCTCAAATAACTGTCATAAATTGTATATTCTGTTATAAGCCCACCATTATCCTAAACATGGTAAGGTCTAGAGTTAAAGGTAAAATATTCGTGTTATTTTTGATGTGATGGAAGTCACACGAGCACACAGATTTAAAGACAACTAAGTGATGAACCAGCACCGTTGTTTTTTTTTAAACTAAAACTAAATTAACTCACTCTAAGCAACTGGGAATTATATAAACCAAAAATCTCATCCTTCTTTTCCAACCTATAAGGGAAATAGACATGTGATGAAGTTAACTACTAGTATAGTGTTTCACACAATGTTTTAACTACTTAACATATAATTCCAAAATGCAAATGTTTAAAATGGTGTTTGAAGAGAACTATCTACAATGTTAAGCTGTCTATGCTAAGTAAATGTAATGGTTTTATTTACTGAGACATATCATCCTGATGCCAACAATATTTAAACACTCATGATTAACCCACTAAATTGGAAAGGGCTCTCAATAACTACACATAATCTGCATCTGTAGTATCAGAATCAAACCACTATCCATTTTCTGACATAACTGAAGTGAACAGTCTACAAACCTATGAGAGAAATGCTAAGCTAAAAGGCTTTGAGAGTACGCACGGTACAAATTATATTTTTAAAGAAAATATATACACCAATATACAAAAAAAAATGATTGTATAGTCACTAAAGTATTAATAATGGCTATGTCTCCAGGTGATGGGATTATGAGTGATTATTTTGTTATGGGAAAGTATTCTCAAAATAACTTAAGAACAAAAGGTTTTACCACCAATGAAACTATTTTGTCCTTTCCTGTCTTCAGGTTACAAACTTTTAAAGCTGCCAACCAATATGAATTTGTCAGAGTGGCTACCTATATTTGTAAGATTCTTGAAAGAGGAAAAATAGTAAGATCATGGCCATAAAATAATCAATTTGTTCTAAAGTTGAAAACAACTGATAAGCAACTTATTCATTAGGCTTCCTACAGTTATATAATCCTATAGGAAAATCAGTCTAACATCTCATTTTCAAAAGCTTTAAAATATTTTTCTCTATTTTTTTTTGCTAGTTTTTAGGTACTCCACCAGTTAAGGCTGAGTATTTATTACTGTTTCTATTCACAAACATTTTTCTCTGTACTAGTAACAGCACTGCTAATCAAAACTTATACTTAAGTTTGCTTAGCCATTGGATAAATTTGTTAGTGGAGACTGGAAAATTTGTGAAATTCTGCAAAACTCATTTTACTATTTCCAATATTTGCCGAAGCTAAATAAAAAATTTCAAACCACTGATATACTAAAATATGAAACAAAACCAACAAAAAACATACGTAACCCATTTAAGAGTTATGTTTTAGATGTGTTGTTAATTATCTGGCAATAAAAGAACAAAAAAGTTTCACGTTAGCAGCAAATTAACTAGATTTAAGGGTCTTGATTTTTTTGGAAACCTTTGGAAGCCTGCATGTTCAACACTGGTGATTTTTTAAATTCTCAATGGAAATGGTGATGGCATTTACTTAACCAAGCTAGCTCAAATTACAGCGAAGTGACAACATGAATAAAATCAAAATTGCCAGTGAATTCCTATTTTTCAGAAATCACCTAGATCTTGTAAATCATAGTTTTCAACTATACTTAAAAGAAATGTGTGTATATACTTTTCATACTTCTTTACATTATTATACATTATTCACATTTATTTTTAAAAAGTCACATGGAGAAAATGTAAACTTGAAATAACATTAAATTCCACTTTACATAAATGATCTGCTTTATTTTCAAAACATTTGTACAGCTACACTTTATTACCTTACTAATGCTTTGTTAAAAGGATATGCCTTAGTCTAAGCTTTTAAGAATATTAGAAATAAGATTGAATTCAAGTACACGAAGTCCTTTAAACTATTCTGGAATATCAAATTTTAAATGGCACAAGTCACAATGGCTAAATGAAGTTTTCCATATGTTGATGGCAAACTACAGAATCATAAAGAATGGAAAAGCCAGAAAAGTGAAATCTGAAGTATCAAATCCGTTCTGGGGAATTATCTTTAGACATCTGGCTTAGTTAAAAAAAAAAAAAAAAAAAAAAAAAAGCACAATTTTTCAAGAATCTTGAAGTTTTTCAAGATTAGAATGTTATGTAACGTGCTGGAAACAATTTATTAAGTGTTGACTAAAGCCCTAAGAAGTGTCTTTCTCAAACACGAGTAGACTGATACTCTACTCCCAATCTGACAAAAGCCCACCCATGTTTTAATTGTAGGCTTTGAAGGACAGTAGGGGGGAAAAAAAACCCAACAACTTATTAATCACATTTGCCTGCCCATTATTTAAAATTTCAACAAATTTAAGCAATTTAAATTATAAATATTCTCATTTAATAAAACACCCACACAATGACAAGAATGAGACTTTAATCAGTTTTAAGTGGAGTTTATAACACTAAGAGATAAAGGGTTGTTAACAAACACAATAACAAATGGACATCTGATTGGTATGAGGCATTATCCTGTACACATTTTTTGTGTATCCTCAGTGCATAGCATTTACACACAGAGCCACTGCTGCACAGCACAAGAGTATCTGAAGAGGCTGAATCAGAGTAAGGCTGTTTAACAGACTGAAATTTTTTAGTATATATATTCTATATGAAAACAGATTGAACTTTTGAACCGGCAGGGTAGAAGGCAACTCTGCCAAACACTGCAGTTAAAGCCCCCACTTTAGTGCACAGTTCCACCCCTTCCATCTGCATGCATGACACATTAACAGTATTTAAAGGTAAACGAGGCACTTTGTGGCAACCACAGCCATCGTTATGAACATATTGCACAAATTTTCTAGAACTAAACATGTAACTTGTACCCTACTTTTATTTTTTAAAGCTGAAACATTTGATGCTGCCGGTAAACTCCACTTAAGTTTATAACCTGTGCCACAGCAAAGAATGGTGATGCTATTTATTCAACTATCCTTTAATAATTATGGCAAAAAATGTTCAAGAGGAGCTACAGAGGACTTGGGATGGTACAGGGCCCAATTGTAAGCTTCCTTAAAAGTGATGCCTTCAAGTAACTTCAGACATGTAAGCGGCTGCACATCCAAAAGGTCTAAGAAAACATTCCAGAAACTCAAAGAGATTACCTACAGAGTGCATTTCAGGCGAATTATGAATACTGTCATAAATAAAGTTTTAATTAGGACTCGAAACTTTCAGTCATAGCAATTCTTGTCAAATTCTATGGGGATGGTAACTGAAATAAAGAGTAGTATGTATAATATATATTTATATATATATAATATATATATATAATGCCATTTTTCCATTTCCAATGACTACACCATAAAATGTAAGCAAGGCTTCTCAAAAATATTGAAACATTCAAAATCAAAACCCTCATTCAGACCTTCACATTCCAAAGGAAAAATAATAACAGTGCAAAAGCCCATTATAATGTCATTATTTATGACCTGGCCCTCCATGTTACATATTGGAACAATACAAGTTATGTTTTAATATACTGTGCCCAAAAACTGTAACAAATAACAGTATTAATAACTATCTTCAAAACATGAATAGTTTTCATTTTAGTCAACAATTTTCAGCTTTTATGAAAGACAAGGTGGCATATAAATTTCAATGGTGAGATCTTAGGAATAGTTGTCGCTATCCTTACCAATTTAATTTATGAGCAGTCAATCAATTCTCTATGTATCAATGTTTAAATATAAATGTGTAAATCCTAAGAGCTTTAAAAATTTAAAAATTTTGTTGAATGAAACTGACGAGGTATGGAAAACATGTCAACATTATTTACTAAGAATATTTTAGATGAAGTTCTGCCTAATCTATTTACCATCAAACTCTATAAATGCTGCTCTAATAGGTCCTATGCAATCTGTATTTGTAAATTAACTAGGTCAGACCACAGCTAGTGAACAATTTCAGCACCAATAAGTTATTGAAAATGAGATTTTACACCATTAAGAAATAAATTGGTTGGATATTCAAATGTTTCAAGGTCAAGGTATAATTTGAAAGACACTAAATTTCTGGGGAAAAAATTCTTTTTAATATCTTCACATTAGCTTTATAATAGTAGCTGTACTCTGCTTAAAATCATATGCAGTCTGGGCATATCAAATATATGACATTTAAGAAGTGAAACTGAAGCCCTAGTCCTAACTCAAGCACTATGAAGAAATAATTCAACACTGCACATAAAAAAAAAATCTATTCTTTCAATAGCAAATTGATAAACGCATTATGTGGGACAATTTCTACTGAAAAAGTAAATGCCTTATTTGTGCAGTGTTGAAAATTTACTGCAACTCTAATTTCCTTTTTAACACAAATAATGTCCTTTTAAATATAAACATTATATGTATTCAGTATTCAAGTAAAATTCCCTAACAGTTAATGACATTTAAAAAATGTGCAAAACTGCAAAACTCATTGTAATAGAATGTGTAAGGTCAAAAGGGTGGAACGGCTGACAGCTATTGGATTGAGTAAGTGCATCATAAATCTTTAAAGAAAAAAAAAACTGCTTACTGTAGAATCTCAAATTGAAATTTCCTGTGCAGCATTACAAAATATTTTATATTTAATGAGAAAAAAGAAGCTTGCAGGCAGCACATGAAGCATCCACAGCAGGTATATGATTCAAAACTAGTAAATATGTGTAAGTTGTTGACTGATGTAGGTACTAATAGCATCTGACTTTTAGCACTGGCCTTGATTACACAGGAGATGGAGCAGTCATTACAATTGAGAAAACATATTTAATAAATCATTGTCAATTTTTATGTTTCAAGCCCATTCTTTGTTGATAGCCTCCACATTTATATGGTTAAGTCATTGTTGCTGTGTTTCTTATCTATGACCACATTATTTTTATATCCCTTCATTTGTGGATTTTTAAGATGTTGTGGAAGGTTCATTCCTGTACCCCAATACAGATTCACTCCCTCTAGCTGCCTTTTCTAGCACCAATATGCTTAAAAAAAAATAAAATGCACAAACAACAAGCAGTGACAGCGGCCAATTCCTCAAATATCCAGATTAATAACTGTAGCATGCTAAAGAAAGGTGCGTGTAAATAGCTGGAGATGGTATATGGTCCAGAGTCCAGCATAAAATATATTCCTTTCTGAGCATTCCCTCCATTTCCCTAACCCAAATACATGCATTAGAATGTAGCAAAACCCTTTAGAAACTCCTCCAGCCAACTGCAAACTTATCTGTTGCCACAAGTGCAAAGGGGTAGGATGTGAACCTGTATATCATCACAAAGCTCTTTAGCCACTTCGGTTGGTGACAGAACACAAAATGAGAAATTCCTACGTATACACATCAGTCTGTCTCCACTTTTTATAAAACTGGAATAAAATGGGAAAGTGCCATTTTTATTTATCCTAATTGAATTTTAAATTTAAATGTCCTTTTGACACAAAAAGGTATATACATGACACAGCTACACAACCTTTTTTCAACTGGACAACAAGTGTCAAAACCCTGTGGATGTACAGGGTGTACAACAAGATTGGTCAGGAAAAGAGAATTGTTCCTATAACTGGTAATCTGACACAATGTCCTATTGCCATTAAAAAAAAAAGGTCCATTTTCAGTTTATTCAAGTTTGTTTTCATGTTATTTTATCCCACTTGATAAAAAAAAATTCAGACTTTAGTAATTTGTGTATGCTGATCTTCATCAAAAGGTTCATTCTCTGGATCAGAGTCAGTGGTGTCAGAATATCTATAATGATCGGGTTCATTGTCACTAACATCTGGTGTTACAGAAGTTGAACTGCTAGCCTCTGGATTTGATGGCTCCTCTACTGTTTTTGTGAAGTACAGCTTTACCTAGAGAAAAAGGAGAAAGTTTAAATGGAAAACCCATAAATCTGACTAATCTTAAATTCCTTAGTCAATATATATTTTTAGCAGATTCCTTGTTAAGTACTATGACAAACATGATATTTAAAAGGCAGCAGCCTTTTAAATGATACCTATCTTAAGATTTCCTACATTGTGTTTCTTGCTATATGCTGAAAAGATAAACTGGGATATTAACATTTTTTAATAAGCATAAGCTGCAAGCATTAACTAAATATACAAAAGAAATACACTGAGACTGAAGTTCATCAATAGTTCATATAATATATTTTCAATCAAAAAATTCAATTCACAAATAGTTAAGTTCCAAAAGAATGCTGCACTTACTACCTGTCTAAAACTCAATGTATTCTGATACAAACAACACTAAACAAATACAAATACTATATTATACTATATAAAATACTAGCTCTAAACACTTGAAGGAAGAAAAGTTGTCTAAACAGTGGATCAAGAGCCATTATAGGCTTAGCTGAAATAATTGTCAAAACAATTCTACAAGGCAGGTAGTTCCATTTTAAATGAGACGAAGCTAAGAACTAGAAAGGTCAGGAAACTTGCTGAAGGTCACCTATGTAATAGGTAGTAGATGTGGGACTTGAATCAGATCTGACTTAAAATCCCTTGCCCGTTCTATTATATCTACAGCCCTTCCCCAATTACCTAAGAGTCATTATCAATTTTTCTCCTTCTCTTACATCCAACATCTAATCCATCAGTAAATCCGTTTAGTTCTACTTTTAAAATACCATAAACAGTTCACTCTGGTACAACATAGGAGTTAGGGGTGCCAACCCCCATGCAGTCGAAAATCTGTGTAACTTTTGATGCCCCAAAAACTTAACTATAGTTGTCCCCCACTATTTGTGGAGGATTGGTTCCAGGACCCTCTGCTGGATACCAAAATCCACGAATGCTCAAGTCCCCTATGTAAAATAGCACAGAAAAATGCACACTGTTGGTCCTGTTAGTTGGATCCATGGATGTGACACCTGGGGATGTGGAGAGTCGACTGTACATTTATCGAAAAAAGTCTGCATATAAGTGGACTGATGCAGTTCAAACCCATGTCACTAAGGGGTCAACTGTACACCTAATCTGACCACTTCTCACTACTCCTCACTGCCACTACTCTAGTCCAATCAACCACTACTTCTCATCTGAACTAAACCACTGCAAAAGCCTCTTAACTAATCTCCCAGCTTCCATTCTTATCTCCTCTCCCTACTTTCCTCTGCAGTCTCTATTTTAAGGGAGTGAACAGAATGAACTTTTCAGACAAAATTCAGATTACATCTTTTCTGTGCTGAAAACACTCTTTCTTCATATTCCGACTGGTGTGTTTTAGTCAAAATGACTTCTTATCTATCACTCCTCAAATATACCAAGCTCATTCCTGTCTCAGAGCGTTTGCATCTGCTCTTCCCTCTTTACCCAGATATTTGTATAGCTCACTCATTTCACTTAGGCCTCTAATTAAATGTCACCTGCTTGGAGAGGCCTTCTCTAACCATCCAGCTAAAAAATACACCAAGATCACTCTCTATCCCACCTCTGCTTTATTTTTCATAGCACTTACCATTATATGATACTGTATTTATTTACTGATAATTAAAAGCTTTTATTTGTAATAATAAATATAAAACCTCTTGCAACATTAAAATAGAAAACAATAAAACTAGAAGTCACACTTTAAAAGCTAGTGACTGAGGAATATGCAGACTTAAAGAAAGTAAATGGAAACCTGTTGATTCTAAAAGACACTTCTAAACACTTAAAAGAAATATAAGCTCTAAAGGTACTTAATATTGGATCTATTTTTGCTTAAAATATATAGCCCTCCCCTTTATCTTTATTCTTGCAATATTCTTATATTTACAAGCTATGGTTAGGTTACGTTATAAAAATGGAATGAAGCAAAAAAAGTGAGAATTTTTAAAAAGAGAAAGGAGGAGGGTATGGTGAAAGTAAAGGGGAGGGAATCAAGAAATAGGAAAGGGAAAGAAAAAAAATGTCAAACCTGCATTTAGGAATCTTCGTAAGTCAGATTTTTAAACCTGGAGAATTCTTACCTACACATAGAAACACACACACACACACACACACACACACACACACACACACACGAATTTAAAATGAATCAAATAATTCCGTAACAGGAGGAAAGATTTTTAGAAAGGCAATAACGGGATGATGATCAGAGAATGCCTTTCAGACCACATGAAATTGAAACTAAAACTAGAATATGAGATGGGTACCATGTAAAGGATACGGGAAAGAATGAGGGTGGAGAGGTAAAGGGAGAAGGAAGAGAATTGGAAAGACCAGAGGCAGAAGAGCTTAGCATTTTGAAGAAATGAAGAGAGACCAGTATGGGTTCATCTCCAGGAACAGGGAGAGAATGTGGTTAGAGCTGACGTAGGAGGCAGGCCTGTGCTAAATTATGCAAGTTCTTGCAGGTCGTATTAAAAACCACAACATCTTTAAAAACTGTAAATAGGAGTGACACAATCAAGTCTATTTTCAAGATGACTTTGAGGGGCTGAAAATAAATTGGAGGGGTGTAAAACTACTGAGAACATCCCATGTGAATCATTCCCAAATGATTTAATTCTCTTCCACCTTCCCCCACCATTTCTATTTCATATCCTAATTTAACTCCCCTCCCCAACGTCTGCCCCAAATCTTACCAAACAACAACAAAGAATAAAGAAAGGAAAATGCCATTTTCATGACTTTTTGTACATCCTGGATTTCGTTAGAAACTTTCAGATTGCTGCTACATAAGTATTACTTGTAAATAATGCTTAATTTAAAAACTAGTCAAGTACTTCATCAGCTATGTACCTAGAATAACACACACACACACAGAGCCACCCACCAACTCCTCAAGATGTTTTTAACTGACCTTAAAATTTGGAGAAAAATATCGATTGGCTTTGTCTTTATTTGCTTTGTCGAGATCATTTTTTGTTAAAGTGAGTACTAGATATTCCTTGTCGTTATCTGCACGCTCTATACTGCAAATACTATCAATTTCTTGATCACATAGACTTCCATTTTCTACTTTTTCTGAGGTTTCCTCTGGTCCTGGTATGAAGAATGTATTCACCCAAAAATGAAACATTTTGTCCTAAAAAAATAAAAATGACATATTTTTAATTTTTTAAAAAGAAAATATGTTACCTGTAATTCAACATTTGCCACAAGAAGTCAAAAAAATAAGCCATGTGTCATTTCATATTTTAAATAAAGGTAAACACAAGGACTAGTACTTGGCAATGTGTGGGTTATCTGTTGCATCTAATTTATGCATGATTTTTCTTTTATTCAAATTTTAAACCAAAAATATAATTCCACGAGTTCTAAGGTAACTTACTTTTGTTTTAAAACCTTAATTAAAATATCTCCTTTCTGGACTAACATTAGCTTTTAAAAATGTTGAGTTTGTATACATGTGTGTATTTAAAAATTCAGAAAATGGATTTAATTTTCTCTATGTTTCAACAAGTTATCTATTAACAAAATTTACTTTAACAAAAGTTCTTGAAATGTCAGTACAACTTCGTGATGAAGCAAGGCAAATGTATTTTTACTCTTACAGGAATACAAACATTAAGTGGCTCTAGTTTCTTAAATGCCAATGTATGTTTGAAAACATTCATAATAAAATATGGTGGGGGAGAAGAAGGTAAGTACTTGACTTTTTTCTTGTTATAGATGTCCATTTTTCAAAAATCACTTATTAAATAATATGAGGTCTTGTTAACCAAAACCAATGGAAGTTCGTAACTTCAAACCTTTCTTGACCAAAAAATAAAATGTTCTCTCTTAATTAATGGACTTTGGTTAGTATAGATCATTTGACAATAATGTATAGCCCTGTGACATCTTATATGGTGCCTACACTGCCATTTAAATCTTTTAATTTATCTTTAAGTTATATTTTTTCCCCAGGAAGATAGTAAAACTCTTAAATATTTTATATCTTAAATGTCTTTATATCTTTTAACAGTACCTACCTAGCAAAGCAATTTTATATGTATCTTTTAAAAAATATTTGTTAATTTTAATTATTTTAGCAAAGACACTGAATTAGTAACCACACACATATTTTACTTAGTCAGAAGAAAATAAGCTAATAATATTTAAATTTCTAAAAATGTGGCTCCTGTATATATACAGATTATACTAAAGCTATTGTTTAAATCATAGTAAACATTTATAAAAGGGAAAAAAAATCACATAAAATGGAAATATATGCAAAGTAATCCAAGATACACAAACATGTTATAAATACTTAATCTAATCTTCAGTTTTTACATGTGTTAATGTAATGTACAGATGGTAACAACTGAAATGATAAAAATTAGTACACTCCTAAAGGTACAGGGAAATAGTGATTTAGGTGCCTGTTTTAAAGAGCAAAATATAAATTATGTGTACCAATCTTACAATGAATAGGAGAGAAAAAAACTACTCACCTCAATTTTAGAACACTTGCTAACATGTCTTAGAGTACTGAAAAATAATTTTTCAAAGTTACTGAGATATATTAGGTTGGTGCAAAAGTAACTGCAGTTTTTGCAATTATTTTTAACCTTTAAACCACAATTACTTTTGCACCAACCTAATATTTATACAGACCAGGTAGGAAATGGGGGGGAAAATCAATTTAAAATTTTGTGGTTTTCCAGCAATTTGAATTCTAAATAAAGGAAATCATGTTTCTTCTAATACGTCAGAGTAAAGTTTAAAATTTTTGTAGTAAATGAAACTTCCTCCCATTTTCTTTCAAAACTAAAGCTAAAAATCAATACTATTACTGAGAATGTCTAAAGACTGGCAATACGCTACCTATTACTATGTTTAATGAGGCAGTGACAATATACCAAAACTAGTGTTTTTGCTCATTACCACCTATAAATTTTGTACCTTAGGTTCACCTTAAATGTTCACTTCATATTTTAAAACAAGATAGTTTTGTTTCGAAATGAGCTCTTGCGTTCTCTAAATATAGCTCAGTTAAGCAAACCTCACTAACTTTTCTAAACCTGCGTATTTAAATACCACATTTTTTCATTCTTTATTACTTCCTCTTCATACCTATTTCTCTTCTAGCTAAAAATCAAAATACTCAGTAAATTTAAGGCAACTAAATATAGAATGACCCAGTTGCAAAAAACATAAACCAAAACGGGGGAAAGTGGTTTGTGTCATTACACAAGACCATGAAACAGAGCTTATTTATACATATAGACCAAAGATTTTTGAAACTTATGTCCCATGCTAACTTCTCAGTTAATTAATCATCCCTTCTAAGAGAATTATAACTGATTTCCTTGGATATGTATACAATCTTTAATATTTTTACAAAATTTCTTTGCATAACCCAAGTTACAGAAAATTCATCTCAAATTAACAGTGCTATACGGCCTTTTCTTTCTTATCGGATTATTTTCCATTATAATGGCTCATCAATGCCACAGTAAGCAAAGCATGTACAAATTTAACAGAAAAAATAATTATATAATTAGGTATCAGTCTTAAAATAAAACATACCTTTTAATCACTCCTTACAGATTGATTTCTGCCTAACCAAATGCCTTAAGCAAAAGATCTGAGGTTATGATTAAAGGTATGACTATTTTGGATATTTTTCCCAATAAAAGTAAAGTGCAAACCTTTTTCAGCATCTTGTTCTGTTTGTGGAAGAACTCTACTTTGATGTCACCACACACAGGCAACGGCTGAGGGAACTCAAAGTACATGAACTTGTCTTCTCGTCGTGTGGGTCCTGAATTGGAGGAATATATCTTCACCTTTAGCTGGCAGACCACAAAATGAGGATCTGCATGGTTAAATACATATAAGTATCATTTCACAGGAAATGCCTCTGATTGTCAAACTGTCAAAAACTATTTTATGATTAATATTAGCAATATATACAAAACAGTAATTCTGCTTTTGTAACCCTGATCTAAAACAAATCAATGGAAATAAATTAGGTCAAAAATACAATCAATACAAGATATTCCCTAATTTGAACCTTCAACATAAGGTTCTACTACTGGTATGAAAGTCAATTCTATTTCATAAATATTAAGTCCCAAGATTAGACTTCCAGCATTATAATAACATAAAAACTTTATCATTAAAATGCTAAAATAATTTTCTGGCAAGTCTATGAACTGCCTAAAAGGTTAACTTTTTAAAACAGTTATTTGCTGCAGTGTTTTAAAGTCTCTACCATGTAACAAAATACACAAAACACAAATCACTACATGTTCACAAGAAGAAAGAAATATAATCTATAACAAAACAGTAAATTTCATAAATGTAAGTCTCGATATTTATAAAAATATTACCATCATTCATTTCATCTATAGCTCACATTTTATTTTTAAAGATACATAAAGCCACCATGATGAGAAACAGGAAGAAACTTGAAATGTCTGCAAAGAAATGTGACAGACATCAAGTACAAACTGTAGCACACCTCCTTCTCTCTAAAACACACTCCATATTCATTAATAAGTATTTTAGCTTTGGCCTATGTTTGTTTTAAAATAACTAGTGAAATATGACCTCTCAAAATATATCATGCTTATATATATTAGCAGAGCAACTAAAATGTAGTGTGAAAAGGGATTATATTGCTTTTAAAATCTACTCAAATACATTTATACCTAATGACATTAATGATGGAAATTAGTTTAAGACATGAATGTTAAGATTCTAGGACTTTAAAAACTTTATCTAAATAACTGGACAAAATATAATTCATTTGTAGTACACTTACTTCAAAAACAGAAGTTCATTAAAAAGAAAGTGACTAACCTTAGGAGGGTTAGAAGTGGGTCTTGAAGGAAACATGCCAAGATAATCAAGAAATAAAAACAAGCTTGCATAAAGTGCTTGAGAAATATATATATACACGCACACACATATATATGTATACATATATACATACACACAGAGATATAAAATTCTCAGCACCAAAAGGCATCAGCCTTAAAGATGAAAAAATAAGTATCACATTCTTTATCAATGTGACCCACAACTGAGAACAAGGCAAAAAGCTTATCCAAGCTAAACTAATTTTCCAGTTTAATAAACATCTATTGGCTCATCTATGCAATATCTGAAACAATCAACAATTACGTAATAAACAGTGGGTTTGATAAAAGCATGTGGGGCTATTCTAATATGGATTTGTGTGACATTTACCATGAGAAAAAGATTCTCAAAAAAGGGAAATATGACACTAACAATCTGTCAATAATTTTCACTTCCTTGTTAGATTCAAAGAACAATGAGCCATTTTACATGATCAAGATTATATAATACTGAATATTTGACGCGGAAATCTAGCTTGAAAAAACACACAAGGTATGATTTCAAGTTGTGATGAAAATCAACCAGAATGAAAATGCCTTCTAACCTTATTAATTCAAACTGCACTAATTCAGATTCTGATAATCCTGACTTTAGAACTTTAAAAAGCAAATTAAGTACATAAGCCAGATTCAGTATAACTACATCTAAAATATGTATCTACAAAAATTTTAGAATTATATAAATAATCCACAAACCAATTAAAAAACAGTGTTACTTAGAATTTCCCTCAAAAATTAAGCTAAAAAGTTTTAATAAAAATAAATGGAAAAGATTTCCTCAAATCACTAAAGAAAATAATTTTCTTTACAATATGAATTTCACATTTTAGATCTATAAGACAAGTCCAACATTAGTATAGTTCTGTTGACTTCTAGATACAATTCTGATATATATTAATATTATTTGATACAATTGACTATGCTCTAAATATTGATAACTAGTAAAAAAATCAGAATTAAATTTTCTTGAATATATGTATATTGAGAGTATTGACAGATAATCACAGTGATCATCTTTTATTAACATTTTTAACTCTTTAAGATGTACAGAATATAGTAACTTTTCCTTTATTTAGAAACATTAAGACAATAATCAAATATGAAAAAGTTAACTCCTGACAACTTTGCAGAAGACACTATTTTCACAAGTTTTTCTTTCTTCCCTGATACTATCTTATTCCTCCTGAAACCACGCTGTTGCAATTCCCCTTGTTCCAGTCCTCACCCTGCTTCCCTCTGAGGTGTCCCATCCTACAGCCCCACACCACATTTACACGAAAGGCTTAACTACTATGTCTCTTTCCTGATGCTTCCCCAAATAGCTGATGTATCTTTCATCTAAAGATTCAAACCCATACTTTCAAGTACTCACTGAATATCTTTATGTAAACAGCTCACCTTCAACTGATTTAAAACATGTTTAAACCAAAATATCAACATTCATGTCTCTAAGGCTCAAATATATTTTTCTTTCCTCTCTTTTCTGTGAATTATTCACCTGACCAATATCAGGTGACAAAACTCCAACAAAATCTGCAGCTATAAATGGCAAAAGAAAAACTAATCTCACCCCATTTGCCTTAGCAAAGCACATGTGAATTAGAGCAAGTCACATAACTGGTTTCCTTTCCACCATTTTTTTCCTCTTGTAATCATCACTTGCTATACAACTCTATTTAAAACACAGCTTAAGCCTCCAGTATTATTACTGGCACCACACTATTTAGCAAGTCAAGTCTGATATCCCCCTTCAGGGTCCTCTAACAGTCAACCACACATTCCATTCCTGTTTTATTCTCTGTCTCTACATTTCTTGTCCAGTTCATATCCTTCTGTTGTACTTCAAGTTATTTCTCATTAGCTGTAATACTTCCTTCAGTTGCAATGCCAGTCTAAACTGTGTTCAGTAAAGAGTTGGGCTTCCTTCATGACACTATTTGGCAACCCTTAAAACTTTTTCTGAATCATTTATAATTTATATATACAACCTCCCATTATATATTACTTATATACAGCTTCACTACATACCGTTTCCCCAAAAATAAGACCTAGCTGGGTCATCAGCTCTAATGCGTCTTTTGGAGCAAAAATTAATGTAAGACCCGGTCTTATTTTAATATAAGACTGGGTCTAATATAATATTATATAATATAATCAAATACTGGGTCTTATATTAATTTTTGCTCCAAAAGATGCATTAGAGCTGAGGGTCCAGCTAGGTCTTATTTTCGGGGAAACACGGTAGTATTAAATCACAGTGCATTGAAAACTAGTAAAGCTTGAAAGATTTCAGTAGTCAGTTTAACTATAATACTGAGACCAATACAAAAACAAAAAAACACAACATTTAAATGTAGGCAAGCAGACCAACTGATGAGATTTGTACTAGTGAAAAAAATTATGCAAAATAAGATTACTGAAATGAATGATTGTTCTCTTTCCCTAATATGTTATACCTTTCTTATGGCTCTTATACTGACATCTATACTACAGGAAGAACATGAATTTTTTTCTTCCTTTTTCTTCTCCTCTATGAATCTGTTAAGTTCCTATGTCAATCACCTCTGACAGCCTAGTGCCTTGCACTCAGCAGTTTTTAAAATTGTACTGAGATGACAAAAGCATCAATGAGGTCTCTCAGAAGCCTTTAACATGCTACATTAATAAAACTGTGGTCTTTGATAAAGTTGCCTTGCTCTAAGAATACAGGAAATATCTGATGAAGGTGACCACACTTATCTGACAAAGATAAACAACATCAAGTAATTAATTTCCTAGATATAAATTAAATTAAAGATAGAAATTGTTTTAAATTACATAAATATTTTCAAGAAGCAATACTTAAAGCTAAAAACAAAAACCACGAATGAATTGTTGAATATCACCGAGATGTTATTAGAGGTGTTAAAAGAAATAATGCAGTAGTATCTTATCTAGAGTCTACAAAATTGCACTCTAAATACTCGGATCTAAATCTCGGTTTTCTCTAATACTTCACACTTTGACTCAGCTCTATTTAGTCAATATATTTCAGCTTGTTGCTATGTCTTATCATTTTTCCTTTGCTCTTTATTGCCCTTGTCGCCGTTATTATCAGTATCTGTCTTCCTAAGATATGAAGGAATTCACCTCAACCCCAGTAAACTGATGATACCCACTGCTACTCTCAAACTGGATCTGACGGGACAGATTTTTTAGTCATCTGCTCAGACTTTAGGCTGTATTTGGTCATTGCAATACAGATCCCCCCCCGCCCCCCATAAATACAATTTGGTTTTAAAGACATTAAAACCCATTGCTCTTGGTTTCCTTAGCCCAATGGACTGAACAACTGAGCTAATTAATTAGTTTAGATGCTTCAGAAATACATACACTATTGCATAAATTTTACATGTAGTAAATATCATTCTACATTTTTATATAAACTTCTAGGTATGTTAAGGTGTTCCAATACATGGAAGAATGAGAATTTAGAGCACTTACTGCAAGTTCCGCCACTGAACATTGGAATAGTTTCAAACATCATCTTGTGAAACAACAGTGCCACTGGTCTATAATCCAGATGATTCTTTAACAGGTAGCTATAATAATACACATAGCGCCTCTGGCTGGGAATAGTTACTCCCTGGTGGACAAAAAAAAAGAAAAGCCAAATTCAGAAGAGAAGTTCCATTATAGTTATTTCACTAAATTGTTATGGTAAGTGGGTTGTAGTCACTAAAGAACACATATACAGATATTTGACTTTAAATGATTAATATTTTAATTCAGCTCGATAATAGGGTAAATCAGAGCAACATCAATACAAAGGAAAATATCAAAATAACTTTTGTCCCTTAAAATACAATGATCATAACACCACAACACCCCCATTTGGTCAATGCTCACAACCATGCTCTGACTCATGAACCCAATAAGCAAAGGCCACTACATATCCAAAATAACTGTCAAAGGCCTCTGCACTACAGCTGTACACATAGGTTCCCCACAAGGATTTATGGCCTCAGTTCCTCACAAACTTAGTTACCTATCTTCCGGGCAAAAGCATATCAGAATCAGCAAACCAGATAAAGGTATACTGCCTTTAAAAGGTAAAAAGACCAGCAGCAAAAAGTAATGCTCGCCTTAGAGCCCAACAAAAACAGGAGTATGTGGTTGACATAAATGTATGAAATAGATAACACAGGTACTTGGAAATGTCCCTGATCTACATATTATATATGTTTGTTGAAGAAATCAGGAAATAAGTAATGTTTTTAGAAAATTTAAGTATTACAAAAGCTAAAAAAATATATATAATTCATGTAGTATCTAAAAGGTGACTTATCGAAAGAAAAAAATCTTAGGTGTGCAGCAATGCATTCACTAACAATACTGAATAAATAAATGAGGTTTTAGGCCATTTATCTAAGGTTTCTTGTTTCCTATTACACAATGTGACTTTAGGAACATTCAAGCATTTAACCCAGAAATATAAGGTAAATAATAACATTAAGAAGTCTGACAGTTAAAAGTGACTTGCAAAAACTTAAAAGTATACTCAAGAGAAAAAAGAACCTGCAATATTTCTCTTTAAGTTAGTATTGGAATCTAAATCTCCCAGTGTGTTAAAAACTCTGAACATAAATACTTTTCTTCCCTCTAATGAAAAGTACATTTATGTAAATTTAAAGACAGGTATGTTGAATGACAGGTATGTAGGTATTCACTGTAGTATTCTCTTAAAGGTTAGCATAAATTTTATTACAGACAACTGAAAATATATAAATGTCAAAAAATAGCCATTTCAAATCAGGACAAATGCTTTAAGATTTTGGTTATGGTGCAAAAACCATACATAAAATCAGAAGACTTGGATTTGCATGCTGACAGTTAAAACACAAACTCTGATTTGATTCCTCAGGAAAATGAAAACAATAAGATGCAGTACTTTCTTCAGAATATTCTTGTAAGGATTAAACACTAAATGAAGTTACACAAAACATGCTGAAACTACAAAATATTACACAAATCCTAATATTTTAGAAATTCTACCCATATTTAAGGTATCATTTTGGAATGGCAAGACTTTCAGTTCTGTGTATTTTCTTAAAGAAATAGTGTAAAGTAGTATTACTTTGAAGAGCTGCTACAAAAATTAATGTAAAATTTATTAATTTGAAAATGTCTTAAAGTTTAAAAAGTATTTACACTTAAAATAGTTCACCACGTTATTTAATGCCACTTTAGCCAAGAACTTATCATTCATACCATCAAGATAAAATACTTGGAATTGCAAAGCAGGTTGGGGGAAAATAGCAGACGAAAGACGAGTGGAAGGGAATCTTTTTTGAGTCATGTAAATTTAGTATCTAGTCTAAAAATTAAATAAAATTAAATAGAATTTTTGAAGATTTAAACCAATCTAAGAAGACCAAATTATTTTGGGAGGTTTAATTAAATTACAGATATTTTTCTCTTTAGCTCCATTCTTTGTATAAGCTTGTATGCAATAATTAAAAAGTTTTCAAAGCTTTTTCTCAAGTAGCAAATGACCAGTAGCGTATCTCTAATGCAGGTGTTTTTGCACCGAGTTAATCCTTACCAGTAAGGACTAGGTAAATGTGTAGAGTAAGAATATATAAATCTACTAGTTGTCAACACTGGATAAATAATTTATATGTAAGTACAAGCTGAACCAAAATTACTGACACAATTCAAAGAAAAACTCTGAGAAGCCACAACTGTAAATTTCATTCATTTTTTTATTTTACTATATTATGTACAATTTGGCTTCTATATCCTAACTTTGCAATTCTTATCTACTTGTTAGCTTTCCAAGACCTCAAATTCAATGTGTCCAGATTAAGAGAAATATAGTCGGAAAGTTCAAATGTGTGTAGACCAGAGAGGAGGACCATGTGTCCTCCTCACTCTTATCTCTCATAGCCACGACGTATACGTATTAACATTTGGTTAATAATATAATGAATCATGCTGTAATCTAGGATTTGAAATAAAATGAATAAAACTTCCACACTAAATTCACAATGAATTTGTAATACTTCAAGTAACCCATTTCCTGCATGCATAAACGGAAAACAACGATTTATGTGCATGTTTTACCTATAACATCTTGAATATGAAGATTTAATTTTAAATATGTATCTTTTTAAAAACCTATGTACATTTTACTCATCTTCAAAAATTTGTTTTATGCATTATGAAAAGAGGGCTGACCTTTAAAGTTCTTGGAAATTAAAAATACATTTTCAAAATTTCCATGTTTCATTTCAATTAAGACTAGTAAAAATCTGTTTTATTTTTTAACCAAGAACTTTTAAGCTAAACTGGTCTATAACTATATCCCAAAAGTATATAGTTCAACTCTCTTCTACTAATCACTCTCCTTTTCCACTCTAATTGTGAAGAAAATTACTTATATTCTTAACCTTTTTTCCTCAACTGTAACTTTCAGAACATTCTAATTTTAGCTAAACTTAGCATTCTTCAGGTCGACTTAGCACCACATTCCTGGCCATCATCTCAAAAGGCAGCCACTGCTTCTTCAATTCCCTTATGTTCACAGACCAGGAGGGAGGACTCGGGAGGAGAGAATGGGCCCTCTATATCCACGAATACAGAACCAGAGATCCAGAAGCCTGACTAAGGGACTTGAGCATCTGCAGATTTTAGTATCCACGGGGATTCCTGCAACCAATTCCCCAGGGATACCAGGGACAACTGTATTTGGTGTTACTCCCACTATCCCTTCCATCCCGCTTTTTCACTGCCTTTACGCTCACCTATTCCAAATCTCGACGATTCCATAACTCTTCTGGTATGCACTTATTAAACTCTTGACTACAATGATTTTAGCACTTTGTTCAGCCCACCTTTCTATCTTGTCTCAGACATAATCCTCAGTGAATTCAGCTCCTACCTTACTTGGGAACCCTGAGGTCATCCAATGTGAGCACTCTCCAAATTTTCTTCTCCCATCTTAAAATCTTTTCATTCCTGATTATTTTGTAAAAGTAGCTCTTCATGTTCACATAAGTTCCATTTTGGCAAGCACTCTATTAATTATCTCCTCTCTGGCATTTGCCTTTATTCTCTCCTCCTAATAATAAGCTCAGGTAACCCTTAACCTTTACTCAAAACACACAATAATTCAAAGACCCAAATCCCATATTCTCCCCGTATCTTGTATCGCTCTCAAACTATCAGCCTCTTTCTCTATATAAACTCTTGAGAAGAAACCTCTACTCTTTAACCCATAGAAATCTGTTATTATGAGGCTTTCTTAATGGTTAACCAGTGATCATTTCCTACTGTTTTCCTAGTCCTATCCTGGCTTGTTTTGGCTGCCATTTTGAAAATTCCCTGCGTCTGTCATAGGATATACTCTCTAAAGCTTTTCTCCTGTCCTTACTGGCTGTCTTTGTTTTCTTTTCCCTAAATATAGGCATATCTCAAAAATTTGATCTTAGCTGTCCCTTCTTTATGCCAATCCTATCTACTGCAGTAGTATAATTATCAATTTCAGGCATTAACTTCAAAACCTGTGTCTCTCAATATGACTTATTCCCAACTCGCAGTCCAGAATTTCCAACACTTGGCTGGACATTTCTAGCTGGAAATCGCAGAAGCACTTAACACATAACATGTCCAAAAACTGAAGCTTTCATAGTCTTGCATAGACCAACTTCTTTCTGTGAATGATATTCACTATTTTCTTCAGCACCTGATCCCAAAACTTCTTCTAATATCACTGCCACTGCTGCTTATTGAGCCCTCACCTCAATTCTCTGCATTGCTCTAAATGCTTACATAACTGTGTAATTTAATACTCATAAAGTGAGTATTATTGGCAATACCACTTTAGACAAGATGAAGTCATACATCTTATAAGCAATGAAACTGGATTTCACCATAGCACTCCAACTCAAGTTTGCAAACACTATACTGTTCTGCCATTTTCTTCCTGCTATAGTGAAACAGATAGTCTGAGAGACAGTGGTGACATATATAGGGTTATAGAAAAGAGAAGTGAGGGAACCCCAGCAATATGGCAGAGTGGAGGCAGAGATTGGTCTATCAGTGAGCACATAACTATCTGGCATACACACACTACACCCAAAATAGAAGGCAAACAAGAGGTTAAGCTTATTTAAAATATTCATATCTGATTCCTACACATCTATTCAGATGCTAAAATCCAGATTTTTGACTCTGAAATACATTACCTCTCAAAATATGAGTTTTGGTTTTCTGTGGCCATTCTAGTTCAGCCACCTCCTGCAATTTTGTAATAGCCAACTGATGATCAGTCTTTGATTTATCTGTTCTCCAATCTTTTATTTATACCACTCTTTGACTAATTTTACAAAAATATAAGATAAATCATATTACCAATTAATTCAAAATGTTAAAGATTTCCCTCTGTCTACCCAAATAAGAACAAATTTTTCACACATGGTAATTCCATTACAACATAAAAACACAGCCCAACCTCTTTTACCACTCTCTCTCTTTACTTATTTTTTTATTGGGGACTATTGGGGAACAGTGTGTTTCTCCAGGGCCCATCAGCTCCAAGTCCAGTCACAGTTTTCAATCTTAGTTGCAGGGGGCGCAGCCCACCATTCCACGCTGGAATTGAACTGGCAACCTTGTTGTTGAGCGCTTGCGTTCTAACCAACTGAGCCACCTGGCCGCCCCTCCGTAAGCTCAGCAACGGCTCATTGTCTTCTATCAAGTTGTGGAGGGCGCAGTTCACTGGCCCACATGGGAATCGAACCAGCTACCCTGTTGTTCAGAGCTCATGCTCTAACCAACTGAGCCATCCCACCACCCCTCTTTTACCACTCTTAATTCTCACAACTTCCTGTGTGTACTCTTGCTTTTGGCCGGATAGAAGTATTTAATTTCCCCCATACTGTACATTCTGGTTTTTTAAATATACTATCTTATTGGATATTAAAGTAGAAGGACTACGCAAGGAGTCACCTGGGAAGTTTTACATATTTTCTAACACCTGGACCAATTCAGACAATATAATTATTTGAAGCTTCCAGCTTTGATAGGAGCCACTTGAAATGCAATTCAGACCAGGTAGTGGGGGGCTCCTAAACATTTTCATTCTTAGATGGTCTATTCAGATTTTGTATTTCATCTAGAAGCATTTATGATAATATTTTCAGTGAAAATTGCTCCCTTCCCATTGAAATTTTCAAACTCATTAGCATAGACTTAAATGTAATTTTTAATTTTACCTCTAGACTGTAGTTATATCTCCTTTCTCAAATTTAACGTCTAATATTTGTTTTCCCTCTTCACTTTTTTCCTTTGATTGGCTTTAGAAGAGATACACTGATTTTATTGGCATTGTCAGTGTGTTCAGATTTATTAGTTGAAATGGTTTACTGTTTATTAATTTACATATTTATATTTTTATCTTAATACTTCTCTCCTAATTATATTAATAATCTCTAATATGAATTTGTATTTCCTCATTGACCCAAAATCATTTAAGTGACTTTAAATTTCCAAATGGTTGATTCAATTTGGTTAAACTTTAAAAAAAAAAAAAAAAGAAAAGAAAAGAAGTCATCTCGGGGCAGCCAGATGGCTCAGTTGGTTAGAGCGCGAGCTCTTAACACAAAGGTCACTGGTTTGATTCCCAAATGGGCCAGTGGGAAACAACGGCTTCAGCTTGGATCTGAGCCGCTGGTGGCAGCCAGCTGGCTCAGTGGTTAGAGCCCGGTGCTCATAACACCAATGTCACCGATTCGAGTCCCACATGGGCCAGTGAGCTACTCCTTCTTACTAGATTGAAAAAAAAACGACGACTTGACTTGGAGCTGAGCTGCGTTCCCCCACTCCCCACCCGCCACAACTAGACTGAAAAACAACAAATTGACATCCTGGAAAAACACACTGTTCCCCAATTTAAAACAAAACAAAACAAAACAAAAAAAACTCTAGTTCTATTGAATTGTAACCAAGGAATGGGTTTATATATTTCTACTAGGAGGTGAGATTATCTTTGTGGTTGGCCTAGTGAATTATTAATCTTGGTAACTGTTTTATGGCTCACAAAAATACAACAACAACAAAAATTTTATGGGCTACATTTTTATTATATTAACCAAGCTATTTATATATCTCATTGTGTGCCTTCTTGATCTTAAAGTGTATTAAAGATTTCTACTATAGTTGCCTTTCTATCAATTTTTCCTTCATTTCTTCTAGCTTTTGCTTAATATATTTTGATGCTATGTTTAGCACATAAGAGTTCTTAATTTCTAAGTCTTCATTGTGGAGTGTACCCTCTGTTAATATAAAGTGACATTCTTGATCCAGTTTTATGCATTTTGGCTGTGACTGTACTCCAATACTGATATCCTGTCATCTGCTTTGGAATTTACATTTAATTGATGTATCTTTAATGAACTATTTATTTTTTTAACCTGAGTTATTTTATGCAAATCTCTTGTATATGATTAATCTCTTAAAAACCAGAGACTTAAAAGTACGCGTTATGCACATCTTTCAGACCTAGAATACTGCCATAATATTACCAGACCAGAATACCACCCAGATACCACAGCACAAGATATGTAATGTTTTGTTCATATTCTGTGTGTGTATCAATACTCAGATCACCTTCTCTATGATGAATTCACAATTTAGATTCCTCAGTAAAGAAGTAATTTTCTATTTCAGTAGACTTTTCAATGGCACTTCTAAACTTAGAAATAAAGTAGATGTTTTAACATAATAGTGTTTGCTTGAAGTTTGGAAATTTGTTTTTCAGAATGATCACAGTAAAATTATTACAGTAAAGTAGTTCAACAAATCAAGAAATATGGCTCTGAAGAATGGCTATTATTAAAATGACAGCATGTAACAGTAGCTTTTGTATCTTAAGCTACATGCCAAACATTTTACATATATCCCTACTACAACTTTACAAGACAGATATCCTATCTATCTTGTTAAAACTTAAAAAAGTTTTGTAAAAGTTAAAAAAACTTTTAAACAGTCTTTAAAAGTTAAGAATTAATATAGTCTCTATTTTAAGGACAAGAAAACAGTCCCAGTGCATTTAATTATCCTGTTAAAAACCAGAACCAGAACCTAAATGTGAATCTGATTCTAAAACTTTTTAGTCCCATTTCCTGATTTTACTAATACCACCCCTACTAACTACATCTAAAATTAAGACCTCTTTGAGCTCTTATTTTTCCTATCTATGAAGAATCTCCGAAGTGGAGTACTATAGAACTTCAATTCCGTGAAACTAATTAAAGTAATGTATTAAATAGTTGTGCATGAACCACAGAATCCTTGAAAATAATATGAAGCAGACAACTGGTATTTTTCTCTCTACACAGCATCCTTTCCCTTTGGGGAGCTGTCAACCTCCCTGTGGTTTGGGAGTGGGGATGGGGTTCCTTCAGCTTCAGATGTATGCCCCAAGCCGCTGGCCAGAATGGTTGAGAGATGAGTACATACCCTAATCCAGGTAAATCAGGCCCTAATTGAGGCATTTTTGAGCAGACTGTAGCTCTCTTTCTACTGCAACTGCTGAAGCATACAAAATGGAAACCTGGCGCTACTAGGAGTCATACCTTGCCATTACATTAGAGAGCCTGTCTGAAAATAAAGTATATAGAGAGCAAAGAAGAGAGTTGAGATTCTTGGCATCTGTTAATCACCTAGATCCAGGCCAGAGCTTTTTTAGTGTTACATAAACCAACAAATGTCTCCTTTTGTTTAAGCTATTTTGAGGTGGGTTGCTGTGACTTGAACTGAAAGAGTTCTAATACATTATAATACAACTGCTTGCCCCCCACCCCACCCCCTTCGAGTTTCTACTCTGGGAATCAAAATAATAAAGAAAAATAATTTGGACAGGAGAATATAGTACAGGAGAAAGAATACTGGATTTGAGGTTAGGAGGTATGGTTACAGAGATTAAATGACCGAGGACAACCTGATTTTTGCAAATCTGTTTTATCATTCACATTAGAATGAGTCTGAATTAAACAATTACTAAGGTCCTTCAAGGTATAAAAAATCTTACAATTTTATGAATATATAAACTGGACAACAGGCTTACATACCATGTATTAGATAAACAATTTAGCCCAGGAGAATTAATGTTAGAAAAAATAAAAATGTTATATTGTTTTTCAAAGCTGAAAAAGAGGATAATTATAGCTTATTTTGTTTTAAGTGAAGAAAATGAGAAAATTTCATTAGGTAACCACATGGGAAAATTTAGTAGTAAATAGACTAGAAAAAAATAACCTGATAATCTGATTATATATAAAAGGACATAAAAATTCCTAGTCTAGAGAAACTAGACAATTCCATCTTCTTGGGATCACATAACGTTAGTATTTATTATTACTAGAAGACTTAAGTCTTCATTAAAAATAAGCTAATGAACTCACAGAGATCATAATATATAGCAACTTTATCTGTAATAATTGCTTTGGGGAAAAAATCAAAAGCTCAAATGTTTTTCTTAAAAGTTTAATAAAAAAAAAATATTAATGCTTACATTACCTGCCACCATCTAGAAGGGGGAAGGCAAGGGAAAGAGAGAGGGGTAGAAAAGATTCTGGGTAAGTTTGTCACATAATAAAAGCTTGCCTTTTGAAATTCAGAAAATTTGGGAATCTTTTCAAAATACATACTTACCAGCACTCACAGGATGTCTTAACTGTTTACTCATAGTTTATAATAAATATTATGAGTTATGGATTATAATTCTGAAACATTAAGTGCAAATGCAGACTGTGAGGCATAGGACTAGATGGGAACCATCCCCAGGAGTTGCCCTGTACCATGCTTTCTTGTGGGGGTAGGGGGGTCGAGAAACTTTTGACAGCTTGTTTGGGAATAATTTGCTACATGCTCAAAAAGCAAAAGGATAAACTATGCAAAAGAAGCATCACGTAGTTGCATTCGTATAAATTACTGAATAAAAGATAGGAGTCTTCCTTCCCTCAAGAAGTTAATCCCACTCTCAGAAAATATTTTTTCTTTATAGGAGGTTATTAGTTGTACTTTGACTTTCACAAGACATTCAAAACCTGAAATATTATTTGGGCATTACTAACAGAATGGCACATTTTACGGTAAGCTGGCACCCACCACTCTGCCATCTAATTTGCACCAAGTCTGCTGAGGAAATGTATAGACTGCTGGATTATTCTGAGAAAGTCTCTGCAAAGTCTAGGAATTCTTCACCAAAACATGACAACTGGCTCCTTTTTCTTTAAAACAAAGGGGAGAGGGAGAAACAGGGTGATGAAGAGGAGAAAGATGAGAGGAAGAGGGGGAGAAAGAGGGGAAAAGAGAGGAGGGAGAGAAGAAACAGTTTGCTCCTACATAAATGTCCAAAGAATACAACTTTCTTCAGCTTCTTAATGTTTCTCTATAATTAAAAGTAATGATACAAGCAAAACAACATTAAAGACAGTTCTTATAAAATTAATCACACACAAACTGAAAATTGATAAAATGCATGTATTTCCTATAATAGTGGTTCACAATTACAAAAAGGCAAACCTACAGACTCAACCTAAAAGGAAATACTAGAAAGAGGATAAATCTATTAGCAGATGTTTCAAGAATAAAACTACTTTGGATGATCAATTATTTTACTATAAGATACTTCTCTGGAAGAATTCCACAGTTGTATATCAACAGCTTTACCATGGTCAGCTGAATTTTCTTATGATGAAATTACAGTCTTTAAAAGTTAAAAATATATCATTTCACTAATACTCCAACCATTAGGTAAACATGTAATATATTTGAATGTTTTTAACTACTTAAATCAGGGGTTATTAAGTGCCTTAGCTTCTCTATAAAGAAGGGTATAAACAGAGGAGCCTTGTCAAAATAGGTCAATTTCATCAGAATTTACATGACCTTTCAGGAGAGCTTGACCCTGTACAAAAATAAATTCTGAACAACCTCAAAATTCTTTTGCTGTTCCAGGATTTGTGGATTTAATAGTGTAGAAAGAAATCAACAGTGTGCCAAGCTCAAATTTTACTCTGAATGCTGTCACTGACTGGATGACCTTAATCAAAGCACCCAGTTTTATCATTTATAAAATAAGCAACATTCCTGGGGGGAAAAATCCTATGACTTTTATCCACTGTATCTAGCTTTCTAATGCTGCTGCAACCTAAAATCAAATGGCACTATTTAGTAAAATACATCTTCGTCAAGAGCATCTGTTCATAAATTTCTCTGTCTTTTTAAATATACACAGGGATAAAGGTAGGAGCATATTAGCATACTCCTTTAGACCCTGTGAATAATACACCCAAGAAATGGTGTAGGTATATTAATAAATCATGAGCTAAGCATAGATCTCAATGATTTATTTTGATTCCAAGATGCTAAAAGTGATCAATTTTGGCTAAATTATTCAACTCTGAATCTTAACACCATGTAATAGCTATACAGAAGAATTGTACTGAATCCGTCCTTAACAGTATGTACAAACTCTATTTTCTATCAGCCCATCACCTTTCAGTTGAGGCACAATCCAACCTATAAGAGGGTGAAGAATATACTATGCTTAGAGCAGTTCTGCTGATGATGTAGATACTCCTAAATTCTTCCACATGACACTAAAAACTTTACATTCTATTTTCATCTTTTCCTTCTGGCCCGTTTCACAACTAGGGTTTCCAGGAGGGAATTACCGCCACTTCTCAGGAATCTTTTCTGCTTTCCCGCTCACGAATCCTGAAATATAAACTGTTTTCCACGATGAATAGTTTCCACAAAGTGACGGCCTATACTACCAACCACCTGCGTTCAAGGAGCCGATTTTCCCAATTTCCCAACCAAATTTTCTCGGGATTCGGGAAAGGAAAAGCAAAAAAATTTCCCGAGAATGGGTGGGAATTCCCACCCGGAAACGCTAGGATAAATAGGAAAAGTGTCTAAGAGCTACATTGTGAGTAGTACGTTTATTTCCTACTGTGGGTATTACAGGGTTCAAGGAGCCGATTTTCCCGATTTCCCGACCAACTTTTCTTGGGATTCAGGAACGGGAAAGCAAAAAGATTTCACGAGAATGGGAATTCCCATCTGGAAACCCTATTCACAACAATATCCCATGGGTCTTGCCATTTCATCAAATCTCTCCTCACCTCTACAGAGAAACAGAAATGACAATATTGCCAGATTGTGATAATTAAAATACCTTCTAACTGACAAATTAAAATATGTCCTCAGTTTTTGACTATGGAGACTTCTCTTGGATCTAAGTTAAACTGGAAACAGAGAAAATAACGTATAATCAAGGTTAAGTATACTTGGGTTTTACTTTTCTCTCTCAACATGATGGATTGAAATATTCCAAGTGCTTATGTGGTTAGTTCTATCAGAAGCATTTAGTCAACCATCCTGAAAAAGTACCTACATCAGAAAGGGTGTATACGCCTGTGTGTGTGGTGGGTATGTTTTAGAGGGAAGAAGGGGAAAAAGAGACTGCATGAGAGAGCTTAGTTAGAAAAGGCTAGACCATTACAAAACCTTTATTTGTCCCCAACTCAAAATCCTTGATTAAAACACTATAAAAGGCTGTTGTTAGCTATAATGCCAAACAAACAAAAAAGTCACAGTTGAACGTGGTAAAGACAAATACCTTAGAAATGGTCAAACATATCTGTACCTTACAACAGAAAAGTAAGACTGTTGCAGTGTCTCTATCAAACAATTTTATCCATTTTAAAAAAAACACCTGACTTTTTTCCCTAAAACTGAAGCAGGTCATGAAAGAATTGGAAATACCATTTTCCTTTAGCATGTGACTTCTTAGCTTAAGCCAGCTACTAGTTTCATCAAATATATGCATGATGACACAATCAAAGAATAACTCTTATTTTAGAGTCCTTTTTGGAAACTTCAGGGGACATTAACATTTTCAAAATGGTGACGTTTCTTTGCAAACAAAACAAAACAAAGACAAACCCCAAAACCAAGAAAAAAAACCCCAAAATGCTGCTGAAGAAATCTCACTGTTCTATAGACAGATAGTACATCTTTATGCCTGGAAAAATATCTGGTTTTGCTGCTTTGACACATAGAAGTTTTGCGTGTCTTTGTGACTCACTGCTTTGTTCATCAGTACGCACTGGGATGCAACTCTACCATCAGTCCTGAGAGAAACCTTATCTATTATTGTGAAAGTATTCTCCTGCTTTGTGAGGGCCAAGCCTGGAATCATAGCCTGTGCAAGATTTGTCATGAAAAGTCTACTGTTGTGAAAGTTGCCAAACTCATAAAAGCCAAGACTTTCAATCAGGCTTCTCAAGAGGTTTTGTCAAGAAGTAGGAGCAACTATGAAATTCTTTGCTACACATAAGTTCACTGGTCTTCAGAAGACAAATTCTACAGCCACAATTTTAACAGCCATTAACTGGATAAAATATAAACTCGTTTATACAGTTTAACTCTTCAACCTTAAAACTAAATGGTGGAGTCATAATCCTTTCCTTTCTAATATAGCATTATGTCAGTATCTTGCCAAAAATGATCTCATTACCTAGAAGGCAAAGAAAATGATGCAACATGAATTTATATGAAGAGTCTTAGAGAATTCTCATTTCTTGACACAAGCCTACTCTCTCATCTGGCAAAAGAATCTACAGATTCCATTTGCTTTCATTCTTTTGCGAGAAAGGATTTTTAGCACTTGTTTTCACCAAAAACAAAAGTCAAAATTGACTGGATGTCAGAGATGACATAAAGGTTGCCAAGTCAAAGACAATGAAATAGTTTCAACATGTTGTTTAAAAGCTACATAATAGCAGCCCTTTCATTAAAATGTACTATTGAGCAGAACTAAAGCTTAATTTTGGTTAATTTGTACCACTTAGATTTATTCATCATTGTCAAGGAATGACCAGATTTTTGCATGAAAAACAAATGAGACACATTTCTTAGAAAGGTTTATTTTACATTCTATGTTTAAAAAATAGTTCTGAGTGCAATTAAAAACTGTAAGAACAATTTTACGTTCATGTACACCATGCACATTTTTGGAAGAATATTTATAGCTTTCATCATATTTTTAAAAGGTATATAACATAAATAGTTTAAGAGCCCTCTAACTTAAATCCAGTGTTCTGGCTCCACATTACACAACTTTTCTATTTTTATTTTAAATTGTTTTCACCTGATTTCTTTTCTACTACCAAAATGTCTGCTGCTCAGCAACCCTGTTTTACATTTCTACCACTGCTCCTGGGATTATATTATAATTTGACCTACTTCTGCATGGTTTTCTTCCCATTCAGTTTCTTTTCCTGTGCTGCCCCGCATTTATTCACTTAAGTGTAAAACAATTTACCTTCTATATTTTTAACTAGCAAAAGCAATTGTTTCCTTCTAGATGACAAAGAAGATGAACCAAAGTAAATATCTCTGGTTCTCTGCTCTGGAAATCATTCCAGTGCTATCAACCCAGATGCACACCATATAAAGAAAAGTAAGACAATTTACCATAATCAACATTCACCAAAATCATGCACTAATATAAGATTCAATTTTTTTTAAACTACCATCAATAAACAGTACTTTGGCATCCTTAGATGGAATTCTAAAAAGTCACAAAGACAAAACAAGAAATGAGGAAGGAGTAAAGGAAGTAGGAATCGATGTAACTATCTAGTTCAAAATGATAGATATGATCACTTATGATTCTGCTTTGAAGTTGAATTAAAAAGAAATTAAACTGGAAGAGAATCTTCCTGATGCAAAAATTATTAAAACTAAAATAAAATTTTCACATAGGTTAGTTAACATGTCTCTCTCTAAATAGAGTTCTTTAAATGAGTTTTTTCATCTACCTAGAATGGTTTGTTTTTTTTCCTTTTGGAGACAGGAGAAATTTACAAAATCTCTGCAAGAAATGTAAACATGTTTTGCCATATTTACCACCCAAAGAAATGAATCTCTTGAAAATCACTGTAAAAGTTCTTGCAAGAGTTCACTTTTTGCTTTCAAATGTACTACACAAATTAAATTTGTCACTGATTTTCAAGTCTTTAGTCTTCTGAATAAGAGAAGAACTATGACTAATCTTAACTATACATATCAATATTAATATCAAGGAATAATCTTTATGTATTATAAAAGCAAAGATCATACTTTACTAGGTAATGGCATCCAAGTTATTATCCAAAGACATTTTATTCTCAATCAAGCTTCAAAAATATTAAGCTTACTTTTGATCAATGTGCCGCTTTTTAAAATGCTTTGTAAGTGTATCATGACACCAAATATGCAATACAGTTAATTGGGAAGATTTGTTAGCATGACATGAAAATGCTAGCATGAACAGAAAATTGAATCAGTCATTTGCAAATATGAAAGTTACGGCATAATTGATTCATGCCGTAATGTTTAGAAGAAATAAGGGCTACCAACTTTCTTTTTTATAAAATCTATTTTCCAATAAATTCTTAGATCTAGGAAGAGGAAAGAAAAAACATCAAATACAACTTACCTTTTTGTCTCTGGTCCTTACTTCCCCATAGAAATCTAGGGCCTCTTGTGCCTTTAAAAATTTGCCCCGATGTAACAAATATGCACAAATCATTACACCAGTTCGTCCCTTTCCAGCTTTACAGTGAATTGCTGCAACATGATTGTCATCTTCACTTAGCCATTGGTCAAGATCTTCACAAAAGGGTTTGATAAGTTCTAGCTGTGGTGGATTATGATCTTCAAAAGGATACTGTGCAACTGTGGTAAAAAGATAACTCGGAGTAAGAAAAAAATCTCTTGTGAATTGTTTATTAAAAGTTAACTTTAGAAATGCTGCATATAAACTCAACAGATGTTTAAAAGAAAAACTGAACTCCAGAGAAAAACAATTTATTGTCTGATAATTTTCTAATTTTTGAATAAAACAGCCTCTCATTAACTCTTAAACTTGTCCATTAGACAGGGAGGCCAAGTATTATTTCCCCTAATTTATGAAAGAGGAAACTGCTATAGAGAGGTAGCACAGGTCCAATATATCAGAGGTGGAGGTGAACTCAAAATGAAATGTCACATAGGCCTCTTATCAGGACTCTCAATGAATTTTCTAACAAAAGGAGTAATATTGCATCACACAAAACATATTCAAAAGAAAGTATAGATTACTAATAAATTGACAATGGAAAGGATTACATTTTACACTGCATATAATAAAAATGCTGAGTATGTTGTTTGTTGCAAATGTTAGTGTTATATATACAGGACTTTCAAGGCATTTATTTACAAAAGAAACTAGAAAAACTACTTATAAAAGTATACAACAGTAAAGTTGTATTGAGTTATTAACCCAAAAGTTCTCTGCTCCCTATAGTCAGAGTTGAGTTTTTTAAAATTTGTCTAGAAAAAGGACTTTAAATATGTCACTATTAAATTTTATCTTATTGGTCTCTGCCTCAGTTCCATTCTACTAAGATCCTTAAAAAAGGCTGACATCCAATGTACCTAATTATCCTCTGTGTCTTCTAAATATGTAAAAATCGTGTCTTCTATCTTCAAGCAAGTCACTCATAATGTGGGACAGGATACAATCAATTTAAGTCATCGTTGTAACAGGAGAGCTCTCCTGATAGACAATGACTAACATTACTAGGAGTCATCAGGGCAGCTTTCACTTAGTCATCTGAGTAACTATGCTACCATTCCATCATCATTTCCTCAGTGGCACACAAAAACATCTAGGAAAACCTGTTAAATACCTGTCTAAATCTAGACAAACCTCGACTAAAACACGCTTTGCCTAGTCATCAGTCGCCTAAACTCACCAAAAAAGAAACATTCTTAGTGAATCTATACCGACTCTCACCATCAGTACTTCTGAATTCTCAAACCAACTGAAAGTCCATTCTAGATTTTCAGGTGGGGTCAATGACAAACACATCAATCTGTAGTTTCTGGCACTCACTTTCTCTTAACAGCATCTGGCAAACTTCTCAAGTCTCCAGTTCTCTCATGGCTCAAGGGGTTTCGTAAATACAAATGAAAGTTTTTGCGGGCTCTGATATAGAATTGACTGTGCCTGAAGAATAACTCATTTAAAGCAGTTCCCTGCTCTCACCTATCATGCTCCCCTTATACCTATTTGTTATACCCTTCCCCACCTTTCAGCTCATACTCCTAGATAGTTAAGTTGTTCTGCTTTCTCCCTATAATCTCTTGCTACCGGTGTTATACCAAATGCCTCAAAAAGTAGATGTAACTCCCCGCTTATCCTATTGTTCGTCTAGAAATTTCTCCTAATTCTTAAGTTCATTCTGCAACTTAGTTTTCCTAATATTACTGGCAGGTATATATGGAACTTGTTTCCTAAAACACAACAGCAAAATTATATTTTTCAAATTTTCTAAGACCATCTTTGAGATAAATATTTACCTCACTTAATAATCGAGATTATTATTGCTATGACAGTAAGATTTAGTCTACTGGTTTTAAGTCACATAACATAATACAGTACATTTATACCTACCTCTGCAGTTAAATTTGGCAGTATCATAATGTCTTTCAGCACATCTAAAAGAAAAGTTTAAATGTCATATAAAGTTATCTTTTACAATTGAGAAAAAAGTATATAGTAGTAACAACATTTTCTGAACCTTTTTAATGTACCAGGTATTATGCTAAGTGTTTCATATTAACGATTTATTTTAACCCTAAGAATCTTATGAAGCAGGTCCTGTTTAATAGCTTCATTTTACAATTAAGGAAACCAAAGCTTAAAATGTTAAGTGTATGCAATTAGAGCTTATACATTTGCTAACAAAACTTGTGATGCCACTAATACGCAACACTGCAAATTCAGCTGCATCTGTATCTTCAAATTTCCTTTATGGAAATTTTTGCATGCTAATGGAATTTAATAACTAACTTGTTTTAATATTATCTTTTCCTCACAGTTGAGCACACACAGTTTTCCCAAACTATTATACTTTAAAGATATATGTTAAAAATAGTGAAATTGTAAGAGCAAAGGAAAAGAAACTAAATGATGCTAAACTACTCAGACACAACACTTCATGAACTTTTTTAAACCAGACCTTTCTTTAGATAAGCGAAAGGTCATCTTTTTCAATAACCTCTCATGTTATAAATTTTAATGAAAGTCTTAGAGTAATGAAAGAGTAGTAAGTAAAATCAATACAGAATAGTAAAATGTTGACTTAGCACTACTTAAAGCATGCTAAAATTTGTCTTTTTAATAGTAGTGACACATTTGTTATCATGCACTGGCTTACTCATGATTAATAGGCCATGTTTATAAACATCAATTGGCTCAGAAAAGGATTCTGCATATTAGCTTGTGGTCGGCAGCAGCATGGTAACTCCAACTACTAACCAAACCAGATTAAAAAAAAAAAAAAATTTTTAAATAAAAACAGCATTTTAAAACAAAGCCCCTTAATCCATAATTCTAAAATCCCCAAAGTTTGAAACATCTAACATTTTTTCTTACATTTACAGCAAACTCAACTGCAGCAGAACCTAATCTGAATACATGAGATTGTATGTAGTCCTTCATTAATACACTTAAAATGAAGAGTCAACCTGAAATTCTAGGTACTGTTCTAAACCCCACTGGGGTGTTATAATACGAAGTATACGCTTCCATGTTATCTTTCTGACAACAGAAAAATTCTGAATGCTGAAACAACTGGACCCACAAGTTTCAAATTTAGTGATTGGGGATCTATATTTTATGTTTAAAAATCCTGCAAATGTCTGTATAGTTCCTCTACTGTCAACAATTTTAAATCCACGTCCACATGAAGGTTGAACTAATTATAAACAAACTGCAATTCACTAGTTTCTAACTGGTCAGATCTGAAATAAGCAACTTTTATATTACTGCTCAAAACAAAGCTTTCCCATTTTAGCATATTATAATTGAGTATACTGAGTTTTGCTCGAAATAAAATTTATTCAGTAATGACATATACACATATATGCATCCCTGCTAAATAATTTCATACTCATATAAAAAAACATGATAGGTATAAAGACTTACTGACCAAGAAAATAGTCATTTTGTACTTTCTTTGGTACAAATTAAAGAAGTGATATGGTCATTTCTTTATGAAGATTCCATAATGAAGTATTTTATAAAGAATCATGTAAAGATAGGGCATAGGAAGTAAGAGGGGAGATATAGGCTAGGAAACAATTCTAAGAAGCTGATCTCACTGACAGTACAACAAAAAATAAACGTTTTGAGATTCATGCAGATTCAGTTCTCTGAAATTCTCATGCTTTCTCAGGAGCTCAAAATGTATGCTTTGACAAACAGTGCTTAAAACTACCTTTGTACACTGATTCTCAAATATTACTGTTAAGAGGAAGAAATGGAGAAAAGGTGGAAATAATGAGCTACTAAATGCGTACTAGATGCACACACCTTACAAACGAGTTTCCATGTTTTTGATTCATCTTCATAACCATATAATAGTTAATATTATCTTCATTTCACATATGAAAAGGCTAAGATTTAGAAGAACACTAAAAAACTTGCCCCAAACCACAACATGTAAATGGAAGAACCAGGAATCAAGCTCAGTATCTCTGATCACAAAACTCAAACTTTTTCTAGTACTGCTCCATAATGTCACTTACAATAAAAAAAATCGAAAACAGTTTTAAAAACAAAAGCAAAACAAGATTTAGCCAAAGCCAGCCTTCTTATAAGAGCAATATTTGGGAGGATAAAACCGACAAACAGCGATAATGAAAAACATGAAAAAGTGATGAAAATCTATACAGGTATGGATAGGGCGTTTATGTGAGAACATATTCCAGCACTGGTAGTGATAAAAGTGACTGGGAATGGGTTGGTGGGGTAAGAATAAAGACCCTCATCTTAATTAAAACTTTCTCTGATAACTGCATGCACACATACAGTTTCTTGAAACTTTTTTGCACTGTTATTAAGTCTCGCAATAAACCAAAAATGAAGATACATAAATAACAGCAAATGGGATTTGACTAAGACAAGTGTTAGATAAAATTAACCATTTATACTTCTTTGTAACTAAAACTCAAAAGATATTTTCTTAATCATCACCTCATATTGACAAGAGAAATGAAGAGGCACTGAAAGAGAGAGTTTTTAATGAAGTAGTAGACAGAGAGTGAAAAAGAGATAAATAGGAAAAGCTTCCAGTAGTAAAGTGAGACTTGCCATGGAATCAGCTAGGCATGTAGGTGTCTTCTTTATTCTCTTCAATGAAGCTACCCCTATCTCACAAAAGAAAACTTAATAGATAAAAATTAACAGCTAAATTTTTCCAACAAAATGGTGGAGAGTTGTATGTCAAATAGAATATACAATAAAATACAGTATCCAGTAAACAAAAATACAGTATCCAGTAAAAAAAAGTTCCTCAGAGGCAAAAACTCTACTATGCCTTTATTCCCTCTATACTCCACTCCTCCACTTATCTCCACCAGAGTACAGATTATACAGAGGAACTACAAAAATGAAATACACACACTTGCACAAAACAAACTCATTTACTAAGTACGAGTATACCTGAATTTGTTAATGATGAGCTAATTTTGTCCTTTCTTAAAATAATTTATTGAATGCCTGATATAGACAAAACAGATTCAGTCATTAGAAAGTCTACATTAAGAACTCTTCTTCATCCACATTATGTCATAACTGCCACAAAATGTTTAATATTAAACTATTAAATAGAGGTATGTTAAATGCAAATATTTTAAGATCTTTCAATTTATATATGTTTGCAAAGATATATATCACATGTAACTAATATCCTAAAAATAAAAGAAATAAAATAGAAACATCTACTGCTTGCCAGACTCACTTACCCAGAGCCAGAAATATAAATGGGTAGAAGGAAGGTGAAGAAGATTGAAAAGTGACATCAGAAATCAAAATATGCCACAACCTGGTAGTTCTACAAATTTCTGAAGTAAGTAAAATTTGTGGAGGTAAAAAACAAAACAAATGAATAAACAAAAAACCCAAAAAAGTAAAACTGTCATAAACGGTGGATGGTCTGCTACCATATGTACCTGTGTGACCTTGTTCAACTCACTTAACTTTTCTAGGCCTCAGATTCCCCATCTGTAAAATGAGAAGGTTGGACTAAACGATCTCTTTCAGGTATTTTCCAGTTCTGAAAGTCTATGATTCCATTAAATGGAATAGAGAACAGGAGTTAAAATATATGGACCAAAAGCTACTCTCAACTAATAACAAGACAGTTCATTAACTTGGGAGTCCAACATTTGGAAATACAAAACAAACAGGCAGTCAAGTTCCCAGGCTAGTTCCCAACACCAACTTGAACCATAATAACTAACATAAGTGCCCCACAGAACTGACAGTACAAGCCTAAGTCCTAAATTCTGTAAGCAGGAAGCCTCTGCATACAGGAATGAAAAGCATTTCCTTCCCTTTCTCTGGATATAACGTTAAACGCGAATAAAATTTTGAAAGAGGCAGAATTTGTCTTTAGTATCTTTCTACCTTCCTTCTGGGACTCTCTAAATGCCTAATCCTGAGAATCTAAGCCTAAAGTAACCCATTGACAGTTCTTGTCCTATTTTTTTTTTTTTTTTTTTTTGACTTAACTTCTAAATCCAGTTGCTTTGTGGTTTTAATTTTCCTCCACAGAAACACTCTGGCATCTAAAACAAGGCTTGTTGTAGACGTAAATCGGGAAAAGAGGAAGATATATATATATATGTATAGGTCATTTGTAAGATGGGGCCCACCTATACTTAAGTTTCTACAGAACCTTTTACTTTCTTACAATCTTGTTATCTATTTCTACCACAGCAAGCATACACATACACACACACACAATCTGACCATAATGAATTATCTGCCATATTCTAAACACTATTATACCAACAAGCTTCTTACATGCCATTCTCTGCCTGCAATGCCCTTTCCCCCTCCTGCTAGACCTGATTTTACTGATTCTTTTCATCCCAGCTCAAACATGCTTTTTTTTGGTGAAACCTTCCCTTTGGGGTACCATTACTAGTTCTGTTCTAGACATGAGTTATTTCTTCTACAATACCTTGTTTACCTCTCATATTACACTACAAATTACCTGAGTACTAGAACTACATCTTATTCACCTCTGTACCGACAACATGTTTTATAATGTCTAACATGTGGCAAGCACGCGATAAATGTTTCCTTCTTTATGAATCTGAGGAAATTCACTAGGAGAAAAAGTATTAGTGTCTACTTCACTCTCAGGTCTTCTGAGGTCTTATCAGAACAGAAAGATCACCAAATGAAAGATAAAAAAGCAACGTCTCACAAGCCAACAAAGCACAGAGACTCTTTCAAACTTTTTTGGTAAAGATTTAAATTTCCATTGAAGGTAGAAAAGAAATCTTACATTTGATAAACTCTATAGAAATTGTAACTGAATTAGTATAAATAAATACAGATTAAAATTTTTCCTGTTGCATAATTTACAGATATCACATAGGCAAAATAAAAGCTGGGTAGAAAAATAACACATTTTACATATTATTTTCTAAAAATTATAAAATGGTCTATATTTGGGGAAAGAAAACCTATTCAAGGGCAAAAATGGTTAAATATTCTCTTTCCACCTTTCTTTTATCCCTTTTTTCCTTTTCACATCTCTACTCACAAAGACAAACTAAAAAAATAAAAGGTTAAAGATAAAGGTGGCTAGCTGTATCAATCAGGCAATCCTTATATCTCTGTCCCAGACAAGGGAAACCACCCAATTCAACAACTTTAGTTAACTTATTCATGTTATATACAGTTAGAGACTGCCCTAATAGCTGTTTCAATCAATTGACCCAGAGACACAGAATAAACAAAATTATATCCATTCTGGAGCATACCTCCATGGAAGATATCATTAATGCTTTCACAGAAGCTCTACTGTGAATTACACTTCAAAAGTTACCACATGGTTATGGGCTCAAAGATGGGCTACATGCCAAGTCATTTAAAGCCGATCAAGTAACATGAATCTATGCCAACATTGTTTTACCTCATCACTACACTTTCTAAATGACCTAACAATGCTCTCAGTCAGACTTCTTGAACTAATTGTTTTGGGAAGACAGTTCTGTTCAAATATATCTTTAACTCTACCTCATTCTAACAAGGAAATAACTTTCACTTAATAGTTATTTTAGATGTATTTGGAAGCATACAAATAAGAAAACATACTTACAGATTGTATATCTTGTAATGGTTTTTATGCTTTGAATCCAAAAACCTTAAAACAAAACAAACAAACAAAAAGCCACCATTAACAAAAATGAGCTAACATTTGAAATTACATTAATACTATTGAGAAAAACCAAAAGACAGAATCTGTTTTTTCCTAATCTCAAATACCATTTAAGAAAAATAATTAAAAAAAAAAACTCCAATAAATATTCTCTCCATGGGTTTAAACTAGTAATCAGGTCATTCTTAAATAATTATTACATTACACAGATTTATACAATCTGAAGTAAAGCCAGAGCTTTTCATAGGATGGATATTTTCATAATCTTCTCTCTTCAGCCTAACATAATGAGGTCGAGTATTAAGAAATAACTTCTTTAAAAGGCAGCATTGGCATTTAGCTAAAGTTCACCTAGGAGCTCATACAGATTTGCGAGAAAATGACATGCAATCAAATAATCTTAAAAATAATTCTGAAAAGGCAGTCATTATTTTCTTTCAAACTAAAAACTTGTGATATCTGAAAGATCTAAGTGGTAACTATTAACTCTGTACAAAGTTTATTACGCATTTTCACATAAATATTCTCAATTGACACTCACAAACATCTGAGGTAGAGCTTATTCACATTTTACAGATGAAGGAAGTAGGTATCAAAGAAATTACAGGACTTGCCCAAGGTAATACAGCTAATAAGTCAAAGATTCAAGACCAAAGATTTCTCCCTCAAAACAATTAGTTAAGAAATTAAACAAAAACGACAATTACAGCTAACACCGGCACTTACTATATGCTGGCACTATTTTAAGTACTTTATGTTACATAAATTTATTTAATCCTATGAGGTAGGTAATTAAAGGAGTTAGAAAAGTATAAGGCTGAGAAAATACCAGAATAAACAGAATAAAAAGACAAATGAAAACAGAAGGCAAGAACTAAAGAGATTTAAAGTCCAAGAAGTTCAACATATGAATAGGAGTTCCAGAGAAAAGAACAGAAAACACAGAAGAAAATTCAAGAAAAATAGCCAAAACTGAAGGACATGACTTTCCAAACTGAAAGGACAGAATGAGTAGCCAGCAAAAATAAAAATAGGCCCAAATAAAGGCATACATATCTTAGTGAAATTTCTGAATACTGAAGAGATAAACATAAGACCCTAGAAGCTGCCTGAGAGGAAACAGGTTTCATAAAAAGAGTCTGGAATCATAATGACATCACCCTTCTTAATGGTTACTAGCAGCTAGAAAACAATTGGGCAAAACTTTCTGACTTTGAGGGAAAATTATTCCATATCAAGAGAGACTATAAATCAAATGTGAGTATATAATAAAGGCATTTTTAATTAAGGAAAGTTTCAAATAATTTTGCTTCCCATTTATTCTCTGTCAGGGAGTTACCAAAAGAGGTGCTCCACCACAACAGGGGTGGGAAACCATGAAAGATGCTAACAAGTTCCAGGAACTGAAGAATCCAACTCATGAGAAGGGAAAAGAGAATCCCAGAATGATGGTTAAGGAACATCTCACACAGACAGCCATACAGCAAGCCTAGAGCACAACTAATCCACATTAGGGGAGACCAGAAGACTCCTGGAGAAAATAAAATTGATATAATAACAAATATGCTCAAATATGTTGGGAGGTTTATACAACTGGGGGCAAGTTTAGGGATGAGTTAAAGTTAACATAGAAACTAAAATTAAAGAGGGGGCGGGGGAGGAGGGAATGATTTGTAACTCCAGGGAAAACAAAATGTGCAGGAAAAAAAATCAGTCATAACATACCATGTTACTTAATTGTGAATGGCATTTATCTAGTCATAATCACAGAAAAACCCAATATTGATATAACCAAAATTGCAATACATATAACTTTGGAAAAGAGAGAGAATAGGAAGAAAGTCTGAAAATATGTGTGTGGTTGAGGTAGGGGAAAAAAGTCCATAAACTTGGATATGAACAATTTACGTTACACAGTAATAACATAAGCAGTACTTGTAACTGTCACTAATTGAAATATTTTTGTCATACTGCAGTTGTTGCAGATATCAAAATATTATTTACAATCAACACTTCAAATTTAAGTCATTAGACCTGCCTAAACTTTTTTTATTTACTGTGTTAATAACTATATTATTATATCAGATATTTGGTTTTTAAACATTAGCATAACTACTATAATCAAAACTAATGTATTTGTAATCCTATGAATTTTACATTAGGGATTTAAAAATCACTCTAAGGGGTTCATAAGCTTCATCAGACTGTCAAAAAGGTACACAGTATAAAAAAAAAATTAAGAATTCTTGCCAAAGGGCAGAAGGAAACAAAGTAACTATTATACTTTATTGTGGTGGAGGCTGTTAACAAACTGTGAAGAACTGTTTGATTCTAACATTTCATGTGTACAACTCCTTTTTTTTTAAGGTAAATATTTAGGGTATGTGTCACTTTTTATGACTGTTTTATTTTTTTAAATTTATTTTAATTAAAAAATTTTTTTTCTAATTACAGTTGACATACAATATTGTATTAGTTTCAGGTGTACAATCCAGTGATTAGACATTTATATAACTTACAAAATGATCACCCCAATAAGTCTAGTATCCATCTGAGACCACATGTACCATGTTTCCCCGAAAATAAGACCTAGCCGGACAATCAGCTCTAATGCGTTTTTCGGAGCAAAAATTAATATAGTAAAAATTTATAGTAAAATAAGACTGGGTCTTACATAATATATTATAATACCGGGTCTTATATTAATTTTCACTCCAAAAGACGCATTATAGCTGATTATCTGGCTAGGTCTTATTTTTGGGGAAACAGGGTAGTTATTACAATATTATCAACTATATTCCTTACCATGCTTTACATCTCTATGACTGTTTGTATAACTGGCAATTTGCACATCTAATCCCTTCTGCTTCTTCACCCATCTGCCCTAACCCCATTCCCCCATCTGGCAACCATCAAAATGTTGTCTGTATCTATGAGTTTGTTTCTGTTTTGTTCATTTTTTTTTTCAGATTCCACATATAAGTGAAATCATATGGAATTTGTCTTTCTCTGTCTAACTTATTTCATTTAGAATATACTCTCTAAGTCCATCCATATTGTTGCAAATGGAAAGATTTCATTCTTGTTTATGGCTCAATAATATTCCTTTGTATATATGAGTACGTATCACCTCTTCCTTAACCATTCATCCACTGATGGACACCCAGGTTGCCGCCATACCTTAGCTATTGTAAATAATGTTGCAATTAACATAGGAATGCTTATGTCTTTTAGAATTAGGTTTTGGGTTTCTTTAAATAAATATCCAGAAGTAGAATTGCTGGGTCCCTCTTTATCTCTTGTTATAGCCTTTGTTTTAAAGACTATTTTGTCTAATATAAATATTGCTACCCCAGCCTTTTTTTTGCTTTCCATTTTCACAAAATGTCTTTTTCCATCTCTTTACTTTTCAGTCTGTATGTGTCTTTCAATCTGAAGTGGGTCTCTTGTGGGCAGCTTATGTATGGGTGCAGGGAGGGCTCAACAAAGGAACAATGGCTTCTGCCAGCACTTCTGTCTGGGAGAAAGCTGCCCACCCCCAGCCCTCACCCTGCAGCCAGACAATTCAGTTCCTCCTCCTATGTCTCTTTTGAACTGCGCTGGAGCTCAGAGCAAGTGAGTCCATCAGCAAATAAATCCACTCACAGGCCGTTTAAGAGGAAAGCCTGGGATTTCAACAGCCCTACATCTCACTCGGCCACAATCTCTGCTAGTTTTCACAGCCAGAAGTTAGGAGGACACTGGAACCCTGGGCTGGAGAGTCTGGTATGGGGCTGGGACCCTTCACTCCTCATGGGGATCCTCCTTAGCCCAGATATCCTTCCCGATTTTTAACAGCCATTCTGTGGGTGTGATGCCTGCCTGTCCTACATCTCTGCCCCTCCTACCAGTCTCAACATGGCTTCTCCTGTATGTCCTTACTGATAGAACTTTTGTTCAGCTAGTCTTCAGGTGGTTGTCAACGATGATGCCTGTTCTGTAGTTCCGCTGTAATTCTGATGTGGTTGTGGGAGCACAGCATTTACTTACTCCACCATCTCGACAGAAAGTTGAGTCTTAGTTTTAACTGACTACTTCAACCAATCACACTGATTCTGTTAAGAAGACATCTACTGAACTATAAACATTCTACAGGAAAAAGTAGGATGTTACACAACCGTTCATTCCTGTCTCTTTTACTCTCTTAATCTTCTACATTCCTGTACCTTTTCCAATTTGTACTTTTAGACTTTTCTTTAAACTGAGGTAAACTTTACAGACAGTGAAATACACCTATCTTAAATGTACAATTCTATGAGTTTTGTAACAACCACCGCAATCAAGATAAAGAATACTTCCACCATCCCAGAAAATTCCTCATGACTATTTGCAGTCCAACAGCACCAAACTCCCAGGTAGCTATGAATATTACCATAGATTAGTTTGGCCTTGAATGTCATATAAGTGTAATCATATAATATGTATCCTTTTGAGAGTGGCTTTTTTCACTTAATCTAAGGTTTTTCAGATTTTTCCATGTTGTTACATGTATCAATAGTTCATTCTTTTTATCGTTCACTCTAGTTGCCATTTATAGAGAAACGCAAGACAAATTTATGGGTAAAATTCAATAAAAACTAATATTTGAATATTATAAATTATTATGTAGTAGCAAACTTATTGTAACCAGATTAAAGTCCTATTTCTAATAGGCCTTTAATAACTTTGTTCTAAAAATCTTTTACTATATTGGTCTTCAATCTAAAGGGGCCATCTTAAAAATTTTCTGACAGTAGCATTTATACACTTTTGAACATTACAGAGTATTTTCTTCTTGGTACAAGAATTTTCTTCTTGTTATAAACAACTGCAAAACTGGATAAAATGTATGAAGCAACCATTTTGGGGCACTGAACAAAAGGCATCACAGGCTTATGATCGTTAAGAGAAACAACATGTAACACCAATGATTGCCTTGCTTTCAGCTTGGAGGCTCTTTTCTGACACAGCAGAAGGAACTGGAACGAATGGAACAAAGGTTTCACTGAGGTAAATAGGCAGAAACTGGAGTTCTGAGGTGCTAAGGAAGCCAGAGTTTGTAGAACTGGGTAGCCGAAAAAAGGGAACAGAAAGAGGGTATCAGAAGTCTGTGTGGAAATGCACCTCAGCTCCTTGGCCAACAGTTTGGCTGCGTTATGAGCAGGATCTGAAAGCAGAACGGAGATGACACCTGAGGTAGCACAATCCTGGGAGGAGCTCTGGCCCAGCCTGAGTGGACAGATTTCACTGAGAACCCCAGTATTTAGCTGAGACCCCAGAAAGGCCACACCTTAGAGGGACCGTGCCCTAAGACAAAAGACAAAACTGAAATAAGACTGCCTTAAAAAAGAAAACCAAGCCTGACAATACCAGAAGATTAACCATTAATTTAAATGACTTTTGAAATAAAACTCAGGTATTAAAGGAAGTAACAATCCAGAACCCTTAGAGTAACAATCCCGACTCCCTACAACATGTCATCCACAACATTCAACATACAATTAAAATTTACTAGACATGCAAAGCAGAAAAACATGACCCATGACCAAGAAAAAAAAAAGCAGGTGATAGAAACCAACTCCAAGATGAACCAAATGTTAGAATTAGCAGTGGTAGACTTTAAAGCAGCTACTATAAATATACAAGAATGTAAAGGAAAATTATTACAGTAAGTGAAAAGTTTAAACGTCTCAGCTTTTCAAAGGATACAGAAACTATAAAAGACAAGAAATTCTAGGCCTTAAAAGTACAATATCTGAAAAGAAAAATCTACCACGTGGTCTTAACAGAAGATTGGTGAGGTGACTGCAGAAGAAAGATGTGGCAGATTGTATTTTCCAAGAATGACTGCATCTCCCATCCCACATACTCTTCATACAACATAACCTTAACAGTTCACCCATCAAGTGGTGGAGTCTGTGGTTCCTTCCCCTTGAACTTAGGCACGCCGTTGTGATTGCCTCAACTAACAAAGCACGGCAGAAGGGACATTAAGTGATTCCTAAGGCTGGATGATAAAGATGCCATGCACTTCCACCTTGGACTCTGGATCTTCCCTGGGTACCAAGTTGCCATGCTATGAAGACGTCTAAAAGAGCCTGCATAGAGCGACCACTCGGAAAGGCCAAGTCTAGGGGCTCTGACCAACAACCCAAATGAAGAACGAGACAATAGCCAGCACTGACCAGACATGTGAGTGAAACACCTTCAGATGATTCAGCCCCCAACTTGCTCAACTTGTTAACTCGTCTATAGTCAGTGAGTCTTTCCAACTAAAGTTCCAGACATGGTGGAGCAGAGACAAGCCATCTCCACCATGCCTATCTGAATTTTTGATTCACACACTCAGTCTCACACACACACACACACACACACACACACACACACACACGCACACATACACACAGAGGTACAGCTAAAAATTCAATAGAAAAATTAAAATGGAATACTTAAAAATATCCTATTAACTTCAAAGAGGAAAGGGAAAGACGAATGAGAGAAAATGAGAGTGAGTGAATGAATATGACAAGTAAACATAAATAGAAAGATAGACTTAAACAAAATATGTCAGTAATTATATTAAATATAAATGGATTAAATACTCCAACTAAGAAAGTCAGTGATTATAAAGCAACTTCAAAATTGACCATTATATTTCTTCATGAAATACAGTACATATGTTTACATATACTTGCTATACAAGTTGGAGCATTCTACGGGCAAATTAATATACCATGATGTATTCAACTCTGAAGAAGCAAGATTACATAAATCAAATGCAAAACTCAGTCTGGCTTTTCTATACATTAATAGCACACTACTGAACTCACTCCAATAGAGGAGAAAGTCTGGGTTGCAAGATAAACTTTATACTGACCCTGAAAAGGCCTCAGAAATTCAGTAATTACTGTGGTGAAGTCACTGTGGTGGTTCACGGTCCTCTACCTCTTCAGATATGAGCCTGTCAGCACACTGAGCTGTGCTTTTTTCAGGGACAAATTCAAACTCACATCATATGACTGATTTATATATATCATAATGATCATAATGGCATGATATTAATTTACTTGAAACACTCAACTGCCACAAGAACTAAATTATTCCCATCTTTATGACTAGTTCAGTATCTCACCTCAGAGAAACAGACCTCAGAGAAGTGAAATCAGAATTCTGCTGATTAAATGGAGAATCTAACAGAAGTTAGTAAAATGAAACAATTTTTAAAAGACTAAGACATTCTGATGTTTCCATCTCCACAAGAGGGATGGTCTTGCCAAAAATATCTGAAGTTCACTGACTAAGGCTTCCTTTCCCTTTCGGCCATGCCTTTTCCACATTCCAATAGCTAATCATTCCTTCTTTCCACTGAAAGGTTTTATGAAGACAAAGCAGATATATTCTACTGCATTAAATTCAAATCTTACTGTAAGGACCGAAAGTCACCGTGTTTCTTAAAGGTGAATTAGTTTGTCTTTGCTTGGTGTCAGTACATACTGATACTAAAGTTTATATTATTAGAACAGTATATCATTTTATAGTGCTTGGGGAATTGATAAAAATTCATCTAACAAATATTTATTGAGCACCTGCTATGTGACAAACACTACTGTCGATACAGTGGTAACAAAACTCCAAGTGCTGACAACTCATAATCATAACAAGTATTCCTGGCAGCTTGAGAGAAACCAGCAGCAAACCCTCTTTTAAGATTTCCAGTTCAGAAAACAGCCTAAGAACATTGGACAGCTCCTACTAATCTGAAAATAGGTAAAAAAAAAAAAAAAAAGAAAAGAAAAATGACATCTGAAAACAAAACAGCAAAATAATTACTTATCTGCTACATTTTTCTATAGCTAACTCACTGTTTGTTAACCACATTTATTTCCTCTGCTATATTCATGTTAAATCAACATTTGCTCTTAGAACCATAATATACCTGTAGTTGCTTGCTTACTGCTCCATGAAACTGGATTGTTTTACTTTTTAGCACTCAAATTATCTCTGTCTTAATTCCATTAAGACAGTCAAGTCCCAAACATTCTAGTCCTTAACTGTCTTCTCGTCATCTTCAGGTTGTCAGAATTAAAATCAATCATATATTCAGTATCAGGAAAGTAAGTAGTATCTGGTTGCAAATATACTTTTAGCTCTTTAACTGCACAGTACTGCTTTTTCCTACTTTATTCAAGTTAAATAGAAAAGCAAAAATAAGAGCTTATTATTAAATTCTGCTCACAGGTTGTAATCCCCAGTACTAAAGCAAATCTACTCTCTTTCAACAGGTATTAAGCTAGAGGAAAAAGAAAAACAATGGAGGAAGTAACCCATAACTCACTAAAAAAAAAATAGAGAAGGCTAATAAAAATGAGTAAGAAACTGCCAAACATTTCTTCAAAGAAGTTGTATCATTTTGTGCTTTTACCAACATGGGTTAGAGTTCCTTGCCAACCCTATAGCCCTTTAAGCTTTAGCCATCCCAACAAATATGAAACAGCATCTCATAGTGCTTTCATTTTCATTTCCCTGATGACTGATTTTGAATATATTTTCATATGCATACTGATCATTTATATATCTTCTTTTGTAAAGCTTCTGTTCACATCTTTTGCCCTTTATGGGGTTGTCCTCATGAATTTGTAAGAGCATCTCTATACTATGTGAAATTCAAGTCCTTTGTCAGATATATGCATTGTGAATATTTCTCCCAGACTGTGGTTGCCTTTTTATTTTATTAATGGTGTCTTTCAAAGAACAGAAGTTTTAAATGTTGATGAAGTCCAATTTGTCCATTTTTTCTTATGTGGTTAATTTTGCATGCACTAAGAAATTTTGACTAAACCAAAGGTCATAAAGATTGTCTTCAGTGTTTTTAACTAGAAATTTCATAGTTTTTACATTTTACTTTTGTGTTTCTATCTACAATCCAATTTAAGTTAATTTTTGTCTATTATGAGAAGTATAATTTAAGGTTCAGTTTATTTTTCATATCAACATCCAGTTGTTTCTGTATCATTTGTTAATAAGAGTATCACTTCCCAGTAAATTATCTTGACACCTTTGTCAAAAAATGTGTATGTGCGTTCTTCTGGAATCTCTATTCTGTTCCACTGGTCCATATCCTATTACCCAGCAATTCTACTCATAGGTATTTAACCAACAGAAATGAAAATATATGTCCACAAAAGCCTTGTACAGAAATGCTGATAGCATTTCTTTGTTCATTATAAATCCAAACTGAAAACAATCCAAATGTCCATCAGAGGTAAATGGATAAATTATATCACACGCATACAATGGAATACTACTCAGCAATAAAAAACTACTGATACAGCAAAAACAGGGATGAAATTCAAAAAGATTACACTAACAGAAAGAAGCGAGACACAAAAGAGTATACACTATATGATTGCATTTATATGAAATTCTAGTATAGGCAAAACTTATCCGCAGTGAGAGAAAGCAGATTTAGAGATTGCCTGGAACCAGGGTTGGAGACTGATTAATTACAAAGGATCAAGAGGAAACTTTTTGTGGTAACAGAAATGTTCTAAGTCTTGATTGTGGTGATGTTTATATGGATAGATATACGTATACATCAAAACTCACTGAACTGTCCACTTAAAAAGGGTACATTTTATTGCATATAAATTATACCTTAATAAAGTTTATTTAGGAGCAATATGATTATAACTATCAATTTGTAAAATGCAACCCATCTCAAAAGAAATCTCAAGTTTCTCTTGATTAATACCAGAGAGAGCAGAAAGTAGCACATCATCCTCAGAAATGAGAACTTTTTCAAATGGAAAGCAAAATGGCACTGTCTAGAAGAACACACTGTCCAACAGAACTTTCCACAATGATGAAAATGTTCTGTATCTGCGTTGTCCAACACAGTAACTACTGAGCATTTGAAATGTGACTAATACAAATGAAAATGAATGAGTAAACTTATTTTATTTTAATTAATTTAAATTTAAACATAAATAGCTACATGTGGCTAGAGGCTACTATAATGGATAGCATTTAAGTCTAAAAGATATTATATATAGGTATGAAAAAATCCACTGGAACAGAATACATATACCTCTTAGTAATGTAGTAGAAACAAGTATATTCCTGGAAAAGAGCATAAAATTGAAACAAAGGAAAGACACAATAATAACCAGGACTTCACAACTGTCAAATTATCTACTGAAAAAATATTTGTAACAATATGCAGTTTTCTAACAAATTCTGAAATGCTTGTTTAATTTTCTTTTATCAGTAAATTAATAAAGAGGGAACTACAACTCTAAACATATTTCTAACTAAGAATGAAGAACAAGTTTGAGTGGAAATGCCAGGAAACAGGGAGAAAGTGTTCATATAATTTTAGAGTTCACGTCAGACAAGGGAGGAAATACTGGCATAGTTAGATATGATACAGATCAGTAAAACGGATTTCAAAAGCTTCATTTAAATAACAGGCAATGAATTCATAACTCAAAAATCAAAAAGGAAAGACTACAGAGGCTTTACAAACCAAAATTCTGTACGAACAATTACAAATAATCCACAAAAGAGGAAAAACAAAAATTATCCAAGACCAGTCAACGTAGCTGCAGAGAATTTACCCACAAAGTTCAGCTTTAAAAGTGTAAACAACCAGGGTAAAAAAGGAAATAATCACAGATGAATACAAAAGAGTAGTGCATATAAAGGAACATAAAAGTGGTAAAGACAAGAGAAAAGGCTTGAGTGGGGGGAAATGTTTAGACCAAAAAGAACAATAAATAAGGCAGAATTCCACAAGTTAGACAGCTGTATAATGCTAGAGGCAGAAATAAAGCAGAAACTCCTAACTCCCTTTTCACTTCCATTTTCTCTGTCCAGGAGGAGTGTTGCTCTGATTCAATAACTACGAGTGTGAATGCATGACATTTCTCTAGATTAAAAGCATTTTCTAATTTACTAGATTTAAGCAGGGCTGTTTTGTAAAGAATATTTCTTAACAAACAGCTATCAATGGAAAAACCTTCCGTGATTTCTGTGATTACACATCTTAGTAAAGCAGATAGTAAGCAATCAATAATTCAAAACAGAGGTAATCCACCAAGCTCTTTATCACTGTTTCATCTGAATGAATCTTGTAGTCATATAATTGAAACGTCAAGAGATGCAGGGCATTATAAACCTGTCTGAAGAAAGAGTACCACTAATTTCCTTATTTTTCAAAGAGTTCACAAAAATCACTAAAGAAAAAAACAAAAAGAATAAAATTGAAGATAGGGTCAGTACACACCTACAAACCATAGAAAAAATATATAAGGCCAATAAATATCACAAAGTTGCATAACCTGCAATTAAAGGAATGCAATCAAAAATCAAATTACAACAAACTGCAAAAACTGCAAAAAGTTTAAGTTTGATAACATTCAGTTTGCCAAGGTTGTGAGAGAGGAATAATACTCTCTCGCATGTTGGTGAGAATATAAAATACCATTTTTGAGAGTAAAAGTTTTAAACCAGACAATGTGATCTCAGCAACTCCATTGCTAAGAATTTACCTTAAAGGTATACTTGCAAAAGGACACCAAGACACAAGAGAAATGTTTACTAGATCACTGTTTTTAATAGCAACGACCTGGAAACAATTAAATATGTATCAGAGGGGACCTGTTTACTATGGTATGATCATAAAACAGAATAAAAAAAAATAAAAGAATCTATTATATAGAAAATTCTTAAGTATGTTTTAAAAAGCAAGATAAGAAAAGTACGCAGTATATTCGTTCCCATTCGTTTTTCTTAAAACGTGGGTAAAGATGAAAACAGTATTTTAAAGAATATATGAAGCTTTTAACTGTATGTATCTTTGGGAAGAGAGTCTGAGTATAGGAGGCATAAAGAAGAAATTTGTAAGGGATATTGTCATCTTGAGGTTGCTAAGTATTCAAAACCATTCCAAGTTGAAGAGAATTTTAAGAGGTGAGAAGAAAATACTCCCTTCCCCAGCTTTCTCTTAACACACGTGCAGACTTAGACCAATTAGGTCCTCCTGCTCTGGACACTGAATCCTAGGTAGTGAGAACAAGGTAACAATGGAGTCAGAGATTATTCAGAGATATCCAGAGGAACTGAAATTTTATGAACAGTCACCAATATCCAGTAATGGCAGCAGTACCTGGACAGCAAGTGTCCAAACAGCAATGTCTTAAGCAGAGACTACTCTTATTATAACCTGCTGACCATGTCTTGCTTCCCTTAGCTTCTGTAATCTTAGCCTGGTTCTCCAATTAGGAGCTATGAGCTAATAGTTTTCAAAAAATTATTTTCTGATTAAGTTAGAGTTACTTTCAGTCATGTGCAACCAAGAATCCTGACTTCTTTCTTTTTACAGTATTTTCCTATAGGTTTTTTTTGTGTGTGGTTTTTTTTTTTTGTCTTTATTTTTTTTTTGCTTTGTTATTTTTTGTGAGGGCTGGTGAAATCATACTTTTCTGTGTGTTCCCTTTAATATTTGAACTTTACAATTTCTTATCTAGTACTATGTGCAACAGTGAGACTAGCAGAAGAATAAACAATCTATTTAAAAGAAAATATCACAGCATTTTTTAAAAGGGGGGAGGGTAAGTTCTCTCAAAGAACTTGAATATTACTTAGAGAAACATTCACTATGCCTGCCCCTCCCACTTCCTCTTCTCTCCTCCCAAGGATTTCATGCCCATAACTGGCTCATTGCCTTATAAGTTTGATACAATGGAGAAGCGGAAAAACAAGAAAACAGCATTTCCAAAGGGAAATGGGAAAATTTAACTGTAGATATTTGGAAAGTAGAGACAAAAATTTAGATCTAAGAGCAGAGAGGTAATACCCACAAAACTTGGAAAATCTAGAATACAAATCTTTCTAATACAACTATACTGTACTTAATTTCAAAGTATTAAAATCTGAATTCTCACAGTAGTGAGAAGTCATTTTTTAAAGATTTTACTTTCCTCAAAGAAATTCTATGAAACAGTTCTAAATAAGCTGCCAAAGTGCACATTAAAATTATTCTTGTAAAAATAATATGTAAACATAGATATTTCAAAAGACACAAAAGATTGCAATTAAAAAATTTGTCAAGGAAAGATGGCAAAGCAGGAAGGACCAGGAATCCATATTCCCACTTGGACAAAAACTGTGCTGGCATTACCTATCTGGTTAATTATTTCAGAACTCTGGAGTCTATTTAAAAGCTTGTAGGTTCCAGGGGAAGGCAGTTAATTTCATTCAATTTCAACTTTTTAGTGTGGTAGCAGCTACCCACTTAAACGTCCCACCCTCACCCCCCACCTGCAGGCAGCCATGCACATATTCCTAGAAAAGCCCATACCAACTTGTGGGACTCTGTCCCCCAAATATCAGGGATCTATGTTCCGATTCTTAACTTCTGCTTCTGATTACAGATGGGCTGATACAGAAGCAGGCTACTGCTGTTGCAATCCCCAATGACTGACACAGCTTCCAGGGGATTTTTATATCCAGAGCCTATTTTTTTCTTACATTTTTCTCCCTCTTTTTCTTTTGGGAGCCAGACACTTAAGAAGTGTGACTTCTACGTACAGGTGCTCATTTGAACATAAGTTTTCAACTCCTTTGGGTAACTACCCAAACGGATGCAATTTCTTGAGTAAGTTGAGTGTATGGAGTATGTTTAGTTTTGTACGACACAACCGTCTTCTAAAGTGGCTGTATCATTTTACATGCTGTGGGTTTTTTATATACTGCTATATTGTATAGAAGTAGAATTTTTGTATGCTATCATACTAGATGATTCCAGCTATATGACATTCTTAGAAAAGTCAAAACTATGGAGACAGTTAAAAGATCAGTGATTGTCAGAGGCTGGGGTAGGGAGGGATGAAGAGGCAGAGCACAGACCACTTTTAGGTCAGTGAAACTATTCTGTATGATACTATAATATTGTGGATACACGATAATGATGTGGATACATGTCATTATATATTTGTCCCAAACCCACAGAATGGACACCACCAAGGATGAACGCTAATGTAAACTACGAACTCTGGATGATAATAATGTGTCAAAGTAGGTTCATCAATTATAACAAATGCACCCCTCTGGGGGAGGACACTGATAATGAGGGGGGCTATGCATGAGTGGGAGCAGGGGGTGTACAGGAAATCTCTGTACCTTCTGCTCAATATAGTTGTGAACACAAACTGGCTATAAAAACTAGTTCTATTAAAAAAACCCAACACTCCACAGGTAATAGGATGTGCAATGGTGAAACACAAAGTTTTTTCTCTAAGGTGAATGAGACAGGAGGCCTATTTTCACCACTTCTATTCAACATAGTACTAAACATTCAAGCCTGAGCAAATAGGCAAGAAGGAAAAAACGACGTCCAAACTGGAAAGGAAGAGGTAAAATTATCTGTTTGCAGATGACATGATGATCTTTCTTATATGTAGAAAACCTTAAAGATTCCACACACACAAAAAATTGTTACAATAAACAGATTCAGCAAAGTAGCAGCATACAAAATTAACATGCAAAACTCAGCTGCATTTCTATACACCAACAATGAACAATCAAAAAAGAAAATTAAGAAAACAATTCTACTTAAGATAGCATCAAAAGGAATGAAATATCTAGGAATCAATTTAACCAAGGAGGTAATATACTGGTATATAGAAAACTGCAAAACACTGTTGAAAGAAATTAAAGATCTAAATAAATGGAAAAACATCCCATGTTCATAGTTTGGAAGACCTGATATTAAGATTTCAATACCACTTAATGCAATCTATAAATTAACGCAATTCCTACCAAAATCCCAGTTTGTTTTTTTTCCAGAAATAAAAATTCCACCTTAAAATCCATATAGACTCTCAGAGTACCCTGAATGGCCAAAACAATCTTGAGACAGAACAAAGTTGTAGGACTCACAATTCCTGATTTCAGTATTTGCTACAAACTTACCAAGTGTGGTACCGGCATACAGACAGACATACCAATGGAACAAAATAGTGCCCAAAATATACTCTTTTATATATGGTCAAATGATTTTTGACAAATGTGCGAAAACCATTCAATGTGGAAAAGATAGTCTTTTCAACAAATGGTGCTGGGAAAACTGGATATCCACATGCAATGTATTAAGCTGGACCCTTATCTTATACCACGTATAAAAATTAACTCAAATGGATCAAAAACTGAAATGAAAGACCTAAAAATAAAACACAGGGGAAAGCTTCATGACATTGGATTTAGCAATGATTTCATAGATGGGACAGCCAAGGCACAGGCAATAAAAAATAAATAAATTGGACTGCATCAAAATTCAAAACTCTGGTGCATCAAAGTACACTATCAACAAGTATTAGTAAAAAGGCAATCCACAGAATGGGAGAAAATGCTTGCAAGTCATCAAAGGACACTATCAACAAGTATTAGTAAAAAGGCAATCCACAGAATGGGAGAAAATGCTTGCAAGTCACATATCTGATAAAGGATTAATATCCAGAACACATAAAGAACTCCTAAAACTCAACAACAAAAACCCGAACCATCCAATGCAAAAACAGGTAAAGAACTTGAATAGACGTGTCTTCAAACATATACAAATGGTCAATATGCACATGAAAAGATGCTCAACATCACTTATTAGGGAAATAAAAATCAAAATCACAAAGAGATACCACTGTTCACACCCATTAGAAAGTCTATTAAAAAAAAAAGTCTAGAAAATAACAAGTGTTGACGAGGATGTGGAGAAATTAAACACTGTATATTGCTAGTGGACACGTAAAATGATACAGCCACTGCAGAAAACAATATGGTAATTCCTCAAAAAATTAAACAGAATTACCATTTGGTCCAGCAATTCTTCTGCGTGCATAGCCAAACCAACTGAAAGCAGGGACTAGAACAGATACTGTGACACCCATATTCATACCAGCATTATTTACAATAGTCTAAAGGTGAAAGCAACGCCAGTGTCCATCAATGGATGAATGGTATATAAATAAAACAGAAGGAAATTCTGACAGATACCACAGCATGAATGAACCTTTAAGACACTATGCTACGTGAAATAAGTCACTGTCGTGTCCTACACAAGAGCTGTGGGAAGCGAAAAGGGCGGCGCAGGGTTAAGAAAGAATAGAGTGCAAGCGGGGCCAAGGGACTCAAGCCTCAAGGACTTAGCCCCGAATTGGGGCCAACGCATAGCTTTTATTGGTTAACAAATCAGGAAGTAAAGCTTGTTAACATCAAGATCTGTGAATTATGTGCCTGCTGGCTGCCTTTCTGAACGTCCCCATTGTGCTCCAACATGTACTGTGCCTTCACACACACATAACTCCAGGGGATCCATTAAAGGGCAGGGACCGATATTATTCCGTCAGGTCTCAGTTTGCTGAGACATCCCCTCAAGGGAGCTTTATCGATATCTTTCCATCCAGCCTCAGTTTGCTGAAGCACTACCTTGTGAAATCCTGGGAAGAGTGAGGGGGGAACAAACGGTTTGGCAGCTGTAAGGCAACAAGTCACAAAAAGACAAATACTGTTATGATTCCACTTATATATGCATAAGGTACATAGTGACAGAAAATAGAACAGTGGTTACCAGGGGCTGGGACTAGGGGGAATGGGAAACTACTGTTTAATGGGTACCCTGTTTTCAAGAAAATAAGACCTAGCCAGACCATCAGCTCTAATGTGTCTTTTGGAGCAAAAATTAATATAAGACCCAGTATTATATATTATATTATATTACATCATATTATATTATATAAGACCTGGTCTTGTATTATAGTAAAATAAGACCGAGTCTTATAGCAATTGTTGCTCTAAAGGACGCATTAGAACTGATTGTCCAGCTAGGTCTTATTTTCGGGGAAAACAGTAGGTACAGTACAGTATGAGATGATAAAAAAGTTTTATAGATGGAGTGGTGATGGCTGCACAACATT